>NC_087448.1:36767500-37404642 GCF_036321535.1 Camelus dromedarius
GAGGTAACACTAAGTCAATCACAAAAATAAGTTCAAAATGGCAATAAACACACATCTATCATTAATTACTGTAGATGTTAGTGGACTAAATGCTCCAGTCAAAAGACATAGAGTGGCAGACTGGAGACTAAAGCAAGAACCTTCAGTATGCTGCATACAAGAGACCCACATTTGGGAGAATAATTCATATAGATTGAGAATGAAAGGATGGAAAAGGATATTCCATGCAAATGGAGAAGCCAAAAAAGCAGGTGCAGCAGTACTGATTTCAGACAAAACAGACTTTAAAACAAAGGCCATAAAGAAAGATAAACAAGGACACTTTATAATAATTAAAAGAGTAATACAAGATGAGGATATTACACTCATTAATATATATGCATCCAATATAAGAGCACCTAAGTACATAAAATAATTACTAACAGAGATAAAGGGGGAAATTGATGGGGATAAAAGCATTTTCAGAGATTGTAACACCACATTAATATCACTAGATAGTTCTTCCAGACAGAAAATAAAGAAGGCAACAGATAAATTGCATGATACAATAGAAAAATTAGATTTGTTGGATGTTTTCCAAGCATTACAAACCCCCAAAACAGGTTATAGATTCCTTTGAAGTACACATGGAACATTTTCAAGGATTGATCATGTATCTGGGCAGAAAAGAAGCCTCAACAATTTTAAGAGGATAGAAATTATTTCAAGCATCTTTACTGACTACAATGCCATGAAACTAGAAAACAACAGAGAAACAAAGGATGAAAAAAGGAAAGCATGGAGACTAAATAACATGATATTAAAAAACCAATGGGTCAATAAGGAAATCAAAGTTAAATTAAAAATTGCCTTGAGACAAATAAAAATGAGAGCACAAACACACAAATTTTATGGGATGCAGCAAAGACAGTGCTAAGACGGAAATTTATAGCAATACAGGCCTTTCTGAAAAGAAAAAAAAAAACCTCAAATAAACAATCTAACCCATCAGGTAAAAGAAACAGTAAAAGAAGAGCAAAAAAACCCACAAAAGGAGAAGGGCGAGGAAGGCCAAGATGGTGGAGTAGAAGGATGCTCGTAGCTCACCGTCTCCCACAAATGCACCAAGACTCACATCCACAGACACATTCAGCCAACCAAGGCACCTGTGGAACTCCAACAGAACATCGTCCTCTTCAAAAGATACAGACACCAAAAATCTGGTAAGAGAAAAGGAAAAAAGAAAGAAGAAAAGGTAAAACACAGCAGGATGGTTCCCATGGGGAGGGAGCAGCAAAGGAGGACTGGCGCTCTCTCACTGGGTCTTCCCTCTCCAATCGAGAAGCCAGTGGGTTGGAGGGGGATCCTCTGAGGCTTGGATTTTACACAGCAGCCCTTGACTGACAGAACTAAGTTAAACGGGCACAGAGGGTCCCCATGACACCCAGCCTGAGACGCGGGCTGGCAGCTGGGAGAACAGTCAGGCTGCACAAGATGGGTGGAGGATGGGGACTGCTGCACTGAGGCAGCCCTGGGGGACTGCCGGGGGCTGCACACTGTGGCTGTGGGTGCACAGGACAGAACAACCTGGACCCTCCATAAAACAACACGGCTGATGTGCCCTGTGGGAAAAGGTGCATAACTCCATCTCTGAAACCCACAGAAAGCTTCCAGGTGAAAAGAGGCAGGGCTCAGCCACAGCCACCATGTCTTCCAGCACTCACCCAGGTTGGGGCACGGGCAAAATCTACATTCGCACCTAAGGGCTTAGCAGCCTTAAAGTCCAGACTGAAACTTGTCTACAGCCCAAGATAGATAAGATTCTTCCATCCTGGTACCTCAGAGAACTTGCTCCGCCAAGACAAACAGGGAGCTGGGTTTTGGCCCGTAGCAGGGACAGGGCTGTTCCTTGGTCTTCCCTGAGCATGCCTGCAGAGCGCTGACCCAAGGTAGAGCGTGTAGCTGCACAGAGCAGTGGAATGAATGGCAGCGGGAGAGGGTGGGCGGCCCCCAGCCTTGCGGGCAGGAATGCAGACCCTGAGCATGGTGCTGGGAGGGGGCGCGACCCGCCCTCCTACCTGGGCAGTCTGCAACATCTGATTGCAGCAGCGGGAAGGGCAGTGACCCGCCCACCAACAGCAAAGGAGAGTTGCACCTGACTCAGTGTTGGGAGGAGGCGCTATCTGCTTGCCATCAGGCACTGGGAGCAGCACAGAAGAGGGCGCCAATGGAGGGCCTCTGGAAACAGCAAGCTGAGCTTCCAAAACAGGACAAAGATAGAAAGACTTCTTATTAAAAGCACAGTCTCCAGGAGAACACCAACACCCCCTCTTTTATTTTTAAATCTGTTTTTACCTGTTCTATTTTCTATTACCCTTTTAATTTTTACTTCTTAAACAATTATATAAACCCCCAGTTTTAATCTCTTTAAATTTAAAAAAATATTTTTATTATTATTTTTAAAAATTCTGCTTCAAAATGCTCTTCTATTATTCATTATACATTGTTTTCAAAACTTTTTTTCTCCTTTCTTTTAAAATTCTCTCTCTCTCTTTCTTTTTTTTCTTCTTTTCTAGGTTTTATTACTACATAGGCATTAGGTAGATAAACTCTTTAAGGACCAAAATAAATAGCTCATACTCCATAAATCACATTGCCAGAGAGGTATGAGCAAGATGAAGAAGCAGAGAAACTATTCCCAATTAAAAGAATAAGAGAAATCCCCTGAAAGAATGATCAATGAAATAGACATTGATAGCCTACTAGATCAAGATTTCAAAAAAGGAGTAATCAAAGTACTGAAGGAACTTAAAGATATACTGTTTAGAGATATAAAATACATCAAAAATAAAATTAAAGCTATAAAGAAGAACCAAGTAGAATTGGTAAACTCAGTGGCTGACATAAGGAATGATCTAAAGGCTATTCAAAGCAGACTAGATAATGCAGAGGAACAAATTACTGACCTAGAAGACAGCACAATAGAAAGCACCCAATCAGAACAGCTGCAAGATAAACAAATAAAAAAATGAAAATAGCATAAGGGAAATATGGGATAGTATAAAGCATGCCAATCTTCGCATAATAGAGATCCAAGAAAAGGAAGAAAGATCAAAGGGGATTGAAAAGGGTTTTGAAGAAATCATGACTGAAAACTTCCCAAACTTAAAGAAGGAATCAGATAACCAAGTACAGGAAGCTCAGAGGGTCCCAAACAGGAAGAACCCAAATAGACCCACACAAAGATATATCACAATCAAGATGGGCACAGTCAGAGATAAATGATCCAAAAAGCAGCAAGAGAAAAGCAAAGAGTAAGTTACAAGGGAATCGCCATGAGGCTCTCAGCTGAATTCTCTACAAAAACACTACAGGTCAGAAGGGAGTGGTAACATATATTCAAAGTCCTGAATGAGAAAAAAAAAAAAAGATGCAGCCTAGGATACTTTATACAGCAAGGCTATCCTTTAGGGTAGAAAGAGACATAAAGAATTTCACAGACAAGAAAAAGCTACAAGAGTTTATCAACACTAAACCCATGCTAAAAGAAATATTGAAAGGTCTACTCTAAATAGAAAAGCAGCAGGATGCTACAGAAATGAGAAACCCACAACTGGAAATGTGATATTTCATGAATTACAAATAAAATAAACATGAAATTATAAAAGAAGACATACAAATCACTGAGAGTGGGAGAGGGAGGCAGGAAAATATAGAATATTTTTTTTTCTTTCTTTTGTTAAATTTTTTGTCCTCAGTAGGATGGGTTTGAGATCATGTTACTATCAGTTTAATAAAAACAGTTATAGTAATTGGCTAATAGACTTACAGAAAAGCATAACCACAAGCCAAAAACCCACAAGGAAGTCATAAATAAAATCCATGATAACACAAAGGAAAGTTACCAGACCATAAAATGAAGAAGAAAGGAACAAAGAGGAAATTCCAAATCAACTGCAAAGAGAAGTTCAAAATGGCAATAAATACACTTCATTAATTACTTTAAATGTTAATGGACTAAATGCTCCATTCACAAGACATAGAGTGGCAGACTGGATAATAAAGTAAGAAACTTCAAAATGCTGCATACAAGAGACCCACTTTAGGGAGAAGGACACATATAGATTGAGAGTGAAAGGATGGAAAAGGATATTCCATGCAAATGGAAAAGCCAAAAAAAAACAGGTGTTGCAGTAATGATTTCAGACAAAATAGACTTTAAAACAAAGGCCATAAAAAAAGAAAAAGAAGGACATTTTATAATGATTAAAGGAGTGACACAAGATGAGGATATTACACTCATTAATATATATGCACCCAATAAAAAAGCACCTAAGTACATAGAATTATTACTAACAGAGATAAAGGGGGATACTGATGGGAATACAATCATAGTTGGAGATTTTAAAACCACATTAACATCACTAGACAGTTCTTTGAGACAGAAAATAAGTAAGACAACTGAGAAATTAAATAATACAAAAGAAAAATTAGAATTGGTGGATATTTTCAGAGTGTTACACACCCAAAAATTAGGATATATATTCTTTTCAAGTGCACATGGAACATTTTCTAGGATTGATCATGTACTTGGGCACAAAAGAAACCTCAGCAATTTTAAGAAGATAGAAATTATTTCAAACATCTTTACTGACCACAATGCCATGAAACTACAAATCAACAATAGAGAAACAAAGGAGAAAAAAAGGAAAGCATGGAGATTAAACATTATGTTATTAAAAAAACAATGGGTCAATGAGGAAATCAAAGCTGAAATTAAAAAATACCTTGAGACAAATGACAATGTAAGCACAACAACACAAAATTTATGGGACACAGCAAAAGCAGGGCTAAGAGGGAAGTTTATAGTGATACAGGCCTTTTTCAAAAAAGAACAATCTCAAATAAACAATTTAACCCACCAGCTGAATGAACTAGTAAAAGAAGAACAAAAATCCCCAAAACGCAGCAGGAGGAAGGAAATTATAAAGATTAGAGAGGAAATAAATTAAATACAGGTTAAAAAGATTATAGAAAAAATCAACCAAACCAAAAGCTGTTTTTTTTTTTTTTCTTGAAAAAGTAAATAAAATCGACAAACCTCTGGCCAAACTCACAAAGAAGAAAAAAGAGAGAGCATAAGTTAGCAAAATAAGAAAAGAAAATGGAGAAATTACAACAAATAAAATAGAAATACAGAATATCATACGAGAATATTATGAAAAACTATATGGAACCAAACTGGATAACCGAGAGGAGATGGACAAGTTTCTGGAAATATTCTGTCCACCAAGAATGAATCAAGAAGAAACTGACCACTCAAACAAACCAATCACTAGAAATGAAATAGAAATAGCAATAAAAAAAATCTCCCTACAAATAAAAGTCCAGGACCAGACGGCTTCATTGGGAAATTCTGACAAACGTACAAGGAAGAACTCATACCAATACTTCTCAAATTCTTCCAGAAGCCTGAAAAGGAGGGAATACTCCCAAACTCATTTTATGAAACCACCATCACCCTGACACCAAAACCAGGCAAAGACACTATCAAAAAAGAGAATTGCAGACCAATATCTCTGATGAACATAAATGCCAAAATCCTCACCAAAATATTAGCAAATACAATCCAACAAAACATAAAAAAGATTATACATGATGACCAAGTGGGGTTCATCCTAGGAACATAAGGGTGGTTCAACATACACAGATCAATCACTTCAACAAGAGAAAGTACAAAAACCATATGATCATCTCAATAGATGCAGAAAAAGCATTTGATAAAACTCAACACCCATTTATGATAAAAGCTCTCACCTAAGTGGGCATAGAGGGACCATACCTCAATATAATAAAAGGTATATATGACAAACCTACAGCCAGCATAGTACTCAATGGTGAAAAATTCAAAAACTTCCCAGTAAAATCTGGGACAAGACAAGGATGCTCACTATTACCACTCCTATTCAACATAGTCTTGGAAGTCCTAGACACAACAATCAAGCAAGAGAGAGAAATAAAAGGGCTCCAAATTGGAAAAGAAGAGGTAAAGATATCACTATATGCTGATGACATGTTACTATCTATTGAAAACCCTAAAAGGTCCACATAAAAACTACTAGAGCTGAACGAAGAATTCAGCAATGTAGCAGGTTACAAAATTAACGTTCAAAAATCAGTTGCATTTCTTTACACTAATGATGAATCAACAGAAAAAGAAAGTAAAGAATCAATCCCCTTTAAAATAGCACCCAAAGTAATAAAATATCCGGGAATAAATGTAACCAAGGAGATGAAAGAATTATACACAGAAAACTATAAACCATTGATGAAGGAAATTAAAGAAGACTTTAAAAAATGGAAAGATATTCCATGCTCCTGGATTGGAAGAATCAATATTTTTAAAATGGTCACACTGCCCAAGGCAATCTACAGATTTAATGTAATCCCTATCAAATTACCCAGGACATAATTCACAGAACTAGAACATCATAATGAAATTTATATGGAACCACAAAGGACATAGAATTGCCAAAGCATTACTGAAGAAAAAAGAGTCTGGAGGAATAACTCTCCCAGACTTCAAACAATACTATAGAGCTACAGTCATCAAGACAGCATGGTATTGGTACAAAAACAGACATATAGAATGATAGAACAGAATAGAGAGCCCAGAAATGAACCCACAAACTTTTGGTCAACTCATCTTTGACAAAGGAGGCAAGAATATACAATGGAACAAAGACAGTCTCTTCAGCAAATGGTGTTGGGAGAACTGGACAGCAGCATGTAAAGCAATGAAGCTAGAACACTCCCTTATACCATACACAAAAATCAACTCAAAATGGATCAAATACTTAAAAGTAACACAAGACAAAATAAATCTGCTAGAAAAAATATTGACAAAACAGTATCTGACACACATCTCAAAAATGTTCTCCTAGAGCAGTGTACCCAAGGAATAGAAATAAAAGCAAGAATAAACAAATGAGACCTAATTAACCTTACAAGATTTTGCACAGCAAAGGAAACCATAAGCAAAACAAAATGACAACAGACATAAATGGGAAAACATTTTTACTAATGATGGAACCGACAAAGGCTTGATCTCCAGAATATATAAGGAGCTCAAATGACATGATAAGAAAAAAACAAACAACCCAACACAGTAATGTGCAGAAGACCTAAACAAGCAATTTTCCAAGGAAGACATACAAATGATCAATAGGCCCATGAAAAATGCTCAGTATCACTAATTATTAGAGAAATGCAAATCAAGACTACAATGAGGTATCACCTCATACCAGTCAAAAGAAAAGCCAGCATTCAGAAGTCCACAAATGACAAATGCTGGAGAGGCTGTGGAGAAAAGGCAACCCTCCTACATTGCTGGGTGGAATGCAATTTGGTGTAGCCAATGTGGAAAACATTATGGAGATTCCTCAAAAGGCTAGGAATAAAATTACCATAGGATCTAGTAATCCTGCTCATGGGCATATATCCAGAAGGAACCGTACTTCAAAAAGACACCTGCAACCCAATGTTTATAACAGCACTATTTACAATAGCCAAGACATGGAAACCGCCTAAATGTCAATCGACAGATTACTGGATAAAGAAGAGGTGGTATATTTATACAATGGAATACTTTTCAGTCATAAAAGTGACAACCCAATGTCATTTACAGCAACATGGATGTCCCTGGAGAATGTCATTCTAAGTGAAGTAAGCCAGAAAGAGAAAGAAAAATACCATATGTGATCGCTCATATGTCAAATCTAAAATAAAAGGACATAAATGCAAAGCAGAAATAGACTCATAGACACAGAATACAAACTTGTGGTTGCCAAGGGGGAAAGGTGTGGGAAAGACCAGAGTGGGATGGAATCCCACTCATATATGGAATCTAAATAAACAAAAAAAAAGAACAAACATATATATATAAAAGAAACAAACTCACAGACGTAGAATACAAATTTGTCATTACCAGGGTAGATAAAGTTGGAAAAGGATAAACTGGGAGTTTGAGATTTGCAGATACTGACTGATATATATAAAATAGATAAACAAGTTTATATTGTAAAGCACAGGGAAATGTATTCAACATCTTGTAGTAGCTTACATTGAAAAATAATATGAAAATTAATATGTATATATTCATGTATGATTGAAGCATTGTGCTATACACCAGAAATTGATATAACATTGTAAATTAACTATATTTCAATGAAAAAATTAAAAAGTAAAAAAATTGAAAACCTATCTTATTAATTTCTTTAATTTATATATAGAGTTTCTTACATTTTCCAAGTAGAAATTTATATAATTCTTTAGTATTAACAGTTTATTTCTATTTTTAAAATTGTATTATCATTTTTACTTTGTCAGTGCATTATTGAGTAAAAGTTATAATGAGATATTATTTTCTTATGCTTGATTTTTAAATTAATTATCTTAATATTTTCCAGTGTCTTCTGTGATACAGGGTTTCTGAAGCTCTTTTCATTAGGCTAAGGGAACTTGTTTCCGTTTTTACAAGTTTTTATCATAAAAAGACATTGAGTTTTACCAAATGCTTTTTTCTTTATCTATTGATACAATATATTAAATGATTTATTTTTCTTTTAGACTCTTAATATGATCTTAACATTATTTTCTAGCATTAACTAATCTATTTGTGATTATTTTTATTAATGCATTAATTAGTTTTATTAATTTTTAAAAAGGATATATCATTGCTTCTAAGCTTTTAAGTCAGATATATTATAAATTTTATTTCTTGTGCTATACCAGTTTGATTTTATGTGAAATAAAATGTAGAATGTTGTTGTGGTGTCTATATAAATCTATTACTAAGATCTCCTACATCATTGAGGAAAATTGGTTGATAATACTAGTTAAATGTTTCTGGATCCACCACAGGGTACACACAAAGAACACATTTAGCTGAGTGCTCCCAGAAACAAACAAGCAAGCAAACAAACAAAAAACCCTGACAACAGTGTACAAGTGGAGGCCCATTTATGTCAAAATAGGCACTGCTCCAATAGGAGAGTTTAGCCCTTACTTTGGCTGAAGATTACTGAGAGCTGTACTGTTATCTAAGCCTCACTCAAACTTCCTTTCATATCTTCTCTTCACAGGTTTCAGACCAGCATCATGATCTGAAGGCTTTTCCTACCTATTTCTTTTCCACCTCTTTCATACTACCAGGTATTTTTTCCATAAATTCCTCACACATCTAATCATCCCTTAGCGTCTGCTTCTTGGACCAAAAACTGACACTGGTGGCACCTTTTCATTACAAGTAACAAACAGATTAGAGCTAAACTTTTTTCAAGTACCATTTGGTGATGAATTTTCCAAACTTTACCAACATCTCAGAGACAAGAACCTTGATGAGGAAATGTGGTTTTACCAGACTTTTGTCTTATGATTTCAGATAAACTGCAATTAACTCATAAATTTATGAACAAAAAAAAAAGTTATAAGCTTATGATGAATAAATTTAGCACTCTATCTCTTTGTGCTTATATATATGTATGTGTGTGTGTGTGTGTATGTTTGTGTGTGTGTGTAAAATCTGTGTATATTTAATAGTCATGGTAAAAACCCTTTATATGTTAGGGTTGATAGATTTTATTGTACAAGCTTTATAAAGGCATGTTTTAATTAATATTTATAAAATCTTTACCCCTTTTCAGATCAATAATCTATGACACAGAGAGTTAATAATTTGCTTTTGGTCATGGTGCTGTTCAATGGTAAAGGAGATTTGACCTGGGTTGTCTGGCTCCAGGGATTATTCTATTTAACAAAGTAATTTAGTGCTTCCTTTGAGTTAAATGTAAGTAAGGACAAGTTTTGTCAAGAAGAGTATTCCGTATTATTTTATCTTGATCTTTTAGCAATTTTCACTCCAGAAAAATATTCAAAGTTAGGATCAAAACTTTTCACCATGCAATATAAATCAAGCTTATTAATATTGATTTTACCTATCCCATATTTGAATGTATGTTACCTACATAATTGTTGACAAATAAAAAGCATTTTATAAAAATTTAAGTGCAAATTCTTCTTAGCTTTCTTACAACATCATTACCATTTCACCTTAACACTGATTCAGTAACCTTCAGGTCATAGCAATATAGGCCAGACATCTTCAAATATACTGCATTATATTAGGTTAGATTCTATTTATAATTCTCTTAAAGGTGTTAAATATGAAGCAGGATAGTAAACACACATAAGAAGAGTTTTTTTTTTCCCTGTATTGTATATTCTGACATAAAATTAGGACTGTAGTTGAGGACTATTTTCTTTATTCCTTCACCAGATTCTTAATTTTCATTGACTTAATCAATATATTGTAAGTAATGAGATAGGAACTAAGATAAACTCTGCAAATGTGAAAACATTTTTTTAAGCAGTTTATTGGAAACATTCTTTAAATGATAATAATTCTGTCCTCAAATTTTAAATCTTGCTTATTTTCTTTGTTTATAAAAGGATTATTTTCTTTTCCAGTTGTCCTCAATCATTCTTTCTGAGCTCACTTTTTACCACTCTTTCCACTTGTGGAAAAGCAACAAAAATGTGTGAATTTTTTCACAAAATTTTGTTTTTCAGAATGACTTTCTCCATCATTGCTATCTGAGTCAGATTACGCAGATGTTTTTGCTTTTGGGCCCTAATGAAATGTCAGAAACATCAAAATATTAAACAAATAGTAATTTTTAATTGAAGCTTCAGTTTTCACGAATGATTTCTTTAACCCTGTCATCACTAGGAACAATGTGCCTTTTGAATTTTTGGTAAAATTGTATTTTGTGAAAAGTGCCTAGGGACCATAAAATTCAAAGAATTCCTTAAGATGTGCCTGAATGCCAAGGAAGTTGATCACTTTATGTCTACAGAGCCTTCTGGCTTCTGCTTACATGTGTAATGTTGTGAGGTTTTATACAGGGCTTCTCAAAATTAATTATACATCAAAATAATCTGAGAATCTTAATAAAAGGTAAATCTGATTTGGTAATTTGGGTGACACTTAATAATTTGCATGTCTAACAAGATTATATGATGCTGCTGTCTCTGAGTTATACTTTGAATAGCAATATTGCCAAGTACCGCAATAACCTTTTTATTAGATTCAATCTTTTATTTTCACAAAAAGTCCATATATAATACGTACACAATCTATAAACGTGGTAGACTTTTTAAACTTCTAAAGAAAGACTGAGAAGAGTTTTAAGTTGAAATCCTGTAAACTATTTCAAATGAAGCAGCAGAGCTCATCACCTTTTAAGTACCCTTTGCTCACCCCTCTAATGAGAAGATTGACTAGCTTTTTACCCTGTGTAATGCTAGACTCTTCATTTAGTCAGCTCTTCTCTATAGCTCTCTACTTTTCCCTCTTTATTTTTTACTTTGCCATGGGTTGATCTTATTTGTATAGGGACTTACCCATTCAAGAGTATACAGCAATACACTCCTAAAGAAATTTTCTCTCAAAAGGGAAATTCTGGTACCAGTTATCAAGAAAATGATTGTTACCTCATTATACAATATATGTAACATAAAAGCATAGGCTATGAAGGTCTGTATAATACTGAATGCATTTAATATTCCTCAAAGATTTATTGAAAAATAATCTAGTAATTCAAATCATTTGAAACAAAAAAAGATTTTTCTATTAAAGTTAACTTTCATCTTGGCATGGAAATATCTAAATAAAAGATACTTTACTTTTTATTGAAATATTTTCAGCTACATATCTCTGGAAAAATAAAGAGCCATGTCTTATGATAAATAATAATAATTTTTAATGTATTTTTTTATTTAATCCATACAGAGTAAGAATTTCAAGGACATTAGAATAAGCATTTCTGTGAATGTGCAGAAAGTTTCTCCACAATCAACTTATTGCTAAAGTAATAAAAATGATCTATTGATTTTCTATGAAAAACCATTTAGTATGTAGAGAAGGACAAATTCTCCTTCACGCCATTGTTCTTTCTTTTTTTGTCCTTTCCTCACTGAAGAGTGGTAGATCTCTTTCCCTCTAACTCCACTCTCTCTGCTTTCTGCTAAGAATAAATAGATCTTCCTTTAGTTTTATGACAGTCTGATCCACTTTAGCTTTATGACTGTCTGATCCACTTCTGTTATACCCACAGTTGCACCACACATTTTTTGTTCACTTAAAGGAAGTATATAGACACACTTTTATGTTCAAAGAAGCACTTATCTTTAAAATTCTTCACTTATTGATAAATTATTTGCTATGTCAAGAATATTTTTCTACAAAAAGAAAAATAAGTTGAAATTGGAAGCCAATATCAGAAAAAGAGGTTGATTAAATAGAAATGACCTGATTATTTAACTAGAAATAAACTTCCTGCTATAAGGAAAAAAAAAATCAGTGTGATACATTAGTGATATTAGAAAAGGGAAAACTTTTCCTGCTAGAACCCATCAAATTTTGATAATAATGTTCCCAAACCACACATCAAGTATTTCTTTACCTACTCTTAAACTGTCTCTAGATTCACTAAACTAAAAGATGTAAAAAATTTTCATTTGCTGACAGAGGAATTATTCTCCTATATATCTTTCTTCCAGATTTTTTTTTTGTGGTCTAGTAGTTTCAGTTTAGTAAATCTTATAGAGACAAATAAAAAGTTACAAAAGGGGATACATCTTAACCCTCAAAGATAACCCTTGAATGATGAATATTCCTAAATATGAAATATGAGTGTGAAATACATTATTAGGAATGAAATAGAATATTTTTAACAAAGTATTTTATGAATTTTAAAGGTGATAAATTAACCATAAAAATAAATCAATTTAAACTAATGATATGATATAGGCAGGGTCATGGGAGAGGTCATAATATTTTAACTGGACCAAAGGATTATGTGGTGAGATCTCTGAAAGTGCACAGGGTGTTAGTTAGCAAAACTTGTATGATAGTGGTTACTGTATATAAAGAAAATTTAAGTTGCTGGCTGCATATAATGTATGTATTTGTATGTATGTGTTAAAGGTTTTTGGAGAAGTGAATTTATATTGGAACAATGCAAGTATGAAACACAGGATATTAGGTATACACACTACTTTTATTATTATTATTTATTGAAATACTATTTTAAAATTTGTTCATAATTTTACTCTATATGTAAATTAATGCTGTTATTTATCCATGTAAACCTCTTACACACATTTATTTTATTTCCTTAAAATAAAACCATAAATAAGTTATATTTAGGTACAATTTTAATTTTTCTTATGTTAATAAAAATTTTATATTCTATGTTTTAATTATCATCATGTCAATTATATTTTTCACTATGTTACATTTTGCTTCCCATAACCTCTACAAAGTAATCTGTTTTCTTCCTCATTACTGTATTTTTCTTCCTCATAGTAATGTGTGTGTTATAAAAATAATGTAATCTAATTACATGACTCAGTGGTAACAGACAATAAAGATTCGCTTAAAACTTGCATTGTCATTCATGAATATATCATTAAAACATGACTATTTGAGATAAAAATTAAATAATTCAATCCTTTGTACAATTATTTAGTATTCCATCGTAAGAATGTTCTATAATTTCATTCTTTTCACTATTGATTGGCATTTAAATAATTTGAAGTTTATTTTTCTCTCTCAAAAGTTTTATAATGAATTTTCTTGTAGCATGCCCTGGGTATAAGTATGTATTTGCGCTGTGTGTGTGTATTAGATTTCCAGAAGCGAGAGAAGTTGAGCAAATATTGTGTCACTTGTTACTTCACAAATATTAAAAATATATTTCAACATGTTTGTTGAAGCTCACATCTTTGGGCATTCAGTGAGAATGAACTTTTGCATACATCTATGCTAGTATTTAAAATTCTTACACACTGAATCATTCTAATTTGAGTCAATGCAGCAAAAGCAATTCTAGGAGGGAAGTTTATAGCATACAAGTCTTCCTCGAGAAAAAAGAAAAATCTCAAATAAACAATCTAATCTATCAATGAAAAAAATTAGAAAAAGAAAAACAACCAACACCCAATGTCAACAAAAGAAGGAAATAATAAAAATCAGAGAGAAAATAACTAAAATAGAGGTCAAAAGCACAATAGAAAAAGATCAATGAAACCAAGAGTTTGTATTTTGAGAAGAAAAGCAAAATTGATAAACATTTAGCTAGGCCCACCAAGAAGAAAACAGAGAGGATCCAAATAAACAAAATAAGAAAAGAAAGAGAAATAATAACTAATACCACAGAGATACAAAAATCATAAGAGAATACTATGATCAATTATATGACAGCAAATTGGACAGCCTACAAAAAACAACAAATTTCTAGACACACACAACCTGCCAAGACTGAATTAAATAAACAGACAATTTGAACAAACTATTCACTAGTAGTAAAACTGAATTTGTAATAAAAAGAATAATGCTCAGCAATAAGTCCAAGACTGGACAACTTCCCAGAGGAATTCTATCAAACAAATAAAGAACTAATATTTATTTTTCTCAAACTATCCCAAATATTGAAGAAGACAGAAGACTCCCAAATTCACTCTATGAGGCCACCATTACCCTGATGCCAAAACCAGACACTACGAAGACACTACAAAAAAAAAAAAGTTTATATCTTTGATAAATATAGATGGATAAATTCTCAATAAAATATTAGCAAACCAAATTTAACATTATATAAAAGGGAACTTGAACCATGATCAAGTTAGATTTATTCTGAAGACACAAGAATAGCTCATTTTTGTATGTGTGTGCTGAATAATGTTTCCTTATCTGGATGTATCCCAGTTTTCTTTGTATAGTCACCCAGTGAAGGACATCTTGGTTGTTTTCAAATTTTGGCAAATATGAATGAAGTTGCTATAAACATCGATGTGCAGGTTTTTGTGTGGATATTACATTTCAATTCCTTTGTGTAAATTGGAGGAATGTGATTGCTAGATCAAATGGAAAGAGTATGTTTAATTTTGTAAGAAACTGCTAAACTGTCTTCCAAAGTGGCTGTGTCATTTTACATTACCATCATCAACAAATGAAAAATTCAGCTGCTACAAATCCTTGCCAGGACTTGGCGCTGTCAACCTTCCAGAATTTGGCCATTCTAATAGGTGTGTAATGCTATTTAATTGCTGTTTTAATTTGCATTTCCCCAGTGACATGGTGTGAAACAGCATTCACTATGCTTAGTTTTTAATCCATTTATCATCTTTTGCAAGAATTTTATTAAGTTTTTTGATCCATATTTTAATTAGGTTGTTTTCTTATTATTGTTTTTAAGAATTATTTGTATATTTTGGGTGAGTCCTCTATCAGAAGTGTCTTTTGCAAGTATTTTATCTCAGTCTGTGACTTGTCTTCTCATTCTCTTGACATTGTTTTTCACAATGAACTTAGTGAACTCCAGCTTATCAGTTATTTTATTCTTGTATTGTACCTTTTGTGTTGTATCTAAAAAGTGATCATTATACCCAAGGTCATCTAGGTTTTCTTATATTATCTTATAGGAGATTTATGTTGCATTTTATACTTTGTCCTATAATATATTTTGAGTTTATTTCTGTGAAAGGAAAGTGATTGGATTTTGTATGGGAACCTTGTATCATATAGTCATAAAATAATTGTTTATTACTTCCATAAGATTTTCTATAAATTTTTTTCAAAATTTCTATGTATATACTGATATCATCTGCAAAGACAATTTCATGTCTTACTTTCCAATATGTATTTTTTTTAATTCCATTTCTTGTCTTACTGCCTTAGTACTGTAAACAAAATGTTGAAAAGCATTTGTAAAAGGTACTTCCTTGCCTTGTTCTTGATCTTAGTAGTGACAATTTTATTTTCTAACCATTAAGTATTGCATTAGCTGTACATGTTTTGTAGATACTCTTGATAAAACTGAGGAAATTTCCCTTGATTCCTAGATAATAGTTTTTGTTATAAATTTGTTGCATTTTGCCAAATGCTTTTTCTGCATCTATTGATATGATCATAAGATTTTTTTTCTTCTTTAGTATGCTGTTGTGATGGATTACTTTAATTGATTTTTTTAGTATTAAACCAGACTTGTGAACCTGGGACAAAGTTCACTTGGTTGTAGTACATAATTTTTTTAATAAATTATTGGATTCAATTTGCTAATATTTTGTTGAGGCTTTTAGCATTTCTAGGAGATATTGGTCTGTAAGGATTTTTCTTATAAAATATGTTTTTGGTGTAAATACCATGTGGGCCTCCTAAAGTAAGTTAGGAAGTATTGTCTCTGGTTCTGTATTTTGAAAAAGACTGTATTCAATTGGCTTAGTTTCTTCCTTAAATATTTGAGAGTTCACCAGTGAACCAGTCTGGGACTATTGCTTTTTGTTTGAAAGGCTATTAATCATTGATTCAACTTCTATAATAGATATAAGTCAATATATGTATTTTTTCTATCCTTGTATGAGCTTTGACGGATTGTGTCTTTGAAAAAATTAGTCCATTTCACTAGGATTTCAAGTTGTGGGCTGTGAGCTCAGAGTTTTTCTAGTATTCAAGTAATATCCTTCTGATATCTATGGAATATGCAGTGTGGTTCCCTCATTCATTTTAGATATCAATAACTTGTACCATTCATTTTTAACTTGGTTAGCCTGACTTACCAATTTTATTAATCTTTTCAAAGAGCAAAATTTTGGTTTGCTTATATTTCTCTATTAATTTTCTTTTTTTCCAATGTTATTGATTTCTGTTATTGTTTATCATTTCCTTTCTTCAGTTTACTTTGGATTTAACTTGCTATTTACTTTCTCATTTTCTAAGGTGGTAACTCAGATTATTGACTTAGAATTTACTTCTTTTCTAATATACACATTCTTTGCTATTAATTTCCTTTAGTTTCAGTACATCTTCCAAATGTTGATATGTTATGTTTTCATTTTCAGTTAGTTCAAAATATTTAAAAATTTCTCTTTGAAATTTGTTCTTTGACTCATATGTTATTTAGAAATGTATAAAATCCAAGTATTTTAGGGTTTTCTAGCTATCTTTCTGTTGTTTTCTAGTTTAACTCCATTGTTGTCTGAAAGCTGACATTATATGATTTTTACTATATTCAATTTGTTAAGGTATGTTCTGTGGCCCAAAATATGGTCCACTGTGTTGAATGTTCCTTGCAAATTTGTTCAGAATGTGTATTCTGTTCCTGTTGGGTGATGTAGTTTACAGATGTCAATTATGTCCAGTTTATTAATGGGGTTGTTGATTTCAGCATTGTCTTTACTTGTTTAAGCCTGCTGTTTATTTCCATTTCTTATAGAATTTTGTTGAAGTATCCAACCATAATGGTAGATTCATTTATTTTTTTCTTGCTGTCCTATCATTTTTTCCTCACCTGACACTTTTTTGTTAGGCACTTACACATTGAAGATCATTATGTCTTCCTAGAGAATTAAATTACTTAGCATTATGTAATGGCTCCCTTTATTTCTGATAAATTTTCCTTTTTTTTTTTAGATTCTTTTGTATTGAGGTTTTATTTACAGACAAATAATTACACAGATCTTAAGTATTTGGTTCAATTAGTTTTGAATAATTTTGTGAAATCATAAATAACCACCTTAAACAAAATACGGGATATTTTGATCAATCTGGAAAATTTCCACTTTAACTTAATCCTCCCACTACAACTCAATAATTTTCTATCACCATAGATTAATTTTGCCTTCTCGTACTTTATATAATGTAGGGGTGTGTGTGTGTGTGTGTAGCTTTTTTTGCTTGATATAATGGCTATAAAGTTCATCTGTGCTGTTTCCATCAGTAGTTTGTCCTTTTTTATTGTTAAATTGTATTTCACTGCAAAAGTCTACCACAAATTTAGAATTCATTCTCCTATTGATGGACATTTGAATTGTTTTAAGATTCCAGCAATTCTGAATAAGGTTACTATGAATATTCTTTTGCTAGATTCAGTGGATATTTGATTTTATTTCTTTTGTATGAACACCTTGAAGAGGAGCTGCTGGATCAATTGGGAGGTGAAGAGTTTACTTTGTAAATGGTGGTGCTGGAGTTACTCTTCATCCTCTCCAACATTTCATGTTAGCAACTAATTTTGGTCATTCTTGTGTGGTGGTATCTCATTATAATTTTGAATTATTTTCCACATGCAAAGTGATCATTCCTGTACCTTTCTTAGCCCAATGTTCATAAATTTTGCCCATTTAAAATTTTTGTTTTTATCATTGAGATTATATATTCTGAAAGGGCTCATTTAGCAGAAATATGTATGCAAATAATTTCCCACTTAGTCTTGACTGTTTTGTTTCCCAAGTGTCCAATCTAATAGATTTAATTCTATTTATTTTTTTTAACATTTTTATTGATTTATAATCATTTTACAATATCATGACAAATTCCAGTGTAGAGCACAATTTTCCAGTTATACATGAACATATATATATATATATATATATATATATATATATATTCATTGTCACATTTTTTTTCTCTATGAGCTACCATAAGATCTTGTATATATTTCCTTGTGGTATACAGTATAATCTTGTTTATCTATTCTAAAATTTTGAAATTCCAGTCTATCTCTTCCCAACCCCTGCCCCCTTTGCAATCACAAGTTTATATTCTATATGTGTGAGTCTATTTCTGTTCTGTATTTATGCTTTGTTTTTTTGTTTTCTTTTTTTGTTTGTTTTGTTTTCTTAGATTCCACATATGAGCGATCTCATATGGTATTTTTCTTTCTCTTTCTGGCTTTCTTCACTTAGAATGACATTAACCACGAGCATCCATGTTGCTGCAAATGGCATTATTTTGTCAGGTTTTATGGCTGAGTAGTATTCCATTGTATAAATATACCACATCTTCTTCATCCAGTCACCTGTTGATGGACATTTAGGCTGTTTCCATGTCTTGGCTATTGTAAATAATGCTGCTATGAACATTAGGGGGCAGGTGTCATCCTGAAGTAGGGTTCCTTCTGGATATATGCTCAGGAGGAGGATTCCTGGGTCATATAATAAGTCTATTCCTAGTCTATTGAGGAATCTCCATACTGTTTTCCACAGTGGCTGCACCAAACTGCATTCTCACCAGCAGTGAAGGAGGGTTCCCTGTTCTCCACAGCCTCTGAACCATTTGTCATTTGTGGATTTTTGAATGATGGCCATTCTGACTGGTGTGAGGAGATACCTCATTGTAGTTTTGATTAGCATTTCTCTAATAATTAGTAATACTGAGCATTTTTCATGTGTCTATTGATCATTTGTATGTCTTCCTTGGAGAGTTGTTTGTTTAGGTCTTCTGCTCATTTCTGAATTGGGTTGTTCATTTTCTTCTTATTGAGTCATATGAGCTGCTTAGATATTCTGGAGTTCAAGCCTTTGTTGGTTTCCTTTGCAAAAATTATTTCCCATTCTGTAGGTTGTCTTTTTGTTTTACTTATGTTTTCCTTTGCTGTGCAGAAGCTTGTAAGTTTCATTAGGTCCCATTTGTTTATTCTTGCTTTTATTTCTTCTAGGAGAAAATTTTTGAGATGTATGTCAGGTAATGTTTTGCCTATATTTTTTCTAGGAGTTTTATTGTATTTTGTCTTATGTTTAAATTTTTGATCCATTTTGAGTTAATTTTTGTGTATGATGTAAAGAAGTGTTCTAGCTTCATTGTTTTACATGCTGCTGTCCAGTTTTCCCAATACCCTTTGCTGAAGAGACTGTCTTGATTCCATTGTATATTCTTGCCTCCTTTGTCGAAGATTAGTTGACCAAAAGTTTCTGGGCTCATTTCTGGGCTCTATATTCTGTTCCACTGGTCTATATGTCTGTTTTTGCACCAATACCATGTTGTCTTGATGACTATAGCTCTGAAGTATTGTCTGAGGACTGGGAGAGTTATTCCTTCAACCTCTTTCTTTCTCTTCAGTAATGCTTTGGCAACTTTAGGTCATTGATAGGTCCATATAAATTGTATTATGATTTCTTCTAGTTCTGTGAACCATGTCCTGGGTAACTTGATAGGGATTGAATGAAATCTGTAGATTACCTCGGGCAGTGTGACCATTTGAAAAATATTGATTCTTCCAATCCAAAAGCATGGGATATTTTTTCATTTTTTAAAGTCTTCTTTAATTTCCTTCATCAATGCTTTATAGTTTTCTGTGTATAATTCTTTCACCTCCTTGGTTAGATTTATTCCCAGATATTTTATTACTTTGGGTGCTATTTTATAGAGGATTGTTTCTTTACTTTCTTTTTCTGTTGTTTCCTTGTTAGTGTAAAGAAATGCAACTGATTTTTCAACGTTAATCTTGTTACTTGCTACCTTGTTGAATTCTTCAATCAGCTCTAGTAGTTTTTGTGTGAACCTTTCAGTGTTTTCTATATTTAGTAACATGTCATCGGCACATAGTGACACTTTTACCTCTTCTTTTCCAATTTGGACCACTTTTATTTCTCTCTCTTGCCAGATTGTTGTGGCTAGGAGTTCCAGGACTATGTTGAATAGGAGTGGTGTTAGTGGGCATTTTTGTCTTGTCCCAGATTTTAGTGGGAAGTTTTTGAGTTTTTCACCGTTGAGTACTATGCTGGCTGTAGGTTTGTCATCTATAGCTTTTATTATGTTGAGATATGTTCCCTGTATACCCACTTTGGAGAGAATTTTTATCATAAATGGGTGTTGAGTTTTATCAAATGCTTTTCTGCATCGATTGAGACGATCATGTGGTTTCTGTCCTTTCTCTTGTTGATGTGATGTATTACATTGATTTATTTGCATATGTTGAACCACCCTTGTGTCCCTGAGATGGACCCCACTTGGTCATGATGTATAATCTTTTTTATGTGTTGTTGGATTCTATATGCTAATATTTTGGTAAGGATTTTGGCGTCTATGTTCATCAGTGATATTGGGCTATAATTCTCTCTTTTTTTTTTTTTTTTTTTTTTTGTAGTGTCTTTGCCTGGTTTTGGTATCAGGGTTATGGTGGCTTCATAGAATGAGTTTGGGAATATTCCCTCCTTTTCAGGCTTCTGGAAGAGTTTGACAAGGACTGGTATGAGTTCTTCTTTGTATGTTTGGTAGAATTCCCCAGTGAAGCTGTCTGGTCCTGGACTTTTATTAGTAGGGAGGTTTTTAATTATTATTTCTATTTCCTTTCTGGTGATCAGATTGTTCAATTGTTCAGTTTCTTTTTGATTCAGTCTTGGTGGACAGTATTTCCAGAAACTTGTCCATCTCCTCTAGGTTATCCAGCTTGGTTCCATATAGTTTTTCATAATATTCTCATATGATATTCTGTATTTCTATTTTATTTGTTGTAATTTCACCGTTTTCCTTTCTTATTTTGCTAATTTATGCTCTCTCTTTTTTCTTCTTTGTGAGTTTGGCCAGAGGTTTGTCGATTTTATTTACTTTTTCAAAAAACCAGCTTTTGGTGTGTTTGATTTTTTTCTATGGTTTTGTTAATCTCTATTGTATTTATTTCCACCCTGATCTCTATAATTTCCTTCCTTCTGCTGCCTTTTGGGGATTTTTGTTCTTTTACTAGTTTATTTAGCTGGTGGGTTAAATTGTTTATTTGAGATTGTGTTTCTTTTTTTAAGAAAGGCCTGTATAGCTATAAACTTCCCTCTTAGCACTGCCTTCTCTGTGTCTCATAGATTTTGAGTGGTTGTGCTTTCAATGTCATTTGTCTCAAGGTACTTTTTAATTTCAGCTTTGATTTCATCACTGACCCATTTTTTAATAACATATTGTTTAATCTCCATACTTTCCTTTTGTTATCCTTTGTTTCTCTGTTGTTGATTTCTAGTTTCATGACATTGTGTTCAGTATAGATGCTTGAGATAATTTCTATCTTCTTAAAATTGTTGAGGTTTCTTTTGTGCCCAAGTACATGATCAATCCTGGAAAATATCCCATGTGCACTTGAAAAGAATGTATATCCTATTTTTGGTAGGTGTAATGCTCTGAAAATATCCACCAAATCTAATTTTTCTATTGTATTATTTAATTTCTCTATTGCCTTATCTACTTTCTGTCTGGAAGATCTGTCTAGAAATGTTAATGCAGTATTAAAGTCTCCAAATATGATTGTATTCCCATCAACATCTCCCTTTATCTCTGTTAGTAATTATTCTATGTCCTTAAGTGCTCCTATATAGGATGCATATATATTAATTAATGTAATATCCTCATCTTACATCACTCCTTTAATCATTATAAAATGTCCCTCTTTATCTTTCTTTATGGCCTTTGTTTTAAAGTCTATTTTGTCTGAAATCAGTACTGCAACCCCTGCTTTTTTCGCTTTTCCATTTGCATGGAATATCCTTTTCCATCCTTTCACTCTCAATCTATATGTGTCCTTCTCCCTAAAGAGGGTGTCTTGAAGGCAGCATATTGAAGGTTCTTGTTTTATTATCCAGTCTGCCACTCTATGTCTTCTAACTCGA
This sequence comes from Camelus dromedarius, assembly GCF_036321535.1. Lineage (NCBI taxonomy): Eukaryota > Metazoa > Chordata > Mammalia > Artiodactyla > Camelidae > Camelus > Camelus dromedarius. The sequence goes on from NC_087448.1 coordinate 36,789,971, forward strand.
GCATTTAGTCCATTAACATTTACAGTAATTAAAGATAGATGTGTGCTTATTGCCATTTTCAACTTCTCTTTGCAGTTGATTTGGTATTTCTTCTTGATACTTTCTTCTTCTTTTTGTGGTTTGGTAATTTTCCTTTGTGTTATCATGGATTTTATTTAATTTCTGTGACTCCCTTGTTAGTTTTGGTTTGTGGTTATCCTTTCGTAAATCTATTAGCCCATTACTATAACTGTTTTTATTAAACTGATAGTAACATGATCTCAAACCCAACCTACTGAGAAGAAAAAATTTTAAAAAGAAAGAAAAAAATATATTCTATATTTCCCTACCTCCCTCTCCCACTCTTAATGATTTGTATGTCTACTTTTATAATCTCATGATTATTTTATTTGTAATTCATGAATTATCACATTTCCGATTGTGAGTTTCTCATTTCTGTAGCATCCTGCTTCTTTTCTATTTAAATAAATCTTTCAATATTTCTTTTAGCGTGGATTTAGTGTTGCTAAACTTCTGCAGCTTTTTCTTGTCTGTGAAATTCTTTATGTCTCCTTCTTCCCTAAAGGATAGCCTTGCTGGATAAAGTATCTGAGGCTGCATCTTTTTTCATTCAGGACTTTGTATATATCTTGTCACTCCCTTCTGGCCTGTACTGCTTGTGTAGAGAAATCAGCTGAGAGCCTTATGGTGGTTCCCTTGTAAATTACTCTTTGCTTTTCTCTTGCTTCTTTTAGAATCATTTCTTTATCCTTGACTTTGGCCATCTTGATTATGATATGTCTTTGTGTGGTTATATTTTGGTTCTTCCTGTTTAGGACCCACTGAGCTTCCTGTAGTTGGATATCTGATTCCTTCTTTAAGTTTGGGAAGTTTTCAGTCATGATTTCTTCAAAACCCTTTGATCTCTCTTCCCCTTCTGGGGCCCCTATTATGCAAAGATTGGCACACTTTATATTATCCCATAGGTCCCTTATGCTATTTTCATTATTTTTTATCAGTTTCTCTTGTAACTCTTCAAATTAGGTGCTTTCTATTGTCCTGTCTTCTAGATCACTAATTCATTCCTCTGCATTATCTAGTTGGCTTTGCACAGCTTTTAGATCATTCCTCATCTCAGTCAATGAGTTTACCCATTCTACTTGGCTCTTCTTTATAGCTCAATTTCATTTTTGACATATTTTATATCTCTAAACACTATCTCTTTTAGTTCCTTCAGCGCTTTGATCACTCCTTTTTTGAAATCTTGATCTGTAGGCTTTCAATATCTATTTCATTGATCATTCTTTCAGGGGATTTCTCCTCTTCTTTTAATTGGGAATAGTTTCTCTGCTTCTTCATCTTGCTCATACCTCTCTGGCACTTGGTTTATGGAGTATCAGTTGTTTATTTTGGTCCTTAAGGAGTTTATCTATCTAATGCCTATTTAGGAATAGAACTTAGGAAAAAAAGAAAAAAAAATAAGAGAGAGAGAGAAAAAATTTTAAAAGAAGGGAGAAAAAAAGGTTTGAAAACAGTGCATAATGAACAATAGAAGAGTAAGTTAAAGCACAATAGCAATCGGTTTGTGACGTCCTTTTAAAACTTTTTAAAAAATGTGAAAAGGTGAAAAGATGTATTTGAAACCTGTGTCTAATCAATAACATGACATCAAAACCCAAGAGAAATAAAAATGAATTAAGAAGTAAAAAATAAGAGAGTAATAGAAAATAGAACAGGTAAAAACAGATTTAAAAAAAAAAAAGGGGGGGGGTGGTTTATCGGTGTTCTCCTGGAGTCTGTGTGCTTTTAATGTGAAGTCTTTCTGTCTTTGTCCTGTTTTGGAAGATCAGCTTGCTGTTTTTAGAAGCCCTCTGTTTGCGCCCTCTTCTGTGCTGCTCCCAGCACCTGTCGGCAAGCCGATTCGGCCTCCTCCTAACACTGGGTCAGGTGCAGCTCTCTGCTGTGGGCGGGCGGGTCGCTGCCCCTCCGGATGCTGCAGTCAGATGTTGCAGACTGGCTGGATAGGAGGGCGGGTCGTGCCCCCTCCCAGCACCTCGGTCAGGGGCTGTGTTCCTGCCCGAAACGCGGGGAGCCGCTCTCGCTCTACCTGTGCCGCCGCTGGTCGCTCCGCTGCTCTTGGGCGGCGCTCCGCCCTGGTCGGCGCTCCGCGGGTGGGATCAGGGAAGACCGAGGGACAGCCCTGTCCCTGCTCCGAGCCAAATCCCAGCTCCTTGTTTGTCTTTGTGGAGGAAGTTCTCTGAGGGACCAGGATGGAAGGATCCTATCTGCCCTGGGCTGCAGGCCAGTCTCAGTCTGGCCTTTGAGGCGGTTAAGCCCTTCGGAGCGGATGCAGGTTTCGCCCCCGCCCCCGCCTGAGTGCTCAGCGCGGAGGACATGGTGGCTGTGCCTGAGCCCCGCCTCTCTTCCCCCGAAAACTTTCCGCGGGTTTTCAGAGATGGGGGTGTGCACCCTTCCCCCGAGAGCACATCAACCTTGCTGTTTTATGGAGAGCCCAGGTTGTTCTGCCCTGTGCACCCACAGCCACAGCGCGCAGCCCCTTGCGTTCCCCCGGGGCTGCCTCCGTGCAGCCACTTCCGTCCTCCGCCCGGCTTGTGCAGCCTGGCCCTGCCCGCAGCTGCTGGCCTGCATCTCAGGCTGGATGTCGGGGGTACGCTCTGTGCCCATTTAACTTAGTTCTGTTAGTCAAGGGCTGCTCTGTACAGATCCGAGCCACGGAGGCTCCCCCTCCGTCCCGCTGGCCTCTCAGCTGGAGAGGGGAGACCCAGCGAGCGAGCGCCAGTGCTCCTTTGCTGCTCCCTCCCCGCGGGACCCGTCCGGTGCTGCTTTGCCTTTTGTTCTTTCTTTTTTCCTTTTCTCCTACCAGATTTTTGGTGTCTTTATCTTTTGAAGAGGTTGATGTTCTGTCGGAGTTCCACAGGTGCTCTGGTTGGCTGAGTGGGTCTGTAGTTGTGGGTCTTGGTGTATCTGTAGGAGAGGGTGACCTGCGAGCGTCCTTCTACTCCGCCATCTTCCAAAAATCCAAAAATCTTGCATATTCTGTTCTGTTTCTTTCATTTTTTGCCTCTTTGCTTTTCAGTTTTCAAGATTTCTATTGAAATACACTTAACATCAGAGATTCTTTTGTCAGCTTTGTCCAATTTATTAATAAGGCTCTCAAAGTTATTCTTTATTTTCCTTACAGTGTTTTTGATCTTTGGCATTGTTATTTTTGGCTCTTATTTATATTTTTCATCTACTTACATTGCATACCTGTTGCTGGATACTGTTTACTTTGTCCATTAGAGCCCTTGGCATATTAATCATAGTTATTTCAAATTTTCAGCCTGATAATTACAACATTTCTGCTATATTTCACTCTCTTACCAATGACTGGGTCTCCCTGGAATATGTATCTCTCAGGTTTGGCCATATTGAACCCCCAGAAATTTATAAATTACAGTCCAGGTTTTCCTACCCCATACTGATTTCTATGGAAGTTTTAATCTGTTAAGTTGTGATACTCTTCATTTGCCACTGAATCTCTCTCATCTGAGAGGCAGGGATTTGCCCTGTGTTCCCCATTCTCTCGTGGATCTAAGACGAATTGATGATTTTTCACTTTCATCAGCTTTCTACTTGTTATTAGGATGGAGTGATTAATGATTTTTATATTTCTTACACACATGACCAGAAATTAGAATTCTCAAGAATTAATCTTTGTTGTTTTAATATACTAGGTTTGTTTTATTTTATGTTTCTGTTTATTTGCTTTTTGTAATAAATGCCATTTTTGTGAAATAATTGTGAAGAACTTTTACCTTTCTGCATGTACTAATATCATATAAATATTATTGGTGTGATAGTTTTTTTTTTTTAATTAAAACACATTTAGGTATAAAAGAAATAAAGCCCTGAGCTTTTAAAGAGATTATTTTAAAGTACCTATTCAAACTTTTCTATAGATGTAGATTATTGCTTCTCTCATTTTTGGAGAAAATTTTGGCAATTTGTATTCTTTGGAACATTTCTTCTACATATTAACATTGAAATGGACACATACATAGTATTTTTAATATTCTCAATGACATTCAATATATTTAATTTATTATTTTAATTTTATATGATTTGTTACTTTTTTACTTTTTCTTATTTTTTGCTTTATTTATATTTACTTTTGTTTAACTTTATTGTTTTATCTTAATTTATTTAATATTTTCATGATCATAATAGAGTTTATTTAGAGTAGAATTTAAGAGATTTCTTCCAGCAATCTTTTTTTTTTTTTTTTAATGGAAGTAAAATCAGTTTACAATGTTGTGTAAATTTCTGGTGTACAATATAATAGTTCAGTCATACATGTACGTGCATATATTATCTATCATATTCTTTTTCATTATAGGTTTCAACAAAATATTTTATAGTTCCCTGTGCTATATAGTATAAACTTATTTCTCTATTTTATATATAGCACTTTATATCTGCAAATCTTGAACTCCCAATTTATCCATTTGCCTCTGTACCCCCTTGGTAATCATAAGTTTGTTTTCTATGTCTGTGAGTCTGTTTCTGTTTTATTAATAAGGTAATTTGTCTTTTTTTTTTTTTTTCTTTTGTAGAGTTCCTATATAGGTGATACTATGTGGCATTTTTATTTCACTTTCTGTCTTACAAAACTTAGAATGTCAATATCCAGGTCCATCCATGTCACTGCAAATGGCATTTTTTTTTTAATGGCTAAACAGTATCCCATTGTATAAATATATCTCAACTTCTTTATGCCATCATTTCTTGAGGGACATTGAAGTTGTTTCCATATTTTGGATATTTTAAATAGTGCTGCTATGAACACTGTAGTATCTTTTTAGAATTAAGGTTCCCTCTGGATTTATACCCAGCAGTGGAATTGCTGGATCTTATAGTAAGTCTATTTTCAGTCTTTTGAGAAATCTCCATACTGTTTTCCATAATGGCTACACCAACTACATTCCCAACAATAGTGTACGAAAGTTTCCTTTTCTCCACATCCTCTTCAGCATTTATCATTTGTGGAATTTTTAATGATAGCCATTCTGACAGGTGTGAGTTGATAACTTAATGTAATTTTAATTTTCAGTCCTCTGATAATTAGTGATATTGAGCAATTTTTCATGTGCTTATTGACCATTTGTAGGTTTTAATTGGAGAAATGCTTAAAGTTTTATGCCCATTTTTGGATTAGGTTGCTTTTTTGTTTGTTTGTTTGTTTGTTGTTGTTGTTGTTATTAAGTTGTATGAACTCTTTATATAGTCTGGAAATTAAGCCCCTAGCAGTCTCATCTTTGGCAAGTATTTTCTCCCATTCCATAGGTTGTCTTTTTGTTTTACTTATGGTTTATTTTTCTGTGTAAAGATTATAAGAGTATATGTTTATTTTTTCTTGTTTTCTATTGTCTGGGTAGACTGTCCTAGGAGAACTTTGCTAAGATTTATGTCAGATAATGTTTTGCCTATGGCTTCTTCTAGAAGTGTCTTATCTTATTCTTGAATTTTTAAGCTATTTGGAGTTTATTTTTGTGTATGGTGTGAGGGAGTATTCTAACTTCATTGATTTACATGCAGCTGTCCAGTTTTCCCAACACCATTTGCTGAAAAGACTGTTTTTACTCCGTACTATATCCTTGCCTCCTTTTTCAAAGATTAATTAACTGTAGGTGTATGGATTTATTTCTGAGCTCTCTGTTCTGTTCTATTGATCCATATGTCTGTTTTTATACCAATACCATGCTGTTTTGAATACTGTAGCTCTGTACTATTGTTTGAAGCCTGGGAGAGTTATTCCTCCAGCTTCATTCTTGATCTTCCATATAACTTTGATATTTCTGGTTCTTTTGTTATTCCACAAAAAGTTTAAGATTATTTGTTCTAGTTCTGTGAAAAATGTCTTGGGCAATTTGATAGGGATCACATTAAATCTGTAGATTGCTTTGTGTTTTGCATATGGCCATTTCAACAATATTAATTCTTCCAATCCAAGTATATGAGTTATATTTCCATTTTTTAAGTCAGTCTTTAATTTCCTTAATCAATATCTTTCCATTCTTCACATATAAGTCTTTCACTCCCTTGGTCAGATTTATTCCTAAGAATTTCATTTTTGGATGCAATTTTAAAAGAGATTGCTTCCTTCCTTTTCTTTCATTGCTTTTTTTTTAAATTTTTTATTGAGTTATAGTCATTTTACAATGTTGTGTCAATTTTCTTTCATTGTTAATGTAAAGAAATGAAACTGATTTTTGTATGTTCATCTTGTATTTTGCTACCTTGCCAAATTTATTATCAGCTCTAGCAGTTTTTTATGGAGCCTTTAGGATCTTCTATAGATAAAGTATTGTATCATCCATATATAGTGACAATTTTACATCTTCTCTTCCAATTTGAATCCATTTTATTTATTTTTCTTGTCTAATTACTATGGCTAAGACATTCAATATGATATTGAATACAAGTGTTGAGAGTGAGCATCCTTTTCTTGCTCCAAATTTTAGTGGGAAGGCTTTAAACATTTCACCATTACATATTATGCTCACTGTAGGTTTGTCATAAATAGGTTTTCTTCTTGTACTTATATCTCAGTTTCTTCAAGTCTTGGTTTAAAAAGCATATTAGAGACAATTATACATGGAGGATGTATTATGTAACATTCTGCAACAACTTTTTGTAGATGACTATGGAATTATGTATACTGGATTTTTAATTGTAGGAAAGAGACACAAAATCTTTTAAGTTTATATCATATTTCTATTTCATTTGTTTCATTTCAATGTATAATTTGTAATCCAGATTCATTTTAAATTCATAAGAGTTTTAAAGTTTCTTTATACTGATAAATATTGAGTTCTTTATTACATATTTTATATTCAATAAAAGAAAAATATTTAAAGGAATTTATTTTTAGCATCTAAAATTTTCAGTGGTAATTTCAGCAAATATTTCTTAACTGTAATGAACTGTATCTATATAACAACAATTTTACCAATTTATAAATTGATGCTGATCTACAATAATATGAATAACCTAATTTGTGTAAATTGTGTAAATACTGATAAATCTAATTTTTAATCTCTCAAAGGTACTTTACTAGCAGAAATTTTTGTGTGTTTAAATAATCTGTAACATTTTAATATGGTCAGTTACCAAGATGTTTCTGTAATTTTTTACAAAATTTTCCCTGTTGTGAAATATAATTGAGAGACTATTTCAGCAGAATTCATGGTGCTGGAGAAAAAAATTGTGGATGAAATGTTATCAAAGAGAGATGTAGCTGTGGTAAGGTTCTCTCTTTATTGTGCAGAACATGATGGAGAGAGCATCACAGTAGGAGTGAAGGCTTTGGAATAAGCAAGATGTGTTTAGATTAGAATTAAACAGCAGGCAGTAGATTGCAGGAGAGAATAGGGAGCATGTAGAGAGGAAGATTAAGACTAGATTTTTGTTGTCTCATATAAACACTCTTTTTGTCAGGCATCTGCAAATCCACTCTTCTGCTATGTTGAAGGCTCACTAGAAGAATTCACTAGACATAGCATGTAATTGTCCACACGGATAAGATTTTTCACAACTGTATAAGAAAAATGCCTAGACATTACATGAGGGAAAAGAAAAAAAAAAAAAAAAACACAAGTAGAATTCTTTCTAATTTTTCTCACTCCAACAGAGTCACATAGAGCACACTCACTCTTTCCCCCACAACAAAACTAATCATATTCTCCAGAAAGCCTACTAGAACCTCAATTCTCTAAAGTTTTTTTGTTTTCTCTTTATTGAAATTGATTACTTAAGCAAACTCTGCTTTGCACCCTCCAAAATTCCAGAAGCTCAGAAAGAAAGTAAAGATTCAACGTAAAAATCAGTTGTTCACACAGTCTAGGGATAAGAAGTCTCCTTTATCAGTTAACTGTTGACTGGTGACACTATAGAAGTTACATTTCCAGATGCCAGCACTGGGAAAACTTGTCAGAAGATTTTTCTAAGAATAGCTCTCAGTCATACTATTAACATTTTATGCACATCTTTCACAAATATTTATATTTCCTCTACAACTATTAAATTTATGAAATATATGTTTTCTTCCATTTCTTGTATGGCTTAAAGACTAGAATTGAGTGAAATATACCTGTGATTGTATTTTTTTTGTGAAAAAACAGAAAAGTAGAATTTGAGGTGTGTGGCTTATTTATGGGTCAAATCAGGAATGCAGAAATTAAGGGAGAACCATAAATAATATAGGCCAAAATATGCCTTATATAAAAAACTGACATTTCAGTAAAGGAAGAAAGTAAAGAAAGAAAGAGATTCAGCAAACCCTTGGGTTACATTTTGGGAGGCTTATCTTTGATAATTAAATAAGTAAATATTGAATTTGAATACTGCCATAGGCCAAATTCACCTCAGCAACAACTGCAGCCAAACTTATCACACACACTCTGTGGAGCTGTATGGGCTAGCCATGTAGGATCATTGTGAATACTGTGTATACTGCCTCAATTTCAGGAAGCTGTATCAACTACTCTGAGATTTACTTTATAAAATTCATAATAAATTAAGTTTTAGATAAATAGCCAAGGCATATAGAGAATTTATGAAATTTTACCATGTACATGCAAGGATTACCATATGAAGGATTGAGATTAAAGTGTAGCCTGGCTAAAAGTTGCTTTTATTATTTTGATTAAATGACCCCTGCTTACTTAAATCTGCCACAACAGGTACTATGTGACAGACTATTAGGTCAAGACTGGCATTTCAAAATACCCTCAGATGCTAGAGACATTTATAGGATTTGAGGTTCCAGTGTGTAAAAAGAAGGCGGAAAACTGTATTTAGGACATGCATTTGACTTAATATAGAGCTAATGTGTAAAACACGGAATATCTATGAATATTAAACCAATTTTTCAAAGATCAGAGTTAAGAATATACATGCTATTATACTTAATAATTGGTTTAGAATCAGAATGACTAACATTATTCAAATAGTCACTGGATAATTAGAGAAATTGACTTGTACCTTAAATTTCTGGTTACCCTCTAAGTGAAGGAGAAAATTCCTTATACACATGTCTAGGTTAGGAAGATTTAAAAACTAAGATGGAACTATAAAGAACTATTTGAAAAAAACAAAATTTGTTGGATCATACTGCTTCGGAAAATTATTTAGTATTTGTAATACTATAATATTATAGTACAACCATCTTAAAGAACCTCAAACTTCAGTTACTATTTGTATTCAATGTTCTGTTTATTCTCTTGGCAGGCACAGAAAAGAAAGTAGATTGCAATGATTGTTGACAATATGCAAATAAATTTTAATTAAATAAAATTAAATAATGCAAATATCATTCCATTTATTTAGGAAAAAGTATGGGAATGTGATAAATAAAGCCCAGGATAGAAAAAAATAATCGGATACTTAGGCCATTAACATATATTTGTTGGAAACTGTGGCAAATGGAACATATCTGACAATTCAAACACTCAACCCAAATTATTAAGAACTGATATGTCAGTTTCTAGAAAATAAAGCCCTTTGGGAACTCTTTCAACTCTCCATCAACATCTTTTTTTAGGCAAAAAAGAATTATATACTCATAAATTGAAACCTAACATCTTAAAATATTAATGTTAACAGTAACCATTTAAATGGTAAGAAACAAATCCCTGATAAGGTGAACTTGATTATGGCAAAGGTGATTTGGAATCCATTCCTCTATCAGTAACTAGGGAGTAGTCTTAATTGTGTATTAAGGTGACTTCTAGCTCTAAAAGTAAAACCTCACCTTCTCGGTAAAATAAGACCAAGAAATGATGGCAGAACCAAAGTAATGAGACCTTCTTAAGCATAAGTTGAAAAACTTGTTAGAAATATGTGGCAGCCATAAAAATGCACCTCAGTCTGAAGAGATCATAATTGATAATGGGCCTTTGTATTAAACTCTGAAATTTATTTCCATTCAGATCAAGGCTCAGCTTCTAAAGAGGCTGTTCCCAGTCATGCACTATTTTGCAAGAATATTAAAAAAAGATCTGTTCCTGAGAGACATAGGATTTATCTGATGGGCAACTTTGACTTGGGTATCCATTGGCTTTACCAGAAATTCTTAGAATTTCACTGCTTTCCGACAAACTTCCACCCAAACTTCCTTCCTTTCTTAGCTCCCTCACAAGGATCAGGCTTGCATTATAGTCTTAATGACTTTCTAGGGCTGCCTGGAATTTTTCCTCAATCTCTCTTTCAGGTGTTCCTCCAAATATCTTTATTTCAGATCTTATCTTCTTATGATACTTACTTCTTGAAGGATCTGTACTAAACAAAACACCATCTTGCATTCATTATAGTGGGTAGAAATCCTAGGAATGAGAGAAAGAGAAAAGCAATACTAAGAAGCTATATTGTCTATTAAGCATTCAATTATTGGATATATCTTACAGGGGGTTGAGGAGGGGTAGTGACACATCCAAGTTTGTCCTGATGTTGAGAGTAAAGGAAGTACTACAGAGGAAAATAAGGTGGAATTTTATATTCAGGTAAATTTTAAGCTATTAAAGAATATTTTATAGATGAAGACTGAATTGAAAAAAACAAGTATTTATTTGTTTTTTTCTGTTTGTTTGTTTTTGTTTTTGTTCTTGTTTTTGTTTTTTTAGGCCTGCAGCTGGGAGACATAGATTCAAGAAACATTTGAACTTTGTTCCACTGTACTACAAATTTGGGGAAGCTTCTAAAGGCAAAAATTGGCAAGGTCACAATTAGTCATCCATATTTTTAAGAATTATAATTGGAGCTGACAAGGAAAAAGTGTTCTTGTTAAGCAAGAATTGGTTGGGGTTCAAGATGATTACATAAGTGTGAAGAATGGTGGGACTTTGAAACTACAAGGGTTCAGCCACCAGCTGCTAGCAGATATTATTTTGAAAACAATTGATCATGTCTTTGAGTTTGAGACAAGTCAGAGAAAATTCAAATTGTTAGTAGTGCAGAGATGTATCTGAAACCACATCCAAAATGGCTACTAGGCTCCATTTTGAATGCCTGAACCATAGCTATTCATTTTTATTTTTAAATAATTTTAAATATGTCATCAAAATCCAGTGCTCCCTTGTTTAATAATATATAAATAAACTTCCATAGCATCCTTAGGCTTTGTTGAGATCGTAGATGTTATTTGGCACATTGGATTCTGCATTTTTTTCTGTAAATATGCAGATAATAAATATTTTATTGTTTGCTGATCACACTCAAGTTTTTGTTGCTCCTTCTCTTTCTAATTAGTCTCCTCATCTCCTCCTTTTTTTCTTTCTAAATTCTTTTAAAAAGGTAAAAAACAAACAAACTTGCAGATAACACAAACACAGGCCTGTAATCAATCAGTAGTTTACTGACTCGTATCTTACAAGGAAAGGAAGAGACTATTCTATTATCACATCATTCTATCAAACTTGAACTAAAATATTAAAATGAGGGTTTAGAAAAGAGATTTTCTCAAACTCCATGAGAAATATTAAAATCTGAATTTTTTTCTTTTTCATAGCAAAGGAAACCATAAGCAAAATGAAAAGACAACCTAAGGAATATGAGAAAATATTTGCAAATGATGTGACTGACAAGACCTTAATTTCCAGAATATATAAACAACTCACATAATTAATAACAAACAAACAAAGAAGCCTATTCAAAAATGGGCAGAAGACCTAAACAAGCAATTCTCCAATGCAGACAAACAAGTGGCCAACATGCACATGAAAAAATGCTCAACATCACTAATTATCAGAGAAATGCAAATCAAAACTACAATAACATATCACATCACATCAGTCATAATGGCTATCATTAAAAAGTCCACAAATGACAAATGCTGGAGAGGGTATAAAGAAAAGGAAACCCTTCTAAACTGTTAGTGGGAATGCAGTTTCTTGAAGCCGTTATGGAAAACAGTATGGAGATTTCTCAAAAGACTAAAAATACACTTAACCTATGATCCAGCACTCCCACTCCTGGGCATAAATCTGGATGTATTCTAATTTGAAAAGATACATTCACCCCACTGTTCAGAACTATTTACAACAACCAAGACATGGACACAGCCCAAATGTCCATCAGCAGATGACTAGATAAAGAATTTGTGGCATATCTATGCAATGGAATGTTACTCAACTATAAAGAATAAAATAATGCCATTTGCAACAACATAGATGGACTTTTAGATCACCATTCTAAGTGAAGTAAGCTAGAAAGAGAAAGAAAAATACCACATGATATCACTTATATGTGGAATCTAATTTAAAAAGCACAAATGAACTTATTTACAAAACAGAAACAGACTCACAGACATAGAAAACAAAATTATGGTTACTAGTGAGGGCAGAGGGTGGGAAGGGATAAATTGGGAGTTCAGGATTTGCAGATACTGACTATATACAAAAAAGATAAACAAATTTATACTGTATAGCACAGGGAACTATATTCAATATCTTATAGTAACCTGTAATGAAAAAGAATATGAAAACAAATTATATATGTATATATATGACTGAATGTTATGTTGCACATGAGAAATTGACACATTGTAAACTAACAATATTCAATTTTATATATATATATATATAAATATATATCAACAAGTACAGAAAAAATGATGTATTTGTTAGTGTTCTCTGTTTAATAGTGTGCAGTGATGTTGCTCCTTCACTCTATTTTAATAAAAATAGTAAGTGGCAGCTTTTAGCTTTCTAATGTCACCAAGGTACTAGCTCTGAGAAAGGCAAGCTGCTTCTTTCAGCAACTCAAATTGTATATAACTGCGTTTGTGAAGAAGGCTAAGAAATCAGCTAGAAATAATTGTGATTTCTGAGTCAAGAAAAAAGTATGCAGTGGGAATAAATTAAAGTTTCAGGATACAGCAAAGGTGATAAGATTTCCTGTATGCTATGAGAACACAGCAAACATTAAATTTTATAGAATGAAATTCAATGTGCTTCACTCAAGAGGGCTATCTATTATGGTGATAATTCTATATTAGCATAGACCAAGGAGAAAATGATAATATATCTTTCAGAGAGTTATCTTAGTTTCAGGTTTACATAGTCTCATAGGTCCCTATTTACTTGAAGCAACCACACAAAACCATCAGATGGCACCAAAGTCAGACTATCATAAAATCAGTAATTAGGAGTCTTTGATTGTTTGTCACATCTCCTTCCATATGTCAATCTGGAGGAGACAAAGACAGAAGAGAAAGACCTGGAAGTAAGAAGAGCAAGAACATTGAGTGTATATCATCTTTTTCTCCACAGCAGGTTTTCTAGTCTGGTTCAAGAATGAGCCAATAAGAAAATGCTGTAAATTAAATGATGAAAGATTTCTTATTTAGGTTAAACCAGACATTTTAATAAGTAACTTACTAAATATTAGACAGAAATCATACTTAAAAGTGAAGGAAAGTCTGTGGAATTTATATAAGATACTGTTCATGGCTGAGAAATAGACTGAGTTCAAAGGACAAAAGTGGCAGGGGAAAAAACTGGGTGAGTCCTTGTTTAGTCCCAAAGGAATTTATCTCTTTAAATGGAATAGTTACAAATAAATGCAGGCAATATTTTTAAATATGAAGTCACAGTGCATGGTAAATATAGAAAGAATCTATGATATTTATTACATTTTGGCATTTTGATAACACACTAATGATTATAATTATTTCCTATCTCAATTCAACAGAATATAGGATTAGAGAATGTAACAATTAATAAGGAAAAAAGTTAAAAAATAAGAACACATTTATTTTAACAGCTAGAAGTAAAATACTTATATTCATTGATTCTTTAAAATCCTTTTGGCCTAGAAAATATAAATATTCTATCACAAAATATAAATTAAAAATAATTTTTGAGACTTACTTTCTCTAAATATAGTGAATTTTTAAAACAAAAAGATTGACTACTTATAATAGAAGAGAACTTCATTAAAAATGATATATTTACCAAGATTCTGTTTGTAAAATTCTTGGAATAAGAAGGAAAATGAGTCATAACAGGAGACAAAATAAGCCTACTTCTAGAAGCCACTCTGATCTGTAGCAGGAAAACTGGCAAGGCCTTATCCCAAGTTAAGTTAGTCTCTTGACAATTTTTAGTAAGCCTTTTTAATGTATGATTCATTTTCTCAGTTTTTCCTCTTCACTGTAGTCTCAAGGATGAATGTAGCTCCAGATAATTTGCAACATTTTAGTCATTTGTTGGGTTATACTAGAGACAAAATCAGGCCTGCTGTCACTTTGAAGGGTATTAGGCAGTCCAAATTGGAGGATAGTTTTTTTTTTTTTTTTTAAGGAAGGCTGTAACCACTTCAGAGTCTTTTTTTCTATCCAGGAGTCATATGTATCCTGAAAAAAGTGTCCACAAACACTAGCAGGTATCTAAAATTTCCTGCAATTTGAGGCATTTGAGTAGGTCTATTTGGCAGTTCTGAGTGGGGAAGGTTCCTCTGTGTTGGGTCCCCATCTGGGGAGGTCTTACAGTAGTGTTTGGGTTATTTTTAACACAAAACACGCAATTCTGTGCAACTCTCTGGATGGTGTTTTGTAGGTTAGGCCCCATTATGTACTTCTGAATCTATGGTAAGTTGACACCTCTCTCATAATTGGTACTATTATAAAAGTGCTGCAGCACAGTATCCAAGAGTGGCTTGGGGTCAAGACAATTCTTTGTGTACTATATTTCCAGCCAGATGAGGTGTGATCAAAAGTGAAACATTATTTGGCCCTCTTTTTGTCCTTTTCTGAATGTACTGGCTGGTATTTTGACAAGTCAACCTGGAGGAGAAGTAATCCTATCATGATATCATAATAATCTTCCTTTGCTGTCCTCTTGGCATCTAACTGATTGCCTTTTATTGTATGAGTTTTGTCTTTTTGGTGGCCTGAGCAGTGCATTATGGTCACTTGTGAGGGTTTATGGACTGCTTCTAATAGTGACAGGATTTCAGAAGCACAGTTTATGTATTTATTGTTTGAATGATGAGCCCCCCCTTTCTTTCCAGATTGTCCTCTGAGTTTGCACAAATAATATGCAGCAAGAGTTTGTGTATATATTTATTCGCTATCCCTCAGTGAGTACTAGGGCCCTTGGCAGAGCAATGATTTCTGCCTTCTAAAATGAGCTCCCTGGGGGCAAGGCTTTTGTATCAACCATCCTTTTAATTGTTATCACCACATACCCAGAGGATCACCTATCTTGATCCATGAAACTACATGCATTAATGAAAAGTTCAATATCTGGCTCTGGCAGGGGTTAGTCTGTTAAGTTTGACCTGCTAAAGTATACTAGCTCAAGGAGGTGAAAGCAGCAATGTTCTGGGGATTGTGCAGCATTGACCAGGAGCAATGTGACTGGGTTTATGGTTGAAGTGACCTGAAGTCTTACATTAAGATTGTCTAAAAGAATTGTTTAATACTTTTCCATTCTCCCAGAAGCCAGCCAATAACACCCTTTTTGTTCCAGTAAAGAAAGCACATAGTGAGGGACATACACAGTGGTGGGTGCCCCAGTGTAAACTCAGATTCTTGAAGTATGTCACAAATAGTTGCTACAGCTTGAAGGCAAAAGGGCCATCCCTTAATAGCCTATTCTAGTTGTTTTGAGAAGCAGGCAACAGGTTTAGTGTATTTTCCAGAATTTGAATTAAAACCCCAAGAATTATGCCTTGTCTCTCATGGACATAAAAATTGAAAGGTTTCTTTAAATCTGGTAGTCTCAAAGCTGGGGTTAAGACTAACCTTATTTTTATTGTTTAAAAGCTGTTTGGCACTCTTTGGTCCAAGTAAGGGATTCAAGACCATGTCCCTTTAAAGCCCCATAGAGGGGCTATACTATGAGACCATAGTTTGGGATCCAAATCCAGCAGAATCCTATCATTCCCAGAAATCTCCACAGGTGTCTGCAGGTCTTAGGTGTTTCCAAGCCTGCTATTGCCTGTTTTCTATCAAGCAAAAGATCTCACTGTCCTTGGGAGAGGACAAAACCCAGATATGTGACTTGTTACTTGCATTTCTGGGCCTTTTTCTTGGAAATCTTATATCCAAACTTGGCCAAGCACTTCAGGGTTCTGATGGCATTTTGAAGATATTTATTATATGTAGGTCTCACTATGAGCAAATCATCCACATATAGGAGTAAGAGTCCTTCATCCAATATTAAATTTCTAAGGTCCCTAGCTAACATTTCCCCAAAGTAGGGAAATTCTTGAATTGTTGAAAACTGTCCAACAATATTGTTAGATTGCCTGCATTTCTGGGTCCTGTCATTCAAAAATAAATAGCTGCTGTGATTTTTCTTCAATAGGAATGCAGGGAAAAAAAAAACTTTCAAGTCCAAAACTGAGAACCAGCCATATTCTCCCAGAATAGTTGTAAGCAGAATGTATGGATTAGTCACTACAGGATGTAAGTCTTAGAATACTTCATTATTAGCCCTCAAGTCTTGGACAAAGTGATACTCTGCTGAGTTTGGTTTTCTGACTTGGAGAATAAGGATGTTATATGGGGACCTGCAAGGTTTAATCAGTCTTGTTTTCAAAAATTTCTTGAGCATTGGCTGTATTCCCTTTTGGGCTTCTTGCCTCAGAGGATATTTTGTTAGATTAGGTGTCCTAGTGTTCCTTTTTAATGATATTTGTATTAGCCATGCATTTGTGGCCTTCTCTGGGGTGCCAACAGCCCACACTTCATGTCTTACATTTACATAAACCTCAGGGGGAAAGAACTTGGTCCCCTTTTCTGGGGTTTCCATGAGCACCATCTATAAGCTTAAAACATGCTCTGGTGGGACCCTGATGTCTAACTGTCCTGGCCAAAAAGTCACTTAAGCATTTAATTTAAAAAGGAGGTCTCAGCTCAAAAGAGGGATTGGACTCCTTGGCATATATAACAAGCTGTATTTCAGAGTGAGGTCCCCTAGTTGACATTCTGGAGGTTGTAAGAAAGAATGATTTTGTACTTCTCCAGAAGCTCCTGTAACCAGGAATGGATTGAGTTGTTTTCTGTGTCACCTTAATATTTACCAGATTATGTTGCACATGTATCTATTAGAAAGTCAATTAATTTGTCCCCAGCCATCAAAGTTACCTGGGGCTCTTGTGGGAAATTGGAATTGGATGCCTCAAGTCTAAGGGAGCCCCTGAGCCTCTTTATTTATCATCAGAATGTTCCTCTCTTTCTACCATATGAGAGGTTTCTGTCTTTCTCTTATTATTTTCCTTCTTATTTTTTAACTATGGGCACTTTTGTTCCCCAAAGCCCTTCCTCTTCACAGTAGGTGCATTGTTCCTTCCCCAATAGTGGCTTACCTCTCTTCAGGTGACTTAGATGACTCATCTTCTGGGAATCCAATGCTGCTGCCAGAATAGATGTTGCATTCTGTTTTGCATCTTCTCTCTTCTGTCATTGTTCCCTGTTGTTGAACACTTTAAAAGCAACATCTACCAATTGAGAAGGGTTCATTCCAAATGCACCATCTAACCTTTGTGATTTTCTTCTTATATCTGGGGCACTTTGCCCAATGATGTTCATATTTAGCATCCTCATATTTTCAAGGACCTCAGGGTTTGCATCAGTGTAGTGTCTAGAAGCTTGATAAATTATTTCCATTAGATACTCTGATGGTTCATCATTGGGTTTTTTGGTATATCTCCTTAGCTTGTTTAAACTCCTTTGCCTAGGCACCCTCTTTTAAAGGTCTGCTAGGATGCAAATCCTACAATGCTTTAGGGGTGGAATATCTCCATTATTAGGATCTCAGACCCAGCAATAGAAACTGCCAGATTTTCTACTGGTGTTCCATCTGACTCCCTAGATGAAACTGGTGTGCTTCCTCTCTAGCCTTGTCTATGACCATTCTCCTTTCATCCCCAGTGAGCATCATATTCATAATAATGTGAATTTCCACCCAAGGGGGTAGATGACAGATAGAAGTCAAAAGTTTAATCATGTTAAGCAGGTCCTCTCAGTAAGAGAGGTTATAGTTTTTCTCTATGTATGAGGGATTATGGAATATTCTTAAAAAGAGTAAACTGATGAAGTGGAAAATATGGTGAGAATTTTGTTTTATGAGCAGTACATTTAGCTTGAGGAAAATCAAGGCATTTAACAGAACATAGTGCATGTCATTCACAATAAAAGTTCCCTTTCTATTTCATACACAAGTACTTCTCCCCAGACTCCCTAGGGAATGGATAATGTACACTGTTAAAAAGAATAGTCAATCCACATAAAAACTACTAAAGCTGATAAACAAATTCAACAAGGTAGCAAGATACAAACAACATACAAAAATCTGTTGCATTTCTTTTGCTAACAATGAAATATCAGAAAAGGAAAATTTAAAAAAAATCTCTTCTAAAATTCCATCAACAAAATAAAATACTTATGAATAAACTGACCAAGGAGGTGAATAACATACACAAAGAAGTATAAAACATTGTTTAAGGAAATTAAAGATGATTTAAAGTAATGGAAATATATATTTTGCTTTAGTATTGGAACAATTAGTTTTGTTAAAATAGTCATACTACACAAAGCAATCTATAGGTTTAATGTGATCCCTATCAAATTACCCAGGGCATTTTCCACAGAACAAGAACAAATAATCCTAAAATTCATATATTCATTCATAATTCACAAAAGACCTAGAATTGCCAAAACAACACTGAAGAAAAAGAATGAAGCTGAAAGAATAACACTTTCAGACTTCAGACGGTACTACCGTAATCAAAACAAAGTAGTATTGGCCCCAAAACAGACATATGGAACAATGGAAGAGAATAGAAAGCTCAGAAATAAACTCACACCCTTATAGTCAATTAATACTCAAAAAAGGAGACAAGAATATACAGTGGAGATAAGACAGCCTCTTTGGTAAGTGGTGTTAGAAAAGCTGGACAACCATATGTAAATCAGTGAAGTTAAAACACTAACTCACACCTTACACAAAAATAAACTGAAAATGGTTTAAAGGCTGAAACATAAGACAGAACACTCTAAACCTCTTAGAAGAAAATGTAGGCAAAACATTCTCTAACGTAAACCTTAGCAATGTTCTCTTAGGGCAGTCTACCAAGGCAATAGAAATGAAAGCAAAAATAAGCAAATGGAAACTAATTAAACTTATAAGCTTTTCACAGTAAATGAAATGATAAACAATTAAAAAATGGACAACCTATGGAATCAGAGAAAACATTTGCAAACAATTTGACTAACAATGACTTAATTTCCAGAATTTACAAATAGCTCATACAACTCAATAACAACAACAAAACAAACAACCCAATCCAAAAATGGGCAAAAGACCTAAACATACATTTCTCCAATTAAGACATACAAATGGCAAAGAGGCACATGAAAATATACTCAATATCACTAATTAGCAGAGAAATGCTTATTAAAAAAATGAGTATTACCACACACCAGTCAGAATGGTCATCATTAAAAAGGCCACAAAGGTTAAAATTTGGCGAGGGTATAGAGAAAAGCAAACCCTCTTACACTGTTGGTGGGAATGTAGTTTGGTACAGTCATTATGGAAAACAGTATGTAGATTCCTTAAAAATCCGTATGTAGATTCCTTAAAAATCCGTAAACAGATTTACACCATGATCCAGCAATTCCACTTTTGGGCATATATCCAGAGGGAATTCTAACTTGAAAAATACATACACCCCAATGTTCATAGAAAAACTATTTACAATAGTCAAGGCATGGAAGTAATGTATATGTCCACTGAGAGATGACTGAATAAAGAAGCTATATATATAGCTTCTAGCATAGAACCTGACACCTATTAGGGTTAATTAAATATTTATTTAGTGAATGAAACTATATGACACAGGTGCACAGCAAAGCTTAGGAAAGAGGTAGTGGTTTATTCAATTGCACTAATGATGCCTTTGAATGGTGCTAGCAGTGTACTTGGTGGGAATACTAATATTTTTATTTAGTGATTAATGATAGTCCTATAAGCTCCAGAATGTAACACTGGTAACTATTGTGAGAACAGGAATCAAAAACTGTATAATTATATTTCATTTCTCTGATAACAGTCTGTTTCAGATAACAAGGATGATGCTTCATCAGTAGACAGGCCTTGCCAACACAGAGAACTGATGGAAAGAATATAAAATTATTAAATTTAAAGCAGTGATGGAGGAAGATTTCTTAAACACACACATAAAAAGAAAAAAACACTAAAACTAATACAGGCTCAAATATTTTCAGGGAGGATTACAAGGATGGATTGATAGGTATTCATATAATGATGATAGAGAGGGGACCAGGATCATCCAAATATTGTTTGTGTAGTGAACATCCCACATAAATAATTCAGAGTTCAAATTTGTTTTATGCTGGGAAACAAGCTGCTGGAAAACAAGCCACTGGAAAATGAACAGCTGGAAAATAAGTCACTCCTAAATTTCCATGAGCTTAAAATATTATATTCACACTTGCTTGCTTAAAATGCACATGTTTGCTTTGTTTAATAGTTCACACAGTAGATGACCTATAGCACACATTTGGAAGAATGACCTAAAGAACATTTGGAGTGAGAAATCCTGAGATTGACCATAAGGGCATGAAGGAGGGCAGATATTTCCTTAGGGTGAAATAATGCATGATCCTGGAAAGCCAGATCATCCATTAATATAAATTTGTTCTGGCATGAAAGAACAAATCTGCTATCTCAAGATGTCCAGGAGGTAATAACAGGATAGACTTAGAAATTTTGCATATCCCAAGGAGGGTGATTGTTCCTGGAAGGGATAAGCCTGAAATTAATCAGTTAAACAGCAAGCAGAACTTATTGCTTGTTGCATGGAATATGTAAAGCCCCACATGTTTGATCACATTTTTCTCTGAGCTGTATACTCCTAATGAATATGATGTCGACCAGGCTTTTGGGACTCTGGATCCATGAGATCTTGAATCCCCTGGTCCCATCTTTGCTCTTTACTTTGTCTCTTTGTTTCTTAAGTGTTGCTTCACCCATCCTCAGACATGGTCCCAAGCTGCCCTGGATGCAGCAGTTTTATATGGAAATTGAATGATTATGTCCCTCAGCCTGCTTATTAAAAAGTGTGTTGTGTGGCTCTGACCTCCCTAGAGCTTCTAACTGTACATTTAATCCAATTATCTATAGCAGATGGTCATACTGCAAGAAATATTTTTCAGAATTACATGAGAAGCTTTTAAAATATATTGTGCCCAGACCCCATTCTCATTATTTTTGAGATGAGGTCAAAATGTACTTTTTGAAACCTCCCTAGATGATTCAGCTATACAACTAGGTTTGAGAACCATTTATCAGAAAAAAAAGTTTTCTCTGCTCTAAGGACAAGAGTAAGACATACCAGTCTTCAGAAATCAACCTCACTAGTGCATAATGAGTCATTATGACTCAATAATTTATAGTCGAACTCTATTAGTTTGGGATTAATTAGCCAACCTAGGTTACATAGTGGAGCCACCTATTTCCTGAATTGTATTATTTCTATGAGCTTGCAGCTATACTTCTTATTTTAGGAACTAAACTTTTTAAAAACACATATTAATAATAATAAGTAACAGAGTAGGAGAGAAATGGCAGTAATCTTAAGATCTAACTTCAACAGCTATTTTTAGTATAAATTATGAATTAGTTCTAAAAATCTCAGAGATGAGGGTTACCCTCTGCTCTGTTTGAGTCCCTGCTTTTTCAACAACAACAGAATGTTTTTTTTTCCCAGCCTCTCTCTCTGGCCTATTAAAATGTGTGCGCGCGCGCGCACGCGCGTGTGTGTGTGTGTGTGTGTGTGTATAACATATATATTCAATTGTACAAAATTCTAGTGTTTATCTATTGCTTATTTACCAGTAATCCTTGAGGATGATAAAAGATGGTGAGAAAGGGGTGTAGCATATAGTTTTTCTATTTTCTCCTTTTTCATCTGTATATAAAAATGTTTAACTCCCTGAATACCATGGATGAAAATATAGGAAGAGGGACAGAGGGATGTAGTTGAGTGTAAAAAGGATGAGGGTGAATGAAAGGAGTCAAATACAAAGGGGGGATAGGGATATAAAAAGGCAGGAATAAAGAAACAAAAAGGGGGAAAAAAACAAAGTGGGAAAATAAGCAAGAGTAGAGTAAGAGGCAAGATGACAGTCAAAATGTCACCCTCTTTTGTCCTTTTCTTCCATGCAAGTCAGATTTTTGTCTCCAACCCCCAGGTTTGGCAAATCCACTGTAGAGAATGGTCTTACTCACGAAAGGGATGATCTTCAGATTCTATCCATCCTAAATGCGAATAATTGTATATCACTTTTTTAGCATATCCTTATTTCTAAATATATATTTTCTGAAGCATTATTAAGTAATTTACCACTATGGATATTTCCTATCTTCTTAGAATCATCTTTTTCAAATTAAATGATTGTGCTACATTCTTAAATTCATATCAAATGTAATTATTAAGGTTTTTTTTAGTTTTTTAATCCAATGCCATAACATTTTACCTGTAGATTAATTTATTTTACTCAGAACAACAAGCCATGATCCAAACAGCACTGTTTTTTGAAACTACCATTATGGATGCACAGCAGCATCTTATCTTGTCTTAACCAGTGTCTGATTATTCACTAAAGAATTTCTCATATATTCATTATCCACAGGAGAGTCTTCCTCTTCTTTACTTGTATACACATCAATACCTCCTGCAAGTTGCATTTTAGATATGAAAGGAGTTTATTTTAGGAATGTTCATCTTTCAGTGTGAATGGGCACACCCTTGGTGAAGTGCATGCAAAACTTCCACAGTTTTAATGAGAATTCTATGTGTACATCGAAAGGGAATGGGAAAACCTTTGGTCACAATGTCTCCAGCAGTGAGAGATGCATATTAATTTTCTGATCTGGCAGTTATTAAAATCAACATGAACTCTCATTTCTCAGGTAGGAGCCGCTGGATTGGCATCCTCATGTAACATGATATGATAGAAAGTTATCAAAAATAGATCATAAAATATTTATGATGAGCTCATGTCTACATTATTCTTTACTAGTGCCTGTGATACAAATACTGTAGAGAACATAGTTTCTCCATTTTATGGGAATTTATATTCTGAAGAAAATAATTGTAAAAATAAAACTGGAAAAGAACAAATAAATATTTTTTCTCAATAATATTTAAGTTTAAACTACCACAAAGAGTAGGACAATTTCTGTAAATTTACATATTATTAAATTTGACCAATAATTTATTTGTTCATTTAATTTTTCCTGAAAGTTATTTATTTAACATGTTACACGTATTTACTTTTGTGCAATAATTAGCAGACATGGGATATGAAACAAATACATAATTTGTCTCTAGGAACAACTTGGGAAACAAATATAAGAAACATCAAAATTATATATTGAAATTCAAGTAGTAAATACTAGCGTGTCAAACATATTTCACAGATGCCTAGGCCTATATAGGATCAGATAAGAAACAAATTCAGATCCAATTTGGATAAGGAGTTTTCAGTTATGCATTAATTAAGCACTTAGATTTACAGGAAAAATGAGAGAGGCAAATATTCTGGATGGGGAAAAAGTTAGAGTAAAGCTTTAAAATGAGGAAAAAATGGACCATGAGGCCCTACTTGAAAGAGGGTTTTGTTAGATGATTAGAGAGAAATATACATATATATTTCTATATACAAATATACATATATATAGTGCATATAAACAGCACAATGTGAGAGTTGTGAGTTCAGTTCTATTTCGGGTTTACTGAGGACTATTGCCCTGAAGACACCTTTCCAGATAGATCTGAGGAGCTAAAGAAGTGGGGAGAGGGATGTCAGCAGATGACAAAGAGATTATGTGCATTCAAAAATGCATCCCAGTTGAAGGTTGCTGGTAGTCACAAAGAGCAGAGGTCTCTTAATGATTTTAGTGCTTTTCTAGGTATGAAAATATGCAAGAAATTGGGTTCATAAAAATTTCTCCTGAAAATATCTTACTATTTGAAGGCCTGCTATGTCAGTTTTTCCCAAAGCACAGAGTGTTTCATTTCCGATCTCCACCCTAAACTCCTTTCAGTGACTAGTCACTCCTACATTGGTTAGTGATTTCATTTTTGTAGAACTAGATGGCAGGTGATATTCTTTAGTTTGCACCACAAATGTTAAGCTGAAGTGTTTGAACTTGCTTCTGAGGAAAATTTTTGATTTTGGAAGCTGCACCTAAAAGCCTAATTAATTATATCATTGATTTGACTAGCAAGATTTTTCTAAGCCTTAATTCTGCAAAATGTCTGTATGTAACATAAAGCAGGTGAGCCAACCTTCAGTAAATTTCAGTTTTAATAAGCATGTTCTAGGACTAAAATAAGCTTCTGTTGATTTATACACATTTGATGTTTATTTTAAACTGAAGAATAATACATGTTTCTTATGACAGCAGCAGGAGCAGGAGATTCTATGATGTCTAAGGTCTATTTAGAGAGTGAATCACTGTGAGATAAATTCTGTTTTTCTAAATAATACTGTTGCATGCCTAGCTTTCCCACAAACAAAATATCAATCAATAATACTCAAATCAGAATTGTGGCATAATATGCATTACATTGAATACAGAATTACCTAGTTCAGAAAGTAAAAGCCTAAAATTGAGAGAAATTAGCAATCAATATCACTATGTTTTTCTAGATCTGCTAAATGACAGTTCTTTCAGTTTTTAATATTCTGATATTTAGAGTATTAATTAAACTGATCCAAGTAGGTAAGTAATTGATAGGGAAAATGTAATCTGAGTAAACATGAACACTATAGAAAAATAGTGCTACTAATAATTACAGAAACACACCAGGTATAATTTGTGACTGTCCCAGAAAAATCAAGGCATATGGGCACCAAATTAAGAATATTAAAAATCTTTTCTCCTTTCATCTCAATTTGCTCTGGATAATACATATGTTTGTCTAAATAAACGAATCATAGTTTAATGTTGGGGAATAGCAACAGAAATATTTTTCTGAGAAAAGAATCAACAGACTTTGGAAAATAAACATATACTGATGATGAGAGTTAGAGTTAGAAAAAATAAAATACAAGGTAATTTTACTGCACATTAGATGAAACCTGCAAACAACAGACAAGGGATTGTTTCTCACATAAGTCTGGAAGTAACTGTCTATTTAGTATTGGTTCAATCTTTAGAGGCTCAATTATATTAGAGTTTTGGTTGTTGTTGTTATTGTTGTTTTTAATATTATTATGGTCTTCTTTTATGGTCATTGGAGAGTTTCTGCCCCTCAAGTTATCATGTCTAACTTACAGGAAGAGGAAAAGACAGAATTATTATCTGAAATTCTCACTACATACATTATATGCCTCAATGAATAGATTTCTCTTACACAGCTATGGATGATTGAAAAATGCCTAGGAAGAAGGAGTTTGAGAGCTGAGATTGTATCAGTCAACCAACACTGTATATAATAATGACTTTTTTCCTGAAGATAGTTTAATTAAGAATGTGTAATAAAATCCCCAAACTATGCAGATTCCATGATGAATTTAAACACTCCAAATTTACTAGATAAATTTTGGATATCATTGTGCAACTGTAGATATGAAAAAGCATTACTTTGACAAATGCAGACATAATGACAAGCATTATAATTAGGTGGAGGAAGTTGTTGAAAGATCAATTTTATTCATCTTCCTGAAACAATAGGAAATTGACTAGCAAAATGGTTTCCCTGATGCTAAAGCTGTTTGCTGATTCAATCTAACTTAAAATTCTTGTAACTAGTTTTTATCTTTTCTCTGACAAACCTCATCTCTGTTTCAATTGCTCAACTGCTTTTGTACTAAACAGCCCCCAAACTTCCATTACGCTCTCCACTACTTATATATTCTTTACTCATAATAGGTTATCCTTTATTTCAGAAGCTCTGCTCCAGGAGAGTGGTCATGGGCTGTTAGCTTCAGAAAAATGAGCAGACCCTTCAGAGTTTCTTCATGATGCCTAGTAGATTTATCATAAATAGAATACAGCACCCTGTAAAATGCACTGCCTGCTGTCTGTTTTCTGTTTTGTTCGGCTTTTCTATAAAACCCCAGGACTCCAATCCTAAAATTGACTCACAGTCTCTAAGGCATTAGCTTCCTATGACACCTCCTTGCCTGTCAAAGCAATAAAGCTGTTCTTTTCTAATTCTCCCAAAACTCTGCCTCTGAGTCTCAGTTTTGCTATCAAGTAAAGGCTATTTTTTGGCAATGTGTTCTGGGGACTACAAGAGGACTCCCCTTTTTCATTTTTTTAATGCTTAAACACCTCAGCTTGATCAGATGCTTTGAAGTCTACCTCTGCACCAGCCTCCTTTAAGAAGGCAGTGGATTGAGGGCGTCCCAGGAGGCCAGATGCCTGGAGTGATCCAAGACAGGAGAGGAGAATGTCTGTGTCCAAGACA
Source organism: Camelus dromedarius (assembly GCF_036321535.1). Lineage (NCBI taxonomy): Eukaryota > Metazoa > Chordata > Mammalia > Artiodactyla > Camelidae > Camelus > Camelus dromedarius. Next base: position 36,816,467 of record NC_087448.1, read on the forward strand.
CACAGGTTGCCATACTGACAACAAGGACTCTGAGGAGGGAGGATAGGGCAGAGGAAAATAAGCCCCAGTATCTGCCCAAGCTCTTTTGCTTTGGAGATTCTTTTCCTTCTTCCTTCCAATATTGGTCCAGACCTTTACCTCAAAAACTTTGGGAAAGAAAAGAAGGCTTCTAGGGACATAGTGACTCTTCAGCCAGGAATAGGGTAAGTTCCCTGGTGACAACTGAGACCCCCTCAACCTATCCAGGGACTCTATAAGCTGGGGATCCCCAATTTGTTGGAACTTTTTCTCTCAGGGGTGCTCCCATTTGGTAGGTTCCATTTTGATAGCAGTCATGGGCTTAGTGGGGCTAGGAAACTTGTTTCAGTTGAGTTTGTTTTGCATTTGAGGCTTCCATTTGCTGGCTGAGGTTTGAATTTTGTGTTGCATGTGCACAAAAGATCAAAATGGGCAATCCCACTTCCATTCGGTCAGACAGTCCCTTGGGAAAAATCTTGAAAGTTTGGTCAAACTACAGTTACCAACCTATGTCTAAAAAAAAAAAAAAAAAATTATGTTTTGCTGTAACAGAGCTTTGTTAATATATGATCTGGAAGGAGGTGAAAAATAGCCATTGAATGGTACTTCAAACTATTAAACTATTTTGCAATTAGAACTGTTCATCAAAGAAGTGGCAAATGGGAAGAAATTCCCTGTGTTCAGGCTTTTAGGAAAATGCATAAGAAGGAGAACACCAGGGAATAAACTTATGGTACAAAGAGTGAAAGAAAAGTAAAACCTTATATATAAACTCCTCATGAAAAATTAGATGAGGATAAGGCTGTTTTAAGCATGGAGAACTCCTTTAAACTCAGTTATAATCATGAGGACTCAGGGAGAACTCTCCTGGCTGCCTCCTCCTCAGCTTCTGGAATGACTTCCCCTTCATTCTTCTATCTGCCATTGCCTGAGGAACAGCCTGGGGAATGGGACTTGCATCCCTGCCCTTCCCACAAATTAAGGGGCCAGATATGGTCTCCCATTCTAAGACCTGACAGGGCACCCAATTTGGCCAGAGACTTAACAAACACTGCAGGGGCTGGGGAATTCCCATTTCAATAGCTATCTATAGGAAACAACAGACAAAGACAACCTGCTGGCTATGCATGGACTTATAGCCCATTTGGCAATCTCAGATTTGATGCCTTGTAAAAGTCAGAATCCTTCATACAATGAGGATCTTCAAAAGATGGCTGATTTGTTTAATTCTAGTTTTGCTACTCACCACCCTACTTGGGTGGATATCCAATCTCTAATGAGTATGCTCTTAACCAGGGATGAACAGACACTGGTATATGAACAGATTAAGGAACCAGCCCAGTGCTTATATTCTGAAGATCCAGGGTAATCTACACCACAGCTAACCACCCCCAACACAGAGCCAGACTGGTATCCACATACTGATACCAGGACGGCCATTCTTAATCATGTTAGGTGATGTATCCTGGCAGAGCTAAAGAAAGAATTTATGAAACAAAAGAGCTCAAATAAATTCTAGGCATTTAAACAAGAATTTAATTTAAAAAAATCCTCTGCCTTTTTGGAATGAATCCATCAAGCCTATCAAAAGCTTACTGACCTAAACCCAGAGGACCCTGAAGATGTTCAAGTGGTAAATATGACTTTTATCAGCCACAGCACAGATGACATCAAAAAGAAATTAAATAAGATTATAGACAGTAGGTATGAATCCAGAACAATTAGTAGAAATTGCTTTTAAAGGATATAATGCCCATCAAAAGAGAAAGTTAAAGCCCACTTGGGTAATGTAGGAGGCCTGGTTTAAGAGAAAGAGATATGAGAGAAAAGCCACAATAGGAAAGAAAAAGGACTCACCTATATAAATTAATCAACACACCTACTGCAGAGAAGAAGGGCACTTGGAAAACAAACAAACAAACAAGCAAACAAAAACACCTGCCCTAAGGCGACTAAAACTCAGGGCTGAAAACTAAGACTAAAACTCAGGGTTGAAATTCCTAGGGACAAGCCTCCCTGAGAGGTTATGATGACACAGAGAGATGAAATGGATGATGACAAAGAATGAAGGGGCCCATCATTTCCAGTCTTAGAAGCCCAAATAACTATAGCTCCTAAAGAGCCCCAAATACAACTAGCAGTGTTGTCTCAATTGGTGGATTACTTAGTAGACACTGGAGCTACCTACTTTATTCTAAGTTGTAAATTTACCTCTTTAAGACCACCATTCCAATACTGACAGTGACTGGACAATTACAGCACTGACAATTATTACAACCATTTGAATGTAAGTTAGGGGAAAAGACTCTTTTTTTTTCATTTGACTCTCATGATTTTTTTTTTAAATTTTTTATTGAGTAATAGTTATTTTACAATGTTGTGTCAAATTCTAGTGTAGAACATAATTTTTCAGTCATACATGAACGTATATATTCATTGTCACATTTATTTTTTTGCTATGAGCTACCACAAGATCTTGTATATTTTTCCCTGTGTTATAAAGTATAATTTTGTTTATCTATTCTGCATTTTAAAATCCCAGTCTGGCCCTTACCACCCCCTATGCCCTTGGCCCTTGGGAACCAAATTTGTATTCCATGTCTATGAGTTTGTTTCTGTTTTATATTAATGTTTTCTTGTCTTTTATTTTGTTTGTTTGTTTTAGATTCCTCATATAAGTGATCTCATATGGAATTTTTCTTTCTCTTTCTGGCTTATTTCACTTTGAATAACATTCTCCAGGAACATCCATGTTGCTGCAAATGGTGTTATGTTGTCAGTTTTTGTGGCTGAATAGTATTCCATCATATAAATACACCACATCTTCTTTATTCAGTTATCTGTTGATGGACATCTAGGCTGCTTCCATGTCTTGGCTATTGTAAATAATGCTGCTATGAACATTGGGGTGCAGGTGTCATTTTGAAGTAGGGTTCCTTCTGGATATATGCCCAGGAGCGGGATTCCTGGGTCACATGGTAAGTCTATTCCTAGTCTTTTGAGGAATCTCCATACTGTTTTCCTCAGTGGCTTTTCTTGCTTCCCTCTCCCAATCTTAAAGTTTTATATGTCTTCTTTTACAATTTTGTGTTTATTGTTTTTGCAATTCATGGCAGTTATCTTCTTTCCAGTTATGAGTTTCTCATTTTTGTAGCACCCTCCTTCTTTTCTATTTAGACTAGACCTGTGAATATTTCTTTTAGCATAGGTTTAATGTTGCTAAACTCTTTTAGTTTTTGCTTGTCTGTGAAGTTCTTTATCTCTCCTTCTATTCTAAAGGATAGCCTTGCTGGATAGAGTATCCTAGGCTGCATCATTTTTTCATTCATGATTTTGAATATTTCTTGCCACTCCCTTCGGGCCTGTAGGATTTCTGTAGAGAAATCATCTGAGAGCCTTATGGGGGTTCCCTTGTAACTCACTCTTTGTTTTTCTCTTGCTGCCTTTAGGATCATTTCTTTATCTTTGACTCTGGCCATCTTGATTATGGTATGTCTTGGTATGGGCCTGTTTGGGTTCTTCCTGTTTGGGACCCTCTGAGCCTCCTGTACTTGGATATCTGATTCTTTCTTTAGGTTTGGGAAGCTTTCAGTCATGATTTCTTCCAATACCTTTTCAATCCCCTTTGTTCTTTCTTCCCCTTCTGGAGCCCCTATTATGCATAGATTGGCACACATTATATTATCCCATAGGTCCCTTATATTGTTTTCATTGTTTTTTATTTGTTTTTCTCTCAGCTGTTCTGGTTGGGTGCTTTCTGTTGTCCTGTCTTCTAGGTCACTTATTCGTTCCTCTGCATTATCTAGCCTGCTTTGTACAGCCTTTAGGTCATTTCTCATCTCAGCAAATGGGTTTACTAATTCTACTTGGTTCTTCCTTACAGCTTCTATTTCATTTTTGACATATTTTATATCTCTAAACACAATTTCTTTTAGTTCCTTCAGTACTTCAGTCCTTTTTTGAAATCTTGATCTAGTAGACCATCAATGTCTACTTCCTTGATCATGCTTTCAGGGGATTTCTCTTGATCTTTTAATTGGGAGTGGTTCCTCTGCTTCTTCATATTGCTCATATCTCTCTGGCATTGTGGCTTAAGGAGTATCAGTTATCTAGTTCTCCTGGAGATGGTGTGCTCTTAATGATTTATCAAGAGGTCTTTATGTCTTTGCCCTGTTTTGTGAACTCAGCTTGCTGTTTCCAGAAGCCCTCAGTTGGCATCCTCGTCTGTGCTGCTCCCAGTGACTGTCGGCTAGCAGATCGCACCCCCTCCTAATACTGGTCAGAAGCTGAGTTCTTATATGGTGGGCAAGTGGGTCACTGCCCCTCCCGATGCCACAGTCAGATGCTGTGCTTGGAGGGAGGCAGCTGGACAGATCGTGCCCCCTCCTAGCACCATGGTCAGGTGCTGCATTCCTGCCAGAAAGGAGGGTGGCCACCTGCCCTGTCCTGGCGCTGGTCACTCTGCTGCTCTGTGCAGCTGCCTGTTCTGCCTCGGGTCGAGGATCTGAAAGTGGGCTCGGGGAGGACTGCAGAATGGTCCCACCCCTGCTCCATGCCAAATCTCAGCTCTTTGTCTTGGCATTGTAAGTTCTCTGAGGTGCCAGGGTAGAAAGATCCTATCTGCCTCTACCTGTAAACAAGTCTCACCCCTGCCTAGGAGGTTGCGGGGCTGCCAGGTGCGAATTCAGGTCTCAGTCCCTCCCCCACCTGGATGCTGAGGACAGGAGGATATGGCATCTGTGGCTGATCCCCACCTCTCTTCTTGAAAGAAGCACCAGTAATGGTGGCACAGGACTGAGGAGACAAAGGCTACAGTGACCCCTCCCCACAGGACACACCAGCCATGTTGCTTTGCTTTTTTCACAATTTATGGGGGGCTGAGGTTGTTCTGCTCTGTATCCCATCCCAGCCATGGTGCGCAGCACCCTGCAGTCCCTCAGGGCTTCCTCAGTGCAGCCATCCCAGTCCTCTGCCCATTTCAGGCAGCCTGTCCCAGCCCCAACTGCCAGCTTGCATCTTGGGCTGGTTGTTGCAGGGACCCTTTTTGCCTGTTTAGCTCAGTTCTGTTGGTCAAGGGGTGCTTGGTGCAGATCTGAGCTTTAGAGACTCCCCCTCCATCTAGGGGAAAATACTCTCAAACATAGCTTCCTATAAGTACCCAATTGCCACATACCACTCTTGGGAAGAGATTTATTGTGCAACCTGAATGCATAAATAACGTCCCTGGGAAAGTAAGTGATCTGTCTAGAAGTCACTTCTGGAAATGCTCAACTTGTCCAACAACCCTTGGATTAACAAGAAAAAGGAGCCAAACCCATGTTGGAGGACATCCTGCAAAGAGTGAGTAAAGCCAACTGGGCAGATGAGGTCCCAGGACAGGCTTGATTTGCCAACCCAATGACCATTCAGATAAATAAGGGGCATCTACACCTCAGAAAAACAATATATTTTAAGAAGTGAGTCTCTAAAAGACATTCATCTGGTCCTAAATCAGTTTTTGACATATGGACTTGTTAAACCTTGTAGGTCACCTTACAATACACTAATCTTTCTAATAAAGAAACCTTACTCAGAAGAATATCATTTTGTTCAGGACCTGAGAGTAATTAATAAAGTTATCCAATATATACACCCAACTGTGCTAAATCTATCTACCTTGCTAACCACCATAACTGGTGACTATGAATATTTTACTATCTTAGACTTAAAGTATGCCTTTTTCCACATCCCCTTAGAAAAGAAGTTCCAACTTTTATTTTCCTTTGAAATGAAGGATCTCAATTCAGAGCAATAACTTAATACTGCTGGACACTGTTACCTCAGGAAATAAAAAACCTTCTGACTATATTTAATAAACTTTTGGAAAAGATTTAAGGGCCTACATCTAAATCAGAGGATTCTCCTACAGCATGTAGATGATCTACTAACAGCCAACATTAATTTAGCACACTGGCAAGAAAATACTGTATCTGTCTTGAGTCATCTGGCATGGTGTGGATATAAGGTATTCTCCAAGAAGGTACAGATTTGCAAACAACATGTAATGTATTTGGGATTTCAACTAACTAAAGGAACTTACAGTCTCATGAATGACCATAAGATGGCAATATATAACTTAGAAATCCTAAAGAATAAAAAATAATCATGCAGCTTCCTTGAGATGGCCAGGTAATGTCAAATAAGGATAACTAATTTTGGGCTGATTGCCAAATTTCTCTATGAGGCTCTAAAAGGACTAGATACTGAGCCTCTGATATGTACTGCAGAATGCCAAAAGGGATATTTAACTCTAAAAAACAGCCTTTTAATGGCCCCTGCATTGGGCCTGCCTGATTTGAAAAAGATATTTAAGTTGTATGTGCATGAGAGGATAGGAATAACTCTGAGTGTTCTTAGACAAATGCTCAGAGATATCCCATGAATGATGGCATACTTGTCCAAACAACTGGACAATACAGCTAAGGGCTGGCCCTCTTGCCTCTGAGGAGTTGTAGCTACTTGTGACTTGCTTCAAGAAGCTGAAAAATTCACTCTTGGGCAACCTGCAATCATCCATGTCCCACATCAGTCACCACCTTGTTAGAACAAACAGGAGGTTATTGGCTTACAGCTGGCAGAATTAGCAAATACCAAACTGCCCTTTTAGACAATCCTAATGTGACATTATGAACTGTCACCATTCTGAACCAAGCTACTTTGATGCTTACACCCTTTGAAGGGCCACTACTACATGACTGTTTAGAAGTTCTAGAAACCATCTATTCCAGCTGTCTTGATTTAACCTACAAATCTCTGCTAGAAGCAGAGTGGGAACTGTTCATGAATGGGAGCAGTTCCTTGAGAGATGAAAAACAAAAGGCAAGGAATGCTCTAATCACAGAAAAATAGGTTATTGAAGTGGCTGCTTTACTGGCTGGGACTTTTGCTCAGAAAGCAGAACTGATTGCTCTTACCCAAGCCTTGCACTTGTCAAAAGGTAAAAGGGTAAACATCTATACTGACTAAAAGTATGCCTTTACAGTAGTACACACCCATGGAGAAATTTGGAAAGAGAGGACTTTTGACTGGAAGGAACAAAGACATTCAGCATCCAAATGAAATATCAACCCCTCTACAGGATGCAACAGAACCTGAGGCAATTGCCATTAGACACTGTCCTGACCCCAGAAACTAACGTCTCACATAGCCAAAGGAAGTCAGACAGCTGACAATGCAGCAAAGAAGGCTGCGTTAATAGGACACATGTTACAAATGATGGAACACCTTTTGCCACAATTCGACTTGAGCCAATATCAGCCATTATATTCTGAAGAAGATAATCAAAAGGCTACTAATTGGGATTTTAACAAAACTGGCCCAACTCAATCATGGAAAGTAAATGATCATGGGCTAATTTTATTGCCTGCAGCATTGGTGTGGCCAATAGTTAAATATCTGCATGACAGCACACATTATGGCCAAAATGCCTTAATGGATATCCCAAAATCTTGGGTCAATGGCCCAGAAATACAAAAGACTGTTCAAAAGGTGACTAAAAGTTGTCAACATAAATCAAGACTAACCCTAAGATCACTAAAAGAGGGCTTCTACAAGGAACACAATATATGGGGCAACACCCCTTTGATGACTGGAAAATTGATTTTACTCAAACATTCAAAACAACCAGGAATCATAAATACTTACTGGTCTTTATAGATACTTTCCCAGGATGGGTTGATACCTTCCACACCAAGACAGAAAGAGCCTCTGAAGTAGCCAAGATCTTTCTCAAGGACATCATTTGAAGATATGGTCTTCCTTCATGAATACAGAGTGGCAATGGATCTGTTGTCAGTGGATGCAACTGGTGTTCCAAGTTCTTGTCTCATCCCAGAAAAAATTCAGAGACAAGACATAGTGGTTAAAAGAGTAAAGTGAGAATTTACAAAAGGATGGATAGTACTCTCTCAAGATGAGAGTGGGTAGGCTCAGTTGAGCAGCTGCCCTGTGTTTCTTTGGCAAGTTAGTTACATAGGGTATAAAAATAAATGGCCAGAATATTCATTGGGGAGGGAAGGGTTTGGGGTCATATTCTTTAATTATCATCCCAACTCCACCTTCCCAAAGGAAGGAGGGCTTTTTGTCCTTATTTAGTCTGGATTGGAAGTATCATGGTGTTAGTGAATGATGGGTACTTCTATCTGCAAGTCTAATTTTATTGAAATGAGAGTATAATGAGCAAAAAGGTACATTTGGACACTGGAAATCCCTCCTTTTCTCATCTTTCTTTGTCAGTCTCCAGGCCAATCATCACCCTGAAAGATGTGACCACTTATCAGTCAAAAGGTTCTTGATTTTGTTTTTCCACCCAGGGACCCCTGGTGCTTACATGATGTATGGTTTCCTGCATTTGGCTTGTGCCCCTCCTTTCTGCCCAATTCCTGCCACTTGATCTGTGTCACCTTTCTCTGTTCATATCTAGCTATCTGCCTTTCTAACACATCTGCACTTGTGGTGGAAATAACAAATGAACCAAGGACCCAGAATTCAATGGAGAATTCACTCTTCCTGGACACTTCAATCCATGGGGAAAATAGAAAAAATGAACCATATCTTAAAGAAGACAACTGCAAAACTCTGCAAAGAAGCACATATAAAATGGGGGAAACCCTTACCAATTGCTCTCTTCTGTGTGAACCTGGCCTCTAGGAAGTGGACTCAGGCTGAGTCCTTATGAAGTAGTATATGGGAGACCATTTCTGAGACCCCAGGGGAAAGGGGAAGATTTACACTTAGCCCAGGAAATGAGAGTTAAACATTATGTTCAGATAAATCAGATACTAACTATCATGCATGCATTTGTGGCTTCCAGGTCTCCCCCACAACTGGAAGCTCTATTACACCCCTTCAAGCTGTGAAACTGTTTTTCTGACAGTCTGAAAGAGCAAGGGCCAGACCAACAACTGGAAACAAAGTGGAAGATTCCTTATGACATGCTCCTCACTACTAACACATCGCTAAAGCTGGATGATGTAGACTATGGATCCACCACATCAGGGTGAAGAAACCACTGGAGGACTATAATTTCCTCCCTGCAAAGAAGAAAACAGTGTGGAGAAATCATCCATTAGGTGAACTCAAATATCTGTTCTAACATGATAAAACTAGGTCATTTTAATCTTTTATTCTTCTCTTACTGTCCTCTAATTCTGGGGAATGCTTTCCTGCAATTGGCTTATTCTTATGCTAATTCTTTTAATTACTGTAATTGCTGGATTTGTGTCCAACTTCATCTGGGCTTCTTTGGTGGGTTTCACCTTTACAGGGGGCAGACTGGAAAGAATTGGCCATTTTAATTTATAACACTTGCAAACAATTGACCACCTTAAATACATGGCCCCATGAAGCCAAAAATATATATTATGTGGTCCTTTACAGAAAAAATTCAATAAATGTTTGAGGATACAACCTCAATCTAAAGGAATTTGGGTAGAATATAAATATTTATCTTTTTAAAATATATATTCTTTCTTTAAGAAGTAAATAAATGAATATATATTACTGAATCACTATACTGTAAACTAGAAATTAACATAGCATTGTAAATCAATTATACTTCAATTTAGAAAAATAAAAAAAAAAAACATTTATATGAGTTTATTCATATAAATTGTATGTCAGGTTTAAATATCTCAAATGCCCAACAAGATACTTTTATTTATATGCAAACCTTTATTCTGTGATTTCTAAAAATCATATTTGCAAAAATATATAACATATTATAAACATTTAACCGTTAGGAAAGTAGTCATCATACACAATCCAATACTCCAAATAGGGAAAAATGGCTGCAAAGACACATATCAAACTCAAGTGCATTCTCTACAACTAATATATATTACTTTTAAATTAAATTAGTGGACTAAATCAATGAAGTGCAAACCAATTGAGTTTAAAATCCTTATTTGATCAGCTAAACTGAATATGCTGTGGAAGTAAAAGAAAAATAAAAGTTTGTTTTAATTGTATTTCTAAATTTGTTCATATCAAAAAGAAAAAGAACTAAATAAAATAATCTGATAGTGAATTTGCACCTAATGGAACTAACTTTATTTCATTTAATCTTCATAATATGTTATGATAGGCATTATTACTCTCATTTTACATTTAAGAGGGTCGGAATTGTTAAAGCAAACAAATCTTATTAGCAGATGTACACAGGAGTAGTAAGTGGTAGACTGAAATTCAACTTGGGGTTATTTTATATTACTTACTCTATGTTTATATTAGTTTGTTTCCAGGTGATCTTATTCAACTGTGTTATTAGCTTTTCCAAGTAAACATAGTCTGGTTTAAGTAGGATAACATTTTTCCTGCTGTTTTTAAAGTTATTGATTTAACTGAAACAGTTCCACTGAATGAGGCAATAAAATTCCAATAGCAGCAAGCATTTTTACATATCTTTCCTGAAACTCTCCTTGTATTTCTGCTATCAAGATAAATATTTTATTTAACTTACATTGTTCACTTGAGTATTCCAGTAAAATTTATTCTTTCTGGACAGTTCTCTTCCACTTTCTTGCATTCTTGTCTGAGACTTCTGAACCACTACCCACTAAAATTGATGAAAATATTGTCTAAATGCTGATAAATAACACTCATATCATTATTTTCAGCTGTGAATTTTCTTCTGAATTAGAAGCTTATATATACAATGGAATGTCCTTCAAGTAAATAAAATCTAGTATAGTCAGAATATAACACATTGTCTCTCATAACTCTCCTAAACAGTTAGGTCCATCAGCCAAATGTATCAAGATAATGCAGATGAATCTAGAATGAAGTTATTGGCAGGGGTATAAATAATGCCTGAGCAGCTTCAGCCCTGGACAGTGACATACATGTTAAAAAACAAAACAAAACAAAACAAAAAAAACTTCTGTAATGTGGGTTTGGATGCATAGAATTTTTTCTATCTTTTTTATATCATTATAAAAGTTTAAGGTTTATAGCATAATAATTTGATTTACATACATCATGAAAGGTTTACCACAACAACTTTAGTGAACATCCATAATCTCATATAGGTATAACATTAAGTAAATAGAAAATAATGTATTTTTCTTTGTGATGAGAACTATTATTTATTCTGTTAACAACTTTAAGTGTATAACATATAGCAATGTTAATTCTATTTCGCATCCCTAGTATTATTTCTCTTATAACTGGAAGATTGTATATTTTGACTGCCTTCATCCAATTCTCCCTCTCTTGCTTTCCTATCTTTGATAACCACAAATCTGATCTATTTTTCTATAAGTTTGTTTCTTTCTTTGTTTTTGAAGTATAATTGACCTGCAACACTATGTTAATTCCTGGTACACAACATAATTTTTAATTTTGGGGAGGAAATAATTAGGTTTATTTATTTTTTTAATGGAGGTACTGGGGATTGAATCCAGGACCTCACAAATGCTAAGCAAGCTTGTTACCACTGAGCTACACCATCCTACCCATTGCATGATTCAATATTTCTATACATTTCAAAATGAGCACAATAATCTGTCTAATTACCATCTGTCACCATACAAAGATATTGGAAACCTAGAATTTGAATTGTCCAACTATACCGGGTATATTTTGAATGTGTATCACACAAACAAAATAATCAGAATACTACTGCTAATAATAATAAATGATTAAGTGAGTAATTTGCACTTCTAAAGTTTTACAGGAAAGCCGGTATTTTATGCTTAGAAAGCCATTAAATGGAATAGAGATAAGAAATGGGCAATTTACATAGGATGAAATCCCTATATTATTGTCTAAAAAATCTTACTTTTAATCAGATCACTTTATTTCCCAAAATATATTTTATATGAAAAATATAATGAGACATTTATAAATATACACATTTTTTCTATATGCATATAAAATAATTTTTATTCAATTCAGAGCTACCACTTTCAAGAGATTAAAAATAAAGTACTAAGTATCATTTTACATGCTCATATTTAATATTGTTTTGTTTAAATTGCACTTTGAATATTACTTACCACAGTATAAAATCTTATATCTAATCTAAAATCTCATCAAGTGAAAACTACTATTACACCAATATGATAAACTACTACAATAATCTGATTTTTTAGAAAAGGTGGGAATCAACTTACAGCTACAAAAAACAACTCTACACCTTCCTTTAAGACCCACAAAGTCAAAATATCATGCTGTGTTTATCTAAAGCATTTCTGTCCTTAGGTTATAGGATTCTCTATAGTGATTTCATTACAATACTTTCTTCCTCATATTATCTATAAGAATTTCAGGTCTTTATAACACATCATATAATTCAAATAATTATATCATGGAACTTGCTTTAATGGCTAATCAAGAGTTTCAAACAATATAAATGTACAAGTGATTATGGAAGAATAAAGTATTAAAAAAAACAGTCTTGGAAATTAACTGAAAACAACTTTAATCTCTATTATTCTCTATTTTCCTTATTTTGGACAGACTCTCTTGCAAAATAAGCCTCTCTATGGAAAGAAGAATGCCTTTGAGTATTAATGCTGCAACATAGCATTGGGCATACCATCAATACTTAATTAAATGTAAACTGGTAGTGAAGCAATCTAGTAAAATGTAAGTCAGAATCCACTTTTTTAACAGTTATGAGACTACTCAATATATTTTTAAACATTTTTTATTTAGTTATAGACATTTTAGAATGTTGTGTCAAAGTCCAGTGTAGAGCAAAATTTTTCAGTAATACATGAACATATATACATATTCATTGTCACATTTGTTTTGCTGTGAGCTACCATAAGATCTTGTATATATTTCCCTGTGCTATATAGTATAATCTTGTTTATCTATTCTACATTTTGAAATACCAGTCTGTCCCTTCCCACCCCTACTCCGTTGGCAACCACAAGATTGTATTCTGAGTCTGTTTCTGTTTTGTATTTATGATTTGTTTTTTCAGATTCTATGTATGAGTGATCTCATATGGTACTTTTCTTTCTCTTTCTGGTTTACTTCACTTAGAATGACATTCTCCAGCAATATCCATGTTGCTGCAAATAACATTATGTTGTCAGTTTTTATGGCTGAATAGGATTCCATTGTATAAATATACCACCTCTTCTTTATCCAGTCATCTGTTGACAGACATTTAGGCTGTTTCTATGTCTTGGCTATTGTAAATATAGCTGCTATGTATACTGCGGTGCAGGTGTCTTTTTGAAGTATGGTTCTTTCTGGATCATATATTTATTTTCATATTCTTTTTTACCATGTTACTACAAGATATTGAATATAATTCCCTGTTTTATACAGTGTGAACTTGTTTTTCTATTTTTTATATATATATTAGTATCTGCAAATATCAAACTCTCAATTTATTCCTTCCTACCCCCTTCCCTCTCTGGTAACCATAAGTTTTTTTTTTCTATGTTTGTGAGTCTGTTTCTTTTTCTGTCCTTTAAATAAGTTCATTTGTGTGTGGTTTTGCTTTTTGTAAGATTACACATGTAAGTGATACCATACGGTATTTTTCTTTCTCTTTCTGGCTTACTTCACTTAGAATGGCAATCTCCAGGTCCATCTATGTTGCTGCAAATAGCATTACTTTATTATTTTTTATGGTTGAACAACACTCCATTATATAAATATGTCACACCTTCTTTATCCAGTCAGCTGTCAATGGATATTTATGATGTTCTTATGTCTTAGTTATTGTAAATAATGCTGCTGTGAGCATTGGGGTGCATGCATTTTTTGAATTAAGGTTTCCTCTGGATATATGCCCAGAAGTGGGATTGTTGGATTATATGGTAAGTCTAGTTTTAGTCTGTTGACCAATCTTCATACTGCTTTCCATAACAGCTGCACAAAACTCCATTTTCACCAAGAGTGTGGGAGGGTTCCTTTATATCCACACCCTCTCCAGCATTTACTGTTCGTGGACTTTTGAATAAGGGCCATTCTGACTGATATGAAATGATAGCTCATTGTAGTTTTGATTTGCATTTCTCTGATAATTAGCAATATTGATCATTTTTTATGTGCCTATTGGTCATTTGTATGTTTCCACTGAAGAATTGCTTGTTAGTTCTTCTTCCAGTTTTGCAGCGGGTTGTTTGGGTTTTTTATTATTAAACTGAATGAACTCTCTATATATCCTGGACATTAAACCCCTGTCATTTTTTCAAGTATTTTCTCCCATTCTGTAGATTGCCATTTTGTTTTGCTTATGTCCTCCTTTGCTGTCAAAATCTTATGCTTAATTAGGTCACAATTGCTTATCTTTGCTCTCATTTCTATTGCCTGCATAGACTGCCTTAGGAGAACATCACTAAGATTTATCTCAGAGAATGTTTTGCCTGTTTTCCTTTGGGATGTTTATACTGTCCTGTCTTATGTTTAAGTCTCTAAGCCATTTTGAGTTTATTTTTGTAAATGATGTGAGACAGTGTTCTAAATTCATTGATTTACATGCTGCTGTCCATACTTAAGTGGGAGAGAATTATATTTATTGTAGACACAATTTCTTTGTACAAATTGAGGACCCAGTGAAATATAGGGTTCAGAGAAGGAAGTTCAGGGATTGGTGGTTTTTCAGAGAGGAGTGTCAGTTAATGCCAACTGTTTTTGTTCAGATGTGACTGCGGATTGGCTGGCAGTGAGATTTTAACTGATCCACTCACATTCAAAATTGTGTGTCTATCACTGAAAAGTTAACTTTAGAAGTTCTTTTGTTCAAAGCACCCACTAATTAAAATACATTAAACAAAGTTTAATTAAAACAAAATATTAAGCTTACTAGTTACATAACTACAAAATAATCAGTCTTTTCCTTGGAGTATGGGATTTTAAAAAAAATATTTAATGTGACTTAACAAAATGTACTTAGTTAATGTGTACAACTTGACAATTTAGGGGAAAAGTATATACCATGAAGCCACCTCTACCATCAAAGCCAGGAGTTGTATACATAAATAATTACAAGTTTTTATATGTCAAAAAATAAGGTTTAATATGAGAATTTAAAAAATAAATTCTAATAATAAAATAAAAGATGAGGAGACTGAGGCTTAGTGCCTTAGAAGGCCACTGGACACAGAGGTTCTCTGAGGTCATTAATTAGAAAGTGACAGAACCAAGATTCACACCCAGTCCCCTCCAGCTTCATGTGTAAAGTTTACTAGATGTCACCTGAGTCTCAGAATTATGCCCAGCACATGCTGGGAGATTGATATGCCCAGATGAACAAGACACAGTTCCTGGCTTCCTGTAGCTTATGCTGGACTGGACTTGTTGTCCAATGATGTTCAGACTCCTCCTACTCCAAATGGGGGAAATTCTAAAATTTAGGCTATTGCAATATTGTACACTCATGAAAAGGATCATTTATATGATAATGCTCTCCTCTTGAATGCTGAGTCAGAGAGAGCACATGCCATGAAGAAAAGTGAGATTGGGTATTTCAAATGACTCTGTCACTGTTTTTGTTTGCTTGTTTGTTTTAAGAAGAAGGAAGTGTCTACAATCTTTGCAAAAGAAACTCACTTAACCTTGCAATCTGGAAGTTTTCCCGTCCATTCCTTTGAAGTACACTTAGTCCACATTAGCATTATATAGAAAGTAGGAAGCACTAGACCTACAAGTTTATCAAAGAAATAAGTACATGAACAAACCTGGTTAAGTTTCTCTTACTGAAAGAAGAGTGTCAATAAAATTCCTTACAGGGAGCTTTCTAAAAAGATCTTTTGAATGCTATGGTAAATTTTTTGTTCTATGCAGTTTGAAAATTCTTTGCTTCTATTCACAGTTAAGTAACTGTATTGTGGAAAGACAGAAAGAAGGCTATAGAAATACTTGTGTTCCTGTCTGATAAATAATACCTTAGCTGCTTCTGCAACTTGAAGTAAGTATCATATACTGAAAGAACACTCTGCAACAGATTTTTCATCTAGCTTGTAGAAAACACACATATTTACTCTATGGAAGAGAAGACCTGTGCCTTATGTGCAGCTTTCACTGTTATCCACATTGAGAGCACAGATCTTAGTGCATCTTTAAAGAACGTCTTAGAAATAGTGGATGTACACATCTCTGAAACATTTCAGTTGGTGCTCCAAATTTTGGGAACAAATTCCATATCCAAAAGAGCTCTCTATAAATTTTCTCTTACCCACATTGTGTAAAATACATACTATGACACTATGGGAAAGAAGACTTTCCAGACAGTATAAAAAGGATATACTCATATTCTCCTTTAGAACATAGTGCTTAGAGCAGCTTCACATACCACTGGAAACAGCAGAATTACAGCTCTCTTAACTTACCCACTAGGTATATTCCATTTCAATTATATCTTCCACTCAATGAAAGAACACAGTGCAGATATTTCTATCACTTAGCATGAACCAATCCTCTACATTCCTTATAAGAGAAACCTATTTAACCTTGCTATCTTAAATGCTCCCCTTCGATTTGCCTGAAGTACACTTATTTTCCATCAAAATCATATATGGAGTATAAAATTCTAGACAACATTTTATTTTAAAAAATAGTACTTAATTAAAACCTGGTTAAAATTTGCTTTAACTGAAAGAACAGTGCCTATAAAAGTACTTACAGGTAAATCTGTGTAAAGGTATTTTGAACAAAATGGGAAACTCTTAGTTCTGTGCAGGTTAAAAGCCCTTCATTTCTATTTTCATTTAGGTTACAGTATTTCAGGAAGACATAGGTAGCCAATAGAAACACTAGTGTTCCAAGTATGAATAATAATAGCGCAACTGCTTCTTTCACTTGGAAAAAGTGTCATATCCTGAAAAAACTGCACATCAAAGTACATTCATCTAGCTGGTAGAAATCACTTACATTTACTTTATGGGAAACAAGTCCTTCCATGCCTTCTGAGTACCTTTATCTGACATTTACCTTGAGAACATAGAACTTATTGCACTTTTAAAAGAAATCTTAGAAACAATAGGTGTACAGGTCTCTGAAACATTTCTGTAGGTGCTCCAAATTGAGGATATAAGTTTCATATTGTGAAAGAACAATCAGTATAAAGTTTCTTACATCCAGCTTGTGTAAAACAAATACATTGACACTATGGGAAAGAAACCTTTCCAGATAGTCTGAAAAACTCTGACTCACACTCACCTATAAAATATAGAGCTTAGTGCAGCTCCAAGCACTTCTGGAAAAAAAGCAGAATCACAGGTCTCTTAAATTATGCACTACATATGTAACATTCATATTATATATTCCACTCAGTGAAAAGAACATAGGACATAGTATTCCTTTTGGAATTAATAGTAGAAAATGGTTTCACCATGCTAACTCAAAGACTTCACCTTTATTCTCTTGAAAGACACATAGTTTACCCCGGCATCCTACAGAAAATAAGAAATGCTAGTCTTCAAAGTTTATGAAATTAATCAGTACACAAATCAAAGACAAATAATAATTTCCTGTATTGACAGAAAAGTGCCAATAAGATATTTTACAGATTGCACTGTGAAAAGTTCTGCTGAACACTATGGAAAATTCTTCCACCACTGAGTTGAAAAGGTTTTTCTTCTATTCTCAGTTGGGTAACACTATTGAGGAAAAAAATCAAAAGAAGCCCTTTGAACCAATGATATTACAAGTCTGATAAACACTACCTGCTTCTGTCACTTGAAAGTATGTTTCATATAATGAAAAAAACCTGTGCATCAGACATATTTTATCTAACTTATAGAAACATACAGTTACTGTATGGAAAACAAGTACTTCATGCCTTTGAGAGACTTTCACTGACATTCAGCTTGAAAACATTGTTTATTGCAAGTTTAAGTAAAACTTAGAAAAGTGCATTTGAATATCTCTGAAGCAGTTTAATATGTGCTCCAAATTTTTAAGGCAAGTTCTATATCCTGAAAGGAAACCCTGTATAAAGTTTCTTTGTCCAAACTTGTGTAAAACACAAACATGAAGACTATGGGGAAAAAGACTCCCCAGACAGTCTGAAATGATGGGACTCATATTTGCCTTTAGAAAATTGAGCTTAGCACAGCTTAAGCACCTCTGGAAATAATACAATTATGCAACAGTAACCACCTATAGAATACAGAGAAATTACGGCAGCTTTTAGCACCTTTACAAAGAGCAGAATTACACTTCTCTTAAGCTGTACACTACACATATTACAATTCTAGGTCCCCTTCCACTCAAAGAAAGGACACTGTGCATAGGATTTCTTTCCCATAGAATGAAGCAATCTTCTATATTCCTTAAGGAAGAAACATCTCTTACCTTCCCTCTGAATGATACTCCCTCCATTCTTCAAAAACACACTTGGTTCATTTCAACATTATAGAGGGATAGGAAACACTAGAGTTATAAGTTTACAAATGAACTCAGTACATGAATCAAAGCTGATGAACATTTTCTTGCATTGAAAGAAGAGTGCCAATAAAACTTCTTACTAGTAGATTTGGGAAAAGATCTTCTCAATAGTATGGGGAACTCTTCTTTATATGCAGGTGGGAAGGGCTTTGCTTCTATGCTTGGACAGCTAACTCTCTTGATGAAAGATGCAAAAAAAAAAAAAAGAAAAAAGGAACTCTACTATTCAAGTAGACTTGACACTTCTAAACAATACTGTATCTGCTTCTGCCTATCAAGAAAGAAAACCTGGAGGAAAGTTTCCTATCAGGAAAGAAGATTGTACATCAGATGTCTTTCATCTAGCTTGTAGAAAACACATACATTCACTCTAGGGGAAACCAATCCTTCCATAACTTCTGAGAAGTATTCATTGACATTTACCTTGAAAGCAAAGAGCTCAATTCCACTTTTGAGAAAAACTTGGGAAGAGGGGGTGCTGTGCATGTATCTGAAACATTACAGTAGGTGCTCCAAATTTGGGGGACAGTGTTTCTATCCTGAAAGAAAACTATGTATAAAGTTTCTAGCTTGTGGAATATACAATCATCAGCACTAAGGGAAAGAAGCCTTTGCAGATAGCCTGAAAACCTCTGACTTGTACACACTTTTAGAACTTAAGGCTGAGTGTGGTTTCAAGTACCCTTAGAAAGTGAAGCATGACTCTTCTTTAAACCCATGCCCTCTGTCTATTGCATTTTGAGAACATTTGGCTTTCAGTGAAAGAACACAGTGCATGAGATTTCTTCTCATAAAATAAAGCAGTCTGTTACATTTCCTGGAGGAGAAATCCCTTTTACCTTGCCTTCTGCAAGGCTCCCACTCTTTCTGCCTTAAATAAATGCAGATTTTAACAATATCATATAAGGAGTAAGAACCTCTAGACTTAAAATAATACAAAAGAAATCAGTACCTGAGTCAAACCTGATGAAAGTGCAGAATCAGATGGCTTCACTGGGGAATTCTACCAAACACAAAGAAGAACTCATACTGATCCTTCTTGAACTCTGCCGGAAGATTGAAACAGAGGGAATACTCCCAAACTGATTTTATGAAGCTACCATGATCCTGACACCAAAATGAGACAAAGACACTACCAAAAAAAAAAAAAAAAATTAGAGGCCAATATCACTGATGAAAATAGATGCAAAAATTCTCAATGAAATATTAGCAAACAGAATCCAGCAAAATATCAAAAAGATCATGCAGCTTGATCAAGTTGGATTCATCAAAGGGACACAAGGATGGTTCAACATATGCAAATTAATCAATGTAATACATTACATCAACAAGAGAAATGACATAAGCCACATGATCATCTCAATAGATGCAGAAAAAGCATTTGATAAAATTCAACACCCATTTATGATGAAAACTCTTATCAGTAGGTATAGAGGAAACATATCTCAACATAATAAAAGTGATTTATGAAAAATCTACAGACAGCATAGTACTAAATGCTGAAAAACTGAATCTTCCCACTAAAATCTGGGACAAGACAATGTTGCCAACTCTCACCACTCCTAATTCAACATAGTCTTGGAAGTCCTAGCCACAGCAATCAGGCAAGTGAGAGAAATAAAAGGGGCCCAAATTGGAAAAGAAGAGGTAAAATTGTTAATTGATGCAGATGACATAAAACTATATACATATAAAACCCTAAAAGTTCCACAAAAACTCTACTAGAACTAATAAAAGAATTCAGCAAGTTAGCAGGTTAAAAGATTAACATACAAAACCAGTTGCATTTCTTTATGCTAATGATGAATTAACAGGAAAAGAAAGTAAAGAAACAATCCCTTTTAAAATAGCACCCAAAGTAATAAAATACTTAGGAATAAATCTAAACAAGGAGGTGAAAGATTTATACATGGGGGGGCTATAAAACATTGATTAAAGAAATTAAAGAAGACTTAGAAAAATGGAAAGATATCCCATGATCCTGGAATGGAAGAATCAATGTTGTTTAAATGCTCATACTGCCCAAGGCAATCTACAGATTGAATACAATTGCTATCAAATTACGCCAGACATATTTCACAGAACTGGAAAAAATCACAATAAAATTTATATGGAATCACAAAATATCCATAATTGCCAAAGCATTACTGAAGAAAAAGAAAGAGGCTGGAGGAATAACCCTCCCAAGCTTCAGACAATACTACAGAGTTACTGTTATTAAAACAACATGGTATTGGTACAAAAATAGACATATGGATCAATGGAACAGAATAGAGAGCCCAAAAATAGACCCACAAACTTTTGGTCAATTAATCTTTAACAAAGTTGGCAAGAATATATAATGGAATAAAGATAATCTCTTCAGCATATGGTGTTTGGAATACTGGACAACAGCATGTAAATCAATGAAGCTAGAACACTCCCTTACACCATAAACAAAAGTAAACTTTAACTGGATCATAGACTTCAACATAAGACAAAAATACAATAAAACTCCTAGAAGAAAACATAGGGAAAACAATATCTCACATACATCTCAGCAATGTTCTCCTATGGCAGACTACCCAAGCAACAGAAATCAAAGCAAAAGTAAACAAATGGGACCTAGTTAAACTCACAAGCATTTTCACAGCAAAGGAAATCATAAGCAAAACAAAACAACAACCTAAGGAATGGGAGAAAATATTTGCAAAACATGAAACTGACAAAGGCTTGATCCCCAGAATATATAAAAAAGCTCATAGGACTTAAAATGAAAAACAAAACAAAACAAACAGTAAAACCAATCCAAACATGGGCAGAAGAACTAAACAAGCAATTTTCCAATGAAGGCATATGAATGCCCAATAGGCACATGAAAAAATGTTCAATATTACCAATTATCAGAGAAATTCAAATCAAAACTACAATTAGGTATCACCTCACACCATTCAGAATGACCATCATTCAAGTGTCCACATATGATAAATGCTAGAGAGGGTGTGGAGAAAAGGGAACCCTCCTAAACTGTTGGTGGGAATGCAGTTTGGTGCAACCACCATGGAAAACAGTATGGAGATTCCTCAAAAGACTAAAAATGGACTTACCATATGGCCCAGTAATCCCACTTTTGGGCATATATCCAGAAGGAACTCTAATTCAAAAAAGACACCTACACCCCAATGTTCATAGCAGCAACATTTAGAATAACCAAGACATGGAAAGAGCCTAAATGTCCATCAACAGGTGACTGGATAAAGAAGCTGTGGTATATTTATAGAATGGAATACTATTCAGCCATAAAAAGACAACATAATGCCATTTGCAGCAACATGGATGTCCCTGTAGTATGTCATTCTAAGTGAAGTAAGACAGAAAAACAAAAAGAAAAAAATACCATGTTATACCACTCACTTATGGAAACTAAAAAAAAGAAAAAAAAAAAAGACAAATGAACTTAAATATAAAACATAAATAGACTCACAGACATAGAATGTAAAGTTGTGGTTTCAAAGGTAGGAATCAAAAGATTGAGAGTTTGAGATTTGTAGATACTGACAGGTCTATATAGAATAGATAAACAAGTCTATATGGTAAAGCCCAGGGAAATATATACAAGATCTTGTGGTAGCTCATGGGGAAAAATATGAAAATAAATATATACATATATTCATGTATGACTGAAAAATTGTGCTGTACATCAGAAATTGACATGACATTGTAAACTAACTATAATTCAATAAAATTAAAGAAAAATCTTTGCCATAGAGAACACATAAATTCACTTTAGGGAAAATGTGTCTTTCCATGCCTTCTGAGCAGTTTACACAGATATTATTCCTTACAGTATAAAGATCAGTGCATTTTTAAGTAAACCTTGGAATGGGAACAATGTGAAAGTTTCTGATACATTTTAGTAGTGCTCCAAATTTTGGTGACGAAGTCTCCATCCTGAAAGAACACTTTGTGTAAACTTTCTTTCATCTAGCCTAGCTTATGTAATACACATGCATTGATACTAAAGGAAAGAAGCCTTTCCTGATACTCTGAAAGGCACTGACTTGTAAACACCTTCAGTGATTAAGCCCAAGCTCACCTGCAAGTACCTTCTAAAAAGATCAGCATTTCTCCTCTCTGAACCTATGCACTCTGTATATCACATTTTAAGAACATTTGCCTCTCAGTGAAAAAGCACAGTGCATGGAATTTCTTTTCATAACATGAAGCAGCTACATTCTTTAGAAGAAAATTCTCTATGTTTCCTTCTGTAACATTCCCACTCTTTCTGTGTGAAACAAGCATAGTTCCCCTTAACAACTATTTAAAGGAATAGGAAATGCTAGGCTTATTAACATAGGAATGATATTAGTACCTGAATCAAATATGGGGAAAATATTCTTAAATTGAAAGAATAGTTAGATAAGTGGGGACAGCAGTAAGATAAGTGGGGACAGCAGTAAGATAGTTTGAAGAGAGGGAGAATTGTCTGGAAGATGGTGGTATGCCCACCTTCAGCATGAAGGGATTTTACTTCCTCTAAATGAGTGCCAGCAAGAAACCAGTTAGAGCCTAACAGCTGCAACTGTTTGCTAGTGACAAGGACCTAACCAGTCATGATCCAATGCTCATTATAATATAATTAGTATTGTGATTTACACCCCTCCCATGGGTTTTCTGGTGTATCATGGGTAAGGACATGTGTAAAAGGGACAAGATCCATCAATTCATCAAGAGACCAGCTTTAAGAGAAGGTGCAAGAAAAGACCATTGCTATTCATCCTTGGATCAGCCCACCTCCCATTCTTGCAGGTGTACTTTTCCTTTACAGACAAATCCTTTAAAATCTTTCATGACACAATGCTTAATCTTCCATTTGAATTCATATCTTTCTGATATGACAAGAACAGGGGTCTTTTCCCTTCTCCTTTTGGGGTAACAGTCTCAAAACAATTTCTTAAAGGTATCTTTGTGGAATGATCTGAACAGTATGGGAAACTCCATGTTCTATCTGGGTTGGAGAGAGCTTTTACTATTCTCAGTTCAGGAAATGTAGTGAGGGTAGACTCAAGTAGCCTAGAGAAACACTAGTGTTCCAAATCTGATTATAGAAAATAAATATTAAGCCATCTTTGGCCACTTGTAATAAGTTTCATACAGTGAAAGAACACTGTGCTCATATATTTTTTTCTGGATTGTAGAAAACATGTACATTTACTTTAGGGGAAAGCCATCCTTCCTTGCTTTCTGAGTGGTTTGCATTGATATTTGCCTTAAGAACACAGATTCAGTGCAAAAAAAAAAAAAATAGAAAGTTAAAATGTCAATAAAACTATGCAAAAAAATTTTTTAGATTCAACTGAATTGATGCTATGAAACTGACAGTGTTTATTTTTTAATTTAAAATTGCAATGTTCTTGATTTTTTGCAGGTTGTGATATGCAACAGAGCAGCCTGGGTACAACTGAAATTTATTAAGTGCATTATAAATAAGAAAGATTATTAAGAGTGGTTTTTGAATCAATTGTTATGGTTGTCAACTGTAAAATATAATTGTGATTTAGTGTTTATCAGTAATTCTAATTTAATTTTACATTTAGAGAAAATGTGTTAAAGGATTTCACATTTAAGAAGAAATATCAATGGCTGTCATTTACATTAATTTTGTGAAAATATTCATGAAAATATAGAAGTTAAATTATAATTATATTGGGGGGGCGGACAAGATGGTGGAGTAGAAGGAAACTTTTAACTCACCCTCTCCCACAAAAGTACCAAGAGAGACATCTACAGACCTACTCATTCACTCAGAACACCTGCTGAACTTTGACAGAAAATCACCTTCTTCAAAAGACAAAATTTGTCACCAATATGGTAGAAGGAGAAAAAAAGAAGAAAAAGGAAACTAGTGTGGGGCCAACCCAATGGGGAAGGAGTGGCAAAGGAGGAATAATGCTCTTATGCTGGGACTCCCTCTCTCCAATGGAGAGGTCAGCGGGTTTGGAGGGGGAACCTCCAAGGCTCTGATCTGTGTAGAGCAGCCCTTTACTGACAGAACTAAATGAAAGGGCAAAAAGTGACCATGGAACCCCCAGCCCTAGATGCAAACTGCTGCAGGTGAGATGGGACAGGCTGCCCAAGCTGGGTGGAAGACTGAGACTGGCTGCACAGAGGCAACCTCAGAGGACTGGAGTGTGCTATGTTCCATGCCTGGAAGTGTATACAGAACATAAAAGCCCAGGTCCAAGCATAAAATAATAATAATATAAAAAGAAAGCAACATTGCTGGTGTACACTGGGAGGTGGGGTTCCAAAGCCTTTGTCTCCACAGACCTGCAGGGCCATTGCTTGTGTGATCTTGGGAGAAGAGAGGTTGGGGCTTTGCTACAGCCATCATGTTCACTGGTGCACAGCTCCCAGGCAGAGAAGGGGTTAAAATCTGAATCCATACCTAGGGGCTCTGCAACCTCTAGGCAGGACTGAGATTTGTTTACAGCCCCAGGCAGTGGGAATGCCCTGCTCTATGGGTGTCTTTGTGGGATTGCACCCATAAGACAAACAATAAGGGGCAGAATTCTGGCACACAGCAGGGGGTGAGGGCTGGTGCTGCCCTTTTCTGCAAGCCCACCTACAGTGGGAGCAGCACTGACCCAGTGGCACAATTTATGGGCCTCTGGAATAAGCGAGCAGAGTTCATGCAGCAGGGCAAGTGCAGAAGTAGCATTTGGTGCTGGAAGCTACACTGTTCTGGTGGTGATACCTGCAGGCCTCTTAAACAAATGAGTAGAATTTGCACAGCAGGGTGAGAGCAGAAGCAGCATTTGGTGCTGGGAAAGGTGTTGATCCAATAGTGTGCCACAATCCACGTGTGCAACCCAGAGATCAACATAACTACACTGGTAGCCCTGAGGGCAGAGAAACTGGAAGACACCAGAGTAGCACACTGAGATTCCCACAGCTAAAGCAGGGACAGGGGAAGAATCAACAATGAGTACTTAAAACACTTCAACCCTGCCTACTACACAGCACAGCTCAGAAGTGGGTTTTGAAGCCACCATTCCAACATAAGCAGAATAGACCCGGCTCCTGTCAGGAATCTAGCAACCACAGAACAAAAAGAGGCTTTGTTCAACAGCCAGGGCAGGCTTGTCTCTGGTCACCACAACACTGGCCACACCCTAAATCAAATGGATAAGAGCCAATAATAAGAAAATTAATACATGTATATTCATGTATGACTGAATAACTGCACTGTAAACTATGCTGTAAAGAATTGACACAACATTGTAAACTGACTATATTTCAATATTTTGTTTAACTTAGAAATAAAAGGATAAGAGCCAACAAAAATGGAAGAAAGTCTTGGCAACCATCCATACTAATAACATACCTCACAACAAAATCATTTGTGGCACACAATCTACACAGGAATGCATTCTTTCTCTCTTTTTTAGTGTTATTTTAATTTTATTTTTATGTCATTTTATTTTTGTCATGTTATTTTTATGTTTTTTTGGAATTTTTCTTTTAAAAATTTTTAATTTTAAAAAAATTAAAAACTTTTGTTTTTATTTTATTTTATTTTATTTTATTTTATTTTCATTTGGTTCTTTTTTTTTAATTAATAAATTTGTCTTTTATTTGCTTTGTTTTGTTTTTTTGTGTGTTATTTCCACAAACTCTTAAAAAAGAAAAACCTTCAAGACACAGTAGATAACTGATACTCCATAATTCATAGTGCCAGAAGGATATAAGTAAAATTAAGAAGCAGAGAAATCCTCTGAAAGAACGAGTAATGAAATAGATCTCAATAGTCTACTAGATCTCATTGCTTCAAAAAGGGAGTGATCAAAGAATTGAAGGAACTAAAAATTATGAATAGAGACAGATAATACTTTAAAAAGGAAATAAAACTAAAAAGAGGAGTTAATTAAAAATACTAAACTCAATGACAAATATAAGGCTGTCAAAAGATGACTAGACATGCAGAGGAACGAGTAAGCTTCTTAGAAAACAGGATAACAGAAGTCACCAAATCAGAACAGCAGACAGAAAAGCAAATGAAAACCAATAAAGGAAATATAAGAGATCTATGGGATAATGTAAAGTGTGCCAAATTATGCATAATAGGGGTCCCATAAGGAGAAAAAAGAGCAAATGCAATTGAAAAGGTATTTAAAGAAATCATGAATAAAAATTATCCAAACATAAGAGGGAATAAGATATCCAAAAACGGGAAGCACAGAGGGCCCCAAACGAAAAGAACCCAAATATACCTACAGTAAGACATATCATAGTCAAGATGACCAATGTTAAATATAAAGAAATGATTCTAAAGGCAGCTAGAGAAAAACAAAGTGTTAATTACTTACAAGGGAAACCCTTTAAGGCTTTCAGCTGATGTCTCTACACAAAAGCTGCATGCTAGAAAAGAGTGGCAAGATATATTTAAAATCCTGAATGAGAAATAGCTACATGAAATCTGGGATACTTTATCCAACAAGGTTATCCTTTAGAATAGAAGGAGAGATAAAGTATTTCACAGACAAGCAAAAACTAAAAGAATTCAGCAATACTAAACCTATGCTAAAAGAAATATTGAAAAGTCTACTCTAAATAGAGAAGAAGTAGGATGCTAAAGAAAAGAGAAAACTATATTGGAAAGGCAATAACTACAATAAGCTGCAACAGAATAAGCATGAAGTTGTGGAAGAGAATGTCAAAATCATTAAAGGTGGGAGAGTGGAGCAAGAAAATAGATTTTTTTTTCTTTTTCCATTATTTTTAGGATTTGTTGGAGCTTAAATGACCGTTTATAGCAAACAGAATAACAATCAGTTAATATACCTGAAAAACAGGATAGCCACATGTCAAAAGCATACAATGGAGTCATACACACACACACACACACACACAAAGAAATCAAGATAATGCAAAATAAAATTTTCAAATCACACAAACAAAAAAGAAAAAAGGGACAAAGAATAAATGCCAAATCAATGGGAAAACTTAAGTTCAAAATGGCAATAAACACATATATCAATAATTATTGTAAATATCAATTAACAAACTGTTCCAATCAAAATACACAGAGTGGCAGACCGGCTAATAAAACAAGAACCTACAGTGTGCTGCCTAAAAGAGACCCACATTAGGGAGAAAGATACACATAGATTGAAATTGAGAGAATGGAAAAATATATTTCATGCAAATGGAAATGACAAGAAAGCAAGACTAGCAATACTGATTTCAGACACAATAGATTTTTTTAAAAAAGCCATAAAGAAAGATAAAGAAGGACACTATATAATGATTAAAGGGGCAATATACTATGAGGAAATTACACTCATTAACATATATATGCCCAATATAGGAGCACCTAAATACATAAAGCAAATGCTAACAGATATAAAAGGAGAAACTGATGGGTACTGAATCATAGTAGGAGATTTTAACACCCCATTAACATCACTAGACAGTTCTTTCAGTTAAAAACTCAATAAGCCAACAGAGAAACTAAATGACACAACAGAATCATTTTACTTGGTTGATATTTTTAGAACACTACATTACCCAAATAGAGAATATACAAGTGTGCATGGAACATTCTGTAGGATAGATCATGTACTTGGACACAAAAGAAGCCTCAATGAATTTAAAAGGGAATATTTATTTTAAGCATTTCTTTTGACCACAATACCATGAAAACAGAAGTCAATCAAAGAAAAACAAAGGAGGAAAAAATGACAGCATGAAGATTAAACTTATTGCTACTAAAAAAAAAAAAAAAAGGGTTAATTATGAAATCAAAATTGAAATTAAAAAAAAATACTTTGAGACAAACAACAATGAAAACACAACAACAAAATATCTATGAGATGATGCAAAAACAGTCCTAAGAGGGAAGTTTATAGCAATACAGGTCTTTCTCAAAAAATAAAAATAAAAATAAAATCTCAAATAAATGAACTAAATACCACCTAAAATACTTTGGAAAAGAAGAGCAAACAAAACCAAAAGTCAGCAAAAGGAAGGAAATAATAAAGATCAGGGAGGAAATAAATTAAATAGAGATAAAACAAACAATAGAAAAAAAAATCAAATGAAGAGCTGGTATTTTGAAAGAGTAAACAAAATTGATAAACCTCTGCCAGGCTTAACAAGAAGAAAAGAGAATACAAATAAACAAAATGAGAAAGGAAAATGGAGAAATACAACCAATACAAGAGACATGCAAAATATCATTAAGAGAATACTATGAACAACTATATGGAAACAAATTAGACAATCTAGAAGAAATGGACAAGTTTCTGGAAACATACAGTCCACCAAGACTGAATCAAGAAAAAAATAGACCACTTGAACAGATCAGTCATTAGAAATGAAATAGAATCAGCAGCAAAAACCTCCCTGCCAACAACAGTCCAGGACCAGATGGCTTCACTGGGGAATTCTACCAATAATACAAAAAAGAATCCATACCAGTCCCTTTGAATCTGTTCCAAAAGAATGAGAAGGAGGGAGTAATCTGAAACTCATTCTATGAAACCCCACTATCTTGATACCAAAGCCAAAGACACTACCAAAAAGAAAAGAACAGGGCAATATCACTGATGAACACAGATGCAAAAATCCTAAATAAAATATTAGCAAACAGAATCCAACAACACATCAAAAAGATCACACACCATGATCAAGTTAGATTCATCCCAGGGACACAAGGATTATTCAACATTCACAAATCAATGAATGTGATACACCACATACACAAAAGAAAGGATAAAAATCATGTAATCATCTCAATAGATGCAGAAAAAGCATTTGATAAAATTTAACACAAATTTATGATGAAAACTCTTACCAAAGTGAGTAAAAAGGGAACATATCTCAACATAATAAAAGCTATTTTTGACAAACTTACAACCAGCGTAGTACTTAAATGTGAAAAGCTGAAAGCCTTCCCACTAAAATCTGGAGCAAGACAAGGATGACCACTCTCACCACTTCTATTCAACATAGTATTGGAAGTCCTAAACACACCAATCAGGCAAGAAACAGAAATAAAATAAATCCATATTGGAAGAGAAGAGGTAAAATTGTTACTATATGCAGACAACATGATACTATATACAGAAATTCCTAAAATCTTCATGCAAAAACTACTAGAACTAATAAAAGAATTCAGTAAGGTATCAGGATACAAGATTAACATACAAAAATCAGTTGCATTTATTTATGCTAACAATGAATTAACAGGAAAAGAAAGTAAAGAAAGAATCCCTTTTAAAACTGCATCCAAAACAATCAAATACTTAAGAATAAATGTGACCAAGATGGTGAAAGACTCATATATGGAGAACTAAAAACACTAATTAAGAAATTTAAAGAAATGGAAAGATGTCCTATGCTCTTGTGTTGGAAGAATCAATATCATTACAATGACCATACTGCCTAAGGTTTTTTACACATTTACTGTGATCCCTATCAAATTACCCAGGATGTTTCTTACAGAACTAGAAGAAACAATTTTAAAATATATATACATTCACAAAAGACCCAAAATTACCAAAGCAATATTGAAGAAAAGAAATCTAAAGGAATAACCCTCCCATACTTCAGACAATTCTACAGAGCTACTGTAATCAAAACAGCATGGTACTGTTACAAAAACAGACATATGGATCAACAGAACAGAATAGAGGACCCAAAAATAAATTCACAGACCTATGGTCAATTAATTTTTGACAAAGGTGGCAAGAACATGTAATGGAGAAAACAGAGACTCTTTAGCAAATGATGTTGTGAAAACTGGATAGCAGCATGAAAACCAATGAAGTTAGAATACTTCCTCACATCATACAAAAAAATAAACTCAAAATGGCTTAAAGACTTAAATATAAGACAAGACATTATAAACCTCCTGGAGGAAAACAGACAAAACATTCTCTGACATAAATATTAGCAATGCTATCCTAGGATAATCTACTTAGGCAATAGAAATAAGAGTAAAAATAAACAAATGAGACCTAATTAAACTTGGAAGTTTGCACAGTAAAGAAGACCATAAACCAAACCAAACAACAACCTACAGAATGGGAGAAAGTATTTGCAAATTATAGAATTGACAAAGGCTTATTTTCTAGCATATATAAAGAGCTCACACAAATTAATAACAAAAAAAACTAACAACCCCATCCAAAAATGAACACAGGATCTAAACAAGCAATTCTTCACTGAAGACATACAAATGGCCAATAGGCACATGAAAAAATGTTCAATATCACTAATTATCAGAGAAATGCAAATAAAACCTAAAATGAGTTATCCCCTCACACCAGTAAGAATGGCCATCACTCAAATGTCCACAAATGATAAATGCTGGAGAGGGTCTGGAGAGAAGGGAACTCTCCTACACTAATGCCAGGAATTTAGTTTGGTGCAGTCATCATGGAAAACAGTATGGAGATTCTTCAAAATACTAAAAATAGACAACATATTATCCAGCAATCCCACTTTTGGATATATATCCAGAGGGAACTCTAATTCAAAAATCTACATGCACCCCAATGTTCATAGTTGCACTGTATATAATATCCAAGACATAGAAACAACTTAAGTGTCCATTAACAGATGACTGGGTAAAAAGTTGTGATACATTTATGCGATGGAATACTACTCAGCCATAAAAAGGAATAAAATAATGCCATTTGCAGCAACATACATGTAGCTACAGTTCTTCATTCTAAGTAAAGTAAGCCAGAAAGAGAAAGAAAAATACCTGTAATCTGGCCTTGAGATGAGTTAAAGCCGTGGGACACAATGTTTGTAGTATGCAGTAAATAATTTTTGTACTCATGTGTCAGTTATATAAGATTTAGAACAAAGAAAATAGAAGTACACATGTGCTAGAGATATTCTGTAAGCCTAATGAACAAAGAAACTCACATTATTCATGTGCTGGCAGAGAACAGATGAAAAGCAGGACAGGCATCATAGGCACGCACTTCCCTGTGGCAATAAAGTGTTGTTAACTCCGTGGTGTCTCCTGCTAAAGTCTGTCTGGCTGTATGGCAACTCCTCATGCATTTTTTCATTTGGGCCACTCACCTCCTAGAACTCACATCAGTCTCCCTCAGCTGACACTTGGTGTTGTGAGCAGGATGAGGTGAGTGCCCCCTCTGAACACCTTACCCCTGATGGGGATGCTCTGATGGAAGCAAAGTGGCCCCCTACCTCTCTATGGTACCCGGTGGTAGCCTATTTGCTATATGGCCTCAGCCTGAGGATTGCGACACAGTGCTGCCCCGGCCAGATGACGTCCGGAGCTGCATTGGAGCTGTTAGAAAATAATGTCCCACTAGCACACTGAAAGGCAGCCAGGAGGGTGGCCTGGATGTTCTTATCTGTTTTATGGCATGCTAGCCAAGACATGAGAGATTTACAGATGCAAGTGAAGGAGTTGTAGTGTAGAGAAGAGGAGCTCAACTAGAGACCCAGAATTCAGAAAGGTGTTCACATGGTCCTAGCTCCACCGCCTCTGAGAGCAACTATGCCTGCGTAGCTCCAGGCCAACCATCTCCTAGAGCGGCAAACCTGGCCTCTAGCCCAATTCCACTGCATCTATGGCCCATGGTGAGGCAATAGGTGGAACTAGAGAAGCCCATGGCTCAGAGGGGAACTCCTTCGGGACCACAGCAAGTGACATGTGAGTAAATGGACCACGTATTTGGACTTAGCACAAGTTGTATGAGAAAAGGGCATTCACTGGATGATGTTTTCTTTGAATTTCCATAGTCCAGATGATAAGCTACTCACAGCTCTAATGAAAGATTTGATTTTGGCTAATGGCCCAATGGGAATATTTGGGACTATGGCAGCGCTACTAGCACCTAATGTAGACCACCTCATACATGAAGTAACTGAAGCTCTAGCTCATCTGGGGGACATAGAAATGCACTGAAAGGGGGTGCGTACTGCCAAGACTCAAGGTGAGTCCAAGACCCCCTCCTCCCATGCAGTGACTCAGAAAGGGAAGTTCACACAGAGGAGGAATAATGGGAATGCTCCAATTTTAGGAAGGCCCCAAAAACTAGATTGCCAGCAGATATGGTGTGATTTACTGGCAACTGGCTTGGACAGTGTAAAATTAGATGGCCATCCACTGGAGGTGCTGATGGTCTTATGGAAAAAATTATGGTCTGAGCAACAAGATACTCCATTGCCAACCTCCCAGGCCTGATAGGTGGCCTTTGCTGATTTCTTCCCAGACTAGGAGGAAGGCCAAGGCATTTGGGACATGGGGCACCCTGACGACTGGAGGCCACATGTTGAACTGATTGTCCACTGGTCCCTGATGAATCAACAGCGAGTACTGGCACTAGTAGACACAGGAGCTGAAATTACATTGGTGCATGGAAATCCGGAGCATTTTTGGGGACCATGGGTTGATATAGAATGATATGGAAACAAGCAAATATGTGTTAAATGAGTCACTCTGATTCTGGGCATTGGCCTTCTGCTCCCTGCTGCATATGAAGTGCATATATTCCCAGTAGCTGAGTATATTCTGGGAATAGACATTTTGCAAAGATTACAAATACAGATGACTCAAGGGGAATTTTGCCTGAGAGTTAGTGTGGTGAAAACAGTTATATGGGTAATCCTCATCATACACCTTTGATTTTGCCACAGGCCACACGAGTGGTGAATATCTGGCAATATCAGTTTCCCAGAGGCCATGAGGAAATAGGACAGACTATTCTGAAGCTTGAAAAACCCAGTATAATTTGGGCTACGCATAGCCTATATAACTCTCCAGTGTGGCCAGTGTGGAAGCCAGATGGCTCCTGGAGGATGACAATGGACTGTCGGGAACTGACCAAAGTCACTCCCCCTATGCACACAGTTGTGCCAAATATAACAGACTTGATGGACCAGCTGTCCCATGAACTGGGTACTTGTGACTGTGTGGTTGACCTGGCTGATGCATTCTTCTCTATAGATATAGCCCCTGAGAGCCAAGAGTAGTTTGCCTTCACCTGGGAAGACAGACAATGGACATTTGTTGTGTTGCCACAGGGATATCTGCACAGCTCCACACTGTGCCATGGCCTGGTGGCCCAGGACCTGGCTCCATGGAGCAAACCAGATACTGTTCATTTGTTCCATTATATACATGACATAATGCTAACCTCTCATTCTCTCAGATTTGGAAACCAGTGCCACAGCACTATGAGAAGCTCTGGTGGGCTGGGGGTGGGCCGTGAATGAGGGCAAAGTGCAAGGACCTGGATATTCTGTCAAATTGTTGGGTGTTGTCTGGTCAGATAAGACAAAAGTGCTGCCTGAAGCAGTAATAGACAAAATCCAGACATATTCCTGCACTGAAACAGTTAAACAATTACAGACTTACTTAGGTCTTCTGGGATACTGGTATTTATTCCTCAATTTGCCCAAATAGCCAAAACCCTGTATAAACTGATTAAAAGTGGAGAAGTCTGGAATTGGTCTGATGAGACTGGATGTGCAGTTGTTGAAACTAAGAGGGTGGTGGCCCAAGTGCAAGCACTGAGCACTATAAATCCAGACCTCCCTTTCTGGTTAGCAGTCCATGTGGACAATGATGGATATGATTGGGGCTTATGGCAAAAACATGGGCAATAGAAAGTTCCCATAGGATTCTGGTCTCAGTTGTGGAAAGGGGCTGAATATCATTATTCTTTAATTAAGAAACAATTGCTAGCAACTTATGCATCCTTGATTGCCACTGAACCCCTGACAGGGAGGCAAGAGGTCCAAGTGGAGACCACATACCCTATTGTAGGATAGGTACAGACATGGGCAAATCAACTCCAATCAGGAACTGCCCAAACCCCAACTATGACGAAGTGGGGTGCTTATTTGGAACAGAGAGCCCAGTACACCATTAGCCCCTTGGCTGCAGAGTTGCAGCAGGTGTTAGGGACTGTGAGATTTGCTGCACCTTCCATACAGACACTCCCACAAGGGGTGGCCCCTGTGCCCAATCCCTTTCATGAAGGGAAAGGGCGACCCCCAGGAACTGCTTGGTAAAAAGATGGATCTTGTAAGGGCAGTCCACCAACTTGGGTTGCAGTAACACTGCACCCTGCCATTGGAGCCTTCTTGTATGAGACAGGAGACCAGTCCAGCCAATGCGCTGAGTTATGGGCAGTATGGATGGTGTTGATGAATGAACCTAGCCCCTTGCAGATTTGCACAGATAGTTGGGCCGTGTATGGACGTCTCACAATGTGGATACCCCTATGGGACCTGCAAGACTGGGTGATTGGGAGCCAGCCTCTATGGGGACAACAGATGTGGAAACAGTTATGGGATAAAGACCAAGAAAGTCAGTATACTGTTTACTATGTACTAGGGCACTGCCCAGCCTTGGCACTGGGCAATGATGCTGCTAGCCCAAATTTGTCCTGTACAGGCCATGATCCCAGGACCTGACATAAGTCCCTAGCTCCATAAGAAACTTGGTCATGTAGGCTCATACATAATGAGGCAGGTAGCATACAGATGGGGCCTGCACCTGGGCCACAGTGAAACCAAAGATGCCGTGAGGCAGTGCCCATGTTGTGCTAAGCACTACCCACACCAGTGGTGATGGCCCCAACAGATGGGGAAGATTGTACAGGGAATTCAGTCATTGCAGGTATGGCAAATAGATTAGGTAGGTCTCTTTGCTCCTAGTACAGGCTTGTTGTGCCTGCTGACACAGGTAGACACCGCTACTGGCCTAGGTTTTGCTTACCATGTGCCCTGAGCTATACAAGATGCTACTGTTAGAGCATTGGAAGTTTTATGGGCCTTTTATGGGACTACCTTAGAAATACAAAGTGACAGAGGGACACCTTTTACTGCCAACTGTGCAATGGCGTGTTAAAGGACAAATTGAGGGCTTTCAAACCACAAGGGTGAGGCTGGAACAGTGACTTGCCACAGGCAGTATGTCTTTTGAATGAACAACCTCGCCATACAGGTATGAGCCCACTGGAAAAATTATTACAAGGGACCATTTGGAGACTCAGAGTTGGGCCCATGCAGGATGCCCGCGATGTCTCAATAGTGGGGCACATGTTAATATCACGTGCCCCAAAGGTGTTGAATTTGGGACAACAGGACATCTGGACATGAAAGAATCAGGTCCAGACTGAAAGCCCCTGGCTAGCCCTTTTGGAACCATGGGGCAATGGGCTAAATAAAGCCCTGCAGGTAACCCCATGAGTGGGAGAATGGCCCTTTGATGTACAGTTTACCCTAGGGAAAACAGGAGTGTCCTTATTTAAAGGAGCAGAAGCGTTATGGCTTTGGGCAATTCCACTGATAGCTTCTGAAGCACTCCCAGAGTGTAATCAAACTAGTGTGAGCAGATTGGTGTGGTACCACCATCCAGGGCGAAGAGCCCTTCCTGCCCCTGTCCTCTCACAGGATGAGAAAGTGGTTTGCATCCTCCAAGAAGGGAGGGATTTGCCAATAATGATGTCTACCTCTGCTCTGTCCTTCCATCCAGGGTAACAGCAAATACCATGTTCTCCTGGGCACACACATTTGCATGAGTCCACAATGTCTCTCACTGTTGGGTCTGTACTGAACTTCCCATAGACGCAGGAGATGGACTGCTGTGTCACCTCAATCCTGCATCCAGAGCTAATTGGAGCACCTTGGTTTGATGGAATGCCAACAGGACAGCGAGATCGCCCTCGGACTTGCAGCGGCAGAATATTGAAGATATACTCCGACATGAGCAGGGCAATGCCCCCCCCCCCCAGTTGGAAGGAATGTATGGAATGGGTGTGGATGGATGAATAGTGTTCATGTAAAAGTGAGAAATTTTAGCCCTCTCTGTATTGAGCAGCGGTTTGAACATGAGGCTCCAATGTTGGGGGGGGGGGCTAACTCCCAAAAGAGCTATGTGCCAAAATTACTTATAATGTAAGTGCCTCCACCTGGTTGGATGGACAACCTTTAATTGGCACAAAACCCACCAATTTCTTGCCACCAGGTTACCTGTGGGTATGTGGAACCCACAGATGGTCTATCTCCCGACTAAATGGACAGGATGCTGTACTTGGGGTAGCGCTTATTTGCCTGGACATATCCGGCCCACTTTAACAGAGTGCCCCACAAACTGGTACCCACTGCACACCCAGTGGCACCGGGGGAAGCATGCAGCTTGGTGGTTTTATCCCATGGCCCTGTTCCTGCCTGGTGCTGGGACCATCAGTGTTGAATTGAAGGTAGAAGATTTGGCTCAGCACATATCAACTGTACTTAATGTTACTAGAAGAGCTATAGAGGAATTGTTGAGAGAATTGATGAGATTACTCAGATGTGAAAGGTGGTCTTACAAAATAGAATGGCATTAGATATTCTCACTGCAAGCCAGGGTGGCACATGTGCTATGTTACATACTGAATGTTGTATCTATATACCAGATCACTAGAAGGAAGTAGCTAAGCCATTGCATGAAATAGATCAGGAATTGGATAACATATATCATGTAACTCAAGACCCCCTTAAGAATTGGTGATCATCCTTGACTTCCTCCTGGAGATTGAGCCTAACTGTCCTGGCTATTGTAGCTGCTTGTGTATTGGTAGGATGATGTACTCTGTATTGTTGTTGTGGTCTTTGGACACAATACTCCACCTGTGGGCCAAGGTCCCCATGACCTAGAGGGTGGAATGCGAGCTGGCCTTGAGATGAGTTAAGGCCATGGGACACATGGCCATGATCAGAGCATGTTTGTAGTATGCAGTAAATAATTGCTGTACTCATGCGTCAGTTATATAAGATTTAGAACAAAAGAAATAGAAGTACATATGTGCTAGAGATATTTTGTAAGCCTAATGAACAAAGAAACTCACATTGTGCGTGTGTTGACAGAGAACAGATAAAAAGCAGGACAGGTGCATCATAGGCGCACACCTCCCTGTAGCAATAAAGTGTTGTTAACCCCATGGTGTCTCCTGTTGAAGTCTGTCTGGCAATATAGCAACTCCTCATGTATTGTTTCATTTGGGCCACTCACCTCCTAGAACCCCACATCAGCCTCCTTTGGCTGACAATACCATATGATATCATTCATGTGTGGAATTTAAAAAAAAGAAAGCAAAAAGAGAACACTAGTGAACTTGTCTACAAAACAGAAGTCGACTCATAGAGTAAACAATCTATGGTTTCCAGGGAAGGGGGTAGAAAGGGATAAATTTTGGAATTAGGGATTTACAAACCACTCTATATGAAAATTGATTAATTTTTTATTTCTATATATCACAAGGAGCTATGTTCTATATCTTGTAATAACCTATAATGTAAAATAATATTAAAACAATATAATAATGTATATGCATGCCTGGGACATTAGGGTGTATATCAGAAACTGTATTTGAAACTGAAGTTGACTGTACTTCTGTAAAAAATAAAATAAATAGTAAGTAAAAACCCTGAAAAATAAATTACAATTATGCTATTAAGGATAATTCCATCTTCAGAGGTCTTTGAAAATAAATGCACCCAGAGACTTACTATGAGATTTTTGAGTACAAGAAAAGTGGTGTATTATTTATTCTAGAACCTATAGAGTTTCTGGAACACTATAGTCATTCGATAAATATTTCAGAGTTTGTTTATAAGTATATCTCATATCTGTGAAAGAAAATATTTATTAATACTACCCAAATTAAACTTGCTATAAAACTGTGAATACATGTTTTACTATTGGATGAATGAATAAGTAATGTTTTAAAAAGCACATGAAAGGCAAATTAATTTAATATTTGAAATTGATATTATTAAAATTTTGTGAAATCTTTGTCCTCTTCATTTTGTTTGTTTCCACATATATAAAATGCTGTTAATTCACCTTAAGAGAAAGTTGTGCATTACAAGGTTAAATCAAAACCTGCTATCTAATGTTATAAATCCATCATCTAAAGAATTTATATTTGTAAATGCAGATGAGTGAAATTCACTGTACTAATTTTGAACTTCAGACATCTGATTATTGAATTATAGACTACATAGTGTTCATCTTCATACTGTCACTATAATCCAGCTTAAGTGGATGACAATCTATTTTAAAAATTCTTTAGAGAAACACATCCTTGTTATCCACACCTCAAATAAAAACCTATGAAAATATTTGAATAAACAAGAAACTCTCCTGTTTTTTTTATCATTGTCCCCATCTTCTCTGCTTGAAGGGTGCCGGTGAGAAGCATTATCCTTCATAACCACTTTGATGCATGACCAAGTTTATTCTTAGCTATTGATAACAAACAATAGAGCTTTAACCTTTCTTTGAATAAAATATTTCTAATTGTGACTGATTTTCTTCTTTGTAATGAAGCTTATTTTCCTCTTTATTTGTGTGTGTGTGTGCGTTTAGGTAGTATTCATGGGCAAATTTCAGACTTCTGAATCTCTTGACAGTTTTGTTGAATTGTAAGAATATTGAGAGTTGACCTTAGTCCAACTCAATTTGGGAAATTTACATGGCATGTATTAAAATTTATTAAGTAAACAGGAAGAGAATCAAATTAACTGTTTCTAATAGACCCAAACAGCTTTTATAGTTTATCTGACAAAGTTAAAAGTCTATTTCATTAATACTGATCATTAGGCTGTGTCTTGACATTATCCAAAGCAAGACTCTTCATTTTAAATCCCAGGAAGCAGTCACATTACCATCAGTGATAATTGCCATCATTAAAACAATACCTTAGAAAAACATTAATTTGGAGGCCCTTGCAGTTCTTTCATAGATAGTGCTACATAATGAATAGTTGTTAATTTTACTTTAACAGGAACACCCAAAAATAAATAAAACACTGGAGAGCCTCCCATTGGGAAATACCTCACTAAACACCACAGAATTCCACACAAAGTACTTTTAGTGCACATATAAATATAAACGCAGCAATTTCTACTTGTTTTTTTATTTGTCATTTTCCCAACTTTTTATTAAAATATTGTCAGTTTACATTGTTGTGTTAATTTATGTTGTACAGCATAGTAGTTCAGTCATATATTATACATATATGTATATTTTCATTTTCTTTTTCATAATACATTACTACAGGGTATTGAATATAGTTCCCTGTGTGATACAGTATAAACATATTTATCTATTTTATATACAGTAATTAGTATCTGCAAATCTGAAACTCCCAATTTATTCCTTCCTACCCTCTTACCCCACCCCCCAGTAGGGATAAGTTTATTTACTATGTGAGTCTGTTTCTGTTTTGTAAGTATATTTGTCCTTTTTTTTTTTTTTTCATATATAAGTGATATCGTATGATATTTTTTTCTTTCTTTTCCTGGCTTACATCACTTAGAATGAAAATCTCCAGGCCCATCCATGTTGCCACAGACAGCAATATTTTATTCTTTTTTATGGTCAAGTAGTATTCTGTTGTATAAATATAGCACTTCTTTATCCAGTGATCTGTCAAGAGACATTTAGTTAATTTTCATGTCTTGGTTATTGTAAATGTTGCTGCTATGAACATTGGGGTGCATGTATCTTTTTGAATTAAAGTTCACTCTGAA
Organism: Camelus dromedarius; assembly: GCF_036321535.1. Taxonomy (NCBI): domain Eukaryota; kingdom Metazoa; phylum Chordata; class Mammalia; order Artiodactyla; family Camelidae; genus Camelus; species Camelus dromedarius. The sequence continues at coordinate 36,856,439 of NC_087448.1, forward strand.
TATATTCTCAGGAGTAAGATTCCTGGATCACAAGGCAAATCTATTTTTTTTAGTTTTTGAGACACCTCCATACTGTTTTCCATAATGGTTGCAACAAACTGCATTCCCACAAACAGTGTAGGAGGGTTTCCTTTCCTCCACACTCTCTCCAGCATTTATCATTAGTGGACATTTTAATGATGGTCATTTGTGTTTTAATAAAGAACAAAGAAGTTATAATTATATTATATTTTGAGTTGGGATAGGGACTTCATCATCAACTGTTTTGTTTTAAATTGTAGTAATACTCCTTTACCAGGGATATAGTGAGATAAATATGTATATCTCACCTGGTAAACTTGAAGTTACTGGCTAATTAGTTTTAAAATATTGATGTAGCTGTGTGAGAATGGTGGTGATAAAATTATAGTAAGTTTGTAGGTTTAAAACATCTTCAATATGCTTAATATTTGCACGAAATATTCCCTTAGATCAGTAATTGTCTCTTTTGGCTGCCCTTTAGTATCACTTGGGAACTTTTAAAAACCCTGATACTCTGGATAAAGCTCAGCCCAATTAAATCATATCTCTAGGAGAGGAACCCAGGCATTTGTTTATTTCACACAGCATTCTGTACACAAGGATGAAAAGCACTGAGGAAATTCTGAATACACAATGAGCTTTCAAGCTATCTTGGAAATTTTCTCAACAAAAAAACAAAAATGAGTTAAGTCAAAACATGAATTTTATTATTTAAGAGTAATAAAATTGTTTCTATTTAAGCAAACACTTGTTATTTGAATTATCATCACAACTCACCGCTAATTTTAAAGAAATATAACCATTTCTCTCGTTTTTATGTATGCTTTTCCATTAAAGTTGAATGCCAATTAATTTTGTTTCATGTATCCCTTAATTCAGGAAAATGGTCAGTTTATTGGTATAGAAATATATTTGACTACTTTTCCTCAACATATAGGGCATACTGGAGATTTATATATGTATATATCACTATATGACATATTAAATCATATCATAGACTTTATATATCAACATATCATTATTTTCCAGTGAGGGGAAAATTATAGTTTTATTAAAATGTAAGAAATGTCAGTTTAGAGGCTTACCCAAAGAACCATCATGATAAACTAATTTTTGGGGGGACATATAAATATATTTTGAGAGAAGATAATGATATTTACTCCACGGTGTATTATCTCAGTAAATAATTTTATTTAATATTATTTAAGATTCTCTTATTTTTACTTTCATATAAAGTAACTGAGGCTAAATATTATCTTGTCCAATATTTCACATTTATTAAATGTCCAGGTTAGAATTTGAGCTAAGATTTTTCTAATGTAAAAGACTGGGTTATTTTTTTTTTAATTCTTTATTGATTTATAATTATTTTACAATGTTGGTCAAATTCCAATGTAGAGCACAATTTTTCAATTATACATGAACATATATATATTCATTGTCACATTCCATTCTCTGTGAGCTACCATAAGATCTTGTATCTATTTCTATGTGCTATAAAGTATAATCTTGTTTTTCTATTCTACAATTTTGAAATCCCAGTCTATCTCTTCCCACCCCTACTCCCTTGGCAACCACAAGTCTGTATTCAGTCTCTATGAGTCTACTTCTGTTCTGTATTTATGCTTTGTTTGTTTGTTTGTTTGTTTGTTTGTTTTTTAGATCCCACAAATGAGCAATCTCATATGGTATTTTTTTTTCTCTGTCTGGCTTACTTCACTTAGAATGACATTAACCACGAGCATCCATGTTGCTGCAAATGGCATTGTGCTGTCAGTTTTTATGACTGAGTAGTATTCCATTGTATAAATATATCACATCTTCTTTACCCAGTTATCTGTTGATAGACATTTAGGCTGTTTCCATGTCTTGGCTATTGTAAATAAAGCTGCTATGAACATTGGGGTGCAGGTGTCATCCTGAAGTAGGGTTCCTTCTGGATATAAGCCCAGGAGCAGGATTCCTGGGTCGTATGGTAAATTTATTCCTAGTCTTTTGAGGAATCTCCATACTGTTTTCCACAGTGGCTGCACCAAACTGCATTACAACCAGCAGTGTAGGAGGGGTCCCTTTTCTCCATAGCCTCTCCAGCATTTGTTATTTGTGGATTTTTGAATGATGGCCATTCTGACTGGTGTGAGGTGATACCTCATTGTAGTTTTGATTTGCATATCTCCGATAATTAGTGATATTCAGCATTTTTTCATGTGTCTATTGATCATTTGTATGTCTTCCTTGGAGAATTGTTTGTTTAGGTCTTCTGCTCATTTTTGCATTGGGTTGTTCATTTTCTTCTTATTGAGTCATATGAGCTGCCTATATATTCTGGAGTTCAAGCCTTTGTTGGTTTCCTTTGCAAAATTTTTTCCCATTCTGTAGGTTGTCTTTTTGTTTTCCTTATGGTTTCCTTTGCTGTGTAGAAGCTTGTAAGTTTCATTAGGTCCCATTTGATTATTCTTGCTTTTATTTCTTTTAGGAGAAAATTTTTGAGATGTATGTCAGATACTTTTTTGCCTATATTTTCTTCTAGCAGGTTTATTGTATCTTTTATGATTAAGTCTTTGATCCACTTTGAGTTTATTTTTGTGTATGGTGTAAGGGAGTGTTCTAGCTTCATTGATTACATGCTGCTGTCCAGGTTCCCCAACACCATTTGCTGAAGAGACTGTCTTTATTCTATTGTACATTCTTGCCTCCTTTGTTGAAGATGAGTTGACCAAAAGATTGTGGGTTCATTTCTGGGTTCTCTATTCTGTTCCATTGGTCTATATGTCTGTTTGTGTACCAATACCATGCTGTCTTGATGACTGTAGCTCTGTAGTATTGTCTGAAGTCTGGGAGAGTTATTCTTCCAACCTTTCTTTCTCTTCAGTAATTCATTGGCAATCCTAGTTCTTTGATGGTTCCATATAAATTTTATTATGATTTGTTCTAGTTCTGTGAAATATGTCCTGGGTAATTTGATAGGGATTGCATTAAATCTGTAGATTGCCTTGGGCAGTGTGACCATTTTAACAATATCAATTCTTCCAATCCAAGAGCATGGGATATCTTTCCACTTTTTAAAGTCTTCTTTAATTTCCTTCATCAAAGATTTATAGTTTTCTGTGTATAATTCTTTCACTTCCTTGGTTAGATTTATTCCTAGGTAATTTATTACTTTGGGTGCTATTTTAAAGGGGATTGTTTCTTTACCTTCTTTTTCTGTTGATTCCTCATTAGTGAAAGAAATGCAACTGATTTTTGAACGTTAATCTTGTAACCTGATACCTTGCTGAATTCTTCAATCTGCCCTACTAGTTTTTGTGTGCACCTTTAAGGGTTTAATATATAGAGTAACATGTCGTCAGCATATAGTGACACTTTTACCTCTTCTTTTCCAACTTGCATCCCTTTTATTTCTCTCTCTTGCCTGCTTGCTGTGGCTCGGACTTCCAGGACTATGTTGAATAGGTGTGGTGATAGTGGGCATCCTTGTCTTGTCCCAGATTTTAGTGGGAAGCTTTGAGTTTTCCACCATTGAGTGCTATGCTGCCTGTAGGTTTGTCATATATAGCTTTTACTATATTGAGATATGTTCCCTCTATACCCACTTTGGTAAGAGTTTTTGTCATAAATGGGGGTAGAGTTTTATCAAATGCTTTTTCTGCATCTATTGAGATGATCATATGGTTTTTGTCCTTTCTCTGGTTGATGTGATATGTTACATTGATTGATTTGTGTATGTTGAAACACTCTTGTGTCCCTGGGATGAACCCTGCTTTGTCATGATGTATAATCACTTTTATGAGTTGTTGTATTCTATTTGCTAATATTTTGGTGAGGATTTTGGCATCTATGTTCCTCAATGTTATTGGTCTATAATTCCTTTTTTTGGTAGTGTGTTTGCCTGGTTTTGGTATCAGGCTGATGGTGGCTTCATAGAATGTGTTTGGGAGTATTACCTCCTTTTCAATCGTCTGGAGGAGTTTGAGGACTGGTATGAGTTCTTCTTTGTATGTTTGGTAGAATTCCCCAGTGAAGCCATCTGGTCCTGGAAGTTTGTTATTGCTATTTCAATTTCATTTCTAGTGATCGGTTTGTTCAAGTGGTCAGTTTCTTCTTGATTCAGTCTTGGTGGACTTTATGTTTCCCCAAACTGTCCATCTCTTCTAGGTTGTCCAGTCTGGTTCCATATAGTTTTTCATAATATTCTCATATGATATTCTGTATTTCTATTTTATTTGTTGTAATTTCTCCATTATCCTATCTTATTTTGTAATTTGTGCTCTCTCTTTTTTCTTCTTTGTGAGTTTGGCCAGAGGTTTGTCGATTTTATTTACTTAAAAAAAAAACAACAACAGATTTTGGTTTTGTTGTTTCTTTCTGTGATCTTTTTAACCTGTATTTTATTTATTTCCTCCCTAAACTTTATAATTTCCTTCCTTCTGCTTCCTTTTGGGGATTTTTGTTCTACTTTTTCTAATTCATTCAGCTGGCTGGTTAAATTGTATATTTGAGATTGTTCTTCGTTTTTGAGGAAGGCCTGTATCGCTATAAACTTCCCTCTTAGTACTGCCTTTGCTGTGTCTCATAGATTTTGAGTGGTTGTGCTTTCATTGTCATTTGTCTCAAGGTATTTTTTTTTTTAATTTCAGCTTTGATTTCCTCATTGACCCATTTTTTTATAACATATTGTTTAATCTCCATACTTTCCTTTTGTTCTCCTTTGTTTCTCTGTTGTTGATTTCTAGTTTCATGACATTGTGGTCAGTATAGATGCTTCAGATAATTTCTATCTTCTTAAAATTGTTGAGATTTCTTTTGTGCCCAAGTATATGATCAATCCTGGAAAATGTTCCATGTGCACTTGAAAAGAATGTATATCCTATTTTTGGGGGAGTAATGGTCTGAAAATATCCACCAAATCTAATTTTTCTATTGAATCATTTCATTTCTTTGTTGCCTTATTTATTTTCTGTCTGGAAGATCTGTCTAGTGATGTTAATGCAGTGTTAAAATCTCCAATTATGATTGTATTCCCATCAGTATCCCCCTTTATCTCTGTTAGGAATTGTTCTATGTACTTAGGTGCTCCTCTATTGGGTGCATATATATTAACATGTGTAATATCTTCATATTGTATCACTCCTTTAATCATTATAAAATGTCCTTCTTTGTCTTTCTTTGTGGCCTTTGCTTTAAAGTCTATTTTGTCTGAAATTATTACTGCAACACCTGCTTTTCTGGCTTTTCCATTTGCATGGAATATCCTTTTCCATCCTTTCACTCTCAATCTATATGTTTCCTTCTCTCTAAATTGGGTCTGTTTTATGCAGCATATTGAAGGTTCTTGCTTTATTATCCAGTCTGCCACTCTATGTCTTTTGACTGTAGCATTTAGTCCATTAACATTTACAGTAATTAATGATAGATGTGTGTTGATTGCCATTTTGAACTTCTCTTTGCAGTTGATTTGGCATAGTCTCTTTGTTCCTTTCTTCTTCCTTTTGTGGTTTGGTAATTTTCCTTTTTGTTATCACGGATTTTATTTAGTTTTTGTGACTCCCTTGTAAGTTTTTGGCTTGTAGTTACCCTTTTTCGTAGATCTATTAGCCCATTACTGTAACTGTTTTTATTAAGTTGATAGTAACATGATCTAAAACACATCCTACCAAGAGCAAAAAATTTAAAAAAGAATGAAAAAAGAAATTCTATATTTCCCTGCCTCCCTCTCCCACTCTCAATGATTTGTATGTCTTCTTTTATAATTCCGTGTTTATTTGATTTGTAATTCATGAGTTGTCACCTTTCCAGTTGTGAGTTTCTCATTTCTGTAGCATCCTGCTGCTTTTCTATTTAGAATAGACCTTTCATATTTCTTTTAGCATGGGTTTAGTGTTGCTATACTTCTGCAGCTTTTTCTTATCTGTGAAATTCTTTATGTCTCCTTCTATCCTAAAAGATAGTTTTGCTGAATAAAGTATCCTAGGCTGCATGTTTTTTCATTCAGGACTTTGAGTACATCTTGCCACTCCCTTCTGGCCTGTAGTGCTTGTGTAGAGAAATCAGCTGAGAGCTTTATGGGGGTTCCCTTGTAAATTACTCTTTGCTTTTCTCTTGCTGCTTTTAGAATCATTTCTTTATCCTTGACGCTGGCCATCTTAATTATAATATGTCTTTGTGTGGGTCTATTTGCTTTCTTCCTATTTGGGACCCTCTAAGCCTCCTGTACATTGATGTCTGATTCCTTCTTTAAGCTTGGGAAGTTTTCAGTCATGATTTCTTCAAAAACCTTTTCAATCCCCTTTGATCTTTCTTCGACTTCTGGAACCCCTATTATGTGAAGATTGGCATGCTTTATATTATCTCATAGGTCCCTTATGCTATTTTCATTATTTTTTATTTGTTTCTCTTGTAGCTCTTCCGATTGGGTGCTTTCTATTGTCCTGTCTTCTAGGTCACTAATTCGTTCCTCTGCATTATCTAGTCGGCTTTGCACAGCTTTTAGATCATTCCTCATCTCAGTCAACTAGCTTACCCATTCTACTTGGTTCTTCAATTTCATTTTTGACATGTTTTATATCTCTAAACACTATCTCTTTTAGTTCCTTCAGCAATTTGATCACTCCTTTTTTGAAATCTTGATCTAGTAGGCTATCGATGTCTATTTCATTGATCATTCTTTCAGGGGATTTATTTTGTTCTTTTAGTTGGGAATGGTTTCTCTGCTTCTTCATCTTGCTCATACCTCTCTGGCACTTGGTTTATGGAGTATCAGTTATTTATTGTTGTACCTAAGGAGTTTATCTATCTAATGACTATGTAGGAATAAGACTTCAGAAAAAAAGAATAAAAAAGAGAGAGAGAGAAAGAATTTTAAAAGAAGGGAGAAAAAAGTTTTGAAAACAGTGTATAATAGAAGATCGAGTTGAAGCAGAATAGCAATCGTTTTGAGACATCCTTTCAAAACCTTTAAAAAAAGGAAAAAAGATTTATTTGAAACCTGTGTCTAATCAATAAGAGGACATCAATCCCCAAGAGAAATAAAAATGAAATAAGAAGTAAAACTTAAGTGGGTAATAGAAAATAGAACAGGTAAAAACAGATTTAAAAAAAAGGGGAGGGGGTCGGTGTTCTCCTGGAGACTGTGTGCTTTTAATGTGAAATCTTTCTGTTTTTGTCCTGTTTTGGAAGCTCAGCTTGCTGTTTCTAGAGGCCCTCCATTGGCCCCCTCATCTGTGCTGCTCCCAGCGCCTGTCGGCAAGCAGATCGTGCCTCCTTCCAACACTGGGTCAAGTGCAGCTCTCCTTTGTTGTGGGCGGGCAGGCCACTGCCCCTCCCAATGCCACAGTCAGGTGTTGCAGACTGGCCAGGTAGGAGGGCGGGTCACACCCCCTCCCAGCACCACAGTCAGGGGCTGCGTTCCTGCCCGCAAGGCCAGTGGCTGCCCGCCCTCTCCAGGTGCTGGTCACTCTGCTGCTCTCTGCCGCTGCATGCTCTGCCTCGGGTTGGTGCTCCACAGGCAGGCTCGGGGAAGACTGAGGGACAGCCTTGTCCCTGCTCCGAGCCAAAACCCAGCTCCTTGTTTGTCTTGGTGGAGCAAGTTCTCTGAGGGACCAGGATGGAAGGATCTTATCTGCCTCAGGCTGTAGACAAGTCTACGTCTGACCTTTGAGGCTGCTAAGCCATTAGGTGTGGATGCAGGCTTTGCCCATGCCCCCACCTGGATGCTAAGCACCATAGGAATGGCGGCTGTGCCTGAGCCCCACCTCTCTTCCCCCAAAAACTTTCCTTGGGTTTTCAGAGATGGGGAGTATGCACCCTTCCCCCAGGGCACATTAACTGTGTTTAATGGAGGTCCCAGGTTGTTCTGCCCTGTGCACCCACAGCCACAGCGCACAGCCCCCTGCAGTCCCCCAGGGCTGCCTCAGTGCAGCCACCCCCATCTTCTGCCCTGCTTGGGCAGCCTGGCCTGGCCCAGACTGCTGGCCCATGTCTCAGGCTGGGTGTCGCAGGTACCCTCTGTGCCCGTTTAACTTAGTTCTGTCAGTCAAGGGCTGACCTGTACAGATCTGAGCCTCAGAGGCTCATCCTCTGTCCCGCTGGCCTCTCAATTGGAGAGGGGAGACCCAGCAAATGAGCTCCTGTCCTCCTTTGCCACTCCCTCCCCGTGGTACCTGTCCGTCTCTGCTTTGCCTTTTCTTCTTTCTTTTTTCCTTTTCTCCTGCCAGATTTTTGGCATTTCTATCTTTTGAAGAGGACGATGTTCTGTTGGAGTTCTGCAGGTGCTCTGGTTGGCTGACTGGGTCTGTGCATGTGAGTCTTGGTGCATTTGTGGGAGAGGGTGGGCTACAAGCGTTCTTCTACTCCGCCATCTTCTCTCTTCCTCCTAGGGTTGTTTTTTGGGTTAGATTTATATTGGTTAAAATCCTTTAAGATAACTTCAGTTTTTCTCTAATGTTCCTTTTATTTAATACATCATTACATAAATTTGAGAAAAAAAATATATTTACTTAAATATACCCCATTTGTTTATAATTCTTATTAAAATTCCCACTGACATTTGCATTTCATTTAAGCTTTTCAAACATACTTCCTTCTATTTCTTATTCAGAAGACATTCTTCTTTTTAAAATTCCACAGTCTCCCTTGGCCACTAAATGTATTATACATGTTTTATGCAAATAATAAATTTAATGTTTTAATATAAATATTTTTAACAATTGAGATAAGTACTTTTATTAGTATACGTGTGTCTTTTGAACATTTTAGAAGTGGTTTTATGGTAATCTTTTCTGTGAAAATCTATTAAACCAAAGAATTTCTTTTACCTAGACAATATCTTCTATAGTTTTGGTTTATGAAAAGATCAATAAAGCCAATGTTATTGTAATTTAATTTATAAAACACATAGTAGTAGAAATTTTATTATTTTATAGCTTAAATGTAACATGTAATTTATCGCACAATTAACACATACAATTAGATAGTATGCTGTGCATAGTGATGGGAAAGACTAATTTCATTATTCTCAATGTTTTTGCAGCTGTCTAATCAAATGATTTAGAATTAGAGAATTAACTAAATTCATAAAAGAATTAGTTGTATATCTCATCAATTGATTATAGCAGAAGGTTTTAACAACAATAAAATATATATCATTTTAAATATGCAATATGATATCTATTACTCTTTGATAAAACTATTATAGCTATGAACTATAACAAAAAATTTAATATGGTCATAATCAAATAATATATTTTTGGTTAATCTGAAGCCCTTTCAATGTTTAGTTATCTCTATTTTGGACATTGTATAAAAATAAACAAATAGTATTCAAATACAAAAGAAAACAGCAACTTTTAAAGCACAAGTGAAAAAATATTTGATATTGGAAATTTTCCTAGTCACTAGTTTATTTTGAATGTAAAAATAATACTACTTAAATACATTTATAATCTGTTATCTCATTAATAATAATAATAATAATAATAATAATAATAATAATAATAATAATGTAGTCTTATTCCATCCATATTGTTAGAAATCTCTAAGAACAAATAAATTATAGTTATACTCTACTAAAACATAGTCCAACATGCTACATGGACAGCTTTACACAAGTAAAAATGTAACAGATGACAGTTGAAAGGTACTATAACAGTTAGACATTTCATTGACAGTAAATAGTTGAGAAAGGAAGTTGTGCATAGCTTCTCACCCACTACATGGCTTCCAGAGTGGTCATTACTAATTTTCTGGGAAATGGAAATAAAAATCAATAAAATATCATCTCTCACTTATGGGAATACCTATTATCAAAAAAGACAAGGAACAATAACTACAGGCTAAGATAAGGTGAAAAGGGAACGCTTGTACACTGTGGTGGGAATGGAAATTGGTACCCTCATTATCAAACAATAGTATGGAGTTTCCTTAAAAAAATTAAAATGTTTCAGTCTTATATTCCAGTAATCTTATTCCTGGGTATACTTCAAAAGAAAATGAAATCATGATCATGAAGAGATATTTGCACCTGCATATTTATTGAAGCATTATTTACAATACCAAGACAATGTAAACAATTTACATGGCCACCAACAGATGAAGGAATAAAGAAAAGTGATACTGAATATAATTCAGCCATGAAAAAGGAATTCATATTATTTGCAATAACAAGGGTGGATCTTGAAGGCATTATGCTCAGTGAAATAACTAAGACAAAGACAAATATTTCAGGAACTTACTTATATGTAAAATCTAAAAAAAGAAAAAAACACACACACAACAACAACAACAAAACCTGAATTCATAGAAACAGAGAATAGATTGGTAGTTGCCAGGGATGGAGGGCATGTGACAGAAATCAGTGAAGGCGATCAAAGCATAAAAAGTTCCAGAGGCTGTTGAGAAAAGGGAATCCTCCTACACTGCTGGTGGGAATGCAGTTTGGTGCAGCCACTGTGGAATACAGTATGGAGAGTCCTCAAAAGACTAGGAATAGACTTACCATATGACCCAGCAATCCCACTCCTGGGCATAAATCTAGAAGGAACACTAATTCAAAAAGTCACCTGCACCCCAATGTTCTTAGCAGTATTATTTAGAATAGGCAAGACATGGAAGAAGCCTAAATGTCCATCAACAGATGACTGGATAAAGAACGTGTGGTATATTTACACAATGGAATACTATTCAGCCATAAAAATGACAATATAATGCCATTTGCATCAATAGGGATATCCCTGGAGAATGTCATTCTAAGTGAAGTAAGCCAGCAAGAGAAAGAAAAATACCATATGATATCACTCAGATGTGGAATCTAAATAAATAAATAAATAAATAAATAAATAAATAAATAAATAAATAAAGAGACAAATGAACTTATGTATAAAACAGAAACAGACTCAAAAACATACAATATAGATATGTGATTGTAGGGGGGAGTGGGGTGGGAAGGGACAAACTGGGAGTTTGAGATTTGCATATCCTGACTGGCATACATAAAATAGATAAACAAGTTGATACTGTATAGCACAGGGAAATATATTCAATATCTTTTATGTGCTCATTGTGAAAAATATATGAAAATGAATATATGTCTATTCAGGTATGACTGAAGAATTGTGCTCTACACCAGAAATTGACACATTGTGAACTGATTATACCTCAAAAAAAAATTCCAGTTATATGACAAATAAGTTCTGAGGATGTAATGTACAATATGGTGACTATAGTTAACAGTATTATATTACATACTTGAAAGTTGCTGAGAGTAGATCTTATGTATTCTCACCACATATACACACAAATTATAATTATTTGTAGTGATGAATGTTTTAGCTAACTTTATTATGGTAATCAGATATTACACAATATACATGCATATCAAATCATCAAATTGTACAAACACAAATTATTTACTGTGGAACATAACTTTATCTCAAACGCTAAAGAATTTCTCCAAATACACACTCAAATGAAGTGGTAATTCACTTTGAAAATAAAACAACACACAGTAAATCATAATAATTTATTATGAGAACAAGCGAGCAAAACAAAGAAACAAGTGGATAAATAAGCAATTGTATACATGCACTAATTACTAAAAACTTATGTATCTCAACAAATGCTTAGAAAGAGGGCTGAACAATATAGAGATCGATGTGAGTTGAAGAAGTTACAAAACTACCAGAGATTCAAAATAATTTGCACATTGAGACTGATAATACAACAACACATCAAGAAGTCATGAAAATATTTATTATTCACATAATAAGAATTTCTGGTTTGGTGGTTAAGATGGGAAATTGGGCTGGGGAATCTGGGAAGGAATCTAGGTTTGAGTCATTGATATTCCCTATCTGCATTGTGGCAAGTGGCCTGCAATTTTTATTTGCTTTCCCAGATATAGAAAAACAACAGGGGAAAGTGGTATCTGAAAGTTGACAGTGGTCAAATATGAAAAACAGTTATTTAAAATTGATTGTATTCTACAAAGAGCATTCCATGACCACAATGCAATTAAGCAATAGCAATTAAATTCCAGGAAATTAATGTGTTAAAAATTCAAAATCATATTTCCATCTTTGTTGGAGAATTGCTTGTTTAGGTCTTCTGCTCATTTTTGGATGGGTTATTTGTGGTTTTTGTTGTTGTTGTTGTTGTTGTTGTTGTTTGTTATTAAGCTGTATGTGTTGCTTCCATATTCTGGAAATTAAACTTTGGCAGTCACATTATTTTCAAATATTTTCTCCCATTCTATAGGTTGTCATTTTGTTTTGCTTATGTTTTCCTTTGCTGTGCAAAAGCTTATAAGTTTAATTAGGTCCCATTTGTTAATTTTTGCTTTTATTTCTATTGCCTGAGTAGACTGCCCTAAGAGAACATTGCTAAGATTTACGTCAGAGAATGTTTTGCCTTTTTTTTCTTCTAGAAAGTTTATCATTTCTTGTCTTATATTTAAGTTTTTAAGCCATTTTGAGTTCATATTTGTGTATAGTGTGAAGGAATATTCTAACTTCAGTGATTTATATTCTGTTATTGAGTTTTCCCAACACCACTTGCTGAAGAGACTGTCTTTTCTCCATTGTATATTCTTGCCTCCTTTGTTGAAGATTAATTGACCATAGGTCTGTGTGTTTATTTGTAGGTTCTCTATTCTGTTCCATTGATCTATATGCTTGTATTTATGACAATACCATGCTGTTTTTATTACTGTAGCTCTGTAGTATTGTCTGAAGTCTGGGAGGGTTATTTCTCCAGTTTCCTTCTTTTTCTTCAATATTGCTTTGGCAGTTCTAGGTCTTTTGTAATTCCATATAAATTTTAGGATTATTTGTTACTGTTCTAAGAAAAATGTCCTGGGTAAATTGATAAGGATCTCATTAAATCTGTAGATTGCCTTGGGCAGTATGGCCATTTTAACAATATTGATTCTTCCAATCCAAAGGGATGGGATATATTTCCATTTCTTTAAGTAATCTTTAATTTCCTTAATCAATGTTTTCTAGTTCTCCATGTATAAGTCTTTTACCTCCTTGGTCAGATTAATTCATAAATATTTTATTGTTTTGAATGCAATTTTAAAAGGGATAGTTTCTTTACTTTCTTTTTTTTTCTATTTCATTGTTAGTGTAAAAATATCTTCAATTAAGACATCCAAATGGCCAATAGACACATGAAAAAATGTTCACTATCATTAATTATCAGAGGAATGAAAATCAAAACTACAATGAGGTATCACCTTATACCAGTCAGAATTGCTACCATTAAAATGTCCACAAATGATAAATGCTGGAGAGGGTGTGGAGTAAAGGGGACCCTCCTACACTGCTGCCGGGAATGTAGTTTGTCTCAGCCATTATGGAAAACAGTATGAGGTTCCTCAAAAAACTAAATATAGACTTAACATACGATCCAGGAATCCCACTTCTGGGCATATATCTGGAGGGAACTCTAATTCAAAAAGATACATGCACCCCAATATTCATAAATGCATAGATGCACTGTATACAATGGCCAAGTCATCAAAATCACCTAAGTGTCCAATAACAGATGATGATATAGAAGTTTTCATATATTTATGCAATGGAATATTAGTCATCCATAAAAAAGGAATAAAAAATGTCATTTGCAGCAACATAGATGGATCTACACTTCTTCATTCTAAGTGAAGGAAGCCAGAAAGAGAAAGAAAAATACTATATGATATCACTAATATGAGGAACCTAAAAAAAAAAAAAAGGAGGATGCTAATGAACTTATCTACAAATCAGAAGCAGACTAAAAGATAGTAAAGAATCTTATGGTTACCAGGGGGAAAGAGGTGGGAAGGGATAAATTTGGGAGTTTGAGATTTATAAATGTTAGCCACTACATATTAAAATTGATTTAAAAAGTTTCTTCTATATAGCACAACTATATTCCATATCTTGTAATAACTTTTAACAGAAAAAGAATAGGAAAACATACATGCATGACTGGGAAATTTTGTTGGACAATGGAAATTGAAACGTTGTAATTGCCTCTACCTCAACTTAAAAAATCAATTAACAACTCAAAATTCAAAAAATAATTCCAAAATTTCTGAATAAACCAATATAAAAAAGAAAATACAAGAGGAGGAAATTTTACTATCAGATATCATGTTTTAAAATAGCTTTAATGTATATCTATAATAATTAAGACTGTGGTATTGGTTTAGAGACAAATGAATTGACAAGTGGCATGTTGTTTTAAAAAATGATGTGAGGACACAACCATAAGATGACCATCTGCAAGCCAGAAAGAGACTCCAAACCAGGAACCAAAACTGATGGAACCTTGATTTTTAAATTCTTGCCCCAAACTGTAAGTAAATACATTTCTGTTGTTTAAATTATGCAAACTGTGGTATTTTGTTATGGCAGTCCAAGCAAACTAAAACACTGCATAACAAAATAGCATAAAATAGTGGCAAAAATTATTATTTTTATCTCTTGATTCTGTGGATTACAAACCTGGTCCTTATTCTGTGTGTTACAAGGAGTCAATTATGTTACCATAGTCATTTGACATCTAGACTGGAAGTAATAGTTATTTCAGAGTTTCAGCCTAGTCTGCTTCACCATACAGCACCCCCACAATGCTCCCTCACACTAGTAGTAGAGAATTGTCAATGAACCCTGGTGCCAATCCCAACTTCACCTCAAATGCCCAGAGAATATCTTGTCTGATCTCAACATTTAACTTGGCTGGAAAGGTGTCCTTATATTCCCCCTGATACAAGCATCAGCAACAAACATTGTCTTCACTTCTTCAGACACTTCCCTGTGCTAGACTGACTCTTCATTTAGTTTCTTTCTTATTTGTTATTTACAGTATAAACTTCATGGCATGATTTATTTGTTTTTTCAAACTCTCTAATGGACTTTTCACTGTTTAAAAAAGGACTGATTTAATGAGTTTATACTGTATAGCACAGGAAACTATATTCAATATCTTGTAGTCATTTATGGTTAAAAGGTCTGAAAATGAAAATATGTACATTCCTATATGACTGAAGTGTTGTGCTGCACACCAGAAATTGACACAACATTGTAAGTTGACTATATGTCAATAAAAATATATTAAAACATTTAGATAAATAAATGAGGCCTGATTTAAAAATTGAATTTCTTGACTTTCTAGACTTCTTTACTTTTACTGAAGTATAATTGAATTACAAAATTATGTTAGTTTCAAGTGTAAGACATAGTGATTGAATATTTTATACATTATACTTCTTTTAAAGTTGTAAAATTTTGCCTATCTTCCCTGCACTCTACAATAGATATAGACTATGTTGCTTATTGATTTTATACATGGTAGTTTGTACTTCTTAATCCCATATCCATAAGTTGCCCTTCTCTCTTCCCTTTCCTCACTGGTGACAACTGATTATTTCTCTTTATCTAAAAATCTGTTTCTTTTGCATTATATAAATTCCTTTGTTTTATTTTGTAGTTTTCACATATAAATGGCAATTTACACTATTTGGCTTTCCATAACTGACTTAATTTTACTAATTATAATAATTCCCAGGTCCACCCATGTTGTTGCAAGTGGCAAAACTTGACTGTTTCTTATGACTGAGTAAAATTATATATATACACACACATATATATATATATACATCTCATAATTTCTTTATTTATTCATCTGTTAATGGATATTTATGTTGCTTCCATATCTTGGCTATTGTATATAATGCTCCTATGAACATTGAGGTGCACAAGTCTATTCAAACTATAGTTTTTTTGAATATATGCCCAAGAGTGAAACTGGTAGATCATATAATAGTTAGATTTTTCATCTTTTGAAAAACCTCTGTACTGTTTTCCATAGTGGCTGCACCAATTTCCATTCCCATCAAGAATGTAAAACATTCCCTTTTCTGCACATCCTATCCAACATTTGTTATTTGAGACTTTTTGATGATAACAACTGTGACAGGTGTGAAGTTTTATCTCTTTTATTTTTATTTAGGTGTAATCAGTTTACAATACTGTGTCAATTTCTGGTGTAGAGCACAATTCTTCAGTCATACCTGAATATACATATATTCATTTTCATATTATTTTTTCACCATAAGCTATTATAAGATATTGAATATATTTCCCTGTGCTATACAGTATTAACTTGTTTATGTATTTTATATATATTAGTCAGTATCTAAAAATCTCAAACTCCCCGTTTATCCCTCCCTTCCCATCCCCTTCCTCCTTGGTAACCATAAGTATGTTTTCTATGTCTGTGAAATGGTTTCCATTTTGTAAATAAGTTAATTTGTCTATTTAGAGTCCATGTATAAGTGTTGTCATATAGTATTTCTCTTTCTCTTTCTGGCTTACTTCACTTAGAATGACATTCTCCAAGGACATCCATGTTGCTGCAAATAGCATTATGTTATCATTTTTAATGGATGAGTAGTATTTCATTGTATAAATATACCACAACTTCTTTATCCAGTCATCTGTCAATGGGTATTTAGGTTGTTTCCATGTCTTGGCTATTGCTTCTATGAACATTGGGGTACAGCTGTCTTTCTGAATTAAGATTCTCTCTGGATATATGTCCAGGAGTGGAATTGTTGCATCATATGATAAGTTTATTTTTAAACTTTTGAGGAATCTCTGCATTGTTTTCCACAATGGTGGCACCAAACTGCATTGCCACCAACAGTTTAGGAGGATTCCATTTCTCCACACTCCCTTCAGCATTTATCATTTGTAGAGTTTTGAATGATGGCTATTCTGACTGGTTTGATGTGATACCACGTTGTAGTTTTGATTTCAGTTCTCTGAAAATTAGTGATATCGAGCATCTTTTCATGTGCCTATTAGTCATTCATATGTCTTCATTGGACAATTGCTTGTTTAGGTCTTCTGCATATTTTTTTGGATTGGCTTGTTTGTTACTTTTTTGTTTTATTAAGTCACTTTTTAAATTTTTTTATTGAGTAATAGTCATTTTACAATATTGTGTCAAATTCCAGTGTAGAGCACAATTTTACAGTCATGCATGAACATGTATATATTCATTGTCACATATTTTTTCTCTATAAGCTGCCACAAAATCTTGTATATATTCCCCTGAGCTATAAATTATAATCTTGGCTATCTATTCTGCATTTTTAAATCCCAGTCTGTCCCTTCCCACCCCCTGCTCACTTGGCAACCACAAGTTTGTATTCTATGTCTATGAGTCTGATTCTGCTTTGTATTTATGTTTTCTTATTTGTTATTTTGTTTGTTTGTTTTAGATTCCTCATATAAGGGATCTCATATGGTATTTTTCTTTCTCTTTCTGGCTTACTGTACTTTGAATGACATTCTCCAGGAACAACCATGTTGCTGCAAATGACATTATGTTGTCAATTTTTGTGGCTGAATAGTATTCCATCATATAAATGTATCACATCTTCTTTATTCAGTCATCTGTTGATGGACATCTAGTCTGCTTCCATGTCTTGGCTATTGTAAATAATGCTGCTATGAACATTGGGGTGCAGGTGTCATTTTGAAGTAGGGTTCCTTCTGGACATATGCCCAGGAGTGGGATTCCTGGGTCACATGGTAAGTCTATTCCTAGTCTTTTGAGGAATCTCCATACTGTTTTCCTCAGTGGCTTTTCTTGCTTCCCTCTCCCAGTCTTAATGGTCTAGATGTCTTCTTTTACAATTATGTGTTTATTCTTTTTGTAATTCATGGCAGTTATCTCCTTTCAAGTTATGTTTCTCATTTTTGTAGCATCCTGCTTCTTTTCTATTTAGACTAGACCTGTGAATATTTCTTTTAGCACAGGTTTAATGTTGCTAAACTCTTTTAGTTTTTGCTTGTCTGTGAAGTTCTTTATCTCTCCTTCTATTCTAAAGGATAGCCTTGCTGGATAGAGTATCCTAGGCTGCATCATTTTTTCATTCATGATTTTGAATATATCTTGCCACTCCCTTAAGCCTGTAGTGTTTGTGTAGAGAAATCATCTGAGAGCCTTATGGGGGTTCCCTTGTAACTCACTCTTTGTTTTTCTCTTGCTTCCTTTAGGATCATTTCTTTATCCTTGACTCTGGCCATCTTGATGATGATATGTCTTGGTATGGGCCTGTTTGGGTTCTTCCTGTTTGGGACCCTCTGAGCTTCATGTACTTGGATATCTGATTCTTTCTTTAGGTTTGGGAAGCTTTCAGTCATGATTTCTTCCAATACCTTTTCAATCCCCTTTGTTCTTTGTTCCCCTTCTGGAGCCCCTATTATGCATAGATTGGCACACATTATATTATCCCATAGGGCCCTTATATTGTTTTCATTGCTTTTTATTTGCTTTTCTCTCAGCTGTTCTGATTGGGTGTTTTCTGTTGTCCTGTCTTCTAGGTCACTTATTCGTTCCTTTGCATTATCTAGCCTGCTTTGTACAGCCTTTATGTCATCTCTCATCTCAGCAAATGAGTTCACTAATTCTACTTGATTCTTCCTTACAGCTTCAATTTCATTTTTGACATATTTTATATCTGTAAACACTATTTCTTTTAGTTCCTTCAGTGCTTTGATCAGACCTTTTTTGAAATCTTGATCTAGTAGGCTGTCAATGTATATTTCCTTGATCGTGATTTCAGGGGATTTCTCTTGATCTTTTAATTGGGAGTGGTTCCTCTGCTTCTTCATATTGCTCATACCTCTCTGGCACTGTGGCTTAAGGAAAATCAGTTATTTAGTTCTCTTGGAGATGGTGTGTTCTTAATGATTTTATCAAGATGTCTTTATGTCTTTGCCCTGTTTCATGAACTCAGCTTGCTGTTTTCAGAGGCCCTCTGTTGGCATCCTCATCTGTGCTGCTCCCAGTGGCTGTCAGCTAGCAGATCATGCCCCTTCCTAATACTGGGTCAGGAGTTGAGCTCTTACCAGGTGGGAAGGTGGGTCACTGCCCCTCCCAAAGCCTCAGTTAGATGCTGCACTCAGAGGGGAGGCAGGTGGGCAGATCGCACCCCCTCCCTGCACCATGGTCAGGTACTACATTCCTGCCAGGAAGAAGGGTGTCTGCCCTCCCTCTCCAGTTACTGGTCACTCTGCTGCTCTGTGCAGCTGCCCACTCCACCTCAGGTTGATGCTCTGAAAGTGAGCTCGAGGAAGACCATGGAACAGCCCTGCCCCTACTCCATGCCAAATCTCAGCTCTTTGTTTGTCTTGGTGGCACAAGTCCTCTGAGGTGCCAGGGTAGAAAGATCCTATCTGCTTCCACCTGTAAACAAGTCTCAGTCCTGCCTAGAAGGTGGCAGAGCCCCTGGGTGTATATTCAGGTCTCAACCATCACCCAGGTGCTGTGCACAGGAGGTTATGGCGGCTGTGGCTGAGCCCCACCTCTCTTCTCATGAGATGCACCAGTAATGGTGGTGCAGGTCTGAGGAGACAAAGGCTATGGCACCACTCCCCCCAGGGCACACAATCCATTTTGCTTTGCTTTTTTTGCAATTTATGGGAGACCGAGGTTGTTCTGCTATGTATCCCTCCCAGCCATGGCATGCTGCAAACTGCTGTCCCCTGGGGCTGCCTTAGTGCAGCCACCCCAGTCCTCTGCTTGGGTTGGGCAGCCTGTCCCGTTCCCAGCTGCTGGCTTGCACCTTCATCTGGGTGTCATGGGGATCCTTTGTGCCGATTTAACCCAGTTCTGTCAGTCAAGGGGTGCTCAGGGCAGATCTGAGCCTCAGAGGCTCCCCTTCCTTCCCACTGGCCCCTCCGTTGGAGAGGGGAAACCCAGCAAATGAGCGCCAGTCCTCCATTGCTGTTCCCTCCCTGTGGGATTGGTCCCATACTATTTTGCTTTTTCTTCTTTCTTTTTTTTCCTTTTCTCCTACCAGATTTTTGGTGTCATTGTCTTTCGAAGACGGCGATGTTGTGTCAGAGTCCGGCAGGTGCTCTGGTTGTCTGAGTAGGTCCATAGATCTGAGTTTTGGTATAGTTGTGGGAGAAGATGAGCTACAAGCATCCTTCTACTCCACCATCTTGCTTTTTTCCTCTTATTAATTTTTATGAGCTGTTTATATACTCTGGAAATCAACCCCCTGTCTGTCTCATCTTTTGCAAGAGTGTTCTCCCATTCCATAGTTTGTTGTTTTGTTTTGCTTATGGTATCCTTTGCTGTGCAAAAACTTCTAAATTTAATTAAATCCCATTTGTTTATTTCTTTTTTATTTCTATTGTTTGGGTAGACTGCTCTAGGAGAACATTGTTGAGATTTATGTGAGATAATGTTTTGCCTATGTTTTCTTCTAGGAGATTTATTGTGTCTCATCTTATGTTTAAGTCTTTAAGCCATTTTGAGTTTATTTTTGTGTTTAGTGTGAGAGAGTATTCTAACTTATTTGAGTTACATGCAACTGTTCAGTTTTACCAACACCATTTGTTGTAGAGACTGCCTTTATTACATTGTATGCTCTTGCCTTCCTTGTCAAAGATTAATTGACCAAAATTTGTGGGTCAACTTCTTGGCTCTCTATACTGTTCCATTGATCCATATGTCTGTTTTTGTACCAATACCATGCTGTTTTGATTACTTTAGCTCTGTAGTATTGTCTGATGTCTGGGTGGGTTATTCCTCCAGCTTCATTCTTTTTCTTCAGTAATGCTTTTGCAATTATGGGCCTTTTGTGATTCTATATAAATTTTATTATTATTTGTTCTGGCTCTGTGAATAATGATTTGCATTTCTCTGATGATTAGCCTTGTTGAGCATCTTTTCATGTGCCTGTTGGCCATATATATATCTTCTCCAGAAAAATGCCTATTCAGATCTGTTTATTTTTAACCAGATTTTTTATATTGAGTTTTATGAGCTGTTTGTTATCTTGGACATTAACTCATAGTCATATCATTTGCAAATAATTCTCCATTTCACTCAGATTGAAAGAGAGATTTAAAAAAATCTCCTCCCATAAGCAAAAAATAAGAGATTGTCAACACTAAACTGATCCTAAAAGAAATGTTAAAGTGGCTTCTCTCAGTGGAAAAGTTTACAACAAGAAGAAAGAATTCATAGGAAATGAAAAATCCCAGTAGGAAAGCCTAATATATAATGAATGCTGTGAATCAACCACTTATATGAGCTAGTACAAATATTAAAGGGCAAAAATTGTAAAATCAAATATAACTACAATAAACAGTTAAAGGATCAACATGCAGATGTAAGGTGTGACATCAAAGACACAAAACATGGAGGTGGGGAATAAAAATATAGATATTTTAGAATCTGTTGAACTGAAATGATTACCAGCTTAAAAAAGTAGATATAGATCAACATATATGAACTCCACAGTAACCACAATTAAAAACCTACAGAAGGTACACAAAAACAACAACCAAAATCAAATAATTTACACTGAAGAAAATGGTTAAACCACAAAGGAAGAAACTAAAAGAGGGAAAGAACAAAGAAGAACTACAAGAACAACCTGAAAACAATCAACAAAATGGCAATAGAACATACCTATCAACATTCAGTTTAATTGCCAAGGGACTAATTTCACCAATCAAAACACATAGAGTGGTTGATTGGATTAAAAAATACAACAAGACTTATCTATATGTTGCTTAAGAGACTCACTTCAGAGCTACAGACATAAAGTGAGGGGGTTGGATAAGATATTCCAGCAAATAGAAATGACACAAAAGCTAGAGTAGCAATACTCATAGATGACAAAATAGACTTTAAAATAAAGTTTATGAAAAAAGACAGGGAATGACAGAAGAGGAAAATAATAAAGATGAGAGAGAAAATAAATTAATCAAGACCAAGAAAAAATAAATCAATGAAAGCTTGAGCTGTTTTTTCAAAAAGATAAACAAATTTGATAAGCTTTCTAGCCAGGCTCATAAAGAAAAAAAGAGAGAGGACCCAAATGAAATAAGCAATAAAAGAAAGTAAATAATAATCTGAATCACATAAAAATAGAAAGCTCATAGAAGAATACTACAAATAGCTATTATCAAAAAATTTGAAGCTTAGAAGAAATGGATACATTTATAGAAACATAAAATCTTCCAAGACTATATCAGGAAAGAATAGACCATCTGAACACAATAAACACTAGTGGTGAAATAAAATTAAAAATAATCAAAAAGCTCACAGCATACAAAATCCCAGTGCCAGGAGGAACAAAGTGGCAATATCTACCCTTCACAAACTATTTCAAATTATTAAAGAGGAAGGAACACTCTCACATGTATCCTACAAGCCCTCAATTACACTGCCACCAAAACCAAGGCACTGCAAAAGAAAGAAAATTACAAGTCAGTAATGTTGATAAATATAGATGCAATAATTATCAACAAAATATTATCAAACTGAATCCAGAAATATATAAAAAAGATCATACAACATGATCAAGTTAGATTCATGTCATGGTCACAAAGATGTTCAATATCCACAAATCAATCAATGATATAAACCACATTAACAAAAGAAAGGATTAAGAAATCACATTATCATCTCAATAGATGCAGAAAAAGCATTTGACAAAATTAAATCAATTCATGATAAAAACTCTCATCAAACTTGGTATGGATGGAACATATCTCAATATAATAAAGACCATTATGGTAAACCTGTAGCTGAAAACATAATCAATGTGGAAAACACAAAATATTTTCCCATAAAATCAGGAACAAGACAAAAATCCCCATTCTTACTACTTTTATTTAACATATTATTGGAAGTCTTGACCAAAGAAATCACAGAAGAAAAATAAATAAAAACAATCTAAGTTGGATGGGAAGGAGTAAAATTTGTCACTGTTTGCAAATGACATGGCACTTTATATAGAAATTACTGAAGTCTCCTCCAAAACATGATTAGAACTAAGAAATGTATTTAGTAAGGTTACAAGATTAATATACATAAATATGTTGCTTTTGTATACACTAATAATGAACTATCAGAGAAAGCAAGAACACAATTCTTTTAAAAATAGCATCAAAAAGAATAAAATACCTAAGAATAAACTTAGCCAAGGAGGTGAAAGACCCATACTTTGAAAACGATAAGACATTGAGGAAGAAATTAAAGATGGTACAAAGAAATGGAAAGTTATCCTGTGCTGATGGGCTGGAAGAATAAATATTGTTAAAGTGTAAGCTTGACCCAAAACAATCTAGAGGTTTATGCAATCTCTATCAAAGTAACCATGACATTTTTCATATAACTAGAACAAATAATCCTAAAATCCATGTGGAGCCACAAAAGACATCAAATATCCAAAGCATTCTTGAAGCAAAAAAAAAAAAAAAAAAAAAAAAAAGGCAGAAGTTACTATGCTACAAATGATAAATGCTAGAGAGAGTGTGAAGAAAAGGGAACCCTCTTTCACTGTTGGTGGGAAAGTAGATCTGTGCAGCCATTATGGAAAACAATACGGAAATTCCTCAAGAAAATAAAATAGATTTAACATATGATCCATCAATCCCACTCCTGGGTATATATCTGGAGCGAACTGTAATTTGAAAAGATACATGCATTCAATACTCATAGCATTACTATATACAATAAGCAAGACATAGAAACAATCTAAGGGTCTATTGACAGATGAGTGAATAAAGAAGATGTGGTATATTTATACAATGGAAAACTACTCAGCCATAAGAAGAAATAAACAATGCTATTTGCAGCAACATGGATGGAAATAGAAGTCATCATTTTTAGTGGAGTAAGCCAGAAAGAGAAAGAAAAATGCCATATGATATCACTCATATGTGGAATCTAAAAGAGAAAAGTGGGGGGGACACTAGGAACTCATCTACAGAACAGAAACAATCTTGTAGGCATAGTAAACAATCTTATGCTTTCTGGAGAAAGGAGGTGGGAAGGGCTAAATTTGGAAGTTTGAGATTTGCAAATGTTAGCCATTATATATAAAAATAGATTAAAAAAAACCCAAATTTCTTCTGTATAGCACAGGGACCTATATTCAATATCTTGTAGTAATCTTTAATGAAAAAAAAAATGAAAACAAATATACATATGTATATGCATTACTGGGACATTGTGCTGTATACCAGATATGGATGCATTGTAACCGACTGTACTGTAATTTAAAAAAATAAAATAAAGCATACAGAACAAAAAGAATATTTTGTTAGCCTTCATGGTAAGGAACAAAAGGAAAATTTTTTGAACGATTTACTTCTTTAAAGAAAGTTGAAGCAAATATAATAAAATAATAATAACTAACTTTAGATGTAAAAAAACTAAATGAATAATTAAATAAATAAAAATAAGATAATCACACAAAAATGAGTACATGATGTAAGAATCCACTTATATAAAATTTCAAAAAATGTAAACTAATCTATAATAGAAATTAGAAGAGCAATTGTGAGGAAGAGATTTGGGAGTAATCTCTATGAATTACAAAACAGCATACTCTGGGGGTTGGTTGATATATTCATTAATTTAATTGCAATATTCATTTCAGGAGTTTATGCTTATATCAATTTTGTTGAACTGTGCACTTCAAATATACACAATCAGTTGTCCATCAATTAGAGCTCCACATAAATATTTAAATGAGTCATAATCAACATATGAATTATTACTAAATGGAAGTATTATAAATGGAGTAGTAGAATGAATTATGAATAAGAATGATCATAATATTTATAAGTTAATATATCAATGGCAGCTATAAAACATCATAATAAATATGAATCTTCATCATTGTGTGTATATTTATTCTGCTACAGATTTTCTTTTTTTTTGTTTAATACTTTGGATTTTTTCCTCTGTTTAATGAACATTTTGTATAATATATATTGGGGACATACCTTTATTAGAATTCTGTGAGGGTTATTCCTTCAGGTGCATAATTTTTCTTCAACATTGTTTTGGCAATTCTGGGTCTCTTGTGATTCTATATAAATTTTAGGTTATTTTTTTTTCCTCTAGTTCTTTGAAAAATGTCCTGGGTAAACTGATACAGATTGCATTAAATCTGTAGATTGCCTTGACATAATGGTCATTTTAATGATATTGATACTTTTAAATCAAGAGTGTGGGGTATCTTTCCATTTCTTTAATTTCCTTAATCAGTGTTTTGTACTTCTCCAGATATAAATCTTTCAACTCCTTGGTCATATTTATTTCTAAGTATTTTATTTTATTAAATGTGATTTTTATAAGGGATTATTTCTTTACTATCTTTTCCTGTTAATTCATTGTTAGTGTAAAAAATGCAACTGATTTCCTGTATTAATATTGTATCCTACTATCTTGCTGAATTATTTTATCAGCTCTGGTTTTTTTGCATGGAGATTTTAGGGTTTTCTATACATAGTATGATGTCATCCACATATAGTGACAATTTCACCTTTTATTTTCCAATTTTGATCCCTTTTATTTATTTTTCTTGCCTGATAGCTGTGGCTAGGACATCTAAAATTATGTTGAATAGAAGTGGTGAGAGATGGCTTCTTTGTCTTGCTCCAGATTTTAGAAGGAAAACTTTGAGTTTCTTACCATTTAGTATTATGTCATAAATAACTTTTGTTCTGTTGATATATGTTCCCTTTATACCCATTTTGGTTAGAATTTTTTTTCATCATAAATGGGTGTTGAATTTTATCACATGTTTCTTCTGCATCTATTGAAATGATCATGTGATGTTTTTCTTTTCTTTTGCTGAAGTGGTGTATTATATTCATTGATTTGCATATGTTGAACCATCCTTGTGTCCCTGGGGTAAATCCAACTTGATCATGGTGTATGATCTGTTTTATGTGCTGTTGGATTCTGTTTGCTAATATTTTGTAGACGATTTTTGCATGTATGTTCATCAGTGATATTGATCCGTAATTTTCTTTTTTGGTAGTGTCTTTGGTTTTGGTATCAGGATTATAGTGGCTTCATAGAATGGGTTTTGGAGTATTCCCCATTTTCATTTTATTTGGAAGAGTTTGAGAAAGACCAGTATGAGTTCTTCTTTATATGTTTGGTAGAATTTCCCAGTGAAGCTGTTTGTTCTTGGACTTTTGTTTGTAGGGAGGATTTTTATTGCTGATTCTATTTCATTCCTAGTGATCAGTCTGTTCAAGTGGTCTATTTCTTCTTGATTCAGTCTTGGTGGACTGTGTATTTCCTGAAACTTGTCCATTTGTTCTAGGTTTTCTATTTTGATTCCATATAGTTGTTCATAGTATTCTCTTATGATATTTTGTATTTCTGTGATATTGGTGGCAATTTATCCATTTTCCTTCCTTATTTTGTTTGTGTTCTCTCTCTTTTCTTCTTGGTAAACCTGGCCAAAGGTTTGTCAATTTTTTTACTCTTTCAAAAAAAAACAGCTCTTGTTTTGATTGATTTTTTCCTATTGTTTTTAATCTCAATTTTATTTACTTCTTCCCTGATCTTTATTATTTCCTTCCTACTGCTGACTTTAGGTTTCATTTGCTCTTCTTTTTCCAATCATTTTAGGTGGTAGTTTAGGTTGTTTATTTGAGATTGTTCTTCTTTTCTGAGGAAGGCCTGAATTGCTATCAAGCTCTCTCTTAGGACTCCTTTTGCTACATCCCATAGATTTTGTGTGGCTGCATTTTCATTTTAATTTGTCTAAAAATATTATTTAATTTCTTCTTTGACTACATAATTGACCCATTGGTTTTCTAGTAGCATATTATTTAATCTCTATACTGTCATTTTTTTTCTCTTTTGTCGTTCTGTTCTTGATTTCTAGTTTCATGCATTTTAGTCAGAAGAGATGCTTGAAATAATTTCTATCCTCTTAAATTTGTTGAGGCTTCTTTTGTGTCTAAGTATATGATCTATCCTTGTGAATGTCCTATTCACATTTGAAAAAATGTATATTTTGCTTTTTGGGGAATTAATGTCCTAAAACTCTCAACCAAGTTCATCTTTTTTATTGTGTCACTTAATTTTTCCTTGTCCTTATTGATTTTCACTCTGGAAGATCAGGCTAATGATGTTAATGTGATGTTAAAGTCTCCTATTGTGGTTGTGTTCCCATTATATTTTTTTCCTTTATATATGTTAGTGTTTTCTTTATTTACTTACTTTCTCCTATACTGGGTGCATATATGTTAACAGGTGTAATATTCTCATCTTTATTACTCCTTTAATCATTATATACAGTCCTTCTCACTCTTTGTGATCATTGTTTTAAAGTCTATTTTGTCTGAAATCAGTATTGCTACTCCTGCTTTCTTGTAATTTCCATTTGCATGAAGTATTTATTTTCCACCTTCTTACTTTCAATCTATGTGTTTCCTTCATTCTAAAGTGGGTCTCTAGTATGCAGCATATTGTAGGTTCTTATTTTATTATCCAGTCTGTCACTCTATGTCTTTTGATTGGAACATTTAGTCAATTGACATTTAGTTATGATTGATACATGTGTGTTTATTGCCATTTTGAACTTAGTTTTCCAGTTGATTTGGTATTTCTTCTTTGTTTCTTTCTTTTTCTTTTTGTGGGTGGATAATTTTCTTTTGTATTATCTTGGTTTCTTTTTGATTTTTGTGACTCTATTGTTGCTTTTGATTTGTGGTTACTCTGTTTTTCAAGTATATCACTCTTTTAATTAGGTGACTTCCATTATCATGTTTTCTAAGTAACTTATTCATTCCTCTGCATTATTTTGTCTGTTTTTGACTGCCTTTAGTTGAACTCTTATCTCAGTCATTGAGTTTTCTGTTTTTAATTGGCTCTTTTTTATCATTTTAACTTCCTTTTTATAGTATTGTCTGTCTCTATTCATAGTCTCTCTTATTTCCTTCAGTGCTTTTATTACCCACTTCTTGAGGTCATGATCTAGTAGACTGTCAGTGTCCATCTCATCGTTTGTTCTTTTATTGGACTTCTTTTATTTGGGAGTGGTTTTTCTGCTTCTTCATTTTACTTATATTTCTCTGGCCCTATGAATTATGAAGTATCAATTATCTATCATGGTCTTGAGGGGCTATTTTATTGTTTTGTTTTGTTTTGTTTTGTTTTGTTTTGTTTTGTTTTAAAGTGGATGTGTTCCTTTGTGGACTGTGTGCCTCTAATAAGTTTGTCACATGTCTGTTTTTAGTTTTGATTGTTGTCACTTCTTTCTTCTGTGTTTATTGGCTGTTATCCTTTTAATTTGGGGTGTGGCCAGTGTTGTGATCAAATCCTGCCCTAGTTGTTGAGCAGAGCCACCTTTTTGCTCTGTGGTTGTCACAGGCTTGACAGGGGTAGGGTCTGTTCCCCTTTTGTTGGAATGTTGGATTCCAGACTCATTTCTGAGCTGTGGTAAGTGGTAGCTGGAGTTGGGGACCTTTAACTACTCTTTGTTTATTCTGCCTTTGTCCTCACCTTAGTCTGTGGGAATGTCAGTGCTCTGGTCTGGTGTCTCCCATGTTCTGTGTCCTCAGAGCTATGACTGCAGTTTCACCAACTTCTGGGTTGCAAACCTGGATTGTGGTGTACTGCTGGGTCAGCACTTTCCCTAGCACCAAACACTTCTCTTGCCCTCACCCACTGTATCAACTCACTCATTCATCTTGGAAGCCTGCATTGGTAGAACCCCAGCCCTCCAGCAATTATTTGGTCCTATTAAAGGGTCAACACTGTCTTCCATGCTGCATCCTTGTATGGTTATGATAGGCAGGCCTGTTGAAAATGGTTGCACCAGCCCTAGCCCCTGTGATGTACCAGGACTCTGTTCCTTGTTCATTTCTCTTAGAGGTGCAGGTCCTCAAAGGCACACATGGCGCAAAAAGGTCCCCTCTGTCTGGGGCTGTAAACAAATCTCAGTCCTGCCTTTGATGTTGTGGAGCCCCTGGGTACAGATTCAGGTTTCAACCCCACCTTGGTCTGGTAGCTGTGCAACAGTTAATATGGTGGCTATGGCTGAGCCCCACCTGTCTCCTTCAGGGATGCTGCCACAGGCCTATAGAGACAAAGGCTAAGACACAGCTGCATTACACTTTTTCCCCTAATGTGCTCCACAAGCTTTGCTTTTTTTTTTTTTTTTTTTTAGTTTTTATGGGGGATCCAGCCTATTCTGTACACACTCCCAGTCACGATGATGAACAGATCTGAGCCTCAGAGGCCCCTTTACATCCCCACTGGCCTCTCTGTTGGACAGAGGTAGTTCCAGTGTAAGAGTGCTATTCTTTCTTTGCCACACCCTCCCAGTGAGATAGGCCCTGCACTAATTCCTTTGTTTTTTTTCTCCCACAGATTTATGAGGAAATTTGTCTTTAGAAGAAGGTGATGTTCAAATTATTGCCACAATGAAGTGATATCAAATAAAAATAGATACAGCTTGTTCTTCATCTTTTTTCTTTTTCACTTTTGTGTTCATTTTGAAGTGTTCAATTCAGCATAATTTTGCATGATATATGTTTTATGTAGAGATATAATTTGGTTTACTTTGAGTATGTATAACTTATTTACATGCTCTCTTGTTTATCTTTAATGGCCCTCTTGTTTAATCTTTGTACATTTCCAAAATATGCTAATATTTTGTGATTGTTCTTTAGGTATGAATGAAATGGATTTGACACTGATTCATACATTTTGCTGTATGGTATACACATGAATATTCTGAAATATTTACTATATACAAAATAGTATCTGCAAATGATTAAAGTAATATCATCCATACTATGTTTATCACAAAAATATTTATGGTTAATATTGTTTAAATTAAACCAAAATTTGATTAACCAATTTTGGAGAGCCATTAGTGAAGTTTTTCAGAGGTAAAAATGACTAATATTTTCTTAAAATGTACATATACAATTGAAAGATCAGCTTCATTTTAAATCAATTATTATTAAAATTAGTTTTTGTATTTTATTTTTATCAGTTTTATAATGCTGTGTCTCCAAATTTGAGGGGGGCACTATTTATTCTGATGGGGCTTTAATATTGTAGCTTTATGCTTCTTATGACTTTCATGAAAATTCTGAGCAATATCTCTTCTAATATTAATTGTTTTATTTTCCTTCTCCTCTCCTTCTGGTTCTCCAGTCATCAGTGTGTTTGTCCTTTTGATTATATCTCCCATGACTGCTAACACTCTTTTCTTGTTTCTAAATTTTTTTTCTATTTTTCCAGCTCACTAATTATGTACAATATTTTAATAAATGCATCTAGTATATTCTATTTCATTTATTTGATTTTTCAATTTTATACATGTCTTTTCAATGCATTCTACTTTTCTGCCAAAATTTCTCATTTATGAAATCTATTCCAATTAATTAGCACTAATTAATTTCAATTTAATTTAATTGAGGCTTACACTGTTTGTGTATTATAACAGGGTCTGACACTAACACTTAAATAAATCTATTTCAAAATAATTTTTACACTTTTTTCTCAAATGAATATTTATACAAAAATGTTTTCTAACCATACCAGTTAAGTATTACTTTGTAATATACTACCAAATATTTCAGTATCTTAAAACAAGAGCATTTATTATTACTCACTAGTCTGCAGATCAGGTAGGTTTGTCAACATTCCAAGGCCAGGCTGTTGACCTCATCTGATCTCACTTTTGAAACTATCATTAGCTAATGTTTTAGCTGTCTGACTGCTCTAGAATACTCTTAGTTGGACAATTTATCTCTGATTCAACTGTACTTTCATTCTCTAAGTGACTAGCTCAGACTTATCATAATGATAGTTGCAAAAGAGAGTGGAAGTGTGTGAAAGCTTAAGGCCTAAGCTTGAAACTAAAAGAACATAAGTTTGGAACTCAGAAATCCATTGGCCAAGAAAAGTACAAAGCTAGCTTAGACTTAAAGAGTGAAGAAATTGATTTCATCTTTGGTAGGAGAATTTGCATTCAAGTTTCAAATAACATAGGAAAATATAGAGAATGTAATCATTTTTTCAGTCAACTTAATATATGAGCTTCTGTTTGAAATTTCTAAGCTTACTAAAGTTGAAATAGCAGGATGACATAAAAAATTTATTGCTTTTTTTTTTTTAAATGAAGTATTTTTTAATTACTTTGTGATGTATAGAGACAAGGGGAAGGGCAATGAGCTATCTCAAGCATAACTCTAAACAATCAAATGCCTTTTCATCTTATTAAAAAAATAAATTCTTCTCCATGTTGCAATATTATCTCTGATCCCCTCCTGTTATATTTCTCTCCCATTATCATAGCAACTCCTGTCCTTTAAGGAACAGTAAGTCCTATTATTAAAAATAAATAGAGTGAATAAGCCTGAAATGTGATATTTCTCACAAGTCAAAAGTGCTTCATTTGATGTTTCTCTCTTCTGTGTGGCCTTGTAGACTTGGAATGTGTCAGCCAATCAGCATTAGAAAGACTACCTCCTGAGTCTGAACCTCTAAATTTCTTTTTTCTTTGTTTATTTTTAATTGAAGCATGATTGACATTCAATATTATATTACTTTCAGGTATACAACATATTTGTATATATTGCAAAATGAACACCATAATGAGTCTAGTTAATGTCCATCACCACATACAGTCACACAAATTATTTCCTGTGATGAGAACTTTTAAGATCTACCCTCTTAGCAACTTTAAAATATACAATTCTGTATCAACTATAGTTTTCATCCTGTATGTTACATTTTCATGATATTTATTTATAACTACTTATTTATTTAATATTTGGGTCTTTTGAGACCCTTTAACCATTATGCCCATCCCCCAACCCTGCTTCTGGCAACCACCAGTATTTTCTCTGTGTTATCTATAAGCTTGTATTTTTGGTGTGTGAGTGTGATTGTGTGTTTGTGTTTGTTTTGCTTTTATTAGATTCCATATATAAGTGATATTATAAAGTATTTGTATTTATTTTTCTGGCTTATTTCACTTGGCATAATGCTCTCTAGTTTCATTCATGTTGTCACAAATGGCAAGATTCCATTCTTCTCTTATAGTGAATAGTCAAATATATTTACATATCACAATTTTTATAAATTCACCCATTAATGAACACTACTTAAGTAGTTTCCATATCTTGGCTATTGCAAATAAGGTTACAATGAACATGAGAGTGCATATAGCTTTTTGAGTTAGTGTTATTATTCCCTTAAGGTAAATACCCAGAAGAGGAATTGCTAGATAAGAAAATTTATAGCCTTGTCTGAAGGATTGTATTAATAAAAGAAGATTTAGAAGAAATAGTTTAATTAATAACTATGTATAATAATAATAATAATAATAATAAAATTCTTATCAAATGGCATATTAGCACCTTAGTTTAACCCTAGTTTATAGTTTCAAAAACATTATGCATAACATAATTAAACACAAAGCAAAAGGCATGAAAATTGTCCATGCCTTCTCTAAAAACAAAAAAATTCAAATTAAATGATGACATTATATTAAGATAAATTACACATATATATATATTAATTAGCCAAATGGTTAAAATGATGATAAGTAGTTATCAGAAGTTTACTCTTTCTTCAAATATTTGTCGTTTTATATTCAACTTTATGATTTGCATATTATTTGAAGTTATACACACAAATACAATATTCAAAGTCATTCAACAAATAGAAATGTATATTTTAAAAGAAATAAACTTTGGAGAACATTAATGTTATGGGAAGAAAAAAGAAAGTAAAGTTTTTCTTGTTGTTAATTCACAGACTTTAATAATGCAAACTTTCTAAGGCATAAAGGACTTCAGATATTGTGTTACTGAATTAATTTTGACATTGTACATTACATAGGCTCAGTAATCTCAATTATGGAAAAAAAGAATGATTGAAAACACTCCTAATCCAAGGATCTGTGGTTATGTCTTAATTTCAGAAAAAAATCCAATACTTTAATAACTTTAAATCAAGATTATCCTAATTAAAAACTCACACATTATTCATTTTTGCCACTGTATTTTGTAAAGAAGTGGACTGCTTTCTTTCTGTAAAATATTAATTTCAGCATATTAAAAACAAAATAAAAATATATTCTCAATTTTCTTGAGGAAAAGATTATTCCTTTTTTCACTAACATTCACTAGGAAAAGAAGACTTTTACGTGGCTGCTTTAGTAATATTCAAATAACTTATGTTGAAAAGATAATATTTATTTCCTTAAAGTTAATACATGATTAAGATAATTAAGCCTTATTAATACTGTGTTCTTTATACTTGGCAAAATGTAGTTCTTTTACAAATATTTGTTTGATAAGTAATTATAAAAATCATAACTGAAGGTAAATATTAAACTGTCAACATATTTCAAGTTATTGGGCCATAGTTATTTAATTATCAAAGGCCTTTTAAAATCATCAACAGTATGAACATATGGAAAGTGACAATAGTCCAAGGACAAATTCCAAAGCAAAAAGTTGTTTCCCCAAATTCTCAGTGATCTCCCTCTTCAAGAGATTAATTTCTCTTTTTGTTACACAACTGTATCCTTTTCCTCAACAGAAAGGAATCCAGAGCACAGTTACACAATGTAATGAATACATTTGCTGAGACCTGATATTCTTTAGCATGTACCCTGGGATTTCTGCTATTATGACTTGTCAATGCCAACTTCATTTCTACAATTTCTATATTTTTAGAAATAACTTGATATCTATAGGTCATGGGATGGCTGTTATCCAGGGTAAACACACTTGATAAGATAAATAACTCTGGGCAAAGCAGGGTTAAATATAGTTCATAGAAAAAGAACTTGAAAAAATAGAAAAGAACAATTATTTCACTAAGTGTGAGACTGAGTACCTCTTACTCTCACATTTATTCCTTTCAGGGAGAATTTCTTTGGAAATTTTAAAAAAGAAAACTAAGAAAAAAAAAAGCTTGTCTTGCTCTGAAGTTAAAAGTTATGTTAAATACTAATATGATTTTCTAAATTCCTCTTAAATATCCTTTAAATGCTTTGGAGAACTTGAAGAAAGGAATTGTGGCTTATGATTTTTAAATAATGATTTATTGATTTGATATCACTAAAATCTTTGGATTCAGACACAAAGAGGAAGACAAATAACAAGCTTTCAGAGTCTCAGTGTCCTGTATTTTGTCCATCATCCCCAAGGTCAACTTCAGGTTTGGGATTTTTCTAGGAGAACTTAGAAGTTTCAGCATGTTTATGTTCATGACTACAGTAAATTGCAGAAAAAGATACAAAGCAGAAGTAAAGGGAAAAGGAACATGGGGCAAATTACAGAGGAAACTAGGCACAAGTCACATAGGATGTGTGCATTTCCTCTAGCAATGAATCGTGACAACACATATCACGTGTGATAATTCTTTAGAGCCTCAGTGCTCATGGTTTTAATTGGGGCTGATCACGTAAGTACTTTCTACTTTGTATACACCAAAATTCCAGGCCTCAGAAGTTTAAGTAGGTGTTCAATAGAAACTTTATTGATTGCACACAGTTTCGGTCTAATGAGACAACCATGAGTTGTGAGAACAATGACAACCTTCCTGAGGTCCAAGTTCCGAGATGCCAATTAACAGACTATCTTACAAGCAGTCTTTTCCAAGGATAGTCTCTATGTTAACCCTTTTCTGCACAATCTTCATTTTAAAAAGAGGAGTAAATGCTTATTTTGGAACAGAATACTGTAAATATATGACATGTTGCAGGGCTGATTACTATGTCCGGTTAATTTTTTTAGAAATTATTTGTTTTTATTACTAATATAAAGCATTCCCTTGTGTATTTTGACCAATAAGAACTGAAAAAAGCTAAGGTTTTTTTTTAACCTGTAAGTATAGATCTTTCTTTGCCTTTGGTAGTGTTCACTCTTTGGATTTCAAAAGATCAGGCCAATAAATCTTGCATTGGTATGTAAAAATTGTAGATTGATGCACTAATTTATCCATCAAGGTGAATCTCTGCTGACATATTACTATATATTTTACCTGTTTTTATATTTAATTCTTGTTTGTCTTCACTAAAATGTAAAATATACAGAAGCAGATATCTTTATCTATTTTCTCCACTGATATATCCTCAGTGACTAAAATAGGATATTAAAAAATGATTGATAAATATGTAATCAATTAATAAATTAATCAGTTAATGATTACTGGTAATCATTCAGGTTTCAGGTCACTATTTATTCATTTCCTTCACTGCCTTCTTCTACTTTTTTTCTCCCTCCTTCAACTCTTCCATCATTATTTTCTTTTTCTCCTTCTCCTTAGCTCTTTTCCACTCCTCCTCATCACCCTCTTCCTTTCTCTTCTCTATCTTGCTTTCTGTGAACATCAGCAAAGAATTTAAACATGCATTTTTATATTATTATCCATCACCTGGCTATTGTAGCAGAAGAGCCTTTAAGAATATCAGGGCTGCATGAGGCAGATGGGATCATTCTGCCCTGATGACTCTGTGAATCCACGTCTCTAAGACAAATGAACAAGGAGCAGAGTTCTGGCACAGAACAGGGGTAAGTGTTGTTCTGCCATTTTCCCCAAGCTTGCCTATGGAGCATGGACCCGAGGAGGAGCGGGGAGATGCACAGAGCAGGGGAGCAACCATGGTGTTGGGTGGGGGAGTGACCCACTCTCCTACCATGCAGGAGTGCAGCACCAGACTGAGGTGTTGGGAGGGTGCATGACCTGCATACCAACCATCACTGGGAGCAGCACAGACCAGGGGTGTGAATGGACGGCCTATGAAACCAGCAAGCTAAGTTCATGCAGCAGGGTGAGGGCAGTAGCAGTGACAATCACAAAACCAAAAGGAGGCCCCATCCAGTAACAAGGGCAAGCTCTGACTAACAGTTGAATGGCCACACCCCTAACCAAAGTGAAGTAAGACTTGACAGACACCCATACTTAACAAGGACTTCTCCACAAAATCATTGAGCATAAATCTGTACAGGAAAATTTCCACTTTTTTAGCTGTTCCATTTTATATTACTTTATAATTTCTAATTTTTAAACAATTGTATATGACTCTATTTTTAGTCCCTTTAAATTTTTTTAAAAAATATTTTATTATTATTATTTTAAAATTCACATCAATTTTATTTCTCTCTGTTTTTTTCTCTTGTTATTGATTACAGTCAGTTTTCAAATATTTTTAATTCCTCTTTTAAGGTTTTTAAAATACACCTCAAACCTATTTTTATTGTGCTCCAGTTTGTTCTCCTTTTATTGATTATATTCTGTTTTCAAACTTTATGTTTCTTCTTTTACATTTCTATTTTTAAGTTTTATTTCTGCATCTGCTTTAGATAGATAAATAAATAAATTCCTTAAGGACAACAGTAGATAACTGATACCCCATAAGCCAGAGTGATATGAGCAAAATGAAGAAACAAGAGGAACCACTTCCAATTAAAATAACAAGAGAAAAGAACTGAAAGAACTAAATGAGATTAAGACTAAAAGAGACAGGGAACATGTCAAAAAGGAAATTGAAGCTAAAAAGAGGAGCCAATTAAAACTGAAAAACTCACTTGCTGAGATGAAAGCTGACCTAAAGACTGTAAAAAGTAGGCTAGATAATGAAGAGGAATGAATAAATGACTTAGAAGACAGAAAAACAGAAATCACATAATCAGAACAACTGAGGAAAAGACAAATACAAAACAATGAAAATAATATAAGGGACCTATGGGATAATATAAAATGTGTCAATCTATTCATATTAGGGGTCCCAGAAGGAGATGAAAGAGCAAACAGGATTGAAAAGGTATTTGAAGAAATCATGACTGAAAACTTCCCAAACCTGAAGGACTCTGAGATCCAAGTACAGGAAGCTCAGAAAGTCCCAAACATGAAGAACCCAAACAGACCCACACAAAACATATTATAATCAGGATGGCCAGGGTTAAGGATAAAGAAATGATCCTAAAGGCAGCAAGGGAAAAACAAAGAATGAGTTAAAAGGGAACCCCCATAAGGTTTTCAGCTGATTTCTCTATACAAACACTACAGGCCAGAAGGGAGAGGCAAGATATATGCAAAGTCCTGAATGAAAAGATGATACAGCCTTGGATAGTTTATCTAGCAAGGCTATCCCTTAGGATAGAAGGAGAGATAAAGGATTTCACAGACAAGTAAAAACTAGAAGAGTTCAGTAACACTAAACCCATGCTAAAAGAAATATTGAAAGGTCTACTCTTAATAGAAAAGAAGCAGGATGCTACAGAAATGAGAAACTCATAACTGGAAAGTTGACAACTACCATGAATTACAAAAAGAAAAAACACAAAATTGTAAAAGAATACATCTTAATCATTAAGAGTGGGAGAGGGGAGCAAGAAAATATAGAGGATTTTTTTTCCCTCTCTTTATAAATTTTTTTGGTTCTAGGTAGGATGGGTTTGAGTTAATATTACTATCAGTTTAATACAAACAGTTATGGTAATGGGCTAATATATGTAGAAAAAAGGGTAACCACAAGCCAAAAACTGACAATACATTCACAGGAAATAAAAAAAAAATAAATAAATAAAAAAATAAAAAAGATAATACAAAGAAAAATTATCAAACCACAAAAGGAAAATGAAAGAATAAAGAGGAAATACAAAATCAAATACAAAACTAGGTTGAAAATAGAAATATACACACATCTATCATTAATTACTGTAAATGTCAATGGACTAAATACTCTAATCAAAAGGCATAGACTGGTACTATGGATAATAAAAAAAGAACCTTCAATACACTGCATGTAAGAGACTCACTTTAGGGAGAAGGACACATAGAGATTGAGAATGAGATGGAAAAGGATATTCAATGAAATGGAAATGACAAGAAAGAAGGAGTAGCAATACTGATTTCACACAAAATAGACTTTAAAACAAAGGCCATGAAGAAAGATAAAGAAAGATATTTTATATTGATTAAAGGAGTAATACAAGATGAGGATATTACATTCATTATTATATATGTATCCAATAGAGGGACAACTGAATGCATAAAGAAAATGCTAACAAAGACAAAAGGGGAAATTGATTGGAATACAATCATTGTTGGAGACTTTAAAACCATATTAACATCACTGGACCGATATTCCAAACAGAAAATAAATAAGGCAACAGAGAAATTAAATGATACAACAGAACAACTAGTCTTGGTGGATATTTTCAGAACGTTACACCTCCCAAAATTATAAAATGCATTTTTTTTAAATGCATCTGGAACATTTTCTAGGATTGATCATGTACTTGGGCACAAGAGAAACATCAAATATTTTAAGAAGATAGAAATTATCTCAAACATCTTTTCTGACCACAATGCCATGAAACTAGAAATCAACTACAGAAAAACAAAGGAGGAAAAAAATGACAGTATGGAGATTAAATGACATGCTACTAAAAATTCAATCAGTCAATGATGAAATTAAAAAATAATTTGAGACAAATGACAATGAACACAAAATCACACAAAATCTATGGGACACAGCAAAGACAGTGGTAAGAAGGAACTTTATAGCAATATAGGCCTTCCTCAAAAAAGAGAAATCTCAAATAAAAAATCTAACCTACCATCTAGAAGAATTAGGAAAGAAGAGCAAAAAAAGAAGTCAGCTGATGGAAGGAAATAATAAAGATAAGGGAGGAAATATATTAAAAATATAGATTTAAAAGAAAAATAGAAAAAATTAACCAAACTAAGAGCTGTTGTTTTGAAAGAGTAAACAAAATTGACAAACCTTTGGCCAAGCTCACAGAGAAGAGAAAAGAGAGAGCAGAAATAAGCAAAAAAGCCAATGTCATAGAAATACAAAATGTCATATGAGAATACTGTGAACAAATCTATGGAAACAAAATGGATAACCTAAAAGAAATGTACAAGTTTCTGGAAACATACAGCCCATCAAGACTGAATCAAGAAGAATATGACCAGTTGAACAAACCAATTACTAGAAATGAAATTGAATTAGAAATAAAAAAAAAACCTCCCTACAAATAAATTCTGGACCAGATGGCTTCACTGGGGAATTCTACCAAACATACAAAGAAGAGCTCATACCAGTCCATTTCAAACTCTTCCAGAAGATTGAAAGGGAAGAAATACTCCCAAACTCATTCTATTAAGCCACCATCACCCTGATACCAAAACCAGGCAAAGACACTACCAAAAAAAAGAATTACAGGCCAATATCACTGATGAACATAGATGCCAAAATCCTCACCAAAATATTAGCAAATAGAATCCAACAGCACATAAAAAAGATTATATGATCAAGTTGGATTCATCTCAGTGACACAATGGTAGTTCAACGTATGCAAATCAATGTAATACATAACATCAACGAAAGAAAAAAAAAACAAAAACCACATGATCATCTCAATAGATGCAGAAAAAGCATTCAATAAAATTCAACACCCATTTATGATAAAAACTCTCACCAAAGTGGGTATAGAGGGAGCATATCTCAACATAATAAAAACTATATGACAAACCTACAGCCAGCATAGTACTCAGTGGTGAAAAACTGAAAATCTTCCCATAAAATCTGGGACAATAAAAGGCTGTCCACTGTCACCACTCCTATTCAACATAGTCTTGGAAGTCCTAGCCACAGCAATCAAGCAAGAGAGAGAAATAAAAAGGATCCAAATTGGAAAAGAAGAGGTAAAATTATATGCAGATGACCTGATGCTACATATATAAAACCTATAAAATTCCAAACAAAAACTGCTAGAAATAATAAAATAATTCAGTGAGGTAGCAGGTTACAAGATTAACATGCAAAAATCAGTTGAATTTCTTTACACTGACAATGAATCAACACAAAAAGAAAGTAAAGAAACAAACCCCTTTAAAATAGCACCCAAAGTAATAAACTACCTAGGAATAAATCTAACCAAGCAGTTGAAATACTTATACATGGATAACTATACAACACTGATTGAGGAAATAAATGAAGACTTTAAAAGATGGAAAGGTATCCTACAGTCCTTGATTGAAAAAATCAATATTGTTAAAATGGTCATATTGCCCAAGGCAATCTACTGATTTAATGCAATCCCTATCAAATTACCCAAGACATATTTCACAGAACTAGACCAGTCATAATAAAAGTTACATAGAATCGCAAAAGACCCAGAATTTCCAAAGCATTACTGTAGAAAAGGAAGGAGGCTGAATGAATATCACTCCCAGACTTCAGACAACACTATATAGCTACAGTTATCAAAGCAGCATGATATTGGTACAAAAACAGGCATATGGATCAATGGAACAGAATACAGAGCCCAAAAATGAACCCACAAATTGTTGGTTAATTAATCTTTGATAAAGTAGGCAAGAACACACAATGGAATAAAGACAATCTCTTCTGCAAATGGTGTTGGTAATACTGGACAGCAGCATGTACATCCATGAAGCTCAAATACTCCCTTACACTAAACACAAAAATAAACTCTAAATGGATCAAAGACTTAAACACAAGACAAGACAAAATAAATCTCCTAGAAGAAAACTTAGGCAAAATATTATCTCACATATATCTCAGCAATGTTCTACTAGGGCAGTCGTCCCAAGCAACAGAAATCAAAGCAATAATAAATAAATGGCACCTAATTAAACACACAAGCTTTTGCACAGCAAATGAAACCATGAACTAAACAAAATGACAACCTACAGAATGGGAGAAAATGTTTGCAAATGTTGAAGCTGACAAAGGCTTGATCTCCAGAAAAAATAAGCAGTTCATAAGAATTAATAAGAAGAAAAAACAAAGAACCCAATCCAAATATGGGCAGAAAACCTAAGCAACCAATTCTCCAATGAAGACATACAAATGATAAATAGGCACATGAAAAAATGCTCAATATCACTAATTATCAGAGAAATGCAAATCAAAACTAAAATGAAATATCACCTCACACTAGTCAGAATGGCAATCATTCAAAAGTCCACCAATGATTAATGCTGGAGAGGCTGTGGAGAAAAGGGAACTCTCCTGCACTGTTTGTGGGAATGCAGTCTGATGCTTTCATTGTGGAAAACATTATGGAGTTTCCTCAAACGACTAGGAATAAATTTACCATATAACCCAGTAATCCCACTTCTGGGCATATATCTAGAAGGAACCCAAATACAAAAAGACAACTTCACCCCAATAATCATAGCAACACTCTTTACAATAGCCAAGACATGGAAACAGCCTAAATGTCCATCAATAGATGACTGCATAAAGAAGAGGTGGTATATTTATACAATGGAATACTATTCAGCCACACAAAATGACAACATAATGCCGTTTGCAGTAACATGGATGTTCTTGGAGAATGTCATTCTAAGTGAAGTAAACCAGCAAGAGAAAGAAAAATATCATATGATATCGCTCATATGTGGAATCTAAAAAAAAAAAAAAATAGACAACAAATCAACTTAAATATAAAACAGAAATATACTCATAGTCATAGAATAAAAACTTGTGGTTGACAGTGAGGATGGGGGTGGGAAGGGACAGACTGAGAATTTGAAATTTATAGATACTGACAGCTTTATATAGAATAGATAAACAAGTTTATACTGTATAGCACAGGAAAGTATATATATATATATAAGATTTTTTGGTAGCTGATGGTGGAAAAGAAGGTGGCAATTAATATATGCATCTTCATATATGACTGTAAAATTGTGCTTTACACTGGAAATTTACATAAGATTGTAAACTGACTATAACTCAATAAAACATAATTTTAAAAAGCCTGCTGAAATATTATAGGGAATTTCTAGGACACTATACAGGAATTTGGAATAATTAGTAAAAAAATTAATTTGTGAATGATTGAAGCTGAGGTTTCCAAAAACATGTATAAATTCTTAATTTTATAAATTGTTAATTATAAAAATATATATATATATACTAAGAAGTCTGATTTAATGCAAATAAAATGGGTTTTTTGGGAACTAAAAAAAAAAATCAGTACTGGCATACTACATAATCTTCAGAATCCAACTCTTTTCTTTAATTCATAAAATGAAAATAATATAATACAATACATAATTTTGAGGGCAATTTTATGAGCTAGTGGATAAGAAAATATTTCTTAAATTGAAAACATTAATCATTGATAATAGTTGATTTCTGGCAGTTTGGGAAATTCTGCACAGCTTTCACTCACTGAATTTTTATTTTACCTTTATAATATATCATATAATTTATTTAACACATTTAATAGCTTACTATTACTATGTGTTACTAGTAACACATAATATATTTTAATTTATATGTACTTTATAATATATATAAAACATACACAATTTAAATTTTCATATTTTTTCTGTATCAATTAGTATTTAAAAGCATTTTGTATAAGAGTTTTATTATTTTCATAGAAAATTATATTTGATATAGATTTTAAAGGTAACTAAAATTATTTATGTGGCTTATTTAGTGATCCCAAAGAATCTCAGGATAACGAGAATCACCAAGTGATATATATGATCGATTGATTCACTTTATAAGTCTACTGTCATTTCCAATGTGTCTGTGATCAGCTGTTACTTTAGTGACCCCCAATGTGTTACACATATTGATATTTATACCCCTTTGTAGATTTTTCTCATATGTACTCTGATATTGATCTGTAATTTGCATTAACCAATAGAATTTTACTCAAGTGACACTGTTCAAGGTGAGACCTGAGTCTTAAGAAGCCCTGGAAGGTTCTGATTTTTTTGGTCTTAAAATGTATGAGCCACTATGTAGTTACTCTGGTTTTCTTGTGAGAGAGGGTATGTAGAAGAACTTTGTGAAGAGGGAGGCAAACTTACATAGAAAATATCATTCATCAAAAAGATCTAGCTGAACATAGCCTACACACCAGCTAAATGCAGCTGCACAGGTGGTCATCACTAGGTGAGAAGAAGAGCTGTTCATATGAATGCAACCTAATTTGAAAATTATGAGAAAGATTTGTAAAAACAATTAAATTTAGTGTGAATTATTTCATAGTGACTGATAACTAAAATAATGCCTCTGAGCAAATGGAACTACTTCTATACCTCTACTTTTTATTTTACTTTATTTTATATTTAATTCAGAAATTTCTAGCATTCTTATATTTTAGTAACATATGTTCTTATTACACTCTTATATTTAACTAAAGTGAGAAAAGACGTTGCCATGTAGTTATGTTATTCTTTTATTTCCCCCTATGTAAGCATTTATTTGGTTTTTACCACGTTAGTACAATTCAAATTGTGTATAAGATCT
The DNA here is from genome assembly GCF_036321535.1 of Camelus dromedarius. Classification (NCBI taxonomy): domain Eukaryota; kingdom Metazoa; phylum Chordata; class Mammalia; order Artiodactyla; family Camelidae; genus Camelus; species Camelus dromedarius. The sequence goes on from NC_087448.1 coordinate 36,899,589, forward strand.
TATTAAGTCTTCATATAATAATGGTTTAAAAATAAATCTTAATTCATTCCGCATTTTATATAGGGGAAAATGGAGGTAAAAATCAATTTAGTGAATTTTCCACAGTCACTTAGCTAATAGTTTATAGTTAGTTTAACTCCGGAATCTGCAACTTTGATGATTATGATCTACTGGTTAAATTATTTTCTCATCAAAATATCTCCTCACACTTCCAATATAAAGTACCCACAGAATAATTTTCCAAGTTTCCCCTAGATTAAAATACAAATTATATGTAAACTTAAGTCAAATAAGATAAATAGAGTTTTGGTTGTAAGAGTATAAACATACTCACATAGTCTAGTTTTGGTGAGTGCTCTCTTCCCCACTTGCAAAGGGCAGCTACCTTCATTCTGTGCGGTGTCTGTTTTGCAGTGTGGAGAGTATAAGCCTTTGGTATCACTTCTTAAAAGAGCACTATTTCCATCATGAAATCTCCACTCTCATGAACTCATCTAACTCTAATTATCTCCCAATGGCCTTATCTCCAATGGATGTTAGGGTTTCAAAATATGAATTTGGAGAGAGATGCAAACATTCAGTACTTAGCAGTTTTATTGTCACCATTTTACAGATGAATAAAGTAATTATCATAATGATTAATTAAGTTTTCCAGGATCATGCAGATACTATCATTACTCTAAATTTCCTTTATCTTGCTTTGTTGATGCTATACTGTTAAAATCTTTAAGAAATATGTCATAACTGAACTCTAACAGAGAGTTAAGACTAGAAAGGGATGATAGTAGAGAATATATTGTGAGTAGACTGTTTAACTAAAATGAATAGAACTTGGCTATTGATAGAATGTGAGTTTTAAAGTAAAAATAGCTATAAGTTATGAACCTGAGTAAGAGCATGAGCTACATAATAATGAAAAAAATCACAAAAACCTATTAGAAGGAGAATGAATATTCAAGTTTGGTACATAATGTTGTGGAAAATGAAAAGCAGGCCTCGGATCTATCTAATCTATTTTAAGGTTTTCCCAGATAATTATTATATTTTACTATATTGAGAAATGGATCAAAAAAGTGCACAGTATTTTTTAATTTCAACTCATTTAATTTCTATGCAAGTAATAATGTCTTATATTTCAAATGATAAAATGGAAAACTATGATGTTTATTCAAAATGTTCATTGATTTCCATGATTCACTAATGTCAATTTTATTCTGTGTTTAACATTTTGTAAAATAGTGGCTGCAGGATTTTATCTAATTCAGAAAACATATTTTTAATTATATGTATATACTTTTTTTTAATTGAAATATGGTTAGTTTACAATGTTGTGTTAATTTCTGGTGTACAGCATAAAGCTTCAGTCAAACATGAACATTCATATATTCCTTTTCATATACTTTTCCACCATGTTACTACAAGATATTGAATATAGTTCCCTGTGCTATACAATATGATTTTTTTCTTATCTATTATATATATATTAGTATCTGCAAATCTCAAACACCAAATTTATCCCATCACACTTCCTCCCCACCCCCAGTAACCATAAATTTGTTTTCTATGTCTGTGAATCTATTTCTATTTCATAAATAAGTTCATAAGTTAATTTGTCTTTCCTTTTTAGATTCAATGTATAAGCGATGTAATATGTTATTATTGTTTCTCTTTCTAGTTTACTTAACTTAGAATGATAATCTCCAGGTCCATTGATGTTGCTGAAAATGGCATTATTTATTCTTTTTCATGGTTGAGCAGTATTCCATTGTATAAATATACCAAACTTCTTTATCCTGTCATCCGTTGATGGACATTTAGGTTGCTTTCATGTTTTGGCTATTGTGAATAGTGCTGCGATGAATATTGAGGTGAATGGGACTTTCTGAATTAAGGTTATCATTGAACATATGGCCAGGAGTGGGATTGCTGGATCATATGGTAAGTCTATTGTTGTACTTTTGAAAAATCTCCATACTGTTTCCCATAACAGCTTCATAAAACAACATTCCCACCAACAGTGTAGGAGATTTTCCTTTCCTCCACATCCAACTTCTTTATCCAGTCATCCATTGATGGACATTTAGGTTGCTTTCATGTTTTGGCTATTGTAAATAGTGCTGCTATGAATATTGAGGTGAATGAGTCTCTCTGAATTAAGGTTATCATTGAATATATGGCCAGGAGTGGGATTGCTGTATCATATGGTAAGTCTGTAGTTGTACTTTTGAAAAATCTCCATACTGTTTTCCATAATGGCTTCATTAAACAACATTCCCACCAACAGAGTAGGAGGTTTCCCTTTTCTCCACATCCTCTCCAGCATTTATTGTTTGTGGACATTTTAATAGTGGCATTCTGACTGATACAAGGTGATAACTCATTGTTCTTTTGATTTGCATTTCTCTGATAATTAGTGATATTTAGCATTTTTTCAGGTGTCTATTGACCATTTGTATGTATTTATTGGAGAATTACTTGTTTAGGTCTTCTGCCCATTTTTGGATGGGGTGGTTTGTTTTGTTCTTATCAAATTGTGTTAGCTGTTTATATATTCTAGAAATTAAACACTTGCCAATCTCATCTTTTGCATATATTTTCTCCCATTCTGTAGGTTGTCTTTTTGTTTTGTTTATGGTTTCTTTTTCTATGCAAAATTATGTTTAATTAGGTCTGATTTGTTTATTTCTGGGTGTTTTTTTTTTTTTTTCTGTTGCCTGGGTAGACTGCTCTAGGAGAACATTGCTAAGATTTAAGTCAGAAAATGTTTTACCTATATTTTCTTCCAAGAGGTTTACAGTGTCTTGTCTTATGTTTAAGTCTTTAAGTCATTTTGAGTTTATTTTTGTGTATGATATAGAGTATTCTAAATTCATTGATTTACGTTCAACTGATAAATTTTCCAGCATCATTTGCTGAAGAGACTGTCTTTACTCTATCGTATGTTCTTGCCTCCTTTTTCAAAGATTAATCGACCAAAAATTTGTGGGTTTATTTCTGGTCTTCCTATTCTGTTCCATTGATCCATATGTCTGTATTTGTATCAATACCATGCTGTTTTGATTACTGTAGCTCTGCATTATTATCGGAAGACTGAGAGGGTTATTCCTCCAGCTTCATTCTTTTTATCCAGTAATGCTTTGGCATTTCTGGGTCTTTTTGTGATTCCATATACATTTTAGGATTATTTCTTCTGTGAAAAATGTTCTGGGTAATTTGACAGGTATTATATCAAATCTGTGGATTGCCTTGGACATTATAACCATTTTAACAATATTAATTATTCCAATCAAATAACATGGGATTTTTTCCATTTCTTTAAGTCAGCTTTAGTTTCCTTAATCAATGTTTTCTAGTTCCCCAAGTATAAGTCTTTCACTTCCTTGATTAAATTTATTAATAAGTTTTTTTGATGCCATTTTAAAGGGGATTGTTTGTTTACTTTCCTTTTCTAATATTTAGTTGTCATTGTAAAGAAATGCCACTAATTTCTTTGTGTTAATCTTGTATCCTGCTATCTTGCTCAATTCTTTTATCAGCCCTAGTTGTTTTTGTATGGAGTTTTTAGAGTTTTTTATATATAATATTATGTCATTTGCATATAGTGACAATTCTACCTCTTTTCCATTTGAATTTTTGTTTCTTTTTTCTTGCCTTATTGCTGTGGCTAGGACTTCCAATCCTATATTCAATAGAAGTGGCAAGAATCAACATCCTTGCCATGGTCCAGATTTTAGTGGGAAGGCTTTCAACATTTCACCATTGAGTATTATGAGTAGATTTGTCATAAATAACTTTTATTATGTTGAGATATGTTCCCTTTATACCCACTTTGGTTAGAGATTTTATCATAACTGTATGTTGCATTTTATCAAGTGATTTTTCTGCATGTATTGAGATGATCATGCGATTTTTGTCTTTTCCCTTGTTGATGTAGTATATCACGTTGATTGCTTTGCATATGTTGAACCATCCTTGAGTCACTGGGATGAACCGAACTTGATCATGGTGTATAGTCTATTTTATGTGCTGTTGGATTCTGTTTGCTAATATTTTATTGAATATTTTGCATCTATTTTCATCAGCAATATTGGCTTATAGTTTTCTTTTTTGGTAGTATCTTTCTCTGTTTTTGGTATCAGGGTGATGGTGGTTTCATAGAATGAGTTTGGGAGTACTCCCTCCTTTTCAATCCTTTGGAAGAGGTTGAGAAATAATAGTATGAGCTCTTCTTTGTATGTTTGATAGAATTTCCCAGGGAAGCTATTTAATCCTGGAATTTTGCTCATAGGGAAGTTTTTTTAAATTGTTGGTTCTATTTCATTTCTAGTGATTAGGGTGTTCAAATGATCTATTTCTTCTGGGTTCACTTTGGTGGACTGTGTTTCCAGAATTTTTTCCATTTCTTCTGAGTTGTCCAATGTATTGCTGTATAGTTTTTCGTAGTATTTTCTTATGTTATATTTTTTGGGGGATTTCTGTCATGTTGGTTATAATTTGTACATTTTCATTTCTTATTTTATTTGTAACCTCTCTTTTCTTCTTGGTGAAGCTGGCCAGAGGTTTCACAATTTTCTTTACTCTTTCAAAAAACTAACTCTTGGTTTGATTGATTTTCTTTTTCATTTTTTAATCTGGATTTTATTCATTTCCTCCTTGACCTTTATTATTTCTTTCCTTCTGCTGATATTAGGTTTTGTTTGTTATTCTTTTTCTAATTCTTTTAGGTGGTAAGTTAGGTTGTTTAATTGAGATTGTTCTTATATTTTGAAGAAGGTTTGTAGCATTATGAACTTCCCTCTTAGGATTGCTTTTGCTGCATCCCGTAAAATTTGTGTGGTTGTGTTTTCATAGTCATTTGTCTCAAAGTATTTTTTAATTTCTTCTTTGATTTCATCATTGATTTTTTTTTTTTTTTTTTTTTTTTTTTAGTATCATATTGTTTAATCTCCATTCCATCCTTTTTTTCTCCTTTGTTGTTCTGTGGTTGATTTCTAGTTTCATGTCACTGTTTTCAGAGAAGATGCTTAAAAGAATTTCTATCTTTTTAAATTTGTTGAGGCTTAGTTTCTGCCTGAGATGTGGCCTATCATAGAGAATGTTCCATGAGCACTTGAAAAGATTGTATGTTTTGGGGGGGGGAAGTATTTTCCTAAAAATATCAACCAAGTCCAACTGTTCAATTGTTTCATTTCATATCTCTGTTGTTTTATTGATTTCTATCTGGAAAACCTTGCCAGTGACAGTGGGGTGTTAAAGTCTCCTTCTATTATTGCATTACCATTAATTTCTCCCTTTATGTCTATAAGTATTTGTTTTACATATTTAGGTACTTCTATATTGGGTACATATATGTTAACAAGTGTAATATCTTCATCTTGTATCATTTTCTTGATCATTATATACTGTCCTTTTCTCTTTCTTGTGCCTTTGCTTTAAAGTCTGTTTTGTCTGATATGAGAATTGATATGCCTGCTTTCTTGTTATTTCCTTTTGCATGAAATATCTTTTTCTATCCTCTCATTTTCAATCAATGTGTGTTTTTCACTTTAAGTTGGGTCTCTTGTAGGCAGCATATATTATGTTTTTATTTTATTATACAAACTGCACTCTATGTCTTTTGATTGGAGCATTTAGTCCATTGTCACTTATAACAATTGTTGATAGATGTTTGTTTATTGAATTTTAACCATAGTTTTCCAGTTGGATTTGATATTTCTTTTTTATCCTTTCTTTTCCTTTTTTTTAATCTTTCTGTGGTTTGATAATTTTTTTTTTTTTGGATTAGCTTGGTTTCTTTTTGTTTTTTGTGACTCTGTTATATGCTTTTGATTTGTGATTTTTATACCCTTTTTTAAATATGTTAATCCATTACTATATCTTTTTGCTTTAGACTTGTAGTCATGTTTGCTGAAACACATCCTGGAAAAGAATGTAGAAAAGGAAAAAAAATGTTTAAAAAAAGAGAAAAAAATCTATATTTTCTTGCTCCCCTCTTCTATCTTTTATGATTTTGATGTCATTTTCTTTTACATCCTCATATTTATTTGTTTGCAACTTATTGTAGTTATCACATTTCCAATTATGGCTTCCTCATTTCTATAGCTTCCTTCTAGTTTTGTATTTATAATAGATCTTTCAATGTTTCTTTTAGGAAAAGTTTAGTATGGTTGAATTCTTTTAGATTTGCTTGTCTGTGAAATTCTTTATGCCTCCTTCTACTCTAAAGGGTAGTCTTACCTGACAGAGTATTCTAAGTTGCAGCTTTTTCTCATTCAGGACTTTGGATTTTGAATATATCTTGCTGCTCCATTCTGGCCAGTAGTGTTTGTGTAAGAAAGAAGCTGAAGGCCTTATAGGGGTTCCTTTGTAATTTATTCTTTGTTTTTCTCTTGGTGCTTTAGAATCATTTCTTTATCTTTAACTTTGGCCATCTTGATTATAATACATCTTGGTATACGTCTGTTTTGGTTCTTCTTGTTTGACAACCTCTCAGCTTCCTGTATGTTGCTATCTGTTTCCTTCTTTATGTTTGGAAAGTTTTCAGTCATGATTTCTTTAAATATCTTTTTGATCCCCTTTTCTCTTTCTTCTCCTTCTGAGACCCCTATTATGTGTAGGTTAGCAAGCTTTATATTATCCCATAGGTCCCTTATATTGTTTTCTACTTGCTTTTCTGTCTGCTGTTCTGATTGGGTGACTTCTGTTATCATGTCTTCTATATCACTTATTCATTTCTCTGCATTGTCTAGTCTGCTTTAGACTGCCTTTAGCTGGGCTCTTTTTTCAGCCATGAGTTTTCTGTTTTTAATTGGCTCCTCCTCATAGTTTTTCTTTATTTTTTATATCATTCTCTTTCTATATTCATATTTTCTCTTATTCCCTTCAGTGCTTTTATCAGCCCCTTTTGAAGTCATGATCTAGTAGATTGTCAATGTTTATCTCATTGTTTGTTATTTTAGGGGACTTCTCTTAATTTTTCATTGGGAATCATTCCTCTGCTTCTTTATTTTACCTGTATTTCTCCAGCTCTATGGATTTAGGAATATTTATTATCTACCATGGTCTTGAAGGGCAGTTTTATTTATTGTTTGTTTGTTTTTATTTAAAGTGGGAACATTCCTGGGTAGACATTGTGCATCTATTAATTTTGTTGCGAGGGTTGTTCTTAGAATGGATGATTACTAAATCTTTCTACCATGTGTGTTGGCTGTGATCCCTTTAATTGGGGGTGTAGTTGGTTTTGTGGTGATCAGAACCTGCCCTGATTGTTGTTGTTGAGTGGGGCCTCCTTTTGGTTCTGTGATTGACACAGGTTTGACAGGGGCTGAGTTTCCTCCCCTGTTGCTGGCATAGAGGCTTCTATACCTGTTTCTGAGCTGCAGTGTGTTGTAGCAGGATTTTAGTGCTCCTGCTAAGAAGGAGAGTCATTTAGTGTACCTTTGCACAAGATGTCCACTGGAAAATGCCCTCTGTGGTGTTGTCTGTCACTTCTTATGTGGGCTTAAAAAATACTCTTTGTTAATACTTCCTTTGTCCCTGCCTTAGCTGTAGGAATATCTACCACCTGCTCTGGTTTCCCCCAGATTCTGGGCCCCAGGAACCACCTGTGCAGATCTGCCAATGTCAGCCACTAGGACCTGCCATAGTGAGTGTGCAGTCACAACCTAAATCTGTGGTGTGGTACAGGGTCAGTGTAGACCCCAGCCCCATCTCTGTGTACAGTACAGTATGCCAGCCTATTGTAGATACCCATACTGGCCCTTGCTTTGTGTCAGAGCTCTGCTCACTGCCTATTAGTCCCTGAAGCCTGGATCCATAAGGGTCCAGAGAGAACAAATTCACCCTTTCTGCCTGTAACTGTAAACAAATATCAGTCCTACTTTTGCAGTTGCAGATCTGCTCTATATGGATTCAGCTTTTAGCCCTACCTCCATGCAGCGGTGATGTCTATGACTAAGGCCCCACCTCTCTTCTTACAAGAACACACCAGAAATAGAGCCAAGTGGAGAAAATGGCTATGGCCCAACTTTGTTACACCCCTCCCCCAACATGAGCCATGGTGCATTTTAAGGGGATCTCATGCTGTTCTGTTCCACACACAGCCCATCCAGAGCTCACATCACCCTCCAGTCTTCTGAGACTGCCTCTATGTAGTGGTACCAGCCCTCTCCTTGGGCTCATCATCAATCTCCTGCAGCCAGTTCTGGCTTGTCCCTGTTGGCTCATATCTAAGGCTGGGGATCCCAGGGACACTTTGTGCCAGTTTCTCTTAGTTCTATCTGCCAAGAGGCTGCCACTTTCTTCTCCAAGACTCAGAAGCTCCACATCTGTTCCCCACTGACCTCCCAGCTGGAGAGCAGGTGTCCCAGTGTAAAAGTGACTTTCTTCCTTTGCAGCTCCCTCCCTGCAGGACTGGTCTTGTACCAATTATCTTTTTCTCTTTTTCTTTTTTCTCTTATCTAATTTTGTGAGAATCCTCCTGTATTTCAAATCAAGAGACACTCTGCCAGAGTTCAGTAGATGTTCTGTGTGATTCAGTGGCTTTTTAGATGCAATTCTTGGTGTATTTGTGGGAGAGAGTGTGGTATGTTTCTCTCTACTGTCGTTGTGACAACATCCCCCCCATGGCTACAGTTATCATATGCTCCTTTCTTGTATCCAAGCCTTGTAAAATGTCTTTGCATTTCCTTCCAAGAAATAGAGTCTATTTAGCCAATCTTACATAAAAACTGGCCTTGTGACATGTGATATGTGATACTTCTGAGTGTGCAGAAACAACAGTGTGTCAGTTTTGAGCTTATTCCTTAAGGTACCATGTGAATTTCTTTCTTTTTTTTTTTTTTTTTTTTTTGATACCTCAAAAACCATGTGAGTAAGTCCAAATCAGCCTGCTGGAACATAAAGAACTATATGGAGAAGAGCTGAGTCAACTATTTCATCCATGTTGGGTTCCTAGCTATATCAAAAGCCCAGCCAGTGTAGCAAAATCAATCTGCAGTTGACCTTCTTGTTGACCTCTAAAAACTGAGCAAAACTCTCTTAGAATAGCCATCTTCCAGCTGACCTAAATATTTCTGAACTAAAAAAATGCAGTTTATTTTAGCTACAAAGACTTGTCTAAATTACAGGCAGTGATGATATTATTTAAATCTAGGTCTGTCTGACATTATGGCTCAATCTACTCTTATTTTATAGAATCATTCAAGTAATCTGATGTTTAAAGTTTAACTTACAGAATTGATGCAGAGATTTCTTGAAATTTCAACATCTACCACATTTGTATCACTTCAGAGAAATACTGACAATGTAATAGTAGAGTTTTGACACATGAAAACTATTGTTTTAATGTTGATATCTTCTGTGTGTCTATCATTTGAAATTCATTGATATATAAGGTATAAATAATTTTACATTAATCAAATTTTCAGTAATTTAGAATAACTCTTACTCTGAGTATTATTATCTTGAATACACACTTAATTTAAGAATAGTTAAGTAAATAGCAAAGCATTTCTGCCTTATTAAATTTTTAGAAATACTATATTAATTGTTTGAAAGCTAATATGACAAAAATTATTGAATGAATAAGAAATGAATAAACAGAATTTTATATGGTTAATTTTGATATTTATTTTATGTATGTAATTTCTTTAAAAAGTTTAAGCAAGGAAACATATTCATATTGATAAAGTATCACTTTGTTAAAAATTTCTTAATAATAAATTTCTTCTAGCTGTAATCATAGCCATGTAATTTCATTTCTGAATATCATAAATGCTGCAACTTATAGGAAAGCCTGAAAACATAAAAAAGGGAAAAAAAACAAGTTTATCTCTATCTATCATGTAATAATTTATGTTTATTTGAAAAATAAAATGTAAGTCTCTGTTCAGGAAAAAAATCTATATTCACTTAATTTTAACTGTATCCAAGACTATACAATTGAAAATAAAGATACTAAATTAAAAATATAAATGCACAATTTATTGTATGTAGGCCACCATTTAAAAACATTTCTTAGAGAGATACTGTATTGTAAACACACATATATTATTGTAGCTGCTAGTAAGTAATAACTACATATGTTTAAAATTATTATAAGGTAGTTGTCTAATGAGTAAGATATTGTTTCCTCTGACAGTTACATTTTGAAGAAGTACATGTTATTTATGTTCTACCATGACTTATAAAGTCTGAAAAGTTTAAATTATAAAGAATAATAACTTTATTTCTCTGCAACTGACAAATTTTTTAAAGACACTATTTTAATTACTTCTCTGAATGGAATATTATGCACATGTGAAAAAGATTAACATAGAAAAAAAAATTAATCCAGAAAGCAAAATGAAGTCAGAAATGTGTGCAAATTCTGTGATAAATTAAGTGGAATTTGATTTTGCTGTTGATTTAACCGCAATACATTAGCTGAATTAATATATTAATTATGAAATTATTCTGAGATCATGCATTCTGTTGTCTTTCAGAATAGGCTGGCTATGTTGTGGTAACAAACAGAACCAAACAAATAAAGTATATTTCTTTATTCTAAACATTTCCAATCTTTTAAGAGTTATTTTATGCTTTTTTGATCTTGGGGACACTTCCTTATAAACATTTTCTTACATAATTACATGGGCTGCATGTAGTAATAAGAAATTAAATATTTTTACCCAGAAGTAAGAGAGCTGTTACTTTTGCTCAATGTATTCATTGTCAAAAACAAGCCATTTCATTATGGCCTAATTTAAAATCAGACAAGTTCATTTATTTCCTCTGCCAGGAAGGGGAAGAAAATCTTATACATGAATTAGATGCAGTGATATTTGCCATGTCATGTTTTAGGAATTACAGTTATATATTTAAGTTTGTTGGAAATAACATACTTCCTTGAGGAACACATTTTTAAGAGTCTCATGCTATAACTATTGAACTAGCCAGGCACCAAGAAATACATTTTTAAAGTTAAATTTTGGGATCCAATGATAACCAAAATTATGTACACTATCATATGATTTATTCAAAATGGCAATCTCTTGAAGATTTCATGACTTCAAAACAGAGAGCTTAAAACTGAGTAACAAAAATTTATAAATTTTCTGTGCAGATTTCATATTGATTTATGATGGTATTAATTTTCCATTTAGCTCTTAAAATTAGCTATTAATAATCCTTGACATTAAAAAAGATAACTTGTTTCCTTTTCTACAATTAAAATAAATCTAAGATTTTTTTTTCAAAACTCAGATATAAGTTATAATTATGAAAGGAAAAGCAGTTTACAAAATTTTCTTAGGAAAACATAATTGCAATAAAGTTAAGACAGCACTCTAAGAATATGTCCTTTTTAAAAAGAATGAATCAAAAATTTAATCCAAATGACTAATTAGTACTACAACCATGAACCTATCTCAAGTTTCCTGAATTAATTGATAAGATATCATTTAAGATTGCTCCTAAAAAGCTACAATCTTGAAATAAATAATTTATCATTACTATATATTAATTAAAAATAATTTTTACTTGTGACATACAATTAAGCACTTGATTTAATTTTTTAAAGGTGAAACTGTAATAATTTGCAATGTCCGGCATAATGATTTCATATTCATGTCACAGAAAGCTCACTACATATAATAGCCAACTAGGCATGAATAATATATTAAAGCCAGTCATCAAACTAACCTTTGTTTCTTTGTAGAGCAAAACCTCACTATTTGGGGTGGGGGTTGAAGAGTCCTACTCCTGCTAATTTCAAATTCCCAAATGCTGTCTTACAGACATTAGCAATTATCCTCTTTTACTATTACATTTTGGAACCTTTATCTATAAAATATTTTCTAGTTTACTGTGGACTACAAAGAGTAAACTTAAGAAAAAATAGGGGCAAGCTAGCTGTTTGAAGTAGTTTTCTAATAAATATGAATCCAAAATTTTGTAAACAGTAGATTATTCAAATGTTTCAAAACTGACAGACAAAATTTTCGTCTACATGTTTTTCATTGCTTGAATTTTAAACTGCTTATAAACAGAGAAGGGAAATAAGAAGGAAAGCAAATAATGGTGGGAAAGATGAAGGAAAAAGGTACTGTAAAAATTTAACTTACCAGTCAACAGTGACATAAATTTTTCTGTTCTATGAGTTAAGAAAATTATCTATACAGATTTTATTTAGATTTTATATTATTTACTATATTAATTCTATATATCTATTGTAATTTAAATGTTAATATGTACTTCACTATTACCTAAACATTTTAAAACATGAGTCTAGGATTAAAATATTGCTTATAATTTATTAATATGGAACTAAATATTTCTGTATAAATAACACATTTTCACTTTTTCTCTGTATATTTTACTAATATAACCAATTTGGGTTATTTCAATCAGAGGATCAACTCACAAAACACTGTATTGAATTTAGTACAATTTGTAGATGTTAGAACAAATGAAGAAACAACAGAAACTTAATTATTAATATTATTAATAGAATGATAGGTGGTAGGTAATAAGCTAAGGGTTATGAAGATCAATGTATAGATATCCCTCAGATTTCAGTATCCTTTTCATGTTGGGAACATAAAAATATTTAGGAAAATATATATTAAGGGACAAAAAAATTATATACAGTTTCTAGAATATACATTTTAGAGGAGTAAACTAGGCAATCCTATTAATATTTTCATATATATTGTTTATAGTTTGTATTTTAATTTTTTTCTATTTTATTTTATATTTTCCTCCATTTAAAAATGCACTAATAAAATATTTAACAATATATGTTAAGTATAAATGTCTATTTCAAAGATTTTGTACTTTCAAGTTTAAAAATATTAAAATCTCATATTGTCCTAGAATTTCTGGATCTGTACTTTTGCAACTCTAGAATGACTTCCTTCATCTGGATAATCTAAAGTAGTTGATATATTTGTAGAAAATTTTCATTATAAAAAGTTCTAGAAACACAGCAACATCACTTGTTTCACATCCATAATGCTACTATTAGCTACTCAGTATGGTAGGTGTATTAGTAAAATTTGAGATCTGTATTCTTACCCATGATATGAGTATTCTAAAATATCATTCTTTTCATTCTTTTTAGATTACTCATAAGAAATATATATATCTTCTAAAGTTATTTTCATAAGTATGTATGAATATAATTTAGAAATCAGAATCTAACTAAGAAAGTCATCTTGGTTTCTGTTGAGAATTAAGCCCTTAAAACTTAATAATGGCACTTCAGTCAAGGCAGCTACACTTCTGCTTTTTCCACAGTAAGCAGTAATTGGTATTTCTGAGCAGCTGCTGTGATTTTATGTTCTACTCTAAAGATTTTACTATTTTCAGACTCTCACCTAATCAAGTCAAGATACCAATTTTGTCAAACTGTTTGGGTATTTAGAAACTCAGCATTTGGATTCACTGCTGAGTGAATAGTAACAAGGCTCCTAGGACACTTTCATTTTTCAATAGGTTTAGGTGAATCATCTGATTTAACTTGAACTCTTGTCACCCTGTACCAGCTAAGACAGGTTCCTAATTTTAAAAATACCTAGGAAGTTAAATCTTTAACATCTGGAGTGATGAGGGCTTTTGATCCCTATTTCCCAGTAGGTCTTTCTGACTTTGCAATTGCATATGAAGAACCTCTCTATTGAATAATAGCTCCGGTCAAAGTGATGTAATCAGAGACATAATAAAAAAAAAATGAAAGAAAGAACTTGAAATAGAGATGTTTCTTTCCCATATTATTGGTCTACAATAGAATAAATGCTATTCCTGGATTAAATCATTTCATTCAGTTTAGTTAGAGTGACTTGACTCTTATAGGGCACTTCACAGATAATCCTTTTCTGATATGTTTTTAAGTTTCATAACACTTGCAAGCATACTTTTATCTAATATGTGCAACTAAAATACTTTCCAGTAACATCATCAAGATTGTAGGGTGGCCATTCCTTAAATCCACATAATTGATAGACAAAAAAATTATGTAAATTATTTTTTTATTTTCACTGATAAGTAGCTAAGAACAAAAATAAAACAGGGAAAATTATGGGAAATACATAATGTCCCCAGAGTTGACCTTATTGAGAATAGAGCATATAAACAAAGACTTTCAGGATGAAGTAGTAAACCATGTGTATGTGTTGGAAAGAAACCATTGAGAGGAAAGGAAGAACAATTTCAAAGGACTTAAAGCAGAAATGTACCTGCTGTGTTTGAGAAACATTGAGACTAGAGTTGCTGAGCAAAGTGAGCAAGTGGGAGATAGGAGAAATTGAGATAGAGAAGAAACAGAAGCATCTATGCTCTAGGATCCTTCAAGGAGTTTGATTTTTAACATGAGAAGATGATAAGCAGAGGACGGACATTCTCTTACCAACATTTGATAAAATCACTTTCCCTGTCATGTTGAAAAGATATTAAATAAATATGATGGTAAAAAAGGAGGGAGACAGTTTTAGAGGCAATCACAGTGACTCAAGACAAAATGGAATAGCAGTTGAGGTATTTAGAGTACATAAATTGTTGATATAAATATGGCCTTAGTTATGACTGTATTTGAATTGAATATGGGGACACATTCAGTAAATTGACATAGAGCAATAACAATGATTCAAAGGGTTTTGCTCTGGAACTGGAACTATGATGTTTCCACTTATGTTGAGATTTTCTTAAAATGCCTTATCTGTGGTGATGAAAATGACACCAAGAAAACTGTGCTCAAAATTATTTTCTTTCACAAGCCTGCAATGATCTCTAAAATTTTAACTATACTTTGAAAGTAAGTCATTTTCTCGAAAAGTCTTTTCTTAAAATATAAATGTATCTTGTGTAAGGAATTGATGCAATAAGATAAAAACAGCACTCATTTAACAAATTACAAGGGGAACAAATTGTCAAATCAATGAGCTGTGATCCATCCAAAGTCTGAAAATTTAAACTACAGGAAAATGCACAAAGGAGTTGATATTAATAAGTCTTTATGAATTATTAAAGGGTAGTAAATCCAGATGCTAGAGTGGTCTTTAAAGCAATTGGAATGGTGAATAAATGGATTAAGATATATTTTACCTACTAATTTTCTTGACCAACATGCTCTAAATCTTTGTTAATTAAAGACCAAAAGTAAAATAAGCAACAAAATAAAAACTTATACTTTATTCTCAAAGTGGATGTCAGGTTATTCTTTCATAGAATATTGTTAAACATTTAAATAATATAGAATACACAAGGTCAAATGTTGCTTTATGGATGGACATATTAGAATTAAAAGCTTATCTTGTTACTGTAAGACTTCTAGGCACCCAAGGTAATTAAGTTCAATATCTCAATGTGATAAAGTAGAAAATATATGAGTGTACCTGAACAACAATTAGTCGTAGAATCAGTCATACATCTAGTGTATGACTATATATTTATTTCTACTATATTGTTCATCTTTACAAAATTTTCTGAATTTTTCAAAAGTTACCATTATATTTGCATCATTTTTCTCTATACATCATGTTTACCATTATTCTCTTCAAGTATGATACATTTTTGTAGGGCATTTTTTGATGTCAACACTTGGGTTTGCTACTGGACTCTGTACTGTAAATGATTATTTGTTATGTATATTGTTTTACTTTTCTGCAATTCTATTGATTTAACTAAACATAAATATTATTATAAGTGTGTTTCACAATTAGTAATAAATATTATATCTTTGTGTAGGTGGAAACTAGAGACATGAATAATTTTTTTTTGCAGTAAAAAACAAAATATTTCCTACCTTGGAAAAATATAATATATAAATCCTCTGGTTGTCTTTTGTAGCTTTTCCTAAAGAGTTGTTTCAAAGAAACATTATGCCTGAGATAGATTTTTCCATTATAAATTACCTACTATTTTAGTCAATGAAAATAAAGTTCAATATGTATTTTTGAATTCCTAATATACTCAAGGCAGTTTTTAAGTATGATATAAGCTTTTGTTAAGGAAAACATTTGCTCAAAGTGCACATGATATGAGTAGGTGTCCCCAGCTAATTTCTCTCATTTCAGCCTTAAATGCTAGAAAAAATTAGTAAAATAATACATTTGAGATACACCTTTACATTTGATTAAATAAAATTATTTTTTGATAGGACAAGAAAAAAGTTAAACAAAATTATCTCTCTGTCCAATTGAGACACTATCCCCTCCCCTTTAGTGTGTATTTTACATCTGCATTATACATCAGATCCCCTTTGAAGACACAGGAATACCTACTTACACACAAAAAAAAACAATTTCTTCATGACACCAGGAAGCTAAATCCTTAGGAATAGCATTCCTTTCTCAATCTTGTAAGAGGTCACAATAACCCACTACTCACCTTGTTAGACTATATAAACTGTTAATATGTTATTTTGATATATAACCCTTTGTCTCAAAAACTAAATTTACATAACTCTTTTGAATTCTAACAAGTGGAACAGTCCTCCGAGCTTTCTGTCTCCCAGGTTATATTCCTCAGGTTGGCTCAAATAAAATTTCTCATTTATTTATTTGATTAAATATTGATTATTTTTAATTGACACTGACATGGTATTACTGGCAGAATATGAGAGATACCCACCAGAGGAAACCTGGAGTCTACCACAAATTGTCATTCTGTACCAGCATGGGCCCATTGAGCCCCACTAGCTTCTCAGTGTGCCTCAGATGTTCCAATGAGTTTTTCTGATGTTCAGATAACATGTTTTTAAACGATGATTAAAATACATTATTTAAACTATTTTACTTAAGACTTAGGGCCTAAAGGGGCACCAGTGCATTTCCTTATCAGGAACCTGGGCAGGAAGTCCATGGAAGCATTGGATAGTTGATTTTTGTTAAATTTAGCCTAAATTGGAAAAAAAATAGAAAACAGGTTGATGTATGGCCTGAACAAATCATTTGCTAGTGAATGAGAGATTGAATTATTCAGCTTTAAAGAACAAGAGAATCCCTCTATAACAAGTAAGTAAATATTGCTAATCTAAGGGGTGCAATAGATGGTGATAAACTAATGCTCCAAGCACGCATGATGGTTTCAGATTCTTGGAGGGAGAAAGAACACGTAAAATAATAGAACTGACCCAAGGGTAACTCCCTGGTGCGATACAACCAGAAACAGCACACCTCTGATCCACCACACTTTCCTTAGAAAGTTGCTCAGATCATATCTCATATTTGAATTGGGATATCAAATTAATTGTGTCTTAAATGCCAAGTAGCTCCCTGAAGGACAGCAACCTATGGGGGTACCAGCCAGGTTTATGTATCACAATTATGGAAATGATACTTGCAAATGCTTACTTAGATGGGAAAAAAGGGAAATCTCACCTTGCGATGGCCAAGATGGAGTTCTTTTGACAATCCCAAATTTGTTTTGCATGAAGCTAGAGAAAACCAATTTGATAAAATTTTTCAAAATCCTGACCCTGAGGGAACAAGTCCTTCTAGGAGAACATACTTTCCTCTCCCTGTGTTTTGAGATGTAAATATTCTCCCAGAGCTTTCAGGAACTCCCACCTTACCTAGACCACCTCCAATTCCTGAGACTGAAAAAATAAATAAATAAAGATCAAATAGGTCTTTTTTAAGTCAAGTAGGAAAACAATTATATTTCTGTGTCTATACGGATGTATGTATGTCTGTGTACATTACAGATATGTCTTTACCTCTGACTGGTATTATCAAAAATAATTTATAAATGAACTTATTTAAATTGGCTTAAAGAGAATTAAGTGCTTGTATAAATTCTCAGAAATATAAATAAAATCATCCAAGTAAACTTTAGGTTCATATCATCTAGGAAATATTACTATATTAATATCTGGTAATACAGCTAGTTTAAGCTTGTTGGGTTAATTAACATAGATATGCCTTTAGAGTCATCAATATTTAGTATAATACTTTTATTATTCCTAGGTTTACTAAAAGTCAATTAGATATTGTTATATTTATTGAAGTTTGTGAGCAGTAAAAATGACATTGTGAATTAAAAATATTGCAAGCCATATCAGTAAACAAAAAATGCTGTGGCCATGAGCATAGGGAACTCAGGATACAGACAAGCAGGCAGCCTGGCCTCTGCAGCCACCCTCAATCATGTACCCTAGAGGAAACCAGGATGTGAAAGAACAAGATACTAGCCCTAGATAGCTAAGTGCATATCAAATGAATGATTTCAATGAGCCCAGAACTTTGCACCTTTTCATACATAGAAAAGTACTTAATTCCTTAACCTGAGATATCTGGTTTTCTTTAATTAACAACATGATAAATTCCTATGAGTAAATTAAATGTAAATGAGATGAGAGCTTTTAGGTAAACTTTTAAGGAGTAGGTGTATTTTAAGAATGTCTACTTAAAAATAGTCTCTCCATATATAGCTTTTATTATGTTGAGATACGTTCCCTCTACACCCACTTTGGTGAGAGTTTTTATCATAAATGGGTGTTGAATTTGATCAAAAGCTTTTTCTGCATCTATTGAGATGATCATATGGTTTTTGTCCTTACTTTTGTTGATGTTATGTATTACATTGAATGATTTGCATATGTTGAACCACCCTTGTGTCTCTGGGATGAACCCCACTAGATCATGCTGTATAATCTTTTCATTTTTAGTGATTGATTTGTTCAATTGGTCAGTTTCTTCTTGGTTCAGTCTTGGCAGACTGTATGTTTCCAGAAACTTGTCCATCTCCTCTAGGTTATCCATTTTGGTTCCATATAGTTTTTCATAATATTCTTATATGATGTTCTGTATTTCTATGTTATTTGTTGTAATTTCTCCATTTTCCTTTCTTATTTTCCTTATTTGTGCTCTCTCTTTTTTCTTCTTTGTGGGTATGTTTTCACAATTTGGTAGCTTGAAACTCTAGAGTTTTGCTAAATTATATTAATGATGGAAGTTTATTAAATATCTGAAGTTTATTAAATATACTAAATAAAACACTATATTGAAATATGTATACTGAACATTAGCTTACTTTTTATACTAAAGATATTTTACAGAGAGACTGTTAATAAATATGTTTGTGGCCACACTGAGGAATTTTCTGTAATAAAGCACGTTTTTAAGAAATTAAAAATACATGTTTTTAAAATTATTTTGTCATTTATAGATATTTATTGTTTTACTGCAGTGATTTTGCAAACAATATTTCAAAAAGATTCATTTAAAGGACTTCTTCACAAGTACACGATTCTGGCAACATTCATATCACATTGCTGAACTGGGTAAGAAATTACAGAGTTCTAATAGAAATCCTAATGTTTTTGTAAAACTTTGTTAACAAAAGATTAAGATCAAGGATCAGTTACATAGGACTGAATGAACTGATAAATATGGTAATAATTTGTATGAATTTTTGTCTGAAATATTGCTGGTTTTTAATCTGCATTTTCCAGACATAAGGAAATTTTCCCCCTTAAGTTAAATATGACTTAAGCAACTTGGTAAATTTTACCTTTTTAAGTAAAATGAGAACATTTACTTTTCCTTCTGCCTGATCCCTCCAAAATTTGGAAACTCTTAGTGAATATTCTTATTTTGATGCCAATATAGTTATTTGCATAAGTTCAAGAAGAATCTGTTCTCCTTGTAACAGGACACAATTGGAAACATTGATTATATCAACATGGCTTTGACTGAAATGTCATATTTTGAAAATACATAAAACCAAATATAACCAAACAGATTTAAAGAACTGAGGTGTACTTAATGGAACTATAAGCTCCTTGGAAAAACAACCTAGTACCTTACAGGGTTCATAACAACCATTCCAGGTAAAAAATAAGTAAGAAAGGCCACCAACTGGCAGGTGTAGGGATTATATTTTGAGGACCTCAAGAAGAGAATTCACCTAAATCTATAGATATCACAGGTGGAATCTATAGCAAGTCCATGACATAGCATTCCTGGACTTTGAGAGGCCTTTTAAAAGTTCAATCTGATATTACTGATGAAAAGTTCTAGTACAGCCAATTTAAAAAAGGCTTTGTGGTCAATTAACCAGACTTATTTTGCAAATCAGCTAGTCTTAATTTGGCTATAGTTGGTAGAAATGAAGGTACTTATAGATACATATTTACATCTGATGAAATAGAATTATTTTATGACAGGACAAGAAAAAATTTAAACATAAAATTCTCTCTCAGTCCAACTGGGCCACATCCTCCTCTTCTTTAGTGTGCATTGTGCATCTGTATTATACATGAACTAGATTACCGTTGAATGCATAGGAATGCCTACTCACAAAAATAACAATCCCTATTTCCTACTGACTCCAATAATGCAACTCCTTAAGAGATAACATTCCTTCCTCAGTTATGTAAGGGGTCACTAGAACCCACTACTTCCTTTGTTGGAGTGTGTTAACTGTCAATATGTTATTTGATATTTAACCCTTTGTTTCAAAAACTTATATAACTGTGCTTTGACCTCTAACAGGCAGAACAGTCCTCAGAACTTTTTTGAAAGTTTGTTTCTTGGGTTATAATCCTCAGGTTGGTTTGAATAAAATTTTTCATTTCTCTCTTAGATTGACTATTAATTTCTTTTTTTCGTTTACACATCTAAGACTACCTAAAATGGGCTAGTCTCAGCCACTCTGGATTGACACATACATATCCCCAAGCTTTCCTGGAGCTTGACAAGACTGTTGTACCAATATATTAAATAAAAAATAAATTACATTCTGTAACTGTGGCTTTGTAAGTTGTTTTAGGAGCAAGTCATACCACTCTGTCACCCAGCAGTGCACTTACACACACACACACAAAAAAAACCGTGCCTGAGATCTCAGAACACTTTTCAGTGCCTCTGCTTCTCATGTTGCTAGTACACTAAGTCATTTGCCTATAGAGTAAAACTATCCCATGAGTATGAAGTTTTTTGAGTCTAGTGAGTCACTTTAAAGTAATAAGTGCTTACTTAATGAGAAAATTAAGTCAGGTAGATTCTAGGTACCAGAAATAAAAATGGAATCCAAGTGAGAAGGGTAGTTGAAGCTAACATTTCTCTACTAATCATAGGGACTGGTCATAAATTTGGAGTTTAAATGTCTTTTGTCTGATGACAAAGGGTCTAGGAAATGAAATAGGTACACTTTATTTGAGAAGCCCCAGGCTGATATAACATCTGCTATCCCAAAATATTGTCTTTTCTAGGAAATTAGAGCTGGTAGAATTATTTCATTATTCTTGGATAAGTGAAAGAAGGATTGAAATATGCATCATTCTATGAATAGAAAGGGCTCACTTGCTGACATTGAAGCTGACATCCTCAGAATTGACATAAGCGTAAGGCTGGCTTCTCTTTATAGTCTCAGGAGATAATAACAATATTGAAAATCTATTTATTTCCTTGTCCATCTCCAAGGGAGAGAGAAAAGTTAATGCATAGAAGTTCTCCTAGAAAATTATTTTTAGAAATTCTTATTCAGAGACCTCTGGACCCTGAATTGTGACTGTGAAGTGAGATTATGTAGATTTAGGTTTACTTCTTTCAAAGAATGTGGGATACATCTGTAGACCAAATTATAACTATCAAAACAGAGGGAAAACAGTTAGAATTTACACTTCACTAGGAAGTTAACAACTAAAACTTAGAATGGGTATAATGAAAAACTTTTCCAGAGTGCTCAAGAGCTGATCCTGACTTCTTTACAAGGAGAAGTACTTTTTACATTTTTGATGGAGATACATCATAAGGAATATATTTTACATTGCAGCCTGATATGTACATGTCTTTGTCTATATATTTATGTATATATCTATTAAATAGTCATATCAAATCAATCCTCATGAAAAATACCCCATTTTCACGTATGAGTTTTATTTTTATTCTATTCCATACATTATTATAATTCTGACTGTATCTCAGTCACCTGAAGTTTAAAAAAAAACACGCATTACAGTACTGATTACATATATTATGTATATATAAATATATATGATACATACATACATTTATGCAAATATCAAGGACTCTCCACCTTGAAATTAGTTCCAAATTTCAATTTCTATGAGAGTTAATATGTCCGGAGTCACATATTATGCCTATTACTTTGAAAATCCATCCCAGGCTATGTTGGTTACTTACAGGGAAGGTGAAAACATATGGACTCAGAAGATAATCTGAGAATTGTCTGTTACAATATCATGTTTCCACAGGGAACAATTATTTAGTGCCCTGTAAGACCCTCTCATTGTGTCCCAACAAACGTTTACTTGACACTGAGCATTATAATAATATTTATTCTTTTTGAGAGTATCATTTCACTTTCCTTTAATATGCTACTTTAAATTAAAAAAGCAAGTTTAGAGGAGTGATTCTGAATTTGTTTGTTCTGTGATTGTTTATATGTGTGAGATTGTGCTTTCCTGGTTTTCATTGAGTTGGGCAGGGATTAATCTTCTGTGAGCACCAATTTCTATGTCATAAAATGGCATGTGTTATTCTATCTAATCCTTTCATGATATCCTGGTGAAGTTGGCATATCTGTATTTTACAGAGCAGTAAACAGAAGTGTAGATAGTTTAAGGGGCACATCACAGATCATGTAGCTGGTTAGTTATGAATCTATGTAGTTCCAAAATTTGTATTAGTTACTACTTAGGGATGAGGAATATTACTCAAATTTATGTAATGGTTCAGCAAATTTATTCATAAAAGAATTAATGGAGATTCTGTCTTAAAGAATTAAACAATTCAGGATGCAAAATCTGGCAAACACAACATAAAAGTACTACGGAGTACAGAAGTGTCATGCCTCACTTTAATTAAGGTTGTATTGCTATCAATTTTTGGTTTGAACTCAAAGGTCTTTGGTGGCTAGTTTTATTCTGTTAAGAATGTAACATGGAAGCAAAGGAGGAGAAAATATATAGAGTGCTACTATCTTGTTTACAATAATAGATTTTTAAATATTAGTGCAGAGAAAACAGGAGGCATAACCCTTTAGGTAAAAATCATTAAGAATTAGATCTCCTTCCTGTATAAGTGTGTAGATAGTGAAGTTAATAATTTCATATGAATCTTCCTGTTCATATTTTGCTCCTATACATGCTGAAGACTGTGTCTAGGACTATTCCAATCTTTTAATTAAACAAAATCATTATTTCACAGCAAGATGTCAGTGGAATGGGACTGATAACCTTCCTATTTTTCAACAGAATGATAACCCTCTAAAGTTGATTCAAGCTTTAGAATTCTTATTTAAAAGCTCTTGACAAATGATACTGTTTTGAAGCAATTATATTATTGAGGAGTAACAAGAATATTGGTTTAAAGTTATTGGCTCACTATTTTTAGAAATTCCTTACTAATGTATCCTTATTGATTCAAAGCGTCATTACTTTTATAATTTTGATGAAATTGTCTGCTCACAACTTTTTATACTATGAATAAAAATCTTTGATAGTTTAGTTTTTCATTTTATGTAACTGAAGGAAATTGCTCAAATGGAATTTAAAGTGCTGAGCTAAGAAATAGTGTTGAAGATTTACTGTGTAGACACTACATTTATAGTTGACAATCTTTCTGTAGTTGCAAGTTAAATAGTTGGTTTTAAGTCCACCTAACTAGGAGTTAGCTATAAAGGGAGAGGGGATGCATTTGTTTGTGCACATTAGCCAAAAAATCAAAGTAAAGCATTAATATTTTAGTAAAAAGTGAACTGAAATAAAAATAGAACAACATAATTGAGAAAATACCATTATCACATTATAAATATTGTCTTTTGAACACATGATACAGGTAAGATGTAATTTCTGTAATAATTAGTCTAGCATGGACTTTCACTAGAAAAAGATATGCTTACCACATTGGATCAAACCAGTGCTCACTGGTGCATAATAGTTGGTTATCAACTTTGTTCAGGCCAAGGGAAGAGGGAAGCAATGGTTACAGGAGTAATGCTGATTATACAAAGGAATAAATATGCAATGAAAAATATAAAGAACTCTAACATAAATTTTAAAACTGGCATGACACTATATTATTAGAAGTATAATGAAAAAAAAAAAAAAAAGAGATACTTGAGAGACTAAAAGTTTGGTGACAGCAGATGAGGAAGAAAGACCTGAGAAAAGAATACATTTATAAGGAGGATAGGTAAAAAGTAATGTGAATGTGTTTTCTAAAGTTCTTTTTTCTCAAGTTGGCAGCTTAATAGTTTTAGAAAAAATAGAAACTAGAGAAGTAAGGGATTATTTTAAGGTAATACAATTAAGATGTAAGGTAACAAAAACTTATTTTTTTTAATTTATTGCTTCGTTCAATACATACTAATTTCTAACTCATATAAAGAATGACTTTTAAACCTATCATTGAATTCATGTGTTTCACTGAATATAATACCTTAAGATCTCAAACCTTGAGTTATGTTTTAGGGAAGCTGACATCCCATTAGCAGGTATATTATAAACCAATTAGATTTAAGAATAGAAAAAAATGGAATTCAGCTGTACAGATTTGAATATTCACATATATTTCCTCTGAAGAAAGTATACTAATTTTTGGTGTAGTGTGGAGTGAAAATTAAGTTTTCTTATCATGGAAAAATATATCTGTTCATGGTATCCTGCATTTAGTCCTATGGTAAATGGGACTATATTCTGATCAGTCTGATGGGTAGCAGATTAAGAAACTATGGCTCCTTCTAGTCTCTGTGCCCTCTTTAACCTCTCACAATTTTGCCATTTCAGAAAGAGAGATGGTCCTTAAAGAATGATCACAATTTACTGTAACTTCACTTAGTAGTTAACTATAACTGCAGCTGCTACTACAGAGAGAGCTTCCTTACTACAGAAAGTCAAGAAAACCTCTGATATTTAGAGCTAAAAATTTAGAAATTAATTTTTCTACCCCAATACCCACACTTTACCACTACATCAGTCAGTACAGCAACAGGAGATTAGAGTTGAAAAAAATTGAAATGTTCAGACTCTTTTTAAGAAGACTCTATGGAAATTCAAAGACAACAAGGGAAACAAACACAAGGACAAAACAGAAAAATTTAGCTATAGCACATAGCCTCACAGCCAAAAAAACTAAAACCCCACACAAAATTCCTATGTACCTCAATTCCTTCTGTCCAGTACATCATGTTCAGCTTTCTACAAAAACATTCAAGAAGCTAAAAGGCAAAAAAATAAAAAATAAAAATAAAAATGAAAGAAAGAAAGAAAGAAAGAAAGGAAGGAAGGAAGGAAGGAAGGAAGAAAGGAAGAAAGGAAGAAAGAAAGAAAAAAGAAAGAAAGAAAGAAAGAAAGAAAGAAAGAAAGAAAGAAAGAAAGAAAGAAAGAAAGAAAGAAAGAAAGAAAGAAAGAAAGAAAGAGAGAGAGAAAGAAAGAAGGAAAGAAAGAAGGAAAGAAAGAAAGAGAGAAAGAAAGAAGGAAAGAAAGAAGGAAAAAAAGAAAGAAAGAAGGAAAGAAAGAAAAAACAGAAAAAACAAAAACAAAAAACAAAACAAAATAAACGGGGAGGGTATAATAGACTAAGAGGACAATATGCAAAAACAGTTGTATAATGTAGGCAGAGAAATAAAATTTCTAAGAAACAATAAAAAAATACTAGAAATCAAAAACATAGTGACAGAAATGATGAATGCCTTTGTGGGGCTAATCAGTAGCCTGAATATAGACAAGGAAGGATCAATGAGTTTGAAGATATGTCATTACAAATTTCTGAAACTAAAAAAAGATAAATAAATAAATAAAAATTAAATAAAAAAACAGAACATGCACGAGATCTAGGACAAATGCAAAATATGTAAAATACATAATGGGAATATGGGAAGAAGAGTGACAAAAAGAGATAAGAAACATCTGAAGTTATAACAGCTCATTATTTTCCAAAATTAATGAGAAACACAAAACCATAGATTCACTAAGTTCATAAAACACCAAGCAGGATAAAAAAATAAATTCACTTAGGCATATTACATTCAAACATAGAAACTCAAATGTAGAGAGAAAATCTTGAAAGAAGCCAAGGGAAAATTATTCTATAGTTCTATCAGTGTTCTCTTTCTTGGTGTAGTTAGTAGTTAACTTTGCAATGTTCATTTTTGCCAACTCATCATTAAGCACATTTTGTGCATTGTTAATATTAACATGATTTTCCATACAAAATTTTATTAAAATAAATTCCAGCTGTGTTTACTATATAATTGTATGTTCATAGCACTACTTCTTTTTAGTATTAATTATTATATCTGCAATTTACATGAATATAATGAAAATAAAATTATTAGTTGGAAAATAATGTGTGCTAACCTCATAGATTATAACTTGAATCCTTAGATTTAGAAAATTACTTAGACTATATTAAACAATACTCTAATTCATTATCAACTGTAATTCCACAATTCCTAATGAAATTGTAAATATTTCCATTGATAGATATATCATCGCTATGTTCCTCCTATATTCTTTGTGTCAGATACTTCCCTCTCTGCTAAGAATACTGATGTGATTGATGTGTAGTCTTTTCTATCAAGGACCTTACAATGTCATGTAAACTAAAATTTTAATAACATCATCTTATAAATAACATAGTGAAAGCACATGCAATAAATATCAGTCAGAAAAATGGTTGATATTTCTATTCTCTTAAATTTGTTGAGATTTGTTTTGTGTCCTAATATGTGATCTCTCCTGGAGAACATTCAATGTGCACAAAAAACAATGTGTATTCTGCTGTTTTGGGACATAATGCTTTGTGGATATGTAGTCCAACTGGTCTACTGTGTCATTTAAGACCACTATTGTCTGTTGATTTTCAATCTGGACAATCTGCCCATTGATGTCAGTGGAGTATGAAAGTAGTCCACTTTTAGAACTATTGTCAGTTTCTCCCTTAATGTCTGGTAGTATTTCATATATTTAGGTGCTTTTGTATCAGAAGAGTATATTTTAACAAGTGTAATGTCCTCTTCTTGTAATGATCTCTTCATTATTAAATAATGCCCTTCTTTGTCTTTTGTTTTGCCTTTTAAAAAATTATATTTTTCTGATATGAGTATTGCCACTCTGTTTTCCAGATCTTTCTGTTTTCATGAAATATCTTTTTCTATCTACTCACTTTCAGTCTGTGTGCATCTTTATCATGAAGTGAGTCTCTTGTAGGAAGTTTATTGAAGGGTCTTTTCTAAAACATCCAATTATTCATCTTACATCTTTTGAGTGAAGCTTTTAGTCCATTGATACTTAAATTAATTGTTGATAAATATGGACTTATTGTCTTTTTATTACTTGTTTTGCAACTATTTTTGTAGTTCTTCTCTGTCCATTTCATCTTCTTTTTGTTTCATTATTGTTTGATGATGTTCTTTAGTAGTATTCTTGGGTTCTTTTCTAATTGATTTTTGTGTACTTATTATAGGTCTTGATTTGTGATTACATATACATTGACCCAAATTATATCTACTTGTTCTAAAGTAATAGTCATTCAAGTACAAACATATTCTAAATGATCTACATTTTTACTCTGGTCTACCACATTTTTTGTTTTTGATATCATATTTCACATTTTCATGCTTACCCCTTACATACTTATTGTAGTTATAAGTGTCCTGACAATTTTTTTTGACTTTTAATCTACATAGCTTATTTAAGTAGTCTTCATTCGTATATCTACCTTTCCTAGTGTGATTTTCCTTCTATGGATTCTTTTTTTTTTCATTTAAAGAGGTTCCTTCAACAATTTTTCAAAGGTAAGTTTTGTATTAATTGAATTCTATTAATTATTGCTTCTCTGAGAACATCTTTCTCTCTCATTCCATTCATCTATTCAATGGAACCTTGCTGTGTTGTTTTGTATATTGCAGGTTTTCCCTTTCAGTACTTTTTTAAATTGAAGTACAGTCAATTACAATGTGCCAGTCTGTAGTGTACATCAAAATGTCTCAGGCTTATATACACATACATATATTACTTTTCATATTTTCTCATTAAAGATGATTACAAGATATCGAGCATAATTCCCTGTGTTATACAAAAGAAACTTTATTTTTTTAATCTATTTTTACACATAGTGGCTAAGATTTTTAAATATGAAACTCCCAAATTTATCTCTCCTACTTTTCCCAGTAGGCATAAGATTATTTACTAAGTCTAAGAGTCTGTTTCTGTTTTGTAGCTGAGTGCATAGTGTCCTTTTTTTCCTAGATTCCACATATGAGTGATATTATATCATATTTTTCTCTCTTTTTCTGGCTTACTTCACTTAGAATGATGATCTCTAGGCTCACTCATGTTGCTGCAAGTGGAATTATATTTTTTATGGCACAATAGTATTCCATTGTATAAATATACCACAACTTCTTTATCCAGTCATCTGTCGATGGATATTCAGGTTGCTTCCATGTCTTGACTATTGTGTATATTGCTGCTATGAGCATTGGGGTGCGTGTATCTTTTCACATTAGAGTTCTCTCACAATATATATCCAAAAGTGGGATTGCTGGATTATATGGTAAGTCTATTTTAAGTTTTTTTGAGAAATCTCCATACTGTTTTCCATAATGGTTGCACCAAACTACATTCCCAATAAGAGTGTAAGAAGATTTCCTTTTCTCCATATCTACTCCAGTATTTATCATGTCTGGACATTTGAAAGATGGTCTTGCTGACTGGTATGAGGTGATACCTCACTGTAGTTTTGATTTGCATTTCTCTGATATTCATTGCTATTGAGCACCTTTTTCATGTCTACTGGCCATTCATATATCTTCACTGGAGAAATGCTTGCTTAGGTCTTTGGCCCATTTTTGGATTGGGTTGTTTGTATTTTTGTTATTAAGTTTTATGAGCTGTTTATATATTCTGGAAATTAAGCCTTAGTCATTTGGATCATTTGCCAATATTTTCTTCCATTCGTTAGGTGGTGTTTTGTTTTGTTTTGTTTTGTTTTGTTTTGGCTTATGGTTTCCTTTGCTGTGCAAAATTTTATGAGTTTAATTAGATCCATTTGTTTATTTTTTCTCTTAATTCCATAGCCTGGGTAGACTTCTCTAGAAGAATGTTGGTAAGATTTAAGTCATAGAATCTTTTGCCTATGTTTTCTTCTGGGAGATTTATTGTGTCTTGTCTTATTTTTAAGTCTTTAAGCATTTTGAGTTTCTTTTTGTCTATAGAGTGAGGGAGTGTTCTAACTTCATTGATTTATATTCTACTATCCAATTTTACCAACAGCACCTGCTGAAGAAACTGTATTTTATCCATTGTATATAGTGCCTTCTTTGTTGATGATTAATTGACCATAGGTCTGTGGAATTATTTCTGGGCTCTCTATTCTGTTCCATTGATCCAACACAAACTTGGATGTCCTAGCCAATAAGCCTGTTTTTATGCCAATACCATGCTATTTTGATTACTGTCACTTTGAAATATTGCCTGAAATCTGGGAGAGTTCATCCTCCAGCTTCATTCTTTTTCTTCAATAAACCTTTGGCAATTCTGGATCTTCTGTGATTCCATAGAAATCTTGGGATCATTTATTTTTTCCCATTCTGTAAAAAATGTCCTAGGTAATTTGATAGGAATTGTATTAAATTTGTAGATTGTCTTGGGCAGTATGGCCATTTTAATGATGTTGATTCTTCCAATCCAAGGGAATGGGATATCTTTCCATTTCTTTAAGTTATATTTAATTTCCTTAATCAATGCTTTGTAGTTCTCCATGTATAAGATTTTCACCTCCTTGATCAAATTAATTCCTAAGTATTTTACTGTTTTGGGTGCAATAGTAAAAGGGATTATGTCTTTACTACCATTTCCTGTTGATTCATCATTACTGTAAAGAAATGCAATGATTTTTATACATTAATCTTATACCCGGCATACTTGCCAAATTCTCTTATTAGCTCTAGTATTCTTTTGTGTGTAGAGTTTTTTGGGTTTTCTACACATAGTGTCATGTATCTGCATATAGTAAACAAATTAATCTCTTCTCTTCCAATTTGGATCCCTTTTATTTCTTTTGAATGTCTGATTGCTGTTGCCATGACATCCAAGTTTATGTTGAATAGAAGTGGTGAGAATGGGTAACTTTGTCATATCCTGGATTTTAGTGGGAAGGTTTTCAGTTTTTCACCACTGAGAATTATGCTGGCTGTGAGTTTATTATAAATAGCTTTTATTATACTGAGCTATGCTCCTTTATACCAACTTTAGTAAGAGTTTTTATCATAAGTGGGTGTTGAATGTTATCAAATGCTTTTTGTGCATCTATTGAGATGAAAACGTTGTCTTTCCCATTCTTTTGTGGATGTGGTGTATCACATGATTGATTTGCATATGTTGAACAATTCTTGTGTTCCAGGGATGAATCAAACTTGATCATGGGGTATGATTTTTTTTTAACATTTTTTATTGATTTATAATCATTTTACAATGTTGTGTCAAATTCCAGTGTAGAGCAAAATTTTTCAGTTATACATGAAGATATATATATATATTCAATGTCAACTTTTTTCTCCATGAGCTACCATAAGATCATACAATCTTGTATGTATTTCCCTGTGCTATACAGTATAATCTTGTTTATCTATTCTACAATTTTGAAATCCCAGTTTATCCTTTCCCACCCTCCGCCTCCTTGGCAACCACAAGTTTGTATTCTATATCTATGATCTATTTCTGTTTTGTATTTATGCTTTGTTTGTGTGTGCTTTTTTTTTTTTTTGATACCACATATGAGTGATCTCATATGGCATTTTTCTTTCTCTTTCTGGCTTACTTCACTTAGAATGACATTCTCCAGGAGCATCCATGTTGCTGCAAATGGCCTTATGTTGTCGGTTTTTATGGCTGAGTAGTATTCCATTGAATAAATAAACAAACTCTTCTTTATCCAGTCATCTGTTGATGGACATTTAGGCTGTCTCCATGTCATGGCTATTGTAAATAATGCTGTTATGAACATTGGGGTGCAGGTGTCATCCTGAAGTAGGGTTCCTTCTGGATATATTCCCAGGAGCAGAATTCCTGGGTCACACATTAAGTCTATTCCTAGTCTTTTGAGGAATCTCCATACTGTTTCCCATAGTGGCCTGCACCAAATTCCGTTTCCACCAGCAGTGAAGGAGGGTTCCCTGTTCTCCACAGCCTCTCAAGCATTTGTCATTTGTGTATATTTGAAAGTTAGCCATTCTGACTGGTGTGAGGTGATATTTCATTGTAGTTTTGATTTGCATTTCCCACATAATTAGTGATACTGAGCATTTTTTCTTGTGCCTATTAATCATTTGTATGTCTTCCTTGGAGAATTGCTTGTTTAGGTCTTCTGCCAATTTTTGGATTGGGTTGTTTGGTTGTTTCTTATTAAGTCATATGAGCTGCTTATATATTGTGGAAATCAAGCCGTTGTTGGTTTCATTTGCAAAAATTTTCTCCCAATCCATAGGTTGTCTTTTTGTTTTACTTATGATTTCCTTTGCTGTGCAGAAGCTTATAAGTTTCATTATGTCCCATTTATTTATTCTTGCTTTTATTTCTACTGCTTGAGTAGACTGTTCTAAGAGAATATTTTTGAGATGTATGTCAGATAATGTTTTGCTTATGTTTTCTTCTAGGAGGTTTATTGTATCTTGTCTTATGTTTAAGTCTTTGATCCATTTTGAATTGGTTTTTGTGTATGGTGTAAGGGAGTGTTCTAGCTTCATTGATTTACATGCTGCTGTCCGGTTTTCCCAACACCCTTTGCTGAAGAGACTGTCTTTATTCCATTCTATATTCTTGCCTCCTTTGTCAAAGATTAGTTGACCCAAAGTTTGTGGGTTCATTTCTGGGCTCTGTATTCTGTTCCATTGGTCTATATGCCTGTTTTTGTACCAATATAATGCTTTCTTGATGACTGTAGCTCTATAGTATTGTCTGAAGTATGGGAGAGTTATTCCCCCAGCCTCTTTCTTTCTCTTCAGTAATGCTTTGGCAATTGTAGGTGTTTGATGGTTCCATATAAGTTTTATTATGATTTGTACTAGTTCTGTGAAATATGTCCTGGGTAATTTGATAGGAATTGCATGAAATCTGCAGATTGCCTTGGGCAGTGTGACCATTTTAACAATATTGATTTTTCCTGTCCAAGACCATGGGATATCTTTCCATTTATTAAAGTCTTCTTTAAGTTCCTTCATCAATGGTTTATAGTTTTCTGTATATAATCCTTTCACTTCCTCGGTTAGATTTATTCCTAGGTATTTTATTACTTTGAGTGCTATTTTACAGGGGATTGTTTCTTTACTTTCTTTTTCTGTTGATTCCTAGTTAATGTAAAGAAATGCAACTGATTTTTGGACATTAATCTTGTAACTTGCTACCCTGCTGAATTCTCCAATTAGGTCTAGTATTTTTTGTGTGGCCCTTTTAGGGGTTTCTATATATATAGTAACATGTCATTGGCTTATAGTGACACTTTTACTTTTTCTTTTCCAATTTGGAACCCTTTTATTTCTCTCTCTTGCTTGATTGCTGTGGCTAAGATTTCCAGGACTGTGTTGAATAGGAGTGGTGATAGTGGGCATCCTTGTCTTGTCCCAGATTTTAGTGGGAAGATTTTGAGTTTTTCACCATTGAGTACTATGCTGGCTGTAGGTTTGACAAATATAGCTTTTATTATGTTGAGATATGTTCCCTCTATACCCACTTTGGCAAGAGTTTTTATCATAAATGGGTGTTGTATTTTATCAACTGCTTTTCCTGCATCTATCGAGATAATCATGTGGTTTTTATCCTTTTTCTTGTTGATGTGATGTATTACACTGATTGATTTGCGTATGTTGAACCAGCCTTGTGTCCCTGGGATGAACCCCACTTGATAATGATGTATAATCTTTTTTATTAGTTGTTGTATTCTATTTGCTAATATTTTGGTGAGGATTTTGGCATCTATTTTCATCAATGATATTGTCCTATAATTCTCTTTTTTGGTGGTGTCTTTGCCTGGTTATGGTATTAGGGTAATGATGGCTTCATAGAATGAGTTTGGGAGTATTCCCTCCTTTTCAATCTTCTGGAAGAGTTTGAGAAGAACTTGTATGAGATCTTCTTTGTATGTTTGGTAGAATTACCCAGTGAAGCAGTCCGGTCCTGGACTTTTATTTGTAGGGAAGTTTTTTACTGCTATTTTGATTTCATTTCTAGTGATCAGTTTGTTCAAGTGGTCAGTTTCTTCTCAATTCAGTCTTGGTGGACAGTATGTTCCCAGAAACTTGTCCATCCCCTCTAGATTATCCAGTTTGGTTCCATATAGTTTTTCATAATATTCTCATATGATATTCTGTATTTCTATTTTATTTGTTTTAATTTCTCCATTTTCCTTTCTTATTTTGCTAATTTATGCTCTCTCTTTTTTCTTATTTGTCAGTTTGGCCAGAATTTGTCAATTTTATTTACTTTTTCAAAAAAACAGCTTTTGGTTTCGTTGATATTTTTCTGTTTTTTTAATCTCCATTTTATTTATTTCCTCCCTGATCTTTATAATCGCCTTCCTTCTGCTGCCTTTTGGTTTTTTTTTCTTCTTTTTCTAGTTCTTTCAGCTGGTGGTTAAATTGTTTATTTGAGATTGTTCTTCTTTTTTGAGCAAGGCCTGTATCACTATAAACTTCCCACTTAGCACTTCCTTTGTTGTGTCCCATAAATATTGTGTGATTGTGCTTTCATTTTCATTTGTCTCAAGGTATTTTTTAATTTCAGCTTTGATTTCCTCATTGACCCATTGGTTTTTTAATAGCATATTGTTTAATCTCCAAGCTTTCCTTTTGTTGTCCTTTGTTTCTCTGTTGCTCATTTCTAGTTCCATGGCATTGTTGTCAGTAAAGATGCTTGAGATAATTTCTAACCTCTTAAAATTGTTGAGGTTTCTTTTGTGCTTAAGTACATGATCAATCATGGAAAATGTCCCATGTGCACTTCAAAAGAATGTATATCCTATTTTGGGGGGGTATAATGTTCTGAAAGTATCCACCAAGTCCAATTTTTCTTTTGTATTATTTAATTTCTCTGTTGCCTTATTTATTTTCTGTCTCAAAGATCTGCCTAGTGATGTTAATGTGGTGTTAAAATCTCCAACTATGATTATATTGCCATCAGTATCCCCCTTTATCTCTGTTAGTAATTGTTTTATATACTTAGGTGCTCCTATATTGGGTTCATATATATTAACAAGTGTAATATCTTCATCTTGTATCACCCCTTTAATTTTTATAAAATGTCCTTCTTCATCTTTCTTTATGGCCTTTGTTTTAAAGTCTATTTTGTCTGAAATCAGTACTGCAACACCTGCTTTCTTGTCTTTTCCATTTACATTGAATATCCTTTTCTATTCTTTCACTCTCAATCTATATGTGTCCTTCTCCCTAAATTGTGTCTCTTGTATGCAGCATATTGAAAGTTCTTGCTTTATTATCCGGTCTGCCACTCTGTGTGTTTTGACTGGAGCATTTAGTCCATTAACATTTATAGTAATTAATGATAGATGTGTGTTTATTGTCATTTTGAACTTGTGTTTGCAATTGAATTGGTATATCCTCCTTGTTACTTTCTTCTTTCTTTTGTGACTTGGTAATTTTCCTTTGTATTATCATGGATTTTATTTAATTTTTGTGACTCCCTTGTAAGTGTTTGGCTTGTGGTTACCCTTTTCTGTAAGTCTACTAGCCCATTACTATAACTGTTTTTATTAAACTGATAGTAACATGATCTCAAACCCATCCTACTGTGAACAAAAATTTTTAAAAAGAAAGAAGAAAAATATTCTATTATTTTACTGACTCCCTCTCCCAATGATTTTGATGTCTTCCTTTACAATTTTGTGTTTATTTGTAATTCATGAGT
Organism: Camelus dromedarius; assembly: GCF_036321535.1. Lineage (NCBI taxonomy): Eukaryota > Metazoa > Chordata > Mammalia > Artiodactyla > Camelidae > Camelus > Camelus dromedarius. Next base: position 36,934,456 of record NC_087448.1, read on the forward strand.
TATCACCTCTCTAGTTGTAAGTTTCTCATTTCTGTAGCATCCTGCTGCTTTCCTATTTAGAGTAGACCTTTCAATATTTCTTTTATCATGTGTTTAGTGTTGCTAAACTCTTGTACTTTTTTCTTGTCTGTGAAATTCTTTATATATCCTTCTATCCTAAAGGATAGCCTTGCTGGATCGAATACCCTAAGCTGCATCTTTTTCTCATTCAGGACTTTCAATATATCTTGCCACTCCCTTCTGGCCTGTAGTGTTTGTGCAGAGAAATCAGCTGAGAGCCTTATGGGGGTTCTCTTTGTTTTTCTTTTGCTGCCTTTAGTATCATTTCTTTATCCTTGACTCTGGCCATCTTGATTATGATATGTCTTGCTGTGGGTCTATTTGGGTTCTTCCTGTTTGGGAACCTCTGAGCTTCCTGTATTTGGATATCTGATTCCTTCTTTAAGTTTGGGAAGTTTTGAGTCATGATTTCTTCCAATACCTTTTCAAACCCATTTGATCATTCTCCCCCTTCTGGTATCCATATTTTCTGGAAATTGGCATGCTTTATATTATCCCAAAGGTCCCTTATGGTATTTTCATTTGTTTCTTTTTTTTTTTTTTTTTTTTTAACCTTGTAGCTGTTCTGATTGAGTGCTTTCTGTTGTCCTGTCTTCTAGGTCACTAATTTGTTCCTCTACATTATCTAGTCTGCTTTCTACAGCCTTTAGATCATGTCTTATATCAGCCAATGAATTTTCCAATTCTACTTGGCTCTTCCTTATAGGTTCAATTTCATTTTTGTCATATTTTATGTCTCTAAACACTATCTCTTTTAGTTTCTTCAGTACTTTGCTCCTTTATTGAAATCTTGGTCTAGTAGGCTATCAATGTCTATTTCATTAATCATTCTTTCAGGTGATTTCTCTTGTTGTTTTAATTGGGAATGGTTTATCTGCTTCTTCATCTTGCTCATGTCTCTCTGGCACTGTGGTTTATGGAGTATCAGTTATCTATTGTGGTCCTTACAGAGTTTATTTATTTATCTATCTCATATCTATGTAGGAATAACGCTTAAAATAAAAACAAAAAGAGAGAGAGAGAAAGAAAGAAAATTTTAAAAAGAAAGGTGAATAAAAGGTTTGAAAACTGTGTATGATGAATAATAGAAGACCGAGTTGAACCCGAATAGCAATTGGGTTGAGACGTTTTTTAAAAACTTTTAAAGAGAGAAACAGGGAAAAAATGTATTTGAAACCTGTGTATAATCATTAACAGGACATCAAAACCAATAGAAAAATGAATTGCTGTGGATTTTTAAAAATAATAATAATAAAAATATTTTTTACAAATTTAAAAGTGTTTAGAACTGGGAGTATATATAATTGTTTAAGAAGTAAAAATTAAAAGGGTAATAGAAAATAGAATAAGTAAAAACAGATTAAAAAAAAAATCAGGGGTGGTCTTCTCCTGGAGACTGTGTGCTTTTAATGCAAAGTCTTTCTGTCTTCATCCTGCTTTGGAAGCTCATCTTGCTGTTTCCATAGGCCCTCCATTGGCACCTTCTGTGCTGCTCCCAGTGCCTGTCGGCAAGCAGATCATCCCCCCTCCCAACACTGGGTCAGGTGCAGCTCTTCTTTGCTGTGGGCGGGCGGGTCACTACCCCTCCAGATGCCACTGTCAAATGTTGCAGACTGGCCAGGTAGGAAGGTGGGTCATGCCCCCTCCCAGCACTGTGGTCAGGGGCTGCTTTCCTGCCAGAAAGGTGGGGGGCCCCGTCCTCTCCCAGCGCTAGTCGCTCCACAGCTCTGTGCTGCTGCACCCTCTGTAGGCGGGCTCAGGGAAGACCAAGAAACAGCCCCATCCCTGCTCAGGGTCAAATCCCAGCTCCTTGTTTGTCTTGGTGGAGCAAGTTATCTGAGAGATCAGGGCAGAAGGATCCTATCTGCCTCACGCTGTAGACAAGTCTCCATCTGGCCTTTTAGGCTCCTAAGGTCTTAGGTGCAGATGCAGGTTTCACCCCTGCCCCAACCTAGGTGCTAAACACAGGAAGATATGGCGGCTGTGCCTGAGCCCCACCTCTCTTCACCTGAAAACTTTCTGCAGGTTTTCAGAGACTGGGGTATTCACCCTTCCCCCCAGGGCACATCAGCAGTGTTGTTTTATGGAGGGTCCAGGTTGTTCTGTCCTGTGCACCCACACCAATTGCACACAGCTCCCTACAGTCCCCTGGGGCTGCCTCAGTGCAGCCGTCCCCATCCTCTGCCCTGCTCGGGCAGCCTGGCCCAGCCCCCAGCTGCTGCCCACATCTCAGGCTGGGTGTCATGGCGACCCTCTGTGCCCATTTAACTTAGTTCTGTCAGTCAAGGGCTGCTCTGTACAGATCCAAGCCTCGGAGGCTCCCCCTCCATCCCACTGGCCTCTCGGTTGGAGAGGGGAGTCCCAGCGAACGAGCGCCAGTCATCCTTTGCCGCTCCCTCCCCACAGGACCTGTCCCACACTGTTTAGCTTTTTTCTTTCTTTTTTCCTTTTCTCCTACCAGATTTTTGGCATCTCTGTCTTTTGAAGAGGACGATGTTCTGTTGGAGTTCCACAGGTGCTCTGGTTGTCTGAGTGGGTCTGTGGATGTGAGTCTTGGTGTATTTCTGGGACAGAGTGAATTACAAGCATCCTTCTCCTCCGCCATGTTGGCTGGAAGAGGGGTATGATTTTTTTTTTTTTTTTATGTGCTGCTGGATCCAGTTTGCTAATATTTTGTTGAGGATTTTTGTATGTATTTTCATCAGTGATATTGGCTTATAACTTTGCTTTTTGGTAGTGTCTGTGTCTCATTTAGGTATCAGAGTTATAGTGGCTCATAGAATGAGTTTGGAAGTACTCCCTCCTTTTCAATCTTCTGGAAAATTCTGAGAAGTACTGGTATGAATTCTTCTTTTATGTTTTGTAGAATTCCCCAGTGAAGCCATCTGGTCCAGAACTTTTATATGCAGGAAGGTTTTTTCACTACTGATGTTATTTCATTTTTAGTGATCTTTCTGTTCAAATGGTCAATTTATTCTTGACTCAGTCATGTGGATTGTATGTTTCCAGAAACTTTTCCATTGCTTCTAGATTATCTGACTTGTTTCCATATAGTTATTCATAGTATTCTCATATGATACTTTGTATTTCTGTGGCATTGGTTTTAATTTCTCCATTTGACTTTCTTATTTTGTTTGTTTGTTTTCTCTCTCGTTTCTTCTCAGTGAGCCTGGCCAGAGGTTTGTTAATTTTGCTTATTCTTTCAAAAAATAAGCACTTGCTTTGATTAATTTTTTTTCATCATTTTGTAATCTCTATTTTATTTCCTCCCTAATCTTTATTATATCCTTCCTTCTGCTGACTTTTGATTTTGTTTGCTCTTCTTTTTCTAATTATTTAGGTAGTAGTTTAGATTGTTTATTTGAGATTGTTCTTGTTATTGAGGAAGATCTGTATCACTATGTACTTCCTTCTTAGGACTGCTTTTGCTGCATCCCATATATTTTGTGTATTTTTTTTTCATTGTTGCTCATTTCCAAATATTGTTTAATTTCTTCTTTGATTTCATCATTGACCCATTGATTTTTTAGTAGCATATTGTTTAATCTTTATGCTCTCTTTTTTTTTTTCTCCTTTGTTTTTCTATGGTTGATTTTTATTTTCATAGCATTTTGGTTAGAAAATATGCTTAAAATGATTTCTATACCTTTAAATTTGTTGTGTCTGAGTACATGCCCCTATCCTACAAAATGTTCCATGTACATTCAAAAAGAATCTATGTTCTATTTTAGATGATGTAATGTTATGAATATATCAACCAATCAAATTATTTTATATAGTTTCTCCATTTCCTTATTTTCTGTCTGGAAGATCTGTCCAGTGATTTTAATGGGGCATTAAATTTTCCTACTGCGATTGTATTCCCATCAATTTCTCCCTTTATATCTGTTAGTATTTGATTTATGTATTTAGGTGTTCCTATATTGCATGCATATATGTTAATGAGTGTAATATCCTCATGTTGTATTGCTCTTTTAATCATTATATAGTGTCCTTCTTTATCTTTCTTTATGGCCTTTGTTTTAAAGTCCATTTTGTCTAAAATCAGTATTGCTACTTCTGCTTTCTTGTCACTTCCGTTTGCATGGAATATCTTTTTCCATCCTCTCACTTTCAATCTATGTGTGTCCATTGCCCTAAAGTGGGCCTCATGTACGCAGCATATTGTAGGTTCCTGTTTGGTTACCCAATCTGACCCTCTATGTCTTTTGATTGAAGCATTAAGTACATTGACGTTTATGATAATTGATAGATGAGTATTTATTGCCATTTTGATCTTAGTTTTGCAGTTGATTTGATATTTCCTCTTTGTTCCTTTCTTTTTTCTTTTCCTTTTTGTGGTTTGATAATTTTCCTTTGCATTATCTTGGTTTCTTTTTGGTTTTTGTAACTTTATTGTTAGCTTTTGTCTTGTGTTTACCTTATTTTTTTTATGTACATAACCCATTACAGTGTCTGTTTGTTTTAAACTGATAGTCATATAAGCTCAAACCCATCCTACAAATAATGAAGAAGAAAAGAAAAAAAATCTATATTTTCTTCCTCCCCCTCCCACTCTTAATGATTTTGATGTCCTCTTTTACATCTTCATGTTTATTCTGTTGATACTTATGGTAGTTTTTTTTTTCTTTCTTTCCAATTATGATTTTCTCCTTTCTGTTGCATCCAGCTTCTTTTTTATTTAGAGTAGACCTGTCAATATTTCTTTTAGAATAATTTTAGTATTACTGAATTATTTTAGTTTTTGCTAGTCTGTGAAAGTTTTTTATGTCTTCTTCAATTCTAAAAGATAGCCTTGCTAGATAAAGTATACTAGGTTGCATGTTTTTCTCATTCACAACTTTGAATATATCTTGCCACTCCTTTCTGGCCTGCAGTGTTTGTATAGAGAAATTAGCTGAAAGCCTTATGTGGGTTCCCTTGTAACTAACTTTGTTTTTCTCTTGCTGCCTTTAGAATAGTTTCTTTATCTTTAACCTTGACCATGTTCATTTTAATTTGTCTTCACGTCGGTCTGTTTAGGTTCTTCTTGTTTGGGACCCTCTGTGCTTCCTGTACTTGGATCTCAGATTCCTTCTTTACGTTTGGGAAAATTTCAGTCATGATTTCTTCAAATACCTTTTCAATCCTCTTTGCTCTACTTTATCCTTCTGGGACGCTTATTATATGTAGGTTGGCAAGCTTTATATTGTCCTATAGGTCCCTTTTATTGCTTTCACTTATTTTATTTGCTTTTCTGTCTGCTGTTCTGATTAGATGATTTATCTTGTCTTCTAAGTCACTTATTCATTCATCTGCATTGTCTAGGCAGCTTTTTACAGCCTTTAGCTTGGCTCTTATCTCTGCCATTGAGTTTTCTCTTTTTAACTATCTCTTCTTTATAGTTTCAGTTTCCTCTTTGAAGTATTCTGTCTCTATTCACTCTTAGTCTCTCTTAGTTCCTTCAATGCTTTGATCACCCCCTTTTGAAAATCATGATTTAGTAGACTGTCAAGGTCTATTTCATTGACCATTTATTCAGAGGAGTTATCTTATTCTTTTATTTGGGAGTTGTTCTTCTGCAAAACAAAACAAAGAAAGATTTTTTTGTTTAAAAAGAGGATAAATTAAAAAATAAACCCAGAAAAACAGAACAAAAAAAGTAAAAAGCAGTAAATTTTTAAATAAAATATTAAAAATGACAATTTTAAAAGAGATTAAAGGAAGACAAAGCATAAAAATTTGAAAAAATTAAATTAAAAATTAAAAAAGAAAAGAAAAAATAAGGAAAAAAAAGAGAGAATGTATTCCCGTGCAGACAGTGGACTTCTAATAATTTCATTGCAAGGTGTGTTTTAAGTATGGATGTTTGGCAAGGCTTCCTTCCATGCTGTTGGCTGTTATACCTTTGGTTGAGGGTGTGGAAAGTGTGGTGGCCAGATCCTGCCCTGTCTATTGAGCAGGGCCTCATTTTTTGTTCTGTGGTTGTCCCTGCTCCTGCCCATGCCCTGCTGCAGTTACTGGAACTCCACTTGGTTCTTGCAGAGGCCCTCAGCTCATGCCCTCAGGTCCTCTCCCTTTCAGTGCAGCACTGCATCCCAGTGCCAATGTAGGTGGGCTCAGAACAAGACTGCACCAGCCCTCACCCCTGCTCTGTGCCAAAACCCCACTCCTTGCTCCTTTTTCTTAGTGGCATGAGACCACAAAAGCACTGGACGAGAATGGTTCCCTTTGCCTGGGGCTGTAAATAAATCTCAGTCATGCTTACAAGGTTTGCAGACCCCCTGGGTATGGCTTCAGTTTTCAACTCCACCTCCTCCTGAGATCTGCACACAGGGAATATGGTGGCTGTGGCTGAGCCTCACCTCTCTTCTTCTGAGGTGCCAGCAATGTTGCTAGGAGTCTGTGGAGGGAAAGGCTACAGAGACTCTTCCTCCAATGCACAATGGCAGTGTTGTTTTGCTTTTTTTTTTAATGAGTCACAGGCTATTCTGTTCTGTATACCCTCCTAGCCATGCTGCACAGCACAGTCCAGTCTCCTGAGGTTGACTCTGTACATTTGGCCCCAGTCCTTCAACTGGTTTGAGCAGCCTTTCCCATCTAACTCCCTCTGGTTCACGTCTAGAGCTGGGGGTCATGAAGACCCTTTGTTCTCATTTCACTTAGTTCTGACAGTCAAGGGCTGTACAGATCTGAGACTTGAAGATTCCCCTTCCATCTCACTGGCCTCTCTGTTGGAAATGGGAAGACCCAGTGTTTAAGCACTATTCCTCATTTTCCTCTCCCTCCCCTCAGGACTGGTCCTGCACTGATTTCCTTTTTCTTCTTCCTTTTTTTTTTTTTTTTCCATTTCTTCTACCAGATTGTGACAACTTTTGTCTTTTGAAGAAGGTGATGTTCTGTTAAATTTCAGCAAGTGTTCTGAACACATTGGTTCCGTGGATATCTCTCTAGGTGTATTCAGGGGACTGGTTGAGTTAGGAGCATCCTTCTACTCCACTATGTTGGCCATTCTCCCCTTTCAGCACTTTTAATATATCATATATATCATGCCATTCCCTTATGGGTTTGTAAAGTTTCTGCAGAGAAATCAGCTGATAGCCTTATGGGGATTCATTTATATATGGTTTTTAGTTTTTCCCTTGCTGCCTTTAGAGTAGTCTTTTTATCTTTAAATTTTCCTATTTTAATTATGACTTATCCTGATGTGGGTCAGTTTGGGTTTATTTTGTTTGAGACCTTCTGTGCTTCCTGTACCTAAATATCTGTTTCCACCTTTAGATTTGGGAATTTTTCAACCATAATATCTTGAAATCAATTTCTACCCCCTTCTCTCTTTCTTCTCCTTCTGGAAACCACACAGTGAGATTTTGGTATGTTTAATATTATCCCAAATATTGCTTTCTTTTTTTATTTGCCTTTTTTTCCTGCTTTTCTTTTTTGACAATATTCTTTATTCTATTCTCCCAGATCCCTTATCTCTATCACTTAGTGTGCTATTTATTCCTTCTAGAGTTTTTTTTTTAATTTCAGATATTGAAATATCTAATTTCAATTAGATATTTTAAAATATTTTTTAGTTCCTTGTTAAAATGTGTTTAGCTTGATCATTTTCCCATATTCAGTTAACATTTTTATTAGCAATGTTTTGAATTCTTTGTCTGCTAAATTGTCTATTTTTGTCCATGAGTTTTCCCTTACCATTTCAATTAAGAGTTTTTCCTCTGTCTTTTCATTTTACTTAACTTTCTCTGCCTCTATGAGTTTGAGTGAAACAGTTACCTATTTTGGTCTTGTAAGGGTGTTCTTATGTGGGAGTGTCTCTATGCAGCTGGGGTGCACTCAATGACTTTGGTGGAGACCTCGATTTGATGTAGATGCCAGTCACAAATTTATGTAGGGTATTCTGGCAGCTATTACTTGGTTGTGAATGGGACTGTGAATAGTGGAGCTAGAGACTGAGCAGGGTGTGAGACAGGATTTTTTCTCTGCTCAGTGGCTGTCACCTCCCTACCACAGGACAACTCTGAGCCCAAGTTGCTGAAGAATCCCTGAGGATTGAGCTTGAGCTGGCTCTTTTCCCTTTAAGTGTGTGTTTTTCTTTTTCCCACACTGGAAAATTGCTGCAAAGTGGGGGAGTGCTAAAGGAAGTGGGGCTCATGTACCTACAGAGCTCTAAAGTTCTCCCTGTGTAGGCATTTGTGAATCTGCATGACTATAGCCCACATTTGTGCATTTTCTTCAGTTATAGCTGCTCCAAATCTAGCTCTGAGCAGTGACATGGAGTGAGCAGGGCTGAATTGTTCCCAAAGATTGAGCTGGGGTACACAGTGAATTTGTCAGTGGTCCAGCGGTCACTAGTGTAGAACTCTTTCCACCTGGCATGGGGTAAGGGGCAAGCCAGCACCTGTGTGCTCTTCTCAAGTGGAGTCTAGACTTCCTCAGCTTTTCTGTCCGCCCCAGGAGTTACCAACTAGCCAAGAGGGCTTCTCTCCTATGCATAGGAACTCAGGCCTGGGACACCCAGTCTGTGTCTTTAACTGCTCACTCCCTAGGGATGATATTCACCTGTGTGATCTCCCTTTTCTTCTGAATCCCTTCCACAGGTCACAGGACCCAACTCAATGGCTTTTCTTCCCATCCTATCCAATTACATGTGTCTCCTCTCAGCCTTTGTTGTACAGGTGCCCTTCTTCCAGTTTTCAGTTAGTTTTCAGTGAGAATTGTTCCACATGTAGATGTATTTTAGATATGTTCATGGAGAAGGTAAGTTCCATGTTCTCTCACTTAGCCATCTTTATCTCTCCCAAGATATTAAGTTAACTTCCACTAATTGTGATTAATCAAGCTTTAAAATATCCAAAATGGCAAATATATATATAAGTTTAAACAACAAAGTTGTCTTGATATAATCAATATGATAATTTTAATTATCAATTAGGTAATACTGAAAGTAAAAATTACATCAATACTATGCTGAGTGTTTGTTCTTGCTAACAGGGATATGAACTTCAAAGTTTTGACTTGTGTTATGTGAAATGCCACACAGCTATAAATTGAAACCTTTTTTCAGTCCATTCTGTATGTTTTTATTTTCAGAAAATGTAATTTGTTATGAATAACTTATGTTTCAGTAGTTAAATAAATTGATCACAAATATACATTAGTATCTATCTTGCTGCAAAATGGTAAAGTGGTAAGAAATGGTCTATAACTGACAAAAGAGTTTTTTCTCTTTGAAAATAAAATTGTACCATATTGGTAAACTGTTTTAAATCAACAATTTCAACAACAAAAGTCAATATAATGAAATTGAAAGTGACTTAGACTTCAGTTTATTTTACAGAGACAACCCTGACATACTTTTTGACTCCATTCTTGCTTATTTTCCATGTGTTTCCTGATATTCAGTCAAATAGATGTCTGATTTTACTACATAAATTTACACTTTTTTTTGACTTCTTATCTTTTTTTCCAAGCCATGCTTCACATTTAACTATGGCAATTTTTACCTTTTTATGATGTTTAGAGTAGAATAAGCATTTGAACTATGAGTCAGACAACTTTTGTTCCTAATACTGACCATTTCTATAAACCTGGGTATGTTGTCCAACACTCAAATCTAACTTTGCTCATTGACAAAATGGGAAAATAAGTTGTCATCTTGTCATAAAGAATAAATGTGAAAAATATATTTAAAAATCTAACATAGAATTAATTTCATGATGGATATTCTCCAAATGGCTAAGATTCTTATAGGATGTAGTATAGTGGATTATTTAAGATACATAGGTTAAATTCAGCAATAGTATACTTCAAATCTACATTCCTATGTGTTTTTGTTAATTATTTTGTTTATCTCCTAGGTTACTGATATGTAAAATGTGTTAATTACACTTACAAGTCTTAGAATAAAAAGTAAAATAATAAATTGAAAAACTTTTGTAGAATATCTTAAAAATAGTAATTTTTAAAGAATTATTTGCTTCCTCTAATTTCCAATTTCCCCCCCATATTGATTTAAAAATAATATTTAAAAAATAGGTAAGTATGGCCAAGTCACTCTACAATAAAATTCTGTTATCTCCAAGATAATAAATAACCTCTACTAAGAATTTATTTCTAGGATTATCTCACTTTAATTCCTTCTCACTTTTTGGTAGCACTTATACACTTTTCTTGGCTCATTCACTATTTAATAATTTTATTTGTTATTCTTTTTACATGACTCTGTCTCTACCTGAATGTTTTATATCTTAATCTACCTGGAGAACATTTATTTCTCTATTTTTTTTTTCAAATAACAATTACTCTGCATGGCCTTTGTGCATTTTGGTAAATATATTACTGTATCCTTTTTGATGCCAAGTAATTCTTTGAACCTCATTATAGAAAATTGCATTGCATTTGTGATTTATTTTGTCATTTTTAATCCTTCTACTAAACTAATTAAAAATCCATTATATAACTTTTTACACTTTTGATTCATGTCAGAGGGCTTCATAGATGGTGCATTCTCAATTGTTGAATTGAATTAAGTAGTCATTAGTTTGTGGAGGTGGCCTACATGGTGAAGTAGGAAGACTTTAAACTCACTTCCTCCCACAGGCACCCCAAAATTATAACTACTTAAAGAGCAATTATCTATGAGAATAACCTGAAGACCAAAAAAAAAAAAATGTTTTTTCCACAACAAAATACGTAAAGAAAGATACACAATAAAATAGGTAAGAAGTATGGAAACATGGTCTAGTTTGGAGTTGCATCCTCAGGTAAGCAACTCACAAATGAGAGGAATATCAGAATCATAGAAATCCTCCCACCAGGAACAAGGGGTCCAAAACTCACTTTGGACCTTCCAGCCTGAAGGCCCTGCAATGAGAAGACAAAACCCCCAGAACATCTGGCTTTGAAAACCAGTGGGACATATATTAGGGAGAGCTGGAGGATTAAGGTTAAAAAAAAAAAAAAAAACAGTTCTGCTCTTAAATGGTACACACAAAATCTCACTTGCTTTGAGTTCCAGCACAGAGACCATAGTTTGAAAGAACTCTGAGCCAGACTGATTTGCTGATTTTAAAGAAACTTCCAGAGAGGCAAGACACAACTGAAACTTCCCTGGGGATGGAGATGCTGGTGGCAGCCACTTTGAGAGCTTATTCTGCTGAGATAATACAGGTGCTGGCAAGTACCATCTTGGAATCCCCCTCTCACCTATTTGTGCTGGGAGTTACACACAAATGGATAAGTGCCAGCTCCAAGCACCCTAGACCATTCAGACAGCTGTGTGGGATCCCAGTTCCATCCTTCAGCAGGCCCACAATCACCACATGATGTGTGGCCTTGTAGCCAACTGTACCAGGGCCCAAATCTACTGACCAGAATGCCCACAATAGTTGGCTTCAACAAAAGAGAAGGGCACGTGCAGCCCACATATGGAACACTCCTAGAGCATATATCTCAATGACCAGAGGGGAACATGCTAACATGCTGCTGGGCCCCATAGAATGTCTCCTTCACAAAGCCCCTTCTCCAAGATCAGGAAATTTAACTGACCTACTTAACATAGAAATAAACACAGAGAACTGGGCAAAACAAAGAGACAGAGGAATATGTTCCAAACAAAAGAACAAGGTAAAATCCCAGGAAAATAAATCTAAATTTAAGTGAAGATACCCAAACAACCCTATAAGGAGGTGAAGGTGATAATAATATAAATGCTCACTGAACTCAGGAGAAGAGCACATGGACACAAGAATTTCAACAGAGGTAGAAAATATAAAGAACCAAACACAGATAAAGAATACAAAACTGAGGTAAAAAAAATACAGTAGAAGGAATTAACAATAGATCAGATGATACAGAGGAATGGATCAGTGATTTTTAAGGCAAAGTAGTGGAAATCACCCAAGATAACAGAAACAAGAAGAATATTTTTACAGGAGGATAGTTTAAAAGACAACTAGGAAAACATCAAGTACACTAACACTCACATTATAAGTGTCCCAGAAGGAGAAGAGAATAAGAAAAAGGCAGATAACTTAATTTAAAGAAAGAAATAATAGCTAAACAGTTTTCTTACCTGGGGAAGGAAACAGAAAACTCATTCTAGGAAGCACAGAAAGTCCCAAACAAGATAAACCCAAAAAGGTCCACACAATGACACATTATAATTAACAAGACAAAAATTAAAGTTAAAGAAATAATCTTAAGATCAGCAAGAAAAAAGCAATTAGTTAAGCACAAAACAACTCCCATAACACTCTCAGCTGACTTTTTAGCAGAAGTTTCACAGGCCTGAAAACAATGATCTGATATATCCAAAATGATGCAAGTAAAAATTGACAATTAGGAATGCTTTATCAACAGATTATTATTTAGACTGAAATAGAGATAAAGAGTTTTTCAGACAAGCAAAAGCTAAGAGTTCAGAGATCAGCAGTAATAAACTAGCTCTTCAAGAATAGTTAAAGAAAATTCTCTAAGAGGAAAAGGCCACAATAAGAAATATAAAAATTATTTTTAAAAAATCTTACTAGTAAATACAAGTATAGAGTAAATGTGGAAGATCAACAACATAGGAGCCTAGTAGAAAGATTAAAAGCCCAAAATAGTAAAATCATCACATCACCACAATAAAAAGGTAAGGGATATGCTAAACAAAAAAAGATGTAAATATGACATCAAAAACATTAAACATGAGTGAGAAGTAAAAATGTAAGATTTATGGAATTAATTCAAACTTAAGAGATTATCAATTTAAAACAATTTGCTAAATATAGGTTGTTAAATATGAACCTCATGGTAACCAGAAACCAATAACCTTTAATACATACACACACGCACACATACACCAAAAAAAAGGAATCTAAACATAACACTAAAATAGTCATCTAGTTACAAGGGAAGAAAGAAAAAGAAGAAAGGAACTAAAAAGAACTACAAAAACAGCCAAACAAATTAAACAAACAAATTAACAAAATGGCAATAAGTATATATAGATAACATTTCATCCCAAAGTAGAATACATTTTCAAGTGAACCTGGAACATTTTTCAGGATAAATCATGTACTATGCCAAAATAAATTTTAATAAATGTAATAAGATTGAAATCATATCAAATATGTATTCTGACCACAAGTTTATAAGACTAGAAACTATCTATAGGACAAAAACTCCAAAAACACCAACAAATAGAAACTAAGCAACATGCTACTGAACAACCAATGAGTCACTGAAAAAATTAAAAAATAATTAAAAAAACTTGGAGACAAATGAAAATAGACAATCATCCACAGTCTATGTATCACTGCAAAAGCACTTCTAAGAGGAAAATTCATAGTGACACAATCCCCTCAGGAAACAAGAAAAATCTCAAATAAACACCTAACAATAAACCCAAAGGAACTAGAAAAATCAAAACCCCAGGTTAGTAGAAAGAAGGAAATAATAGAGAACAGAGAAGACATAAATCGAATAGAGACTAAAAATGATAGAAAAGATGAATGAAATTAAGCTTTTTTTAATAAACAGAAAAAATTGTTAAACCTTTAGGTAAACTCATCAAGAAAATAGGAGAGCAGGTCCAAATAAATAAAATGAGAAATGAAATGAATAGTTACAAACAACACCATAAAAACATAATGAATCATAAGAGATTAATATCAATAATTATACACCAATAAAATGGACAACCTAAAGAAAATAGATGATTTTTCTAGAATGTACAATTTCCCAAGACTGAATCAAGAAGAAAGAGAAAATATAAAAGATCAATTACTTGTAATAAAATTGAATCAGTAATTTAAAAACTCCAAACAAAGTCTGGAGTAAGATGACTTCATGTGGAAATTCTGCATACATTTAAAGAGCGAACACCTATTCTTCTGAAACTATCCCAAAAAACTGAAGAGGAGGGAATGTTTCTGAACTCATTCTATGAGGCCAGTATCACTGTGATACCAAAACCAGACACAGACCAAAAAAAACAAAAAAACAAAAAAAGCCAATATTACTGATGAAAACAGATGCAAAAATCCTTAACAAAATATAAGCAAAGTGAATTCAACAGTACATTAAAAGGATCATGCAACTTAATCAAGAAGGGTTTGTCCCAATTATGCAAAGATGGTTCAATATCTGCAGATCAAACAACATGATACCATCCATTAACAATTTGAAGAATAAAAAGCATATGATTATCTCAATAAATGCAGAAAAAGCTCTTGACAATATCCATTTATGATAAATTTTCAATGAAATAGGTATACAGGAAACATAACAAAATAAAAATTGACATCACATTTTATGGTAACAAGCTGAAAACATTTCCTCCAAGATTAAGAAAAAGACAAGGGTACCCATTGTTGCATATTTTATTCAATATAAGATTGGAAGTATTAGCTACTGTAGTCATAAAAATAAATAAAAGGAATTTAAATTGGAAAGGAAGAAATAAAACTGTCACTGTTTGCAGATGACATGATACTATACATAGAACAGCCTAGATAAAAAATTCATATATAAAAATCTGTTGAGAGTCTATACTCTAACAGACTTTCAAAAAGAGAAATTAAAGAAATAATCCCATTTACAATTATATCAAAAAGAATAAAATACTCATGAATAAATCTAAATAAGGGAGTAAAAGACTTTTAAGATACTAATAAAAAATTTGAACACAACACAGACGAGTGGAAATATATACTGTATGCATGGATTGGAATAATTAAATTGCAAAATGACCCAAGGCAATCTACAGTTTCAATGCAAACATAAACCCTATCAAAACACCAAAATAATTTTTCACAGAACCAGAACATTTAATTCTAAATTTGTTTGGAACCACAGAAGACCCTGAATAGCCAAAACACTCAAGAAAGAAGAATAAAACTTGAGGTATCATGCTCCCTGATTTCATGTTATACTAAAAAGCTACAGTACTCAGCATGGTACTGACACTAAAACAGACACATAGATCAATGGAACAGAATAGAGAACCCAGAAATAAACCCACACTTGTATGATCAATAGTCTCAAAAAAAAAAAAAAAAAGAGGCAAGAATATGCAATGGAGAAAAAAGCCTTTTCAATAAATGGTGTCAGGAAAACTGGACAGGTACATTCAAAAAATACAAACTGTATTACTTTCTCATACCATACACAAACATAAATTTAAAATAGATTGAAGATTTAAATGTAAGATCTGAACCAATAAAACTCCTAGAAGAAAATATAGATATGTTCTTTGACATTGGCCTTGGCAATATTTTCTTCTTCTTTTTTTTTTTTAATCTATCTCCTCAGGCAAGGAAAACAAAAGCAAAAATAAACAAACAGGACTATATCAAACTAAAAACATTTTGCACAGTGAATTGAACTATCAAGTAAACTAAAAGGCAGCCTACTAAAAAGGAAAGAATTTGCAAATGATATATCTGATAAGAGGTTAATATTCAAAATAGAAAATAGCATATACAATTTCAACATCCAAAAAACAAACAACTCAAGTATAGGAATAGAATCTGAATAGATATTTTTCCAAAGACATATGGATGGACAACAGACACATCAAAAAATGTTCAACATTAGTAATCATTAAGTAAATGCAAACCAAACCAAAGTGAGATGCCAACTCACACCTGTCAGAATGGCTATTATAAAAAAAAGACAACAAATGAAAGTGTTGAAGAAGATGTGGAGAATGGAACACTTGTACACTGTTGGGATCGTAAATTCTGCAGTTACTATGGAAAACAGTATGGAGGTTCCTCAAAAAGAAAAAAAAAAAAGAATCATCATATGATCTAGCAATTTCACTTCTGGGTATTTACCTGAAGAAAACAGAACAAAAAATTCAAAAAGATATATGCACAAAAAAATACATTGCATGATTTTTCTGATAGCCAAGATTTGTGAGCAACTTAAGTTTCCATTGATAGATGAATGAATAATAAAGTTGTGAAATATGTATGGATAATAGAGTATTACTTAGCCATTACAAATAAAATCTTGCATATTGTGATAACATGGATGTATCTAGAGGATATTATGCTAAGTGAAATAAGTGGGGCAGAGAAAGACAATTATGGTATGACCTAACTTATATGTGGAATCTAAAAACCAAAACAAATGAATAAAACAAAACAAAACCAGAGTCTTAGATACAGAGAAGAAAGGAATGTTTTCCAGAGTGGACTGGGGTGGGGATAAAATAAGTAAAGGAATTAAGAGGTACAAATTCTAGTTATAAATTAGCCATGAGTATGTATTATACAGCATGAGAAATATCATCATCATTGTAATAAATTTTTATGGAGAGAGATGGTTGCTAGACTTATCATGGTAATAATTTAATAATGTATGCAAAAGTCTAATCACTAGTAATATACCTGAGTGTAACATAATATTGTATGTCAACTATATTTCAGAAAAATAGTAAGTTGTAGACATCATGATACCTTACTCCTAAATCCTTTGCACTGTATCCAAGAATCAAGTCAGACTTCAATATAAAAAAGTAAACTTGTAGAGCCAACAGTTAGCCAATTAGCATTCATTTATTCATTAATTAATTCATTCAAGCATTCTGTCATCTGACCAATATTTATGGATCTCCCATTATATGCATATTCCAGGCTTAGTAGTGGGAACACTAAATTGGGCAAGTTAACTCCTCAATTAGGTTAAGGTCAAAACTACAGGGAAACAGGCATCTAGTACTTTGTGACTAAATTTAATATTGGTAGAAGGAAAGATTGCTATGAGAATATGATGATCAGTTTCATTCTTTTTTTTTTTTTTTTCTGGAAAGTAGTCAATGTCAGTCAAGGCAATGGAGAAATATTAGTAGATAAGAAGGCTGAATTTGGGAATTTACCCTATTCTTTCCTGGAAAGTGGGTAAAGAGATGGAAAAAATACAGCTGGGAATGTTATTCAGGCAGGATTTATGAGGCTTATTTAAAATGAACAAAACTTGAAAAACACTTCTAAGTTTTTATTTGTTTGTTTTGTAATATAGTGTGAAATAGCATCTGGAAAGGAAAAGATAACGTGTGCTTATAAACACTGTGAAGAGACCATTCTTTCTGTAATAATAAAACAAAGACACTCAAAAGTAGATCAGAATATGCAGATGGCGTCAGTCCCGTGCTCAAACTTTGTCATAGCTGGGGGCTCGGCTGCGGAAATGCTCCAGCCTCAGCTTCAGCCCATGCACGGGATTGACCGGGACTGAGGTGGCTGTCTGTAAACGTGGAGACTGTGGTGATTGTTGCCATAGGTGTGCTAGCCACCATCTTTCTTACATGGTTTGCAGCCTTGGTGGTGGTTTGCAAGCAGTGCTGCTGCCGGCCTGGAAGACTTCTGCAGCCCTATGATTCCAAGCCCATTGTGGACTTCACTGGTGCCATGGAGGCCCAGCCCGAGCCTTCCAAGCCCTCTGGATGATGTTGTCATCATCAACCTCCACATCGAGGCCACTCTGGAGAACAAAGACTGGGTTGAAGATGCCTCAGATCTCATGTCCCAGCACACTGCCGTCTTGAAGATCTGTCACACTCTGACCAAATAACTTGTTGCCATGACCATGGGCTGTAGGGCCAAGATTAAGACCTCAGCCAGCATTAGTGACATCATAGTGGTGGCCAATCAGATCAGCCTGAGTGGGTGATGTTGTAAAATCAATGTACCCGCCATTGGACCCAAAACTCCTGGATACACCAACTGCCCTGCTCCTGTCAGTCAGTCATCTGGTGCTGGTGACAAGGAACACCTGCCACCTGACAGGGTGCAGGCCAGAAGGCACTAAATTGGCCAGTTACCTCTGCAGAAATCTTCAGGTCTAGGGAGGCCTTTATCTGGCTCAGAAGCCAGGGCTGCTTTTCAAAGGACTTCATAGTGCTCCTTAGCAGCAGACAGCGACTGGTCAATCCAATCCAGGCCCTTCCAGCTTTAACTATGCACACACAGCTAGGCTGGGCTCCACTTTTCCCTATAGAGTTAGTTATTCTCCATGGTGAGGGGGCCCAACCCAGCCATGTGTGCGTAGTTAAAGCTGGAGGGTGCAGTCAGTTTATGCCTCAGTTGCAGTTACAAAAGGTGACTGATGAAGGGCAGTGTAATACCACAGTTCCGGGAGGGGACAGTCACCGACTGTGCAGTAGCACTTCGAAAACTGGAGGACCATAAGCTTTATTTAGGTCACCTAGTGTTTTCAAGAAAATTGGGCCACTATCTGAGAATCCAAAGGCTTCACATTAAAATCAGAATTTCTGGCTTCTCTCGAACAATCAGAAGAGGAGGCAACTCTGATCTGCATTTTCCAAAGAAGAAAATAAGTGGAAACTAAGTAGGAGTTGCCTCCCTTGATGATAGTTGTACTCTCTCACCTGGCCTGTTTCATTTATTTTTTATTATCTGAGGCATCTGAGTTCCTCCTTCCCAATTGTAAGTGGAGGAATTTCATACTTTCTGGGATGGTCTTCCATATCTAACAGAAGTAAATGACTCTAGTTTGTTTGACTTTTTGTCTTTCTCCTACTCTTCAGAATCAATCCGAGGAAAAGTTCATAATCAACATTACCTTGCACTCCCAGAGATTCTCTGAAAAGTCTATGGCATATGTTATCTGTGGTCAAGAGGCCACCCGTTATGCATGGCACCCTTTAGCATTGTGCAGGACATAACATAATTATCTGTACAATTGTATGTGACAATTCTAACAACAGGTCAATGTAGTGCTTTGTGCTGCTTCCAGTCGCTTATCAAATACCCTCTCCTCTCAACTTTAGTGATTTTGACTTTAAATCCTCTTATGTGTTGTATTCATCAATACTTGTCTGTCCTTTCTTTTTCCTCTTTCATTAACTGTTGCTTAAGTTTAGTTAGTTAAAACACACACACACACACACACACACACAAAACTATTAATTGTTAAAGTAATATTCTAAACTTCAAAACTTTACAAAAGTTTACTCAAATGTTCTCTCCTTAGACAGGCCTTCAGTAAACATCATATATAAAAGTTTTCTCTGTACCTCCTTGTTAAAAACACACCACCTTTACTTTCTATCAACTGTTATACCTGACATAATTAATTTATTTTATAGCTCTCTCATTAAGATGTAAATTCTGAGAAACACTACTTTTCTCCTGTCTTTGCTGTACCTCTCTATAGTAGATATACAATAAATATTTGTTGAATAAATGACCATTTAGTTATTTTAAAAACTGATAGGGAAAAAAATATATGTCTGGATGACTAACAAACTTTGATCAGAAATGTCAGGCATTTTCTGCATCTTAAAAGCTATTTGCAATTCAACGTGATTACTTCTTTCTCCTTGAACTATGTTGGCCTGTACTTATGAAAAATAATTGGATATAAGCAAGGGGATAAAAATAAAGGCATAGTTGCAGATAGGCTTGCTAGTGAAAGAAGCATTTTTACCAGGATTTTTCAAACATTTGGAAGAAATTTTGCATAATCAGAAACCACACAATTCCTTTGTTTCCAGCTGTGAAGGAGAGATAAAAGGTTTTACTTCAAGCCAGATGTGTTTCTCTTATCCTGCTTTAGATATCATGTCAGTGATGGAGAAATTATTGGTGTAAAATTATAGATAATAATACATATTCGTCTCTATGTATATAGGATGACTATTATTGAAAAATATTTTTATTAACAAAAATACCATAACTATGTTTTAAATACTAAAAACACTGACATTAATGTGTTTTCAGAAAAAAAGATTACAGCTGAACTATGAAACATAAAATATTGCTGTATTTTGAATTATTTCTACATAACTAGATTGTAATTTATTAACAAAATATAATAGTAATTTAACTATAAATAAAAATAAAGGACAGAGTAATGAAAATTACTAAACAATTGATAAATTTAATTTAATACAATTTATAAAAATATTGAGGATTTAATATATTGTTAAACATATGTTCAAGTGTTGCTTATTGTAATTTTTAAATTAAACAAAATTAAATATTTTGTTTTTTAATTTTATTTTAAGCATAAAAGTATGTTTATTTCAAATGATTGCTAGTTTGAAAAAATATGTCTTATTTTATAAATTAAATTTTATGGAAGCTGCCACTTTGGAAAAATATATATACATATATAAATTTAAAACAAAACAAACATACATGTGTACACACAAAATTTGCTGGAGAATATATATATAGATATATTTTTCCCCCCAAGGTAGATCTTTCCATCAAATTTCATACATATAATTATACTTTTTTCTGACATTTCATGCATTTGATATGAATGTGTGTGTATTCTATCAAATATATATATTGAACATATTAAATATGTGTCACTTGAGTTTCAACATTAATATACTACATGGGGTCATACTTTTAATCCAGAAATTCAATTGTAAATGAAAATATTTAATATATAACATTATTTTATTTAAATCCTTATCAATTTCAGTTTCACTAAACATCTCAATCATAATTTGACATATATATTTAACAGAAAATATATGAAAATATACAGGCTGCTGTAGTCATTGAAGAGAGCAATTTGGAAGTATTTGTACTTATACATACTCTAGTAACACTACTCTTGAATAATATATCAAAGAAATGTTCACATAGCTTCATAAGTTTACAGATGCAAAGATATTTGTAGCAGTTGTTTATAGTAGAGTGGGTGGCAATGTTGGTTTTTATTATGTACAACCATTGAGTTGTTTGAATCAATAAGCTGAAAGTTCATGAAACACTGTGGATATAATTTAAAACAAAAGACTGAATGAAAAAAGAAAAGAATCATGAATGAGCTTTATAGACCAATGTCATTGATTGTGATTTAAAATAGAAATTAATGAAACAACCTAAAGGGAAGGATGTCTATTAGGGTAGTGAGAAAATAAGTGAGAAATGGAGACATGAATGATGTAGAAAATAGAAAAAAATCTTGCCTATTGCAATTGAACTAAAAATATATTTAACTAAACATTCTCTCTTAAATGCCTTGATGGAATGCTAAATTAATTCATTAATTCAGATTCAATAGAGAAAACCTACAATATTACATTACAGTGTCTTCAATGATTTACATTTTCTTTCAATTATTCTTTATCTGTGGAGAAATTATCTTATTTAATACAGTATTTCTAAAGACATCATTTTTCAAACATGTTTTGAGTGATGTCAAATAAAGAGGCTTTTGAGCTACAATCCCCCAAATTTTGAAGAGATTTCTCCCTGGACACCAAGAACTAGATTAAATTCCAGCAGACTCTGAGTTGTTGATTTCTTGTCCTCTGCCACCATCCATGCAACCTTAATCAGTTTAACCAAGGTGCTTCCTCAGTCTGTGGGGAAAAACTAGGATGGAGAATTGTATGGACAGTTTTCTTTCAAGTTTGTCCAGAGACACCTATTTTCTTAAAACTGTGTCTGTGGAGACAAACACTTTGCCTACTATAGTAGATTTGATAACAATGACAGTAATTGTGGTTGGCTTGCTAAAAAGGTCATTTGAGGGAGAACATCATCTTCATGTTCATTCAGCAGTAAACCAGCCAGTATCAATGGAAAATAAAATCTCATTAAGAGAATATTTGAAAATGCAGATGATTGGTTTTAATAAATTTGCCATGACTGGAGAGGAGAAAAATAATCAAGAGATACTGAATATAAAAGGAGAATGGTTTGTTAAAGTATATATATTATATAATGTATATATAACGTATATACATTATATATATATATAATGAAGTATTTTTCCTTGAGATAGCTAACGTCAAATTAATCAAAATGATAAGATCTAGAAACTTTGAGAAACATGATATCAGTTTCTCCCTTATTATTGTAATTCCCTTTTGGTGTTTCAAGGGGTAAAAAAATGACTTTGAAATTGTTTCCTTCCAGACTTACTACTTTGGATCTATATTATAATACTGTAATATAATTTTTGTATTAATTTAAAAGATAGCATATCTGAACCTTGGTAGTGGTTTTGAAATGTTTTTGCTCCAATGTCCCCTTATTACTTGGAAGCAAAAAAGGTAGTATCTGTATTCCAGGACTAGATTATATCTCACACTTTAAGATAACTTTTTAGAAATCACCTGCATGAGAAGAGATGTAGCTACAGTGTAATCACAGCATAGCCTCTTAATCTATTTTATTCAGGTAAATAAGGTAATTCAATTTTTCATGATATTTTGACTTGTGCCAAAATGTCCATGAAATTTGAAAGTTACATCTAAAAAACTTAGTGTGCATTGCCTGACTGGGACCTATTTGTCACCTGGGAAGATAATATTTAGTTTACTCAGCAGGGAAAATAACAACAACAATGGCAGCAACCCCATGCTGCTAACCTCTAGACACACTTTATTCAAGATTACAGTTTACCAAGGAGGAAATTGTTAAAAAAAACCTGGGAGGGCAATGTAATCTTCCTCAGTTCATGCCCCAGAAAAGAATTGCCAGAGATCCTTGGCCTCTCTTCAGCAATAGGAATCTTTTGGAAAATGTATTTATGTTTATATTATCAGTTAGAGACCACTAACTAAGTAATACTCATTTCTAAAAGGGAGCATAGAAGATGTGTTAATTATTTTGCCCACTCAGTTTCCTGTAATGCATAAAAATGACTAATAAGTGATGCTGAAATACTGAGATAAACATAAAAACTGTGAGAAGAAATAACAGAATTTCTACCCTAAAATCCAGTGTTATTTTTCTGAAATATATTAAAACACAAAGTAAAGTCAATACATATGTTGTTAGAATTTAAAAAAAACACTTTCTAAAACTACTTCAAAGACAAGGTCTTATGATTTATTCTTTCCTTCTATTCTTCCCTCTTCTACACTCAACACAGATTCTCTGTATTCATAAAGATTACATATGGAGAGCCATTAAAACATTTTAAAACAAACACATAAAACTATAATCAGATATCTGGAAAAAATATTCTCCTTTGCATACAAGGGCTTGACTAGGAGCATACCTTTTTCCCTATGAATCCAGCTTTTCTTCCTATGTTCCACATCTCTTTGAACTATACCACTATCTAGACAGTCACTTTCAACAGACACATCAGATTTTTAAAATCAAATATATCCCCTTAATGTGTCTCTATTTGTCATTTCTCCTTCTCCTTCTTCTTCTTCAATCAATTATAATGTGTCAATTTCTGGTGTACAGCACAATATCCCAGTTATGCATATATATACATATATTCATTTTCATACTCTTTCATTAAAGATTATAACAAGATTTTGAACATAGTCCCCTATGCTATATAAAAGAAACATTTTAAATATCTATTTTGCATTAGTATTCTCTCTGGATATATACCCATAGGTGGGATTGCTACATCATATGGTAAGTCTATTTTTAGTTTTTTGATGAATCTCCATACTGCTTTCCATAATGGCTGCACCAAGCTACATTTCCACCAACAGTGAAGGAAGGTTCCCTTTTCTCCACAGCCTCTCCAGCATATATCATTTGTGGACTTTTGAATGATGTCCATTCTGACTAGTGTGAGGTGATACCTTACTATAGTTTTGATTTACATTTCTTTGATAATTAATGATACTGAGCATTTTTTCATGTGCCTATTGTCCATTTGCATGTCTTCATTGGAGAATTGCTTGTTTAGGTCTTCTGCCCATTTTTGGGTTGGGTTGTTTTTTTCTTATTAAGTCATATGAGCTACTTATATATTCTGGAGATCAAGCCTTTGCCAGTTTCATTTGCAAAAATTCTCTCCCATTCCGTAGGTTGTCATTTTGTTTTATTTATGGTTTCCTTTGCTGTGCAGAAGTTTATGAGTTTAATTAGGTCTCATTTGTTTATTTTTACTTTTATTTCTATTGCTTGGGTAGACTACCCTAGGAGAACATTGCTAATATTTATGTCAGAAAATGTTTTGCCTATGTTTTATTCTAGGAGATTTATTGCGTCTCGCCTTATATTTAAGTCTTTAAGCCATTTTGAGATTATTTTTGTGTATGGTGTGAGTGTTCTAATTTCAATCATTTACTTGCTGATATCCAGTTTTTCCAACACCACTTGCTGAAATGAAGAGACTCTCTTCCCTCCATTGTATATTTCTGCCTTTTTGTGTCAAAAAACAATTTCCCATAGGTGTATGTTTATTTCTGTGCTCTCTATTCTGTTCCATTAATCCATATGTCTGTTTTTATGCCAACACCATGCTGTTTTTATTACTGTAACCCTGTAGTATTGTCTGAAGTCTGGGAGGGTTATTCTTCCAGCTTCATTCCTTTTTTTCAACATTCTTTTGGCAATTCTGGGTCTTTTGTAATTGCATATAAATTTTAGGCTTGTTTATTCTAGTTCTGTGAAAAATGTCCTGGGTAATTTGATAGGGATCACATTTAATCTGTAGATTACCTCGGATAGTGTGGCCATTTTAACGATATTGAGTCTTCCAATCCAAGAGCATAGGATATCTTTCCATTTCTTTAAGTCATTTTTAAGTTCTTTAATCAGTGTTTTGTACTTCTCCATGTATAAGTCTTTCACCTCCTTGTCAGATTTATTCCTAAGTATTTTGTTGTTTTGGGTGTGATTTTAAAAAGGTTTCTTTCTTTACTTTTTTTGTTTTTCCTGCTAACTCAATGTTAGTGTGAAAAATAGAACTGATTTTTGTATGTTAATCTTGTATCCTGCTATCTTGCTTAATTCTTTTATCAGCTCTAGTAGTTTTTGCATGTAGCTTTTAGGGCTTTTTTATGTATAGTATCATGCCATTCACATATAGTGACAATTTTACCTTTTCTCTTCCTATTTAGATCCCTTTAATTTCTTTTTCTTGCCTGATTGCTGTGGCTAGAACTTCTAAGACTATGTTAAATAGAAGTGCTGAGAGTGGTCATCCTTTTATTTTTTCAGATTTTAGTGGGAAGGCTTTCAGTTTTTTGCCATTGAGTATTATGCTGACTGTGGCTTTGTCATAACTAGCTTTTAGTGTGTTGAGATATGTTCTCTCTATACCCACTTTAGTAAGTTTTTTTTTTAATCATAAATGGATGCTGAATTTTGAAAGAGTAAACAAAGTTGACAAACCCATGGCCATGTTCAACAAGAAGTAAAAAGAGAGGATACAAATAAGCAAAATAAGGAAGGAAAATGGGGAAATTACAACCAATACCACAGAAATACAAAAATAAATAAGAAAATACTGTGAACAACTATATGCAAACAAATTGGACAATCTAGAAAAATGGACAAATTTCTGGAAACATACAGTCCACCAAGACTGAATCAAGAAAAATAGGCCGTTTGAACAGATTGATCACTAAAAATGAAATAGAATTAGCAATGAAAAGCCTCCTTGCAAACAAAAGTCCAGGACCAGATGGCTTCACTGGGGAATTGTACCAAAAATATATAGAAGAACTCATACTGGTCCTTCTCAAACTCTTCCAAAATATTCAAAGGGAGGGAGTACTCCCAAACTCATTCTATGAAGCCATCATCACCCTGATACCAAAACCAGACAAAGACAGTACCAAAAAAGAAAATCACACACCAGTATCACTGATGAACATGCAAAAATCCTCAACAAGATATTAGCATATAGAATCCAACAACACATGAAAAAGATCATACCCCACAATCAAGTTGGATTCATCCCAGGAACACAAGGATGATTCAACATACTATATTAACATGATACACCACATCTGCAAAAGAAAGAACAAAAGCCACATGATCATCCCAATAGATGCAGAAAAATCATTTGATAAAATTCATCATGTCTTTTTTATACCAACCCTCCTAATATGTAACTTACTCCATTAGTAGCTGCTTAAACCACTACAATCATCTCATAACTGGTCTGCATGTTGCCTTTTTCTCAATTTATGTTCCATGTTTCTCCTAAACTGATCTTACTAAAGTATATATCATATTAATCTTCTCTCCTCATTACAAATTAAGTAATTATATAATTTTGCTTGCAGCATAGTCTAAATCACTTACTGTGGTGTGTTTAGGTTTCTAGAAAACTCTTTTTATACTGATTTAAATAATATGGAAATTATTAAGTCACATACTTGGGAGGCAGAATGGACTCCATGATTTGCTCACTCCTGTGACTGAATAATGTCGTAAAAGCATAATTTCTTCATTTGCCTCTCATAGTTACAAATTTATTTTAATGCATGTTCTATTAATGAACTTACAATTATTTCAAATAGACATTAGAATATATAAACCTTGACTCATATTTGAGAAAAAAAGTGCATGTGATTTTTTTTAATTGAAATACATTCAGTTTATAATGTGTTAGTTTCTGGTGTACAGCATAATGATCCAAATATATATATGTATATATATTTATGTTCATATTATTTTCATTGCAAATTATTACAAAATATTAAATACAATGCCTTGTGTTATACAGCCACACAGTAGAAACCTGTTGTCTATTTATTTTATATATAGTAGTTAGTATCTGCAAATCCCAAACTCCCAGTTTATCCCTCCCCCACTTTCCATTCTGGTAACCATAAGTTTGTTTTCTATGTCTGTGAGTCCATTTTTGTTTTGTAAATATGTTCATTTGTGTCATTTTTTTAAGATTCCACATATAAGTGATATCATATAGTATTTGTCTTTTTCTGAATTACTTCGCATAGTATGATGATCTCTAGGTCCATCCGTGTTGCTGCAAATTGCATTGCTTCATTCTTTTCTATGGCTACGTGGTATTCCTTCTGTGTATATATACAACTTTTTTTTTTTTTTTTTGTATATCACAACTTTTTTATCCAAACTCTCTCAATGAACATTTAGGTTGTTTCCATGTCTTAACTATTGTAAATAGTGCTGCTATGGACATTGAAGTGCATGTATCTGTGTGAATTAGATTTCCTCCAGATATATGCCCAGGATTGGGTTACTGGATCATTAAGTAAGTCTATTTTTTTTTAGGAAATCTCCAGTGTTTTCCATAGTGGTTGCACCAAATCACATTCCCACCAACAGTGTGGAGGTCTCTCTTTTCTCCACACCCTATTTGACATTTATCATTTTTGTACTTTTTCCTTATGGCCATTCTGACTAGTATGAGTTTGATTAGACACCATAAATCTCTTAGAAGAGAACACAGGCAAAACATTCTCTAATACAAATTGTAGCAATGTTCTCCTATATCAATCTACAAAGGCAATATAAATAAAGTGAAAATAAACAAATGGGACCTAATTAAATTTATAAGAAGTGTTTGGTAATCATGAAAATGTCCTGAAGTTCCTCCATATGTGACAAATTGGAGCATGTACCCAGTCCTGAAGCAATTACTTTAGCCAGGGAAATCAGATTTTTTGATTGCTTCAGGTCAGCTAAGCTATACTCTGCCCTTGGAACCAGGATGGGAGGTAATAGAGAAAAGAGGTGATAAATAGTGAGAACAAAACACAGTATTTTCCACATGCTGCTAACTTGATAGAAAGATCTAGCTTCTTTTTCCTTTGTTTATTCATGCATTCAATAAAATGTGACAGATTGTATTTTCTAAACATTTTTGCAACAATATGTTTCATCCCACATATTCTTACATATACCTCACCTTAATCCTGGGCAGTCTTTTGTTATTGATATAACCAATGGAATACAGTGAAATAGTAGGTAGGTAACATGTGTGGCTAGATCTTACAAATGCCATAGATATTGACTTTGTTCCCTGGGAATGCTGACTCCTGGAACCAAGTAATCATAACGTGAGGAAAGATATACAATATTAAAAGGCCTTGTATAGGTTTTTGTTTTGGGGATTTTGTTTTGACTGAAAACCCCAGATGTGGTCTCAGTCATTCTGTATTCAACCAGCATCCACCTGAGTGAGGTAAAATTCAGTGTAACTCCAACCCCAGCCACCATCTGAATATAAACTCATGAGAGACCCCAAAATAATATTGTCTAGCTGAAACCATCATCCTACAAAAGTGTGGTATAATAATATAATATTAATTACTTTAATACACTATGCATTGAGCAATTAATTGCAAGCAATAGACAATCAGAACATACTGGTACCAGCACATCTTTCAAGAGCCAATTCAAATAGCACTTCTGTATAAATTTGTTTAAATTTATTACTTTATACTCTTATTCTTTCTGTTATTGTACTTCTTTTATATTCCTGGAGCATTCTAAACAATTTTTTTCAAAAAGTTTTCCTGACTTTAAAATATTGTTTATATATCTACATCTATATCCATATCTATGTCTAATCTACTCAACCAGACTGCAATCCTTGAGGGTATGAGTTATCTCATATGCATTATTTTCATATTGTGGAATGTATAACATATAAAATAGTTTCTCTATAGAGGTTCATTGAATCAATCAAACAGCCAATTGATGTTAACCAACATTTAACTCAGAATTAATATAAATATTTGGACTGACCTTCACTTCTTTATATACATTTCTTTGTATATGTATATGTCATGATAACTTGACTCCAGTAGTTTTCTTCCATTACCATGAGTCTTAAAGTTTTAAAAATGTATGGCACCTCTGCCACTTATGTTATAAAGTTTATATTGAAGTTTATAATTATTTTTCAGGAAATTGGAAATATTCTTTATTGGCAAAATATTTCTTGAAATAAAATGATTAACTTTATTATCATGGCCTCATTTCTTATCTAGTTGCTTTGTTTAAAAACAAACAAACAAACAAAATGTAATTTATATTTACATGAAGATTTCCCTTTTATCTAGTCCCTTATGTGTCTGGAACTCCTACTGACATAAGAGTTTTACATGAGATAGATTAAAAACTTCCCTCAGGATTGTGTGGATTCAAATCATTGTAGGTAAGTCTTCCTTTCTAATAATCAATTCGTTATCATTTGTTAGTAGTTCATAAGTTTCAAGCACTTATTTATCTGAAATGATTGTTTCCTTTTCTTTTTTTAATCTAATTTACTTTCCTTCTTTCAATTTTTGAGATATAGTTGGCATGAATATTGAGATATAATTGCTTCTTTTTCATCAAAACTTCCTACCTGATGCACATCCCATGATTTAAGACCATTTTATTTTGTTTTGTAGTAAATAAAACCAGTAACTCTTCAAGATGTGGTATTCAGCATTTCCAATGACAATGTGATCTTTTATATTTGCTTACATTAGTGGTCAAAGCCAAAAATAAATTCAAATGTATATTTTTTTCCTCATACAATATTTATCTTTGTATGATGTTAAAATGATGGAGAAATATAATTTAAGAAATTTTTGCTAAAACTCCATTGTGAGACTTTTTCATGATGTTATAGTACACAGTTATGGTAAGGAAACATAGATGACAGCCTCTGCCTCCACACACACACACACACAAAGTGATGATATAGAGTAAAATTATTCCCAAAGAAATAAGTATCAAAAGATATTTAGAATGGAGTGTTAAAATAGTAAAATGGAGGGAGAGATTACTTCATAATGAGACAATTAGAGGAGATTGGGAAGATTATAACATTTTAGCTGACTTAAAATTTTCTTATGATTTGCACATATGAATATGGCTGAAGGACATTGGAGTTAGAAATTATGTAAGTAGAGTACAAAATAAGATAGAACCACTGGGCATATTGCAATATTGCCAATTGGGTATATGAAAAGAGTGTATAAAAGTCCGAGATGACTCCAAGTTTGAAAATCTTGGAGTATATTATAGTAATCATAGAGATATGAAAATCATGTTCAGGAACTGACTTGTGGAAAAAGAAGATGAGTTCAGATTTTGTCTGTAATGTTTAAGATGTAGACTGAACACCAGATGAACTGAGTCCTGTTGGGAAGGGAAAATGCACTGAAGACTCTGGTTGCAGTTACAGATACAGATTAAGGATACACAGTATATTTAGAGATAGAAGATAGATAGAAGGAAGGAAGGAAGGAAGGAAAAAAGCAGATTAAAGAAGATATTTTGAGAAAAAGGAAGATATTTTCACCAGATCATTTTGTCTGCAGCTATTTACTGATAAATCTATTGTTATAATCAGAGGTTCTAAAAAGACTATCAGCATGATGAATTGAATTTGAAGCCAGATTTTGTCTTCCTAATATGGTTTTTAAAAGACGAATTTTGACTAACTTTAAATGTCATTCACATTCTATCCATCTAGTTGCCTGTGGATTATCCTTCATCCTGGTTACTTCAAAAATATATTATTCTTTCCTGCTTCCCTTGTAACCAATTTTGCTTATTAATTGCTTAGAGTAAGTGTTTTGGAAAATTATTCACTCATTTATCCTTTTCCAAAACATCAAACATGCAGAACCCAATACTAAAGATCAGAGTACAAAAAAACTGGCCACGATTTAGCAAAATACTAAGACAGATATACATATCACCACACTACAGAGAGGTAATGACAGTGATTCTGTGGTAAAAGACCATTTTCCCAACCTTTGTGGACAAATAGTTTTAGAAAATGAAAATACGTTATAAGAAAAATAAAAAGAGATTAAACATTGGGCATATAAAATGTGGATATACAAAATTAGACCATTTTTAAATTATTGGAATAAACAAACAAAATTGCATTTCAATAAATATAATTTCAACAAGCTTATCATAGGAAAAAGAAAGCAAAGAAACAAAACAAATTCTATATTATGTCTAAACCGGCTTTTTCTTTTTTTTTTTTTCTTTTTTTTTTTTTTTGATCACCAGTATAGCATAGACACCAGTCTTACAATATTGTCAATGAACATGAAGGATGTACAGCAACTGATGTATGAAAAATGTTGACACTGACATAAAAATGAAGTATAAGTATATGAATATAAGTAAAATTAGTTGCATTTGGTGACTGAGTGTTTATCAGTAAGAATTTTATTTACAGTGATTTAAACTTCGAAGATTTAAGCACAGAATTATTTAAATGAAAATGTATGATTCATAAAATCACTAGGAAGGGTAGAGGAACAGATAGACAAAATGTTAATCAAATGAGATCATGAATCCTCACCTGCGTCCCTCAAAAATAAGCCAAATTTATACCACATTACTAGTTCACTTAATTCAAAAAACAGTTTCACAGTATCGTCATGAATTTTAAATGCAGATTAATTCAACACAATGCAAGAAACACAACTGGACTTCAACAAGCATTTGTAGATTTGAATCTATTTCTTAGCACTCATTCAATACTACAGGATTTCTTCAATCAGAAAAGAACACAATCTTTTTTAGATTCATTTAATTACACATTCACCAGTCAAGATTCGTGTATTGGGTATGTTTCCAAGTCTTTGCACTTAATCTATTCTAGGTGTCAATCACTTAATTTAACATAAACTTATCTAGTTAAAGTTGCATCTTTCTTGTTTCATATAAATAAATTACAATCACAGATTGAGTTGGGGAGTTTTACATAAAAAGGATATAAATATATTTCAATTAATATATGAAAGAGATTTTAATAAATAAGAATGAATTATTTCTTGAGATACTTAGAAATAAATGGTTCACATATATATGATTAGAGTTGATTTTAAAATCTTTATTATTCTGCACAATCTGATTAAAAACAAAAAAGAAAGTATTCTGTTAAAAATGGTCAAAAACTATGTGCAATAATTTTGTTTAAAAAAGTATTATTTGCCAAATTAAAAGGCATTTAACAGAAACTTTAGTTGATAAAATATGCATATGACTATGTTTTCCAAATAAGTCTATCTCAGATAAACAATAAAAATAATACATTAACCTTCATCTTTACCACAGAAACAATATTTTGCTGTGTAGATCTATGATTTCATCTATGAAATTGCTTTGCTAGGTTAACATGTTTAACTATTAATTTTACAAAGACTGTTTATTCAGTTTCAGACATATATGTTTCACGTTTTTACTCTGCATCTAATTTCTTGATATTGGATATTTTGAAATGTTTATTAACATTCTTTGCACTGCATGAAAGACAGTCAAAACAAATCATGACCATCTTGTGCAAGAATAAGTATGAATCCTTGGCTAAAATAAACTTTGTTGATGTTTATGCTTTTCAATTATTTTTATTAGAGCTAGTATTTTAAATATTAGCTAGTATGTATTTTAAATATTCATAAGTCATTGACAGTACTGAAAATATTTTTTTCTAAACCATTTCAGAAAAATTATATCTAGCAGTAAATTATCTAAGGAATTTTGTGGCACTACATGCCACGTGTAGTGCTGCCATGTTAAAGATATGCCATAGCAAATTCAGAAACTTGAAGGATTATTTAATTTAACATTAAACTCAGCTATAATAAATAGTATAAGGGAAGTAACTCAGGTTATAAAGGAATGATATAAACGTGCTGACTATATATTTTATTAAGACATGTTCTAATTTTGCTTCAGTTTTTATAGCAAAATTTATTCCATTAATCTTATTTTATTTTACATTTCAATTATTTTATTCTTCACACCTTGTGGAACTCATCCTGACTATGTTTTTCAGGGTAGCCCTGAGAATACAATCTTGGCCTGATAATGCTGACAAAGAAAGAATTAATTTCATGCTTTCTAGGCTGAAGCCTTTTAGAAAAAGCTAAAGGAATCAATGGGTTATTTTTTTAGGGTTGGGATAGACTTCTGCGGGTGATAATCAACAGAAGTCCAACAAACATAGTCAACTAGGCATCTCTGGGTATGCGTCAGTCAGTTTGGAGTGAGGACAAGACACTGGAAAAGAAAAGAGTGGAATGGCTATTGTGCCCAATGGTCATCATAGCTCTCACAGGGACACTTTAGTCTCCCCAAAAAGAAGTGATAATCTGGTAGCTATATTGTCTCTTTGGAAGCTAGAATCACTTGAGGACTGGAAGATTACTCAGGAGTCCAAGATTTATCTTGATAAAAAAAAAAAAAAACAAACTAGAAATCACCTGGACAAATAAAGAGGGTCAATAATTCTGGCTTAGAAGTGAGTCCTGGAGGAGAAATTATCTGGCTATAGGGAGTGCATCACACAGTTCCACCCACTGAAAAACCAATTGCTACCCTAGCCAGTTAGTTGTGTGGGAGCAAAAGAGATCTCTTAAGATTTTGAAGGAAAATGTAAATCTTGAACAGGAGACCTAAAATGGGAAATGATTACTTTATGAAATATATCCATGCCAAGTGCTACAGATTTTCTGGTACTGGCACATCTATCCATTGACATTTTATTGTGATAATTGGTCTTGTGAGTTTTCCATTTCTCTAATAAAGCCTAGTCCTTGTCATGCCTTGTTAAGGTATAAAATGCATCTAGATTTCTGTTAAAATCAATGACAGCATTGAAAGAACCTTACTGGAAGGACAAATCCTTTAGATAGATAGATAGAAAGAGAGAGAGAGAGGGAAAGAGGGGGGAGAGAGACAGAGAGACAACTATGAGATGTGAATGAAAAATGTTGCCTGCCACAACAGTAAACAAAGGAGGTTGCAGCCATCAAGTCACTACAGCTGCACCTAACAGTAGACCTTAGGGAACTCAGGTTGGAAACAAATAGGCTGCCCACCTCCATGCCCTAAGCCACTGCAGCCACCCTCAATGGTGCACCCAAAAAGGACTCAGGATGGGAAAATACAGGATACTGGCCCTAGATAGCTAAGGTGAATATCAAAGGAATGATTTCAATGAGCCAAGACTCCTGCAATTTCCCATACATTAAAAAAAACACCAAATTCCTTAACTTGAGATATCTGGGTTTCTTTAATTAACAGAAATCTTTTAATGTTCTGAATACCTGGTATTTGTTGCAAAAGCTCTTATCTATCTTGGCTCCTCCCTTATCTATTCAAATAAGCCTCTTAGAGTTCTCTGAGTGGCTATCCTCTAGGCTTGGAGTCCTCAGAAAATCTGCTAAATAATTCTCAACTTTTAGGTTTGCGGTTTTTTTTTTTTTTTAGTGACATATATAGAGATGGATATAAATATTCATCTCAAAATTAATAAATGATCACATATATTATATATTGTATCTATATCTCATATCCAATATCTATGCTTCCACTTTTGATGATAAGTATAATTAGGTTAATTTACAATTGTTTTGTTGTGTCATTATATTATACTCATGTATGTGATATTTTTTGGATCTGGATTGACATTATTTGCTTTTTCCTGAAGACCTGTGCTAGAAATAAGTCAAATTGTTTCCTTCATGGAAATCACTATTATTAGCTATTAAGTATGTATTTTGTGTGATTTATTTTCTTATTTTAAATTATTGTTAATTTTATGCCTATTTTTATTTTTAATTAAATCTTTTTTTATTTTTCTATAAGGTGGTCCTCAAAATTGTAAAATTTTCACATTAAGAATCTATCTGCCATTGAGTTAGGAGCTAGGAGTATAGGAATTAGGGGATGTGATGGTTAATTTTATGTATCAACTTGACTGGGCCCAGATATTTAGTTAAACATTATTATGAGTACATCTGTGCGGGCATTTCTGACTGAGATTAAGATTTGAATTGTTAGACTGAATAAAACAGTTCACCGTTCCCAAGGTGGGTGGGTCTCACTCTATCTGTGAAGGCCTAAACAGAACAATAGGCTGAGTAAGACAGGATTTGTTTTCTCTGCCTATCTTAGCTCTGGGACACTGGTCTTATTTTCTTCAGACTTGGGCTGGAAGTATACATAAGTTCTCCTGAAGATCCTGGGACATCTAATCCTCAATTGTGTGTGTCAGTAATTTATGATAACATAGTACTATATATATGTGTGTGTGTGTGTGTGTGCATAAAACAATGTTTATTCCACTTTTCACAGGTTGGTCCTTGGCATAAAAATGCTTTATACATTTTTTTTTGGATTGATATCTAAAATTGTACATGAGATATGCCTTGATTAAGATGACTTTGAATGAAATAAATAACAATTCAGTATCTTGACATTAGATATTTCCTCCTATTATTTTTTTTTACTTTTAAGAATGCCATGAGACATATTATAAAATATTCATTACAGAAATTAATAGCTTTAAATGATATTAAAATAATATTTTACAAAAGGGGCATTAAGATTTCAGAAAAGAAATTTAGTATTGAAAAAAAATTAAAGGCATTCCTTAAGTGATCTTTTTAAGATTAGTCATGCTTTAATGAAAGAAAATGTTTAATTATTAAGCTAGTTTTATGATATCTGTCACCACTGAATAAAGACATTCTGTCTACCTATCAGGCTTAATGCAGAGTATATAAGAAAAGAATAGAACATTTTGCAAAAGAGCTAATAAATGCTTTAAAATAAAGCAAACTATATTATAACCAGGTTCACAGAATTATCTGATAGTGATAAAACTGTGATATTAAATTCTGTACCATTTTGAATCTGTGTTCTTAAATGTTAAAAATGTTTCATATTCATTATATTTGCTTAAACAAATTTGTTAAAATAATTTATTGTACAGGATGTTCAATTCTAATCAATAAGTCAAAATTATTGTTTGAAGCTCCTCTGTAGTCTGTACTCTGCTAGTCTAACTTTTCTAACGTTGACTCTCCCATTTATTTTAAACAAGTCAGTGAAGGCTTTCACTTGCCAAAATGTAGTTTGATTATTCACCAACCATGGAGGTGAATGGAAATGTGTTCACTAATATTCAAAAAACTTCTAGGTAATCTGAAAAGAATACAATAAAACACATGATATGGCTGCTTCAGACAGGTTGTGACACATAAATGGGGTCAAAAATCAACATTACACAATGAGACCATCATCTAAGTAGCCATGATTATTCTTAACTTGTGAATAAAGAGATTAGATTAATGGTAATATTATAAAATATTAAATATATAGAGCACACTTGATAATTATATATATATCATATTAATACAAACTTATTATGTATTATTAAGAACAAAAATTAGGATAAAAATTACACAGAAATGTAATATTAAATTGTGCTTCAAATTATATTGATTTGAAAATTAAAATTCCTACTCCAATTTTCTTTTTTTCCAGTGTCTACTCCAATTTTCAACAGAGACAATGTAATAAAAATAGTACATTCCTGATTTAATAATAAAATATGCTTTCTACAAATACCATGTCTAATGCTGTTTTATATAAAAACATCAATGTTTTTATATAAAACATATGTTTAAAATTTAATATATACTTACAGACAAGCATAAATGTACATATATATACATGTATATGGTTACAGAACAGCTTATATGTGTGCTATGTATAAAATACATGCATATAATAATCTGTACATTACCAAGCTGACTGTTCCAGAGGTCATGGAAAAGAAAGACTCATATATCAAGTAATCTGAATTTGAATTGCATGGTGCATTGAATCTGTTTAAAGTAGAAGAAGAAACAAAAGGAAAGAGATGGACAGGTTAACATGTTTAGGATAGGGTTCAAGCAGGATGGAAGAGCCATAATTCTTTTTTTAAAATGTGTTAGCTAAACTCTATTTATTTCTTTATTTTGAAATTATTTTTGTTTCTTGAGTTATAGTCAGTTTACAATGCCGTTTCAATTTTTTCTTTTATTATTTTTATTTTTAAATTTTATTTTATTGAGTAATAGTTAGTTTACTATATTGTGTCAATTTCCAGTGTAGAGCACAATTTTTCAGTCATACATGAACATACATTTACTCATTGTCACATTCTTTTTCACCATGAGCTAACACAATACCTTGTATATATTTCCCTGTGCTATGCAGTATAAATTTGTTTATCTATTCTATATATACCTGTCAGTATCTAAAAATTTAAAACTCCCAAACTGTCCCTTCCCAACCCCCTCTCCCCTGGCAACCACGTTTGTATTTTATGTCTATCAGTCTGTTTCTTGTTTCTGTTTTATATTTAAGTTCATTTACTTTCTTCTTCTTTTTTTTTTTTTTAGATTCCACGTATGAACAGTATCATATGGTATTTTTCTTTCTCTTTCTGACATTTCACTTAGAATGACATTCTCCTGGGACACCCATGTTGCTGCAAATGGCATTATGTTATCATTTTTATGGCTGAATACTATTCCATTGTATAAATATACCACAACTTCTTTATCTAGGACATATTTCACAGAAGTACAGCAAATCATATTAAAATTTATACAAAATCAGAAAAGACGCAAATTGCCAAAGCATTACTGAAGAAAAGGAAAGAAGCTGGAGGAATAATGCTCCCAGGCTTCAGACAATTCTACAGAGCTAAAGTAATTAAAAGAGCATGGTATTGGTAAAAAAACAGACATACAGACTAAT
This sequence comes from Camelus dromedarius, assembly GCF_036321535.1. Classification (NCBI taxonomy): domain Eukaryota; kingdom Metazoa; phylum Chordata; class Mammalia; order Artiodactyla; family Camelidae; genus Camelus; species Camelus dromedarius. The sequence continues at coordinate 36,971,748 of NC_087448.1, forward strand.
GGAACAGAATAGAGAGCCCCAGAAATGAACCCACAAATGTTTGGTCAATTAATCTTTGACAAAGGAAGCAAGAATATACAATGGAACAAAGACAATCTCTTCAGCAAATGGTGTTGGGAAAACTGGACAGAAGCATGTAAATCAATGAAGCTAGAACACTCCCTTATGCCATACACAAAAATGACTCTAAGTGAATCAAAGACTTAATCATAAGACAAGATAAAATAAACGTCCTAGAAGAAAGCATAGGCAAAACATTATCACACATATATCCCAGCTATGTTCTCCTGTGGTAGTCCACTTAAACAATAGAAACAAAAGCAAGAATAAACAAATGAGACCTAATTAAACTCACAAGCTTTTGCACAGCAAAGGAAACCATAAACAAAACAAAATGACAAACTGCAGAATGGGAGAAAATTTTTGCACAAAATGAAATTGACAAAGGTTTGATCTCCAGAATATATATACAGCTCATATGACTTAATAAGAAAAAAACAAACAACCCAATCCAAAAATGGGCAAAAGGCCTAAACAAGAAATTCTCCAATGAAGACGTATAAATGACCAATAGGCAAAAGAAAAGTGCTTAATATCACTAATTATCAGAGAAATGCAAATTAAAACTACAATGAGGTATCACTTCACATCAGTCAGGATGGCCATCATTCAAAAGTCCACAAATGATATATGCTGGAAAGGCTGTGTAGAAAAGGGAACCCTCCTACACTATTGGTGGGAATGTAGTTTGGTGCACTATTGTGGAAAACGGTATGGAGATTCCTCAAAAGACTAAAAATAGACTTACCATCGGACCCAGTAATGCCACTCCTTGGCATATATCCAAAAAGAACCCTACTTCAAGAAGACTCCAACACCCCAATGTTCACAGCAGCACTATTTACAATAACCATGACATGGAAACAGCCTAAATGTCCAACAACAGATGACTGGATAAAAAGCCATATTTCTTGAATCCTGTATTGTACAGTGACATTGTATCCTTCTCCTCTCTCTTTTGCATAAGTCTCTTCAATCTATAGCAGTAATTTTCAATATTTATTTATAAATGTACATAGATTCATAAAATTTGTCCAGATATTATACTTATTAATAAAAACAAAAATTTTAATAAAAGAACTATATAAAAAAAATCATGAAAAATGACATTGTTTCACAATTTTGCATTTTTATACCTGACAATAGAACATAGCTGGTTTCTCATATTCACTTCTGCATCATATTTTGTTGTATATTTTTCGTTGAAGTTTATGAAAAAGTTTGGTTTAATACCAAAATATATTTAGAAAAGAGAAGTGTTTGCTTTTTAAAATAATTATTGGTAGTCTTTGACACTGTGCAAAATTCAACAACTCAACCTCTTAGAGATCAGTTGCATTTGGAATCTTAAGCTATATCAACAAACTTTATGTAGTCATCTGCACGCAAATCCATTGGTGTATATTGCATCTTGAAAGGTCTTTGAAATGTTTTGCATTACAATTGGGAAAACATCTGTTCATTGAGTTGGGAATATCTAAATCTTGGCATATCTTTTGAGAATATCAAAAGTTACATGCACTGATATCATTGCCAATCTTTTAAGAAAGTCTATAATATTGTGAAGCTGTCACAGATGTAGAGGTACATTTTCTAAATTGATTACCACCATAGTGTTAGCTAACACCTCCATTATTTCACATAATTAACATTACATTTTTTTAGTGAGACCATTAAGATGTACTATCCTAACAACTTTAAAGTATATAATACAATATTGTTAACCACCTTATGACTCAACATGCTGCATGTTAGAGCCTCAGAACTTATAACTGGAAGTTTATACCCTTTGATGAGCATCTCCCTATTCCCTCCTCCCCAATCTCTGGCAACCAGTATTCTATTTTCTATGAGTTTGGCTTTTTTATATTTCACACGTAAATGATTTTATACAATATGTCTTTGTCTGACTTCTATGACTAAGCATAGTTTCCTCAATGTACTATTACAAATAAATGGGTATTCTTCTTTTTCTTGATTGAATAATATTCCTGTGTGTGTGTGTGAAATACTGCCCCCATCAGATTAAATAAAAAATCCTAAAACTGTGCCATGCTAGGGTAAAAAAAAAAAAACCTGAAACCATATCCCATAGGGTTAACAGAAACTGGTGAGTAACAGAAATTCTTGCACTTGTCTTACAGGGCAGCAGCTAAGGGAGCAGACTGTTCAAAACCCCTTTGCTTGTATCACAAAAATGTCCGAAACTGGGTGAAACCAATATGGCTGACCAGAGTTTGTGCAGAAAATAATTGTTCAGTAGGTGAACTTTTGACATCACAGCTCCAAATTCCCCCCTATGCTTTATACCAACCCCTTAAATTTGCATATATATCTCATGAAGAAACATATAGCTCAGTTGCACCTGTGCAGAATGATGATTACATTACATTTTCCTGCCTCCAATCAACTTCTTTTGCACTCCTGACCACCCTTTACACTTCACCATTTTATCTACATATTGGTGGGCTGAATACTTAGGTTGTTTCCATATCTTGGCTATTGTGAATAGCTGTTTTTGAACCATGTTTAATTACCTGATGCACAGCAAGCCAAATGCTTAGATGCCAAGGTTTGCAACCAAAAAAAAAAAAAAGTTTATTCACAAGACAACCAAGAGAAGAGCTGTGAGGATGTCTCAAATTTGCCTCACCAAAGGTGAAAGTCTTAGGATATTTGTAGGATAAAGGGTCAGGGCAGTCTTAAGCATGGGAAAAGGAGATTGAAAGTTGGCAAAAAGTGAGGTAAGTTGTGTTCTGTACAGGTGTATCTGAGTTACATGCTTCTTCATGGGTTGCATGTTCAAAAATAGAGGTGTTTTTAGCATGACCTGAGGGAAGAGTTTTTGGACCTCTGAGGTCAACTGGCCATTCATTGGGCAGCTGTGCAGTCCTAGTTTTAAGGTCAGTGGTCCCAACTAGCCTTAACAGGCTTGAACTTGAATTGGACACAGCTGACTCCAAGTTCCTAAAAAGCATCTGAAACAAATATCTTATTGCTTAGTCTATGTGCCCCTTGAAGGACATGCTAGTTTTTGTAACAGCTACTAAAATGAAATGATCAAGGAAGGCAGGTTACAAGTGGAAAATTTCTTTTAACAAACTGTTAAGACAAACTCAAGAATTTTTGTTAGTCAACAGTTTCTGTTAATCCAATGGGACATGGTTTCACAATGCTGCAATGAGCATGGGAGTGTAGATACTTCTCCAAGATCCTGTTTTTATTTCCTTTGGATATACACCCAGTGACACCATTACAAAATCATGTTGTTATTGTTGTTATTTTATTTATAAGCTCAGATTGTATTATTTGTAACAAATACTGTCAGATATTTTCTGTGAAGTGATAGGTTCATATTTGTTACAAGTCCCAGCAGTAAAGGCATGTAGGAATCATGGGATTGGAGATATGTGAAACAGTAGCCAATGTTTAATAAAAAATCACCTAGTTTATTGGACATAATTAACACACAACACAAGTTAGTCAAAACAGGGGAAAGGGAGTAATGAACCTCACCAAGGGGAAGTCTGGGAAAGAGATATCTTAACATAGTCTGTGGCCTCCAGTCCATCAAGAGACTATGAAGATGAGCGTGAGTGAGAAGACATCCTCTGCTTCAACAGGACAGTATCCATCTGGAACAACTCTCAGTGGCATGAAGTTTGGAACTCCAGTGAAGGGCCTTCAGAGCCATTCAGATCAGTGGTCTCTTTTTAAGGTATAAGGACTACCCCAAAGGAAGGAGTTTTGACTCTATCAGTTGTTCCTTCTGTTTCAGTGACATGCATTGTCTACCAAACTTTCTTATCTAGAATAATACTCTTAGCTTATCACTCTAAGATACCTGTAGTCCTACACTGGACCTTTCAAAACACCTAATATGGAAGTTCACATTGTCCACTAAAACTCACTTTGATCTACTTAACATGGCTTAACATAGCTTAAGTCTCATAAGTTTCACACAAGATGAGTAGGAAAAATAATAAAAAAGATATCACCATGTAACAGCTAATTTTGTTTATTTTTGGTAAATGTTTACCAAATGCCCATGTCTAAGTAAATAGAGTTTGGCAGTCAGGTGTTCTTTCAAATAAAATATGAAAAAACCCAGCTATTTCATCACATAATTCATACTAAATCATGTGCATTGCCTGAGACTAACATTGTAGTTAAATTTGTAACAGAAGTAATTCCTATATACTTATTTTTCCATTAATTATTTTAAAACTCAAGAATCAGTGTTATTGCCCTACAGACATTTTCATAGGTAAAACTGATTTTCATTTTAGTGTATGTGGTAACAACAAATAAAAATGACATTATTAAAACTTGATATCACTTCCTTAATTTGTGGTCAGGGGCCAGTAGTTTTACCTACCATTATTTTATCAACATCATTACAGCTGTCAATAAAGCAAAGAAAGAAAATTATATCTCAATACTCAATATATAGAAGTTACCCTTGTTTTATTGAGATATAAAAACATGTACTATTCTATAAGTTTAATGTATATAACAAAAAGATTCAATTTATTTACATTATGAAGTGATTACCAAAATAGGTTTAGTGAATATCCATTATCTCATATAAATACAATAATAAAGAAATTTAAATTTTTTTCCTTGTGATGAGAAATCTTTGATTGACTCTTTTAGCAACTTTCATTTGTAAGGTACAATAGTGTTAATTATCTTTATCAAATACATTATATTCTTAGTACTTATTATCTTACAGATGTGAATTTGTACTTTTTGACTACATTTATCTAATTCCCCATCCCCACCATTGATAGTCACAGATCTGATCATTTTTAATGAGTTTTATTTTTTTTTGGTTAATTTTTTTTTGTTTTTAAAGTATAATTGACCTAAAAAAAAACTATTTTAGTTCCTAGTAAACAACATAGTGACTCAATATTTCTGTACATTTCAAAATGATCACTGTGAAAAGTTTAGCGGTCATCTGTCATCACACACAAACATTATATAATTATTGTCTATATTCCCTGAACTGAAACATTTGCTACCTATGACTGATTCATTTTGTAATTGGAAGTTTGTAACTCTTTAACTCCCTTATCTATTTCTCTCCTCTCCCAAGCCCCCTCATTATGGTAATAATCTGTTTATGTTTATTCACTTGATTTGTTTTTTAGGATCCACATATAAGTGAAATCATATAGTATTTTTCTTTCTCAGTCAGACTTATTTCACTCAGTTTAATGCCCTCTAGATCCACCCATGTTGTCAGATATGTCAGTTTCATTATTTTTGTTGTTGAATAATGTTTCATTATACACACAACACACACACACACACACACACATAAAAATCTTCTTTATCCATTCATTTATGGATGTGCACTTAGGTTGTTTCCATATCTTGGCTATTAGAAATAACACTGCTATGAATATAGGGGTACATATATCTTCTCTCTTTTTTTTGAAGTATAGTCAGTTATAATATGTTAATTTCTTCTGTACAGCATAATGTTCTTGTCATGTATATATATATATATATACACATATTCATTTTAATATTCTTTTTTATTAAAGGTTATTACAAGATATTGAATATAATTCCCTGTGTGCTATAGAAGAATTTTGTTTTTTTAATCTATTTTTATATATAGTGGTTAACATTTGCTAATCTCAAGCACCAAAAGTTATCCCTTCCCACCCTTTTTCTCCCAGGAACCATGAGATTGTTTACTATGTCTGTGAGTCTGTTTCTGTATTGTAGATGAGTACATTAGAGTATTTTTTTTTTTTTTTAGATTTCACATATGGCAGACTAATTACTAGAAATGAAATAGAATCAGCAATAACAAAACCTTCCTACAAACTAAAGTCAGGACCAGATGGCTTCACTGGGGCATTCTATCAAACATACAAAGAAAAACTCATACCAATACTTCTCAAACTCTTCTAAAATATTGAAGAGGAGGGAATATCCCCAATTTGGAAAGTTAGATTCATCCCAGGGTCACAAGGATGGTTCAATATGCATGAATTAAACAATGTGATACATCACATCGAGAAAAGAAACTACAAAAATCTCATGATCATCTCAATAGATGTAGAAAAAGCATTTGATAAAATTCAACACTTATTAATGATAAAAACTCTTACCAAAGTGGGTAGAGAGGGAACATATATCAACATAATAAAAGTTATTTATAACAGCCAGTATAATACTCAATGGTGAAAAACTGAGTGACTTCCAACTAAAATCTGGAAAGAGACAAGGATGTCCACTCTCACCACTTATATTCAACATAGGTTTGGAAGCCGTAGCCACAGAAATCAGGCAAGAAAAATAAATAATAGGGATCCAAATTGGAAGAAAAAAGGTAAATTTTTCATTATATGCAGATGACATAATGCTATATATAGAAAACCCTAAAAGCTCCACACAAAAACTACTAGAGCTGATAAGAGAGTTCAGCAAGGTAACAGGACACAAGGTTAATATACAGAAGTCAGTTGCATTTCTTTACACTACAATGTAATATCAGAAAATAAGAGTAAAAGGCAATCTCTTAAAATCACATCCAAAATAATAAAATATTTATAAATAAATCTAAGGTGGTGAAAGAGTTTTATACATGGATAACTACAAACATTGATTAAAGAAATTATAAATAACTTAAAGAAATGGAAAGATACCCCATGCTCTTGGACTGCAAGAATTAACATCATTAAAATGGCCATACTGCCCAAGGCAATCTACTGATTAAATACGATTCCTATCAAATTACTCATGACATTTTTCACAGAACTAGAACAAATAATCCTAAAATTTATACGGAATCACATATATCTTTTCAAGTTAGTGCTTTTGTTTCTTTGAATAAATACACTGAAAGGGAATTGCTTGATCATGTGGTAGCTCTATTTTGAATTTTGAGGAAATCTCCACACTGTCTTCCATAGTGGCTGCACAAATTTACATTCCCATCAGCATTGCAGAAGGGTTCCCTATTCTCCACATCCTCACAAACACTTGATATTTGTTGTGTTTTCAATAATGGCCATTCTAACAAGTGTGACGTCATATTTTATTGTGGTTTTGATTCACATTTCCTGGAGATGTTGAACATCTTTTCATGTGTTTATCCATCACTTGCATACCTTCTTTGGAAACAAAAATTATCTATTCAGATTCTCTACCAAATTTTTAATTTACTTGTTTTCTTTCTTTTTCTTTCTTTCTTTATTTTTTTTTTTTGATGCTGGGTTGTATGAGTTCTTTGTATATTTAGGATATTAAACCCTTGTCAGATATATTGTTTGCAAATATCTTCTTTCATTTAGTATACTGGTAGACTTTTGATTTTGTTGATGATATTTTTTGCTGCACAAAATATTTTTTATTTTCATACAGCCTCTTTTATTTTTTTGCTTTTGTTTCCCTTCCCTAAAGAGACACATTAAAAAAAATGGTAAGTTTGATGTAAGAAAGTGTACTACATATGTTTTTTTCTAGGTGTTTTATGGTTTCAGGTTTTACATTTAAGTCTTTAATCCATTTGGAGTTTATTTTTGTTAACGGTGTGAGAACATAGTCCCACTTGATAATTTTTTATGAAGCTGTCCAATTTTCCCAATATCATTTATTGAAAATCAGAGTATCCTTTCCCCATTGTATATCCTTATCTCCTTTGTCATAGATTAATTACCCATCTAAGTATGAGATCAGTTCTAGGCTGTCTCTTATTTTCCACAAGTCCATGTGTTGATTTTGGTGCCCATTCCATACTTTTTTTTTAATCAATATCATTATCACACTAACAATATTAATAACTTGGGATTGTATAAAATCTAGCCCATATTCTAACTCTCAATTGTCTAAAAATGTTTTACAACTGCTTTTATATTGTTTTGTTTTAATCAAGACTCACAAAATTTCCACTGCATTTGATTCCTGTCTCCTAAGTCCTTTTTTACTGACATATAGTCAATTTGCAAATTTCTGGTGTACATCATAGTGATTCATTTATACATATACATATTTATTTTCATATTCTTTTTCATTATAAGCCATTACAAGGTATTAAATATAGTTCCCTGTGCTATACATTAGGACCTTGTTTATCTACTTTACATATAGTAGTGTTGTTGAGTCCAAACTCATTCTGCTCACTGCATGATAGGCCAATAAATTGAGAGATGAGGTGTTGGGGGAAGGAATAGTGACTTTATTCAGAAAGCTGGCAGATCAAGAGTGTGGCAGAGTAATGTCTTGGAGAACCATCCTACTCCAGTCAGAATACAGTCTCCTTTTATACCAGAAAAACAGGGGGGGGGGTGTGGTTGGTTGCTGCAAACTTCTTGGTGTAGGAATTCGTTGTTCCTATAGCTGTCCATGTGGGCCAGGTCATGGTTCTCCTGCAAAACCTCCAAAAATAAAATGTTATTTTCTATTCTGCAACTTGTTATCTTTAAATGAGTGCAGAGCTAGCAAGACTAAGCCTAGGAAACAGGGCACAGTGGTCAAAGACAAAGGAACAGATCTAATATAGAGTCAAATTTATTCTCATCTATTACAGTAGTATCTGCCAGTCCCAATTCCCAATTTATCCCTTAACAACCCCTTTTCCCTCTGGTAACCATAAATTTGTTTTCTGTCTGTGAGTCTATGTCTGGTTTGAAATAAATTCACTTGTGTTCTCTCATACTTTTTGGGGATTTTTCACAGTAGATTTTTATTTTATCTATTTATTAATATATAGTTTTATTGAAGTAGTCAGTTCACAATTTTGTGTCAATTTCTGGTGTGTAGTACAATATTTCAGTCATATAGAAACATTTATACATTCATTTTCATGTTCTTCTTCACCAGAAGTTACTGCAAGATATTAAATATAGTTCCCTATGCTATAACTTTCATATTGCTTTGATTGTTGTATCCTTGTAGCATATTTTGAAGTCAGGGAGTGTGGTACTTCCTTTTTTCGTTCTTGACTCTGAAGATTGTTTACACTTTTTGAGGTCTGAAATCAGGGAGCATGATTCTTCAGCTCTGTTTTACTTTTTCAAGGTTTTTTTTTTTTTCTTTCTTTCTTTCTTTGTTTATTGTTATTTGGTGTGTTTTGTGTTTCCATACAAATTTTAGGAGTATTTCTGATATTTTTGTGGAAAATACCATTGGTATTTCATTAAATTGGTAATTCATTAAATCTGTAGACTGCCTTGGGTAATACAGTTGTTTTAACAACATTAATTATTCCAGTCAATGAGAATGGTATATCTTTCCATATGTTTATGTAGTCTTCAATTTCTTTTCTTAATGTCCTATAGTTTTCAGAGTATAAGCCTTTACCTCCTTCAGTTAGATTTTGACCCATTTCTTTTATTACTTTTGAAGTGACTGTGAATGTAATTGTTTTCTTAAATTATTTTTTTTCTTATTGTTTGTTGCTAGAAGAGAAATGCAATGGATTTCTCCATATATCCTGTAACTTTACTGATTTCGCTGATGAATTCTAATTATTTTGATAGTATCTTTACAATTTTCTATGTATAGTATTATATCATCTGCAAACAGTGTCAGTGTTATTTCTTCTAACCCAATTTGCTTTACTTTTATTTTATTTTATTTTTCTGTTTACTTTGGCCAGGGCTTCTAATAGTATATTGAATAAAAGCAAAGAGAGTAGACATACTTGTCTTTTCCTGGTCTAAGAGGAAATGTTTTCAGCTTTTTACAATTGAGTATAACATTGGCTGTGGGCTTGTCATATATGGCATTTAGTATGTTGAGGTATATTTCCTCTATACCTGTTTTGTTGAGAGTTTTTATTAAAAATGGATGTAGAATTTTGTCAAAAGTTTTTTCTGCATTAATGAGATAATCATAAGATTTTTATTATTCCATTTGTTAATGTGGACTATCACATTGATTGGTTTCTACATAATATTAAATCCTTGGGATAAATCCAAACTTGATCATAGTATGTGATACTTTTCATACACTTTTAAAATATTTTACTTCTCATTTTTTAATTTTGTATACAATTTTTAAAGGTTACACTCCATTTAATGTTACTACAAACTAGTGGCTATATTCCCTGTGTTATACAATATATTCTAGTGGTCTATCTTACATCCAATAGTTTGTACCTTCCACCATCTCTTCCTTATATATCCCCTCCCTACATTTCACTGTAAAACATAAATTTCTTCTCTGTATCTGTGAGTCCACATATTTTTGTTATATTCACTAGTTTATTATATGTTTCAGATTCAGCATATAAGTAATATCACACAGTATTTGTCTTTCTCTTTCTAATTTATTTCAATTAGCATAATTCCTTCCAAGTTCAACCATGTTGCTACAAGTGGCAATGTTATATTCTTTTTGATGGCTGAATAGTATTTCATTATATTTTTATATACCAGTCCTTCTTTATTCATTCTTCTATTGATGGACACTTGGGATGCTTCCAGATCATCACAATTGTAAATAATACTGTGATGAACATTGAAGTAAATGTATCAATTCAAATTAGTGTTTTTTTTTTTTTTTTCCCAAGTATATACCCAGGAGCAGAATTGATGAGTCATATGGTAGTTCTATTTTTAGCTTAACCTCCATGTTGTTTTTAGGTTGGCTGCATCAGTTTACATTCTGGCCAACAGTGTAAGAGGGTTCCCTTTACTCCATATCCTTAACAACATTTGCGATTTGTGTTCTTTTTAAATTATTTATTTATTTCTTATTTGTATACACATTTTTTTTTATTGAAGTATAGTTTACCTTGTTATGCTAATTTCTGGTGTACAGCATAATGCTTCAGTCATAAATGAACATACATATAGTCATTTTCATATTCCTTTTCATCATAAGTTACTACAAGATATTGAATATAGTTCCCTGTGCTATGCGCTATGAACTTGTTATTTATCATACATATATATATATATATAAAATCTTCAAATCTTGAACTCCTAATTTATCCTTTCCTACCCCTTTCCCCTCTGTTAATTCTGTTTTCTATGTTTGTGAGTCTTTTGCTGTTTTATAAATAAGTTCATTTGTCTTTTTTTTAGATTCCACATACAAGTGATATCATATGGCATTTTTCTTTCTCTTTCTGATTTAGTTTGCTTAGAATGACAATCTCCAGGTCCATCCATGTTGTTGCAAATGACATTATTTTATTACATTTTTATGGCTGAGTAGTATTCCATTGTATAAATTTACCGCAATTTCTTTATTCAGTCATCTGTTGATAGACATTTAGGTTGTTTCCATCTCTTGGCTATTGTAAATTGTGCTGTTTGAACACTGAGGTGCATGTATCTTTTTGAATTAAGGTTTCCTGTAGATATATGCTGCCCAGGAGTGGAATTGCTGGAATATATGGTAAGTGTATTTTTAGTCTTTTGAGGAATCTCCATACTGTTTTCCATAATGACTGCAACAAACTACATTCCCACCAACAGTGTACGAGAGTACCCTTTTCTCCATACCTTCTCTAGCATTTACTGTTTGGGGGATTTTTAATGATGTCTGTTCTGACTGGTATGAGGTGATAACTCATTGTGGTTTTGATTTGCATTTGTCTGATAATTAGTGATACTGAGCAATTTTTCATGTGTGTGTTGTCCATTTGTATGTCTTCATTGGAGAATTTCTTGTTTAGGTCTTCTGTCCACTTTTTATTTTTTTAAAAAAAATATTATTAATAAGATGAATGAGCTGTTTACATATTCTGGAAATTATCCCTTGCCAGTCCCATCTTATGCAAATATTTTCTCCCATTCTGTAGGTTGTCCTTTTGTTTTGCTTATAATTTCCTTTGCTATGCAAAAGCTTTAAGTTTTAAAGTCTATTTTGTCTGATAAGTATTGATATTTTGGCTTTCTTTTGTTTGTTTCAGTTTTCTTGGGCTACCTTTTTCAAACCCTTACTTTCAGTCTGTGTTTGTCTTTTCCCTTAAATTTAATCTTTTGTAGGCAGCATATGCATTGATCTTGTTTTTGTATCCATTCAGCCACTCTGTGTCTTTTGATTAGAGAACTTAGTCCATTTGCATTCAAGAAATAATTAATAGATATGTAATCATTTCCATTTTTAATTGATTTTGAGTTATTTTTGTGATTCTTTTTTCTACTTATATTGCTCCTTTCCCTTATGGTCATTGACTATCTTTAGTGTTATATTTCAAGTCCTTTCTAATTTTTATGTGGATCAATTATAAAAATTTTTTTGTGGTTATCATAAGTTTTATATATACCAGTCTACGTGTATGTATGTGACTATTTTATGTTGCTGATGTCTCAAGTTCAAATGCATTTTTAACAATCCTGCATTTTAAAAACCACCCTTAAATTTATTATTTCTGTCATTATATAATATTATGATGTAATATTTTATATCATTTCATTTTGTGTATCTCTTAAATATTTATTTTTGATATAGATAATTTTACTATTTTTGTCTTTTCAGCATCCTACTAGCTTTATAAGTGGTTGATCTACTACCTTTTCAGTATAGATGCCTTTACCAATAAGATGTTTTCTTTTTGTAATTTTCATATTTCTAGTCGTGACCTTTTAATTTTCCTCTCAGGGAAGCCCCTTTAACATTTCCTGTGAAGCCAGTTTTATGAAGCTCAATTCCTTTTGTTTATGCTTATCTGTAAAACTTTTTATCTCTTTCACATCTGAATGAAAGCCTTACTGGGTAGAATATTCTTGATTGGAGGTTTTCTTCTTTTATTACTTTTAATATATTGTGCCACTCCCTTTTGACCTGCAGAGCTTCTGCTGAAAAGTTAACTGATAGCCTTATGGGAGATCTGTTCTATGTAACTTATTGTTTTTTCCCTGCTGCTTTTAACATTATTTCTTTATTTTTAATTTTTGCTATTTTAATTACAGTGTATCTTGATGTAGTCCTCTTTGGCTTGATCCTGTTTGAGACTTCTTTGTCCTGGATGTGTTTCCTGGATCTGGATGTCTTTTTCCTTTCCAAGGTTAAGAAAGCTTTCAGCTATTATTTGTTCAAATAGATTCTCTGCCACTTTCTCTCTCTTATCTCTTTCTGGGATCCATATAATGTGAATATTATTATGCTTTACATTGTTCCAGAGATCTCTTAAACTGTCCTCATTTTTTTTTCTGCTTAGCTTGAATGATCTTCACTATTCTGTCTTCTAGTTCACTCATTCATTCCCTCTGTATCATCTAATCTATAGTCAATTACTTCTAGTGTATTTTTTTACCTAACATGTATTTTTTAGCTTTGTGTGGTTCTTCTTTATATTTCCTAACTATTTGTTAAAAACCTCTGACTTCTCGCTCTTTTCATCCATTCTTATCCCATGTTCTTTGGGCATATTTATGACCATTACAGTGAAGTCTATATTGAATATGTTGTTTTTCTCCACTTTTATTCCTTCATTTGGAACATATTTCTTTGTCACCACATTCTGAGTCATTATCTGTTTTAATTTCTATATATTTGTTTGATTGGTTTTATTTCCTGATCTAGGAGAAGTGACTTTATATGGCAATGTCCTATGGGGTCCTTCAGTGAGCTCCTCTCTGGTCACCAGAGCTATATTATTTAGGAGTTTCATCATTCTATTATAGTCAGCTGACTACTGTGGGTGCACTGTTAGGTGTGGCTGGCCCCCAGGGTGGTTGGTTGTCAAGTCTACTTGGTGTGGAAACTTTCAGTTGGGCCCAAGTTCTACATGGCTGGCTGAATGGCGGGGAGTATCAGTCCTGGTGCTGGCTTACAGATGAACAAGTGTGTTGTGACCTTGTGAGGTGACTGGATATGTATTCCCTGGGAGTCCTGGAGCTAGCGCTAATCCACTAGTGAGCAGAGTCAGGCCTCAGGATGACGAGGGCCCAGACAGTCCTGTGGCTGGTACAAGCTTGCTTGTAAGTGCACCAGGTCCTGATGCAGTTGTCTTCAAGACCTCTATCATCATGGGGATGATGGTCACCATTTCCAAGTGGGACTGAGGACCAAGGGGTTCCAGGGCTGCTGTCTACCCAGTGGTTGGTGAGACCAAGTCCCAGGGCTAATGCTGGCTCACTGGTGGGATAAGCCAGGTCCTAGGGTCTCTCACAATGGGGGTCTCAGTTTCTAGAGGTGTTGTACCTTCACTATTGAGTAGTGCTGGTCCACTGATTGGTGAACCTGTGTAGAGAGGTCTCTGGCTATATGAACTTGTGGGTCCCATAGTTGGTGCTGAGTCATAGTTGGGTGAGATTGGGGATCAGGAAATTCTGGTGCCCTCTCTTGGTGGGTGAGACCAGGTCCTAGGACTTGCACTGTCCCACTATTGGATAGAGACTGGTCCTGGGCCCTCTGGGGTGTGGGATTGGGTCCTGGGGTGCCTGGGGAAATCAGGTGATCTTAAGACAGTGGATATGTTGGTCAATGGGGCTATGTGCCTCTCCAACCTGGCCTGGGGCATCCCTGGACTAGTGCTGACTAGCTGGTAGGTAGGGCTGGGTCTGGACACTATGACATTATAAGCTAAAGGTAGAATTCCCAAATAGCAGTTTCTAGGCCAATGACCCTGTGGTGGGATGAGCTTTCTGAAATGGCTTCCACCAGCATATATGTCCCCAGATGAACTTCAATTTCCCCCTGCCTCTTCCAGAAGCTCTCCATGATTAGCAAGTGAGTCTGACCCAGGCTCCTTTTAAATTATTGCCTTTTCCCTTGGGTCTTAGAGCATGTGAGACTTTGTGTGCACCCTTTGAAAGTAGAGTTTTATTTCCTGTAGCCCTCTGGCTCTCCTGTAAGTAAGCCCCATTTACTTTCAAAACCAAATGTTCTGGGAGCTCATCTTCCCAGGACAGGGCTCCCAGGCTGGGGAGACCAATGTGGTCTCCTCACTCCTTGGGAATAACTTCTGCTATTATAATCCTCCTATTTATGAGTCACCTACCTGGGAATATAGGTCTTCATTATACAAGATCTTCGTCCCTTCTAACTGTCTCATTGTTGCCCCTTCTCTATATCTTTAGCTTTAGAAGATTCTTTCTTAAGGTCATTCATATGGGTGTTGCTCCGTGAATGGTGGCAATGTTGGTGTGCCTGTAGGAGGAAGTGAGCTGAGGGTTTTCCAATTCCATTTTATTGGTCACTCCCCTTGCTATAAAATTTTTGATATCTAGTATTTCTGGTAAGGATTTAGATTTGGTTGAAATATTGTTTGTCTTGTTTTACATGCAATTTCTTTTTGTCTTTATTTTCTTTAAACTTAATAGCTGCAACTAGCACCTAATCAATATCAAATTTTTTTAAATAAAAATACTTCATAGAAGGGGTTATCCTTTTTTGTGTGTGATATTACCAACAATTATTAACCATTGCTTAGACCTATTACTTTATTAGAAATACCGAAATTGTGATTTAAAATTTCTTTTATTTTGTATCTGTAATATAATAATTCTATAAGGAAAATGTTTTGCTCATCAACTATGTATTTATCCTGGGAAAAACTTTTTACAGGAAGGATGATTAAAGCAAGAATACATAAAAATATAGGAAATTTCAAGAACATACACCTAAAAATTTTATTGACCTACTTTGGAGGCTTTAAGAAAATAACTCATTTTTTTAAGTAAGTCAATAATAGAAAGAACATTCATTTATCTTGCTTTTTTCCTGCATGCACTCTATTAAAACACATTTTCCCTAATGTTCCACATTTAATCTTCACATTTTAAAATACCAAATACCTTTTAAGGGATTATAAATTTGAAATGGAAGTTGTAAGATAACAATAAGCAAAACAAAGATATGAATAGTCATGTCCAATTGACTTCAATAATAGATTCCTACAGGGTGGCATTATATTGGTGACTAATTTGCAGCTTTCCATGGTTGAGGACTTTATATTTTCATTCTTAAAATCTATATTAGCAATACAAAAATAGTGAATTTCTTTCACTAAACAGGGCCACAATAGCACAAATCACAAAATATATAACTAAAAATCCAATTAAACAGAATAGTTGGCATGATGGAAAGAGATGAAGGGAAAGTATAACTCACTTCTTAATAAATGTCTATGTCATGTCCTTAACCTGTAGAGAACTGAGCACAAGAGTTCCTCTCCCCTGAATCAGTCAAGAATGAATAGTGCTAACAGTCATCTCTCAAATGTTTCATTATTTTTTTGATGTGTGTATATATGCTTCTATTGTAGACCAATATTGATTCAGCTTGACATAAATAATTTATTCATCATACCACAGAAGTTATTAAGAATCTGGGTGTAATATTGTGAGTTATAATAAGAAATGCATATTTGACATTTATCCCTTTTTCTAACAAATTGCTCCTAAAACCAATGAAATTTTCCAAGTGATGTGAGTAATAATAGTGTTTTCCATTACATTAGTAAGGAGATTTTTGGAAAGCAGCTAGATAATTTAAAGATGGGGGCTGGTTGCCAAGGAGCATAATCATATGATTAGAGGGTTAAAAATTTCAGCCTTGACCAACCCCTACCCACAACCCACCTCTTGGGAGGGGAGAGGGACTGTAGGTTAAATCAATCACCCATGCCCAATTATTTAATCAATCATGAGTATGTAATGAAGCCTCCATGAAACCCACAAGGACTGGGTTTAGAGAGTTTCTGGATTGGTGGACTTGTGGAAGTGCTGGTAGAGTGGTGCCTTTGGAGAGGGCATGAAAGCTCCATGCCTTTCCCCCCTGCATTTCTTCCATCTAGCTCTTCCTGCATTACATCCTTTTACAACAAACTAGTAATCTAGTAAGTAAAATGTTTCTCTGTGTTATGTGAGATACTCTAACAAGTTAATGAAACTCAAGGAAGGGGTTGCAGGAAACTCTGACTTACAGCCAGGAGGTCAGAAGCACAGGTAACAGTCTGAGTTCGTGAATAGAATATAAAGTGGAGGGCAATCTTGTGGAACTAAGTCCTTATCCTGTAGGATCTGATGCTATCACCAGGTAGAAAGGGTCAGGATTGAGTTGAATTGTAGGACACCCAGCTAATGTTGCAGAACTTCCTAAATATGTGGGGGAAAAAACATGTTGAAATTGATTACTGGATTTAGTTGGTGATCAGAAGTGGGATCATAATCAGGACTTTACTGGGACCCATTCTTTCTTTTTAAAATGATATTCTATTTTGTTCTGATGCATTGTGGGTTCATATTTTAACCAACAGAGACAATGCCATTTCCACATTCTTAAGAAGTAAGTTAATTTTTAGCCCTAGTACCACAGACACCTTACAAATCTTAAATAATTACTTGAACACCAGAATCTCTGCCTCAAGAAGAGAATCAGCCCAAGAAATTTGGCAAAATATCTGGGAAAAATTGGGCAGAAGTTCAAACTATGTTGCTTTCTTTCCTCCAATTTTAACTGAAGCCAGACAATTTTTGTGGAAAGTAGAGACCCTTGGCTTTGCTTAGCTACCTAAGCCTTCAATGCTAAAGTGTTGAATATAGAATTTGTGAGACTTTCTAAACCAATGTGAAAGGCAAGACTCAAATTCGGAATCATCTAGTCTCTCTAACTTTGATAAATTAATTTATAAGAATTATTTTGGTTTTAAGAACATTAATCACAATTTACCCTAATTTTAAATTTCATATTTAGTTTAAGGCAAATACAATATAGTTTGGATATATAATTTGGATTAATTTACTTTTCTTTAATTGGAGAGTAGATATTTGTCTTGTTTCTTGAGGCTAAGAAAGCAAAGTGAGGATTTATTAAGCAGTGCTAGTACACTCACGGGGGGAGAGCAGGCAGATTCAGGTGAGTAACAGCCTTGAGTTTCTTTGGCAAGCTGGCTATATGGGGTGTAAAAATAAATGGACAGAATATTCGCTGGAGAAGGATAAGCTTGGGGTTGTGTTTCCTGAAAGGAGGAAGAATTTTTGTCCTTATTTAGTCTTGATCAGAAGTGTCATGATGTCAGTGCATGATGGGTACTTCTTATCTACAAGGCTAATTTTATTGTAATGCTGACATTATGAGCAAAATGTTACATTCAGATGCCAGAGATTCCCTCCTTGTTCATTTTTCTTTGCTTCCAGGACCCCTGTCACCTTAAGGTATGTAGCTTCCTGTCAGTCTGGAGGTTCCTGCTTTTCTTTGTCCCTAGGACCCCATTATTTACAATAAATGTGATTTCTTGCCACATGTATCTATATCCCACCTTTCTCTCCTCATATCTAGCTCTCTACCAGATCTCTAATGTAAAATTCACATAACATACAATTAACCATTATAAAGTGGGAAATTATATAGCACTTAGTAAATTCACAATATGGTGCAACCACTACCTCTATCTAGTTCCAAAACTTTTTTTCTTTTATTCCATAAAAGTTTTATCCCATAAGTAGTCATTCTACTTCTTGAGATGTAAAATTATTTTGGTTTTGTTTTGTATTTTTTTTTTTTTAGTTATCTCTGCTAGATTTTATCTTAAACATTTTTCCTGTATGGCCTTTAAAATAAACAAATTTTATATCTCAGGTGTGTTTTTAATTTACCATGTAGATTTAATAAAACTTGTCTAGACACTATGTGGTAAAATACACAAAAAACTAATATATTTAATTTTGAACATTATATTTTTCTAATTGGTATTCTTTATATTAAATAATTTACCTTTAAAATGTTTAAGTATCATTTTAAGAGTTTTGTACAAAATGACATGTTTTAGACAGTAAATATTTAATAAATTAATATTCATTTTTGAGGTGAATTGAGAAAAACAAACATTTTTCTATTGTGTTTGTTTTATCTGAGTTAAATAGCATCAATTATGTAATAAGAGAATGATAATATAAAGTGAATATTGTCAGTGAAAGACATGTCAAATATCCCTTCTATGGAAAATATTAAAAACAATCAGGCTTCTGATGACAGTGTAGCCAGGAATAATAATGCCCATTCTATCAACTACATTAATCAACTGAGTTTCACATTTCCTCCAAAGTACTTTGTACATGTCACAGCACATATTTCTATAGTTTAAATTTCAGTTTAAGGCTGCATGTGTCATATGATGGCATATATTTCCTAACTGTATCCAAAAAGCAGGCTTCCATCAGGGACACTGAAACTCTTCAATTACATAAGAAGTTAATTGTGCTAAAGATATTCTGCTCTCCCCAAGGAGTTCATTAATCATGGCGAACATGCTGAGATTACAATTTAACTGTCACTTCTAAGAAATTGAGAAAGGTCGAATTCAGATACAACACCTTTGAAAATAACAAGCATAACTTAATGTATACATTGCTTAGAATCAGAGATGAGCTTCCATTACATTTTAAAATATTTCTAATTTCTGTATTCATTGCTAAAATAGTATATAATAGTATTATAGTATATAATATCACTTATAATATAATTAAGTGATCTAGAGACATTTCCACCTGCCCCATTTTTGTCCTTAAAACTATGAGTTCATTATTACTCACAGGTTTCAGTTACTTAAAACTCTTTGTGGCATTATGTGGTCAACTAAAATGTCTCATTTGCAGTATGAAAATTGTGAGAGTAACTATGAAGCAAAAATGGAAAAATCAGATGTTAAAATAGGAACAAAATTTACTGCTAATTTTAAACTAATTAATATAAGGTTGTATATATATGCATATATATACATATATATGCATATATATATACATATATATATGCATATATACATACATACATATATATATATATATAAAATAACAAAGTGAATGATTTGGAAAGAAATTTAACCTTATAAACACTGGTCCAGTAAGCATAATAAGGTGAGAACCTGGGATTGTTTTGTACTTTGACAAAGTGTCTGTGTTAGCACATTGGGAATCTACTTAGATGATCCAGTTCTATAGTAAAAATGTCCTTTTCTCTATTAGGTGCTTTATTCACTTAAGAATAATTTAAAACATTAGAGAAATAACATTTTTCTTACTGAAAAAATATTTTAGTGTTAATCAAATGTGACTCAAAATTGATAAAACTTTACCTCTAGAAAAAAAAAACTACTTTTTCTAAAAATTGTTCACTTTCTGTGTCTCACCTCATTCTTCCTCCTCTTAATGCAACCAACTAGCCTTTCTTTTTAACGTGTTCATACAGGCCAGTAATAGTGAGGAAGATTCAGTGTTAGAAAAATCTAAGTATTTTTCTATTTCTGCATGTGCCTTTGACTAATCTTTTAATGCTACTTTGGCTTAATTTATTTGTTGGCTTTTTATATATCATTCACAAATATCACTTCTTAATGTCACTATGTCACTTCTTAATCTAAAGTGTTCTCTGTCACAACATCATGCTTTATGTCTTTTTTATAATTTATTACTTTCATAAATGTTTATGTTTGTTTGATAAATTATTTTCACCTTCAAAATAAAGGGGCAAATTCCATGAAATCAAGGACTTTATCTTTATTTATCTCCAATGCTTAGGATCATGCCTGACACATTCATGGTCTTCTGTGTACATCATTATACACTAAGCCTCTAGTATGAGTAATGGCAACATCAGTGAATAAAATGAAAGCCCTCCTTTCATGGAGATTATATTCTACTGGGGTGGGGACAGGGAAGGCAGACACAAACCTACTATGCCAGTGGTGATGAGTGCAGATAAAAAGAATTAAAGCAATATGGAAGAATAGAGAGTAATGAAGAAGAAAAATTAAGCAAGGAAAGAAATAATAATTAAAAAGTGTTATATTTGATATAATAAATGCTTCTCAATGCAGTTTTCTTTGTCTATGTGCACACAATATATATAAATTTATAAACTCAGAATTTGCAAACAGTATTCAGTTAGTGTTTCTTGAATATGATATTTATAGAGTTACTGTATAAATTCAATCAGACATATCTTTAACCAGTTTGTTAACTGAGAGTAAGGACCAGTGAAAGTCACATTCCACATCCATTTCTGAACTTACTATGTCATTATTTAATAATCATCATTGAAACAGAATTGAGACAGGAGGGAAGGGGATAGGGCACAACTATTGAAGGAGTGATGCAGTAATTGGGGTTAGGACATAAACTGGTTAGAACTAACTCAGCCCAAGATGGCAAAAGATTCAACTTCCACTAGAACTTGAACCTCATTATATACTCATTGTAATACATTAGAATGGTAAATGACACACCTACAGGCACCATGCCAGTTCCCAGCCTGACCATAAAAGGCCAAAAGTGTTCAGGGTCCAATTCTTGGAGACCCCTGCCTTTTCCCCAAAATAATTGAAATAATCCTCCCACTTGTTAGTTTATAAAATTACTCAACCCATAGAAAATAAGAACTCCATACCCTGAGGCTGCCTCTCTTGCTTTCTGAGATGGTCCACACTCTGTCTATGGAGTATGTGTCTCCCTGAATAAATCTTTTACTTTATTATGGCTCATTCTTGAATTCTTTCCTCTCTGAGACAAGAACCTATTCTCCAGCAACAGAATCTAAATAAGCTATGTGAATGAAAAATATTGCCTGCCAAATCAGCAAACAAAGGATGGTGTAGTCATCAATACAACAGCCACTGCAGCCATCCCCAACTGAGGAGATTCAGAATGGAGGAAAGCAGGATACAGGCCCTAGATCACTAAGGTGCATATCAAAGGAATGATTTCAGTAATTCCAGACTTTTGCATCTTCCCATATATAGAAAAGCACTAAACTCATTAACTTGAAATGTCTGGTTTTCTTTAATAGTAATATTTTGATGTTCTGACTACCTATATCTTGTTGCAAAGCTCCTATATATCCTGGCTCCTCCTTTACCTCTTTAGAGCAGTCCCTCAGAGATATATGATAGGCTGTCTTCCAGGCTTAAGTCCTCATTTTATTCCTACCAAATAAAACATAATTCTCAACTTGTAGGTTATGCTTTATTTCTTTTTTCAGTTGACAGTTTCTACAGAGATTATATTGAGCTTCTTTCTTCTGGTTTATTTCTAAAACAATCAAACTTTAACATCCATAAAAGGAGAAATAATTTGTATAAAATTCTTATGTATAAAGCTGCCTCTCTTTCAACCCTGATGCAAAGCAAGTCAATTATTTGATAAAAATGAAAATGTTCCATTGCCTGGCAAAGATGTTAAAAATTGGTGTTTAGTTAAAAATTGGTGTTTAGTTAAAAATGTACTTTCTTACCCTCCATTGGAGAGTGGGAAGGGATAGACAGGATTTCAAAATTGTAGAATAGATAAACAAGATTATACTGTATAGCACAGGGAAATATACACAAGATCTTATGGTAGCTCACAGAGAAAAAATGTGACAATGAATATATATATGTTCATGTATAACTGAAAAATTTTGCTTTACACTGGAACTTGACACAACATTGTAAAATGATTATAAATCAATAGCAAATGTTAAAAAATGTACTTTGTTTTAACTTCTTTATATTGCACATTCTTATGACAGCATCATATTTATTTATCCATTACTAAACAACATTTTATTTAGCTCCATGTTTTAATTGTGTAACCAATGGTACAATATATATTCTTGTATATCTTTTCCTATATGCCAGTGTAAAATAATTCTGGAGATAGCATGGGTGATTTTGTGGGTATGCTTTTCCCCTTAAACTAAACTGCCACATCATTTTTATTATAATTGCATTAATCACATTTTCATTCACAGTAAACAAGATTTTTTTCTTTGCAGTCTTATTTTCTCTAGAAGTTAATTCAAATTTTAATTGTTTTCACATTTTCTTGGTTAATTACAGGTAACCTATTGTTAGTTTCTCTGATCAGTATTGAGACTGAGCACCTTCTTATATTAAAGGCCATACATAAACTTACTTATTCTGTGAATGTCCTCTCTCTTACTTCTGTTTATCCTCCAAATTATAGATATTTTACTTTTAAATTCCTGGGAACTTGCATGCATTCCAGGTATTAATTTACTAATACTTGTATTCATTGTTTGTCTTTTAATAAAATCTTTCTATTTTTATGTCTTGTAAATTACAAATATCTTCTCTGTCTCCCACTTAATTTTGATTTTTGTAAATAATCTTATATTCTGTGAAAAAGAGTTGAATTTTAATGTAATTAGTCATGTCAACTAAAATATATGCACAACTCAGAAATTGAGAGTTATGTTTTATTCAGTGTGTTGCTGATAGGTACAACTGGTGTTCCAGGTTCTTGTCCCTTCCCAAAAAGAATTCAGAGACAAGACTTAGAGGTTAAAAAAGATAAAGTGAGGATTTATTAAAGGATGGCTAGTACACTCTCAGGGGAGCGTGAGCAGGCTCAGGTGAGTGGCTGCCTTGAGTTTCTTTGGCAAGTTAGTTACATAGGGTGTAAAAATTAATGGGCCAAATATTCATTGGGGAGGAAAGGGTTTGGGGTCGTATTCCCTGATTATCATCCCAACTCCACCTTCCCAAAGGGAGGAGGGATTTTTGTCCTTATTTAGTCTGGATCAGAAGTGTCAGGGCGTCGGTGCATGATGGGTACTTCTGATCTGCAAGGCTAATTTTATTGAAATGAGGGCATAATGAGCAAAATGTTACATTCAGACACTAGAAATTCCTGCCTTTTCTCATCTTCTTTTTTTCTTCTCCAGGCCACTTGTCATCCCAAAAGGCATAATCCCTTATCAGCCCCAAGGTTCCTGCTTTTCTTTCTCTGCCCAAGGATCCCTGCTGCTTACATGATGTGTAGTTTCCTGAATTTAGCCTGTGACCCTCCTTTCTGCCCAATTTCTGCCATTTGGTCTGTGTCCACTTTTCTCTGCTCATATCTAGCTATCTGCCTGCTCTAACAAGTGGACATTTCTGAGGACTCAAACCCCTTCCAGCCCTGGATGACAGCCTCTCAGATCTCCCTGAGGAACTGCTCCAAGGAGGCTGGGGAGGAGCAGTATATATAAGAGTTTTACAACAAAGACCATGTAGCTGGAGCATTATCATTAATTAAAAGATTACAGTTAACTAAAGGAAACCAGACACCTCAAGTTAAATAATTTAGCTCTTTTCTATGTAAAGGAAGGCACAAACATCTGGGCTCATTTAAATCATTCCTTTAATATGTACCTAGCTATCTAGGAATAGTGTCCTGTTTTTTCAGGTCCCTCAGGGGACACCATTGGGGGTGGCTGCAGAGTCCTGACTGCTTGCTTGTCTGCATCCTGAGTTTATTGATGACTTGATGTCCACAGCATTCTTTGTTTACTGATGTGGTTTGCAATAATTTTTGTTCACAGTCATATTAATCTCTTTTCTGTGTAATTACTATATTTTTGTTATTCAAGAAAATATTTCTCAGACTGCATATGTATAATTCTCAACATTAAGTGTTTTATTTTTATTTCTCTTATAAATGTGTTAACTGATGCCTGTACTCAATATTAGAATACATTTTATTATTTATAAATTTTCCCAATATTTATATTTTAAGTTGAGTTATTTTAGGCTTAACATATCACCATTTCACAGTATTTTAAAAGACAGATCTTTTGAATGGATATTTTTATGGGCTCAGTATTTCCACTGAAAATCAATAGAAGAATCTGGGACATTAGATTCTCTAGCTTTGGAGCTAGAATATGGCATAGTGATACACATTGAATCTGAGGCTCATTTATTTGTTTCAGACTGAAAGAATAAAGGATTTATAGATGAGTATAAATAAAGGAGGAGAAAATAGAAATGCAAAGGAAAAACATAAAAGAAATTTTACATGCTGCCATAAATAAGATTTATCCCTATTAGAGTTTTCCTACCCCATCCACCAAAAATGACAATGTCTTTCACCTACTTCACAAGGCAGAGTGATTATGTGGCAAAGAGTAAAAATGAAGTTGTTTTTTTTTTTTAAGTTTTCTGCTTGGATAATTAAGGTAAAATCTTTTCACAATTAGTTTCTTGGAAATTCAGCTTTTTTTAAAAAGAGATTGTAGCAAACTTTCTTCTTGTTACAATTCTCATTATCTCTAATTTTTCCTCCAAATAGCAGGATGAAAACCTACAAGCAACTGCCTGTTATAAAACAAAACAAAAACAAACAAACAAGAAACTGGAAAGCAGAAGCATTCTCATTTAACAGATGCTCATGAAAACAAATAAAACAAGAAATCTACTAGAAAAATTAATACCTTTAAAAGTATTTGTCTAATTTTTAGACTGGGACTGATTTCTTTAGGATGTTGATTCATGGAATTGTGCTTATTCTCATGAGTGATTATATATTATTTTGACTATTATTGTAATTAATGCTGTATGAAATGAATTTCACAGTCCCAACATAGTATTAATTTCCATTTTTTTTTGGAATTAATGGTGGTAGAACATCTAAAATTGTTTTAAAAAGTCATGGTAGATTTATGATTCCTGGACACACATTTCCTTTTTCACTTCCATAAGAAAACTTAAGTAGTTGTTGACTTCCCTGGTTAATAATAGAAAAGCAAGTAAAAGGGCTGATGATATGAATTTTTTTTATTCACCTCCAAGAAAAATATAATGACTTGTATATATTTTGCTAGTATAAGAAGTGCATTGTATAATTTTAAAATATTCAAAGTACTTTGAAATAAATGTATCAGTTTATTTTATAACATATATCATGGTTTGTTTTTATATATATTTGGTAGAATGTTCTTGATGTTACTTGCATTTCCTCTAAGAGATTGATTTTATATATAATTAAAATTTGATAATCTCCAAATTTAGGAGATACATTTAATTCAATTTATTTTTAATTGATATGCAAATACATACTCATTATATTTGTCTAGATAAGCAAATAAATAATGCTGGAAATTAGTTCAAAATAACCTATTTATTCCACTAACAATGTTACCAGGAGGAGGGAAATAAGAATTACCTCAGTTCTTAGTCACCCCCCTCCACAAAAAAAAGGAAATTTTAATGAGGGACAGAAAGTGTGATATAAACAAGATTTCATCAGTAAAGTAAAAAGGTAGTAAAATACAGTACACTACCAACTAGGAGCAGATCAATCCAAGAGAAGAAAAAAATTGGCACCACTCCTTTGTTTTTCCCATCTTATATCTTGGCTTAGGGGCATTTTGGTGATTGATTGAATAATGGTCAGGTTCTTTGAGTGATCAGGCTGATTGACAGCTCAGGTTCCTTGTGCTCTGGCATGCCCATCCCTTTTTGGGCAGGTTCTTACCTATGAAGCACACAGAGAAACCTATGGGAGGGGACTCAAAGTGTAATGTTAATTATATCATAAAGAGTATTGGATCAAGTTACACTGGATCTTTCTCTTATGTGCAGCTGCATCATTTTGATTTTAGCTGGTTTCCTTTGTTAGCCTTCATTTAGAGAAAGTAAAACTTTCTGGAGTCCCTTATCCTGAGTGCAGAGATACTGTTATTTTCTGTGTTGCCCTTTCCCCTTCCTCTCCCCTTGCACAGTGCTTATTTCTATCTAACTGCCTAACACCAACATTAGAAAAGCCATATATTTGTCAGCTGATTTTACTTTGTCTTTCTCTTGCCAACCAGTTGATTTTTCTCGCATAATTCCTTTAAAAAAATTAACAAAGAAAATATAGAAGTTGTGCTTAAGGGAGAGGATAAATGGTAAGACAGGCAAGTAAATAAGGAAAAAATTCTAAGTTTGAACTTAAGTAATTGATTTGGTGGAACACAGAGCTTTATTTCCAGGACTGTCTTCTAATTGCTTATTTGCACATTCTATGAAGGTCAACAACTGAATTTGCCCAAAGTATCACCAATTATTTAAGAAGAGGATCTACTTATAAAATATTAATGATAAATATTTTAATGCATGTAAAATGTATGCTGTAGGCCCATACTTGCAAAATTCAGTTTCTTTTAGATAGTATGTCATCTTGCTCACGTTGCAATTTTTTCTAGTCCTTGCTCACATTTACTCCACAAGAGTTTTCACTTTTTAGCAAAAAATAATGTTTCAACAGACATGTCAATATGCAACTGTTTTATTCTTAAGAATATTTGCAAGGCCATAATTTAATTCAATAGTACTTATATTTTAAAGCTCTTTTAGGACAGCTATGTAGGAATTGCCTCCATATAAATATAAAATAATTTTAGTGCCACTTTTTTTTAGTAAACAAATCTGAATTTTGACAAAAATATTCTTATCTTGAATATGAACAGCCATACAACCTTTAAATCGATATTTATTGGGCATTTCTATAGTTCAGATGTTATCTAAGCATATAGAGTACAGCAAAGAAACATACATTCTCCCTGAACTTGCAGAGCTTACATTTTAACAAGTCATTGTGCTCAATCAAATAAAAATTTTTAAGATGAGTGGGCTGACAATATGGTCTGTTTTCTAGTCCTCATCCTACAATCAACTAATGTGATGCTGAACAATTACTCATATTATATGATCCTCAGTTTTCTTATCTGTAAAGTAAGTCTGCTGTTATGTCTGCTGTTATGTCTCCAAGGACACTAAGATCATGAGAATATATAAGTGAATGCAAAATTAAAATGGGAACTGCCTGGAGCTGAGGTATACTGTACTAAATGATGGATTCTGGCTGTGTTAAATGCCTCATAATGTAATACAGCTGTCTTATTCCAATCTTCAGGGCTTTTGCCACAAGATGCAGATACATTTCTTGGGGGAAAATATTGTACTTTTTTAGATATTCTTAGCTGAACTCTTGATACAATTTTAGTAATATTGTTAAGAATGAAGGCCTCTATTCCTCTTCTCTGCATTTTAATTAGCAAAGACTTCCATATCCAAATTTTTCTTATATAGTCCCTGCCTGGAAATAAGAGTAAATTGTGTAGACTTCTCAAGGTAAAAAGATATCATACTGCTAAATCTGAGTCTACTCTCCAGGACAATGTCATGTCTTAAAATTCTTAAGAATGTTTAAAAATAAAATTTATATTCTAATATATAAATTCTATGTTGATTTTGCAATTATCTGAAAAAATGAAAAAAATATAGATATAGGTGATATATGTACATGTTTGTCCAAAAATTGTATGTATGTAAAATTTACTTTTTAAACAAATTCAAGGGGCTTTGAAGACTGTTTAAAAGTTTGCCCAATCATCTCACATATTGTCCACTGTATCAATAAGCTACTATAATCATATTTTAAAAATTGGAAGTTCTTGAATACTGAATAATATTGACACATATATCTATTTCTGCCTTTCCTAATTTGAACCAATTTCCAATATAGCACATCAAAACTTTATTGGTAATGTTAGACCTGTATGGGGTATAGTAGATTCTATAGTGTTTAAGAATATATCATTTGGAGTCAGAGTAACAATAGTGAGTGGTCTAATGGATACAGAATACTTAGCAAGATGTACAAATAAATAAACCTTTCTTTAAAATAAGCTATTATTACTAAGGCTCAATATATATAAAATTTTAAGATAATTTTGTGCTCAAAAATTTATAGAACTTACTAAAAGCTGCACTATTAATACCATAAAATGCCTAGGGAGAAATATATATCCTTTACTCTCTGTTTTCTATAGAAGGGAGTTGACTTCAATTCTCTAGAAGAAAAAGTATAAAGAGAACAGCTCTAGGCTCACCCAAAGCCAGATCTCTCTAGCTTCTCTATATAAAACTAGAAATGAGACACACAACTGAACAGAAGGAAATGTGTGAGTGAGTAGCATAAGGATTTCTGAGTTGTCTATATAGAGATGCATCTATCTTAGATGCATGACTTCACTTCTGTCAGAAGGTAAGTAATCTACCACTTGGATAGCTTTTACGGTTGTTTCTCTCTACCTGCACTTATATTTATATTTTCAATTTAGTGATGGACATATAAAGAAGTATACTTTGTCTCAAACCTAAGATGTGTTATTAATCATATTTATTAGTAATACAAGGATATTTCATTTTCATTCCTCCAGTCTTGTTTTTTATTTCTCAATTGTTTCTAACTTCAGAAGTGGTGAGACAGAGATGTAGTTATTTTTCACTCTTAGAAAAGTTGCAATAAATATTTTTTCAAATATTTCTATAACCATAGAGTATGTCATTTTCCAGGAAAAATTTTTACTACTTTCACCAATTTATTGTTGAAAAAATATAAAATTTCTGTGTAATTTTAAATTTTGAATAATTCTAACAGTGACAGGACACTGGAAACAGTAGATATAGAATAAGAGTTAAGTTGATTTTTTTTTTAACCTGGAAGTCAATCTATCAGTATTTTAAAAATGTATATATTTATTTTAATTTTTCTGAGCTAAGAAGCAATTAATGTTGAAGAGTATTATGAGAAATATATTTTAGTCTCCAGCATTTCTTCCTATTGGAAATAAGACTAGGATACTGAGAATAAATAAAAGAATGATCAAAACCAACATGATACTCATTGAATCATCATAAATGATTAGGAATTATCACAAAATACGTCTCTCAATTAGTCAGAATGAATGAATTTAATATGTGTGAGGAAAAATATGTGTTTATTTGCAAAGAAGGAATGATTATAGCCTGCAAAATCATTATTTATCATTGAAAATAAATTAATTTGCAGAAATTATTATTTAGTGAGTTACTTGTTCATATGATCAAAACCTACATTTTTCACAAAGAATAATTAAAACTATTCTCATATTTCTGTTACACAAAGTAATATTGCTACTCAAAAGATTTACCAGACAAAGATAAATATATATTGATACAAAATATATATCTTAAGGGCCAGAATTTCATGTTTTTCTTCCCCTTTACTGACAGAAATCCAGCTTTTCTGGAAGAACAGTTTGCCTGACTAAAATTTTGTATTTTCCAGTGTCTATTGCTAATAGGGGTCACTAACTTTAGAAGTGGTGAAGGTAAAGGAATGTGAATAGAAGTTGCTGAGTAGTGTTTCTATAAGAGGTTTTTGTTTTGTTTTGTTTTTTAAAGAGACTATCCTCTTATGTATGTTTTTGCACGTGTCTTACTGATCTTCTTGCTTCCTAGACAATGATTGTGTCTGAAACTTCAGCAGTCATCTTGCAAACAAGTAGATGAAGAGAGAGAGCTGGAATGAGATTGTGTCCTTGATGACTGTGAAGCCACCATAGCAATTTTGGGTATTTCCCTTGAGTCTTTTCCAGTACATGAAAGTAAAATAAATACAAGATTTATATTTTTTTTTAAATTTTGTTTCTTTCAACATACTACTAAAATCAATCCTTAATACACAAGAATTCTATATCACCTTTAACCAAGTTTACATTGGTAAGAGACTAAAACACATAGAAAATGCCTGAGAAAGTATATTGGTTTTATATTTTACATAAATTATCAAAAAATTAATGTCTTAAAACCATAGCCATTTATTATCTCACAATTTCCATAGGTCAGGAGGTGTGGCACAGTTCAAATGAATATTTCTCTTCCAAGTTCATGTAGTTATTTGCAGATTTCATTTCCCTGATATTGCAGGACTAAAATAAGTGCTTTAACTTCTAGGAGTAGTTTCATGTCATGTTGTTTTCTTTGTGGGCAGTTGACATTATAGCAGCTTGTTCTTCAAAGCCAGTATAAGTGTTCACCTAATAAATATACTTAGAGAGAGATAGATAATCATATATGAGCAAATTATTAGGAATATTTTATTGATTATAGATGAATCACAGGTCTCATCTACTTTCAAGGTGGAGTATTTAGAGGAAATAACATCAAGAGTTGGAAAACATGGGGCCTGTATTAAATTCTGCCTAGTAAGTCTAGTATTCAAATGTATTTTTGCAAAGAGATTGTTTGAGTTTTTCCATCTTTTTCTACATTGGTGTACTAGATATAATATTCTAGATGGCTCTTGAGGGAACCTGTTTTTGAACATTTTGTGGGACCCCTCCAACATAGATCTCAGAGTAAGCCACCACAAAATATATTCACTAACCTCTTTAAGGCTAAGCCATGGTTGAATCTAGCTTTCCAAAGATAAAATTTACTGCTCAAGAAGAATAATTCTCACCCAACACAAACTGTTCTTTGTCAAAAGTTTTCAAAAATCATAACTCCTTTTAGAGTTCAAGATTTCTTTAATCTCATCTTTCCAAATTTTAAATTAAGAAATTTATCCCTCCTTTTTCCTTGTGTTTATTCTATTGTTATGTAAGGGGTGTGTGTGTGTATGAATATATGTATATATATAAATACATACATCATATCTATCTATCTATCTATCTATCTATCTATCTATCTATCTATCTAAGATAGTAGATAAGAATAAACATGCCTGACATATTTTTTCTTTTATTTCCACTACGTCTGTGAACTTGAAGAACTTTTTTTTTCTACCTTGATGTATTATAATAATCATTTTCCACATTTATTTTTCCTACTGGACTAAGAACTGAGATGTTGAGTTCTCCAAGGACATGAGCTCCATTCAGTCAATGTTTGTGCTTTCAGTGCTTACATAGGCTGAGACATTACTCTCATTATTTCTTTTGAACTAAGAGAATGAGTTCTTCATTAAAAAAAAGTTATGTACTTTTAAGTGACTGTAATTGGTTTACCAGTGTTTAAACTAACTATCACTTTATACAAGAAGATATTTGAATATTCTTTAAAAAGAAAAAAGAAACATATTATCTATATTCTTAGAGTCAGGGACCCTGTTAGAGGATTAACTTAAAAATCCATGCTGTTAAGTGAAAAAAGTTCATGTATTTAAGACAGATTAGTTAGTGGATATGACACCTGTGTGCTTGGTTTACCCAAACTCTGGAAACGTTAAAATCTAAAATTTAGAATGTACCAAGATAAAGTCACTTCTATACTTTTAGAATACAGATCCTTGTTCTGAGGCATTTCCCATCAAAACCGTCAAACAGCATCCTGTGCATTCAAAAAGTGGCAAAAGAAACAGTATTACCAATAGAAATCCTTATTTCTTAACTCCCTATCAAAATAAAAGCTTAAATTTTGTGCTTTTTGTGTTGGAAACTCAGAATTTAATTTGAGTGTTAGAATCTGAAAGTGCACTCCTGCTGTGAATGAGGCTAGCCACTTTAATGTATAAACACTCAGAAGATGTTATAATATATGCTGCTTTCAAAATATAAAAATAAGTGAAAATGTATTGTAATATATAAGTATCTCTTGCTCTCACTTTCCCTGATGCACATAAAAACAGATATCCAGGTTTTCCTGCTATACAAAAGTAAAGTGTTCCTATGAAACTTCTTGTGAACTAAAATGCCATAAAGAAGCAATTACCTTAGGATACATACTGCTAATGAATGCACAAGATAAGATAGATATAACACAGATGCTCTCAGACACAGTTCAAAGCTCTAGTGACTTGATTCTAAGAAGCTGAGTGCAGTTCCCAGGGAAGGAGTTTTATGGTGCCACTGCCTGTGTAACTCAGCTTGCTGCAAAACAAATGCTGAACATGAGATTTGCTTTTGTCTTTGTTTTTATAAATGAGAAATATATCTTTGAATTTTTTTTTTTGGTTAGTGAAAATAAATTCTATCAATGGTATTTTGTAAAAGTGAAGTGGCATTAAGATAACTTTTGAAAAGCATGTGATACATGCATTAGGACTCTGAATTATTAATTTGTATATATATATAATATATATATGAATGTATATAATCCAACTCTTTGTGAATTTATTTTTTTGTAATGAATACAAATTTGTATTAAAAATCATAAACTAAAAGAGAATGTTCTTGGACTTCATATTACATGTATATAAGTTATATTAACATGAACTGAATCTAGAGAAAACTGTATACTCTAATTAGGTAAATTGTATGGTGTGTGAATAATATCACAATATAGTTGTTTGTTGTTGTTGTTGATGTTTTAAAAGATCTTAGAGAATGAAAAGACAAGCCACACACTGGAGAAAATCCTCGCAAAACCCCTATCTAATAATAAGCTGGTATCCAAAAGATCCAAAAGACTGGTATCCAGCAGAGAAATCTTAAAGCTCAAAAAGAAAATAACCCAATTTTAAAATGGCCAAAAGATCTAAAGAGACTTCTCACTAAAGAAGATATACAAATAGAAATGAGCATATAATAAGATACTTAACATTATCAGTAATCAGGGAATAAAAAATAAAAACAATGAGATATAATTACACTTTGTATGGCCAAAATCAAGAACAAAATAAAACACCAAATTCTGGAGAGGATGTGGAGCAAAAGAAACTTTTATTCATTGCTGGTGGAAATGCACAATTGTATAGCCTCTATGGAAAGCAGTTTGAAAGTTACCATACAATTCAGCAACTCCACTCCTTAGTATTTATTTACTCAAAATAAGTTGAAAACTATGTTCACACAAAGACCTGCACATGAGATTCAATGCAATCCCTATCAACCTTTGAAGGACAGTTTTTTTTCACAGAAATAAAGCAAAATTTTCTAAAATGTATGTGGAAATGCAAAAGAATGAAAGCAATTCTGAGGGGGAAAAAAAAGAACAACACTCTCTGATTTCAAACTGTCAGGGAAGGGGAAATTTCCCCCTCTACTATTGTTGAGTTATTGTGGGTAGAATTATAATAAAACTGACAAATAACAGATTAAGAGGAGGAAAAAGAAACAAATTTTAATTCATATAAAAGAAGTCTCATAAGAATGGAGCTCAAGAAGTGGTCAAAACTTATAGCTTTATACTTTTTAGACAAAGAAACAATAAATTTGTGAGGAATTGACAAGACAAAGAAATTTAGGTTTTGGGTGCTCAATTAGTGAGGAAACTAAAGAGTTTGGGCTTGGGGTATAAATTAAAGAATTAACAAAGTTTGTTTACATAGCTTCCTCTACCAAATTTCCCTGTCTCTAGTAATAAGGATATCCTTTTACTTTCAGATGCATAGAGTGACCCTTTCACATGAGAAATTAATTTCTTGCTTTCAGGGAAACAGAAAGGAGAGTCAGAGTTTCCCTCTTACACTGGCCATTTCTTAAGTTACTTTAATTTAAAATAAAATGCAATTGAAGCAAATTTTAGGGTGGCTTGTCTTGGACTCCAGCAAAACCATAAGCTATAGTCATCAAAATAGTACAGCATTAGCAGAAAAACAGATACATTGATCAATGGAACAGAATTTGAGAGCTCAGAAATAAACCCACACATATATGGACAATTATGGAGAAAAGTTAATCTCTTCAATAAATGGTGTTGGGAAAACTGGACAACCATATGCAAAAAAGAAAGGAAGGAAGAAAGGAAGAAAAGAAAAAGAAAACTAGACAGTTATCTCACACAATATGCAAAAATCCACTCAAAATGAATTAAAAACTTAAATTTAATCCTGAAACCATAACAATCCTAGAAGAAACTATAAGCTGTATGCCCTTTAACATCAGTCTTAGCTATACCTTTCTGCCTATGTCTCCTTGTGGAATGGCAACAAAAGCACAAGTAAACAATTGCAACTCTATCAAACTAAATTGTTTCTGCACAGCAAAGGAAGCTATCAACAAAATGAAAAGACAACTTACCTATTGGAAGAACATCATTGCAAATCATATATCTGATAAGGAGTTAATATTCAAAATATATAAGGAACTCATAAAACTCAACAACAACAATAACAAAACAACAATTAAAAAATTGACAGAGAGTCTGAAAAGACTTTTTTTCCAGAGAAGACAGACAAATGGCCAATGGACACATGAAAATATGTTTAAAATAACTAATTATAAGAGAAGTGCAAATCAAAGCCACAATGAGATATTCCCTCGCATCTGTCAGAATGGCCATATATAGGGAAAAGAGAAGATGGTGGAGAAGAAGGACACTCATAGCTCTCCCTCTACCACGAATGCACCAAGACTCACATCCACAGACCCACTCAGCCAACCAGAGCACCTGCAGAACTGCGACACAACATCGCACTCTTCAAAAGATAAAGACGCCAAAAATCTGGTAGGAGAAAAGGAAAAAGGAAAGAAAAAAGGCAAAGCAGAGCAGAACAGGTCCCATGGGGAGGGAGCAGCAAAAGAGGACTGGCACTCGTTCGCTGCATCTCCCCTCTCCAACAGAGAGTCCAGCAGGATGGAGGGGGAGCCTCCAAGGCTCAGATCTGTACAGACTGACAGAACTAAGTTAAACGGGCACAGTGGGTCCCTGTGACACCCAGCCCGAGACGTGGGCTGGCAGCTGGGGGCAGGGCCATGTTGCCCGAGCCGTGTGGAAGACAGGGGCTGCTGCACTGAGGCAGCCCTGGGGGACTACAGGGGGCTGCGCACCATGGCTGTGGGTGTACAGGGCAGAACAACCTGGGACCTCCATAAAACAACACAGTTGATGTGCCCTGGGGGGAAGGGTGCATACCCACATTTCTAAAAACCCGTGAAAAGTTTTTGGGTGAAGAGAGGTGGGGCTCAGGCACAGCCGCCATATCCTCTGGCGCTTAGCATCCAGGTGGGGGTGGGAGTGAAACCTGCATCCTCACCTAAGGGCTTAGCAGCCTCAAAGGCCAGATGGAGACTTGTCTACAGTCCGAGGCAGATAGGATCCTTCCATACTGGTCCCTCAGAGAACTTGCTCTGCCAAGACAAACAAGAAGCTGTGTTCTGGCCCAGAGCAGGGACAAGGCTATTCCTCGGTCCTCCCTGAGCCCATCTGCGGAGCGCCAACCCGAGGGGGAGGGTGCAGCGGCACAGAGAAGCAGAGCGACCAGCGCCTGGAGAGGGCAGGCGGGCCCCCGCCTTTTGGGCAGGAATGCAACCTCTGACCTTGGTGCTTGGGAGGGGGTGCGACCCGCCTAACTACCTGGCCAGTCTGCAACATCTGACTGCTGCATTGGGAGGAGCAGTGACCCGCTCGCCCACAGCAAAGGAGAGCTGCAGCTGACCCAGTGTTGGAAGGAGGAGCGATCTGGAAACAGCAAGCTGAGCATCCAAAACAGGACAAAGACAGAAAGACTTCACATTAAAAACACACAGTCACCAGGAGAACACCGAACCCCTCCACTTTTTTTTAAATCTGTTTTTACCTGTTCCATTTTCTATTACCCACTTAATTTTTACTTATTAATTCAATTTTATTCTCTTGGGTTTTGATGTTCTGTTATTGCTTATACACAGGTTTCAAATACATCTTTTCAACTTTTCCCTGTTTTTTAAAGGATTTGAAAGGGCGTCTCAACCCGATTGCTATTCTGCTTAAACTTGCTCTTCTATTATTCATTGTACACTGTTTTCAAACCTTTATTTTTCCTTCTTTAAAATTCTTTCTCTCTCTCTTTTTTGTTTTTTTCTAAGTCTTATTCCTACACAGGCATTAGATAGATAAACTCCTTACAGACCACAATAGATAACTGATACTCCATAAACCACAGTGCCAGAGAGGTACGAGCAAAATGAAGAAGCGGAGAAACCATTCCCAATTAAAAGAACAAAAGAAATCCCCTGAAAGAACGATCAATGAAATAGACATCGATAGCCTACTAGATCAAGTTCAAAAAAGGAGTGATCAAAGTGCTGAAGGAACTAAAAGAGATAGTGTTTAGATATATAAAATATGTCAAAAATGAAATTGAAGCTATAAAGAAGAGCCAAGTAGAAAGGCTAAATTCATTGACTGAGATAAGGAATGATCTAAAAGCTTTTCAAACCCGACTAGATTAAGGCAAAGGAACAAATTAGTGACCTAGAAGACAGGAAAATAGAAAGCACCCAATCAGAACAGCTACAAGATAAACAAATGAAAACAAATGAAAATAGCATAAGGGACTTATGGGATAATATAAAGCATGCCAATCTTTGCATAATAGGGGTCTCAGAAGTCGAAGTAAGATCAAAGGGGACTGAAAAGGTTTTTGAAGAAATCATGACTGAAAACTTCCCAAACATAAAGAAGGAATCAGATATCCAAGTACATGAAGCTCACAGGGTCCCAAACAGGAAGAATCCAAATAGACCCACACCAAGACATATCATAATCAAGATGGCCAGAGTCAAGAATAAAGAAATGACTCTAAAGGCAGCAAGAGAAAAACAAAGAGTAATTTACAAGGAAATCCCCATAAGGCTCTCAGCTGACTTCTCTACACAAACACTACAGGCCAGAAGGGAGTGGCAGGATATATTCAAACCCCTGAATGAAAAAAAAATGCAGCCTAGGGTACTTTATCCAGCAAGGCTATCCTTTAAGATAGAAGGTGTAATAAAGAATTTCACAGACAAGAAAAAGCTGCAGGAGTTTAGCAACACTAAACTCATGCTAAAAGAAATATTGAAAGGTCTACTCTAAAGAGAAAAGCAGCATGATGCTACAGAAATGAGAAACTCAAAACTGAAAAGATGATAACTCATGAATTAAAAATAAAATAAACAAGAAATTATAAAAGAAGACATACAAATCACTGAAAGTGGGAGAGGAAGGCAGAGAAATATCGAATTCTTTTATCCTTCTTTTTAAAATTTTTTGTTCTCGGTAGGATGGGTTTGAGATCATGTTACTATCAGTTTAATAAAAACAGTTATAGTAATGGGCTAATAGATTTATGAAAAGGTGTAACCACAAGCCAAAAACATACAAGGGAGTCACAAAAATTAAATAAAATCCATGATAACACAAAGGAAAATTACCAAACCACAAAAGGAAGAAGAAAGGAACATAGAGGAAATACCAAATCAACTGCAAAGAAAAGTTCAATATGGCCATAAACACACATCTATCATTAATTACTGTAAAGGTTATGGACTAAATGCTTCAGTCAAAAGACATAAAGTGGCAGACTGGATAATAAAGCAAGAACCTTCAATATGCTGCATAGAAGAGACCAACTTTATGGAGAAGGACACATATAGATTGAGAGTGAAAGGATGGAAAAAGATATTCCATACAAATGGAAAAGCCAAAAAAGCAGGTGTTGCAGTACTGATTTCAGACAAAGGTCATAAAGAAAGATAATGAAGGACATTTTATAATGATTAAAGGAGTGATAGAAGATGAGAATATTACACTCATTATATATGCACCCAATATAGGAGCAACTAAGTACATAGAACAATTACTAACAAAGATAAAGTGGGATATTGATGGGAATATAATCATAGTTGGAGAATTTAACAGCACATTAACATCACTAGACAGATCTTCCAAACAGAAAATAAATAAGGCAACAGAGAAATTAAATGATACAATAGATAAATTAGATTTGGTGGATATTTTCAAAGCATTACACCCCCCAAAACTAGGATATACATTCTTTTCAAGTGCACATGGAACATTTTCCAGGATTGATCGTGTACTTGGGCACAAAAGAAACCTCAACAATTTTAAGAAGATAGAAATTATCTCAAGCATCTTTACTGACCACAATGACATGAAACTAGAAATCAACAACAGAGAAACAAAGGAGAAAAAAAGGAAAGCTTGGAGATTAAACAATATGCTATTAAAAAAAAAAGGGTCAATGATGGAATCAAAGCTGAAATTAAAAAATACCTTGGGACAAATGACAATGAAAGCACAACCACTCAAAATTTATGGGACACAGCAAAGGCAGTGCTAAGAGGGAAGTTTATAGCGATACAGGCCTTCTTCAAATACGAAGGACAATCTCAAATAAACAATTTAATCTGCCAGCTGAATGAATTAGAAAAAAAAAAGAACAAAAAGCCCCAAAAGGCAGCAGAAGGAAGGAAATTATAAAATTATGGAGGAAATAAATACAATAGAGATTAACAAGACCATAGGAAAAATCAACCAAACCAAAAGCTGGTTTCTTGAAAAAGTAAATAAAATCGACAAACCTCTGGCCAAACTCACAAAGAAGAGAAAAGAGTGAGCACAAATTAGCAAAATAAGACAGGAAAATGGAGAAATTACAACAAACAAAATAGAAATACAGAATATCATATGAGAATATT
The DNA here is from genome assembly GCF_036321535.1 of Camelus dromedarius. Lineage (NCBI taxonomy): Eukaryota > Metazoa > Chordata > Mammalia > Artiodactyla > Camelidae > Camelus > Camelus dromedarius. The sequence continues at coordinate 37,010,643 of NC_087448.1, forward strand.
ATGAAAAACTATATGGAACCAAACTGGATAACTTAGTGGAGATGGACAAGTTTTCAGAAACATACATTCCACCAAGAATGAATCAAGAAGAAACTGACCACTTGAACAAACCGATCACTAGAAATGAAACAGAAATAGGAATTAAAATCCTCACTACAAATAAAAGTCCAGGACCGGACAGCTTCACTGGGTAATTCTACCAAACATACAAAGAAGAAATCATACCAGTCCTTCTCAAATTCTTCCAGACGATTGAAAAAGAGGGGATATTCCCAAAGCCATTGTATGAAGCCACCATCAACCTGATACCGAAACCAGGCATACACACTACCAAAAAAGAGGATTATAGGCCAATATCACTGATGAACATAGATACCAAAATCCTCACGAAAATATTAGCAAATAGAATCGAACAACACATAAAGAAGATTATACATCATGACCAAGTGGGGTTCATCCCAGGGACACAAGGGTGTTTCAACATACGCAAATCAATCAATGTAATGCATCACATCAACAAGAGAAAGGACAAAAAGCACTTAATCATCTCAATCGTTGCAGAAAAAGCATTTGATAAAATTCAACACCCATTTATGATAAAAACTCTCATAAAAATGTGTATAGAAGGAACATATCTCAACATCATAAAAGCTATATATGACAAACCTACAGCCAACATTGTACTCAACGGTGAAAAATTCAAAAGCTTCCCACTAAAATCTGGGACAAGACAAGGATGCCCACTATCACCACTCTTATTCAACATATTCTTGGAAGTCCTAGCCACAGCAATCAGGCAAGAGAGACAAATAAAAGGGATCCAAATTGGAAAAGAAGAGGAAAAATTTCACTATATGCCAATGACAAGTTACTATATATAGAAAACCCTAAAATGTCCACACAAAAACCACTAGAGCTGATCGAAGAATTCAGCAAGGTAGCAGGTTACAAGATTAATGCTCAAAAATCGTTGCATTTCTTTACACTAATGAGGAATCAACAGAAAAAGAAAGTAAAGAAACAATCCCCTGTAAAATAGCACTCAAATTAATAAAATACCTAGGAATAAATCTAACCAAGGAGGTGAAAGAATTTTACACAGAAAACTATAAACCTTTGATGAAGGAAATTAAAGGAAACTTAAAAAAATGGAAAGATATCCCATGTTCTTGGATTGGAAAAATCAATATTGTTAAAATGGTCACACTGCCCAAGGTAATCTACAGATTTAATGCAATCCCTATCAAATTACCCAGGACATACTTCACAGAACTAGAACAAATCATACTAAAATTTATATGGAACCATCAAAGGCCATGAATTGTGAAAGAACTTCTGAAGAGAAAGAAAGAGGCTGGACGAGTAACTCTCCAAGACTTCAGACAATACTCTAGAGCTACAGTCATCAAGACAGCATGGTATTGGTACAAAAACAGGCATATAGACCAATGGAACAGAATAGACAGCCAAGAAATGAACCCACAAATTTTGGGTCAACTTATCTTTGACAATGAGGCAAGAATATACAATGGAATAAAGACAGTCTCTTCAGCAAATGGTGTTGGGAAAACTGGAGAGCACCATGTAAAACAATGAAGCTAGAACACTCCCTTACACCATATACAAAAATCAACTCAAAATGGATCAAAGTCTTAAACATAAGACTGTATACAGTATACCTCCTAGAGGAAAATATAGGCAAAACATTATCTGACATACATCTCAAAAATTTTCTCCTAGAAGAAATAAAAGCAAGAATAAACAAATGGGACCTAATGAAACTTACAAGCTTCTGCACAGTAAAGGAAACCATAGGTAAAACAAAAAGACAACCTATGGAATGAGAGAAAATTTTTGCAAATGAAACAGACAAATGCTTGATCTCCAGAATATATAAGCAGCTCATACAACTCAAGAAGAAAATAAACAACCCAATCCAAAAATGGGCAGAAGACCTAAAAAAGCAATTCTCCAAGGAAGAAATACAAATGATCAAGAGACACATGAAAAAATGCTCAATATCTCTAATTATCATTGAAATGCAAATCAAAACTACAATGAGGTATCACCTCACACCAGTCAGAATGGCCATCATTCAAAAATCCACAAATGACAAATACTGGAGAGGCTGTGGAGAAAAGGGAACCCTCCTACAATGCTGGTGGGAATGCAGTTTGGTACAGCCACTGTGGAAAACAGTATGGAGATTCCTCAAAAGACTAGGAATAGACTTACTATTTGATCCAGGAATCCCGCTCCTGGACTTATATCCAGAAGGAACCCTACTTCAGGATGACCCCTGCACCCCAATGTTTATAGCAGCATTATTTACAATAGACAAGACATGGAAACAGCCTAAATGTGCATCAACAGATGACTGGATAAAGAAGATGTGATATATTTATACAATGGAATACTACTCAGCCATAAAAATCGACAATATAACGCCATTTCCAGCAACATGGAATCTCCTGGAGAATGTCATTCTAAGTGAAGTAAGCCAGAAAGAGAAAGAAAAATGCCATATGAGATCGCTCTTACGTGGAATCTTAAAAAAAAAATCAAACAAAGCATAAATACAGAACAGAAATAGACTCATAGACATAGAATACAGACTTGTGGTTGTCAAGGGGTGGGGGGTGGGAAGAGATAGACTGTGATTTCAAAATTGTATAATAGATAAACACGATTATACTGTATAGCACAGGGAAATATATACAAGATCTTATGGTAGCTCATAGAGAATGGAATGTGACAATGAATATATATATGTTCATGTACAATTAAAAAATTGTGTTCTACACTGAAATTTGACATAACATTGTAAAATGATTATAAATCAATTAAAAATTTTAAAAGAAAAAGAATGGGCATTATAAAAAGGCAACAAATATCAAGTGTTGGAGAGGGTATGGAGAAAATGGAATCCTCATGCACTGTTGGTGGGGATATATATTTGTGCAAACACATGAAAAATGAAAGGGAGTTTTTTTTTTCCTTTTATTTTACTCATCACAAACTATCTCTTATATGGTTATATGCATATTTTATATTCCCTAAAGTATTAAACATCTTCAAGGGAATACTGTTTGTTTTATTCTTTATTTTCAGTATATCTCTTAGTAGAACGTTATCAAACGTGGTAGGTATTTGATAAAAACTCTGTGAATTGAATGCATTTTACTTTAAAAATCATTTTTTTCTCTGAATAGCTACCTTTAGTTTTTCATTCCAGATAGAGACTACAGATTAATAATCACTGTTACCGAAAAATGGTACAAGACTATAGCTGTTTGTAGATAGCATAAAACACAGACATAGTTTATATTAATTAAATGAAAATAAAATAGTAATTTAAGAAACAACTTAGATAATTAATGGATGTAAACATGGGATCTCCCTCTGAGAGAGAAGAATGTAGATTTGCATCTCTCTGGATTAAAATATCATATGTATAAATTTCATATTAAGTGATGTTAAATATTTTAAAACTGCAAATGCATTTATTCTTTATTTACCTATTTAAAAATAAGTTTTTGACTTCAGTAAACACTGTTATAGGTACTTGGGACAATGCCACAAAGAACAGAGTCTTCTTTTTTTTAGGCTCATGGAGTTTATATTTTTTTGAAATGGGAGTTGGGGATCAGGATAATAAATGAGTGAATAAGTAAATGTATTATAAGCTAACTAGTAAAAATTGCTAAAAAGAAAAAAAAATAAGCAAAGTAAAGGTGGTTATAAGTGCCAGGTGTGGGGATATTGCTACTTTGTATAAGGTTTATAAGTATTTTAACCATAAGGTAGTCAAGAGAGGCCTCATTGCTAAAGTGTAATTTGAGCAGAAATCTGAAAGGAGTGAAGAAGTAAGCCATGTGGCTATATGGGGACACAGTAATCAGTGCAAAGAACCTTTTTCCACAGTGATTGCTTGAAATTTCTGAGAAGAAAGGAAGTCTAATATGGCTGGAGTGGGAGTGATGGCACAGAACACTGATAGAAAATGAGGACAGAGGGATAATTTCAAAACCCTAGGTAACACTTGTTACAAAAAATAACTTTATAAAAATATATTTATTTTCTAAGTTGTTTTCTGGTATCTTTTATATATCAAGTATAATGCTAAGGGCTTAATACAAATAATATTGTTTAGTTATCCTAATCATCCTGTAAATAAACATTAGAGAAGACATATAATCTGACAAATGTATGATACAGGTCAGTTCCTGAATTTGAGCCATTTTAATAGACAATTAAAAATATTTTATTTCCTTCCTTTCACATATTTATATTTGGATGAAATATGCTAAGTCAGACAATATTTAGTATGCAATGAATAGCAGCCTTGTCTTTACTGTTGTGTCTAAAGTACACTGCAAAATAACATTCTAATATGTGATTTGTTTAGCTGCACCTGATTGTCATGGTATAAGATATAAATATCTAGCAACACTATTTTGCACGTATGACCTGTTAAAATTTTATGTCCTATACAAGGATTTCATGCCATATAAATCCAGCTATAATTTAAATGTATTAACTCACAGTTAAAAATTAATAAATTGATGACCTAAATTCACAGTTAAAAAGTAATAATATTTCCAATACAGAGGAATAAGCACTATATCATTCAATGAATTTCTATCAATCCAAAATATAATGCAAATGGAAAGGGGGAATGTGTATTAGTGATTAAATGAAGTAGAACATAGAAGAAATTTGCCTAATGACAGATCTTACATAGTTTGGGTAGAATATTGATGAATCAAAAGTTTCTTTTGAACTAAATCACCAGTCATCTGAAACACTTTCAAAGGTTTAGACAGCAGCAGTGACTTGCTTTTTCTGATACCAGTGACAAATAACCTAAATTAAAAATACTAGATTTGCATATTCATAATACAATTTGAGTGCTAATGCTTTTGACCACTAGGGAATTCCTGATATAATTATGTTAATTTCCAATATGTTTCTCAATATTCTCCCTGTATCAGCGATTGCTTACAAGAAAGTTAACGTTTTACATTTAAAATTAAATATATAAATAAATTATATTTATTTTATAGTTAATATGTTATATTAGAAAATATATTCACAAAAGCAAATTTGAAGATACTTGACAGATTGCAGCTGAATTAACACCAAGAGTTTTGTTTATATAGCTTTAGATGAAAGTCACTATATCATAACATTTCTTTGAAAAATGAATTAGCTATTTCAATATAAAATTATTGCAGTTTATTTGGCCAAATGAATAATTGATGCTATGGTTTCTTAATCAGTTTGATTGCAAGTATATATATGTATATAGATATAGGTAATGTAGACAGACAAAAATAAATTAATTGATATGCCTCTGTCTTAGGCAATCTCAGAATAAAGCCTTCCAATTATTGAGTAAATTCTATTACATCAGTGAATATTTAACAATTAATGATGTGAATACATACAGGGCCTGGAAAATAAATAATATGAAAACTTTCTGTTCAATTTACAAACAAAATGAAATTCAAATATGAATGTTTCCATCAGGCTACAGGAAAGTAGATATGAACATCCCAATAAAAACACATTTTCATGTTCTCTTCTTTTTGAGTAAACTAGGTAAATTTCCATCATGGAGATGTTAAACTAACTTTTTCCAATTTACCTTGATTTCACCCAAACAAGAACATCAAATAGTGTCTAACTATAACTCATATAAAACAGTTACATAATATAGTTAATACAGTCAAAACACTATATGAGATGATAATTACACTAAATTCTTCCTATTAAATATAGAGATTAAAGATTGAATGTTGTTAGAGGAACAATGTGCAGAATAAATATATGGGAAACACGATTTTTGGATGCTGTTAGATAACAGTGTATTTATTTTAATGATGATCATAATGTCAAATTTAGAAGATCAACTTTATTATGTAGATTGATTAAGTATAAATAGTAAAACTTCTTATAAATTTTGGCTATATAGCAAATGTTCTTGTTAAACAAAAAGAAAAGGAGTGTTGATTAGAGAAGCTCCGAGTTCTGAAGTTCTGCTTTTTAAAGTTATCTGAGAACTTGCACAGGGTCTTGTTTAAGTGCTTTAAGTTAGTAAACTTAAGAATATTGAGTCTCTGCTGAAGTTAAGAAAAGGATATTTTTGTTCATCAAGGTCTAATTAAAATGAATAACAATGTGCTCATTAATCAAAACAATGTCAATTTCAAGATATGTCAAAAATTTAGAAATGCAGCTTATTTGTGCACAAGGGGTCACATGTAAAAGAAAAAAAAAAAAAGATAGTGATAGAAGTTGGCCAAGAAGAAAAAGAATCAACAAGACAGAGCAAAATTAAAAAAAAAAAAATCCACAGTGCACTATTTCACTTTTCCCAGGGGGAAGAGAACATTTGATCAGTCCTAGCTTGACCATTCTTTGTAAGAACTCTATTATTGTATGATCTATTAAATCTAAAATTAGACAAGATAGTGTATATGATGGGTTTTCCTGATATATAAAACACACTTCTCAAATATTCAAAAAAAATTGATGATCATGTTATTTTACATTGATCCCATGAGTTATGGTTTGTATTTGCTGCTATATTATAATAGTGTGTAGCTTTTATTACTAAAATAATTGCACTGAGAATAGGATATGTATCCCCTGATTCTCAAGCTGTGATTAACTAGACTGTTTACCAGGCTTGAAGGACTTACAAATTCTTAGTTCCCACAGTAGATGAAGCCAAAATTTGAGTTATTGTCTTAAATATATCCTCTCTTGCACATCAGAGAGTCTATTTTCTCTCTTCTTCTGATTTCTGCTATACACCTAAATCTTTCTTGTGGACTTCCTTCTTTGTTTAAAAAAACTGTTTTAATAAAGTTAAAACATGCTCAAATAACCTTGACAAGAGGAAAAGTCTATGATTGATTGACAGATTATTATCATTTTTTTCTCCTATGCCATGTTCACTGGCCTAAATTCTATAGTTCCCTCCTCAGTAAAATCTAATTGATCAGTTTTTCTACTTTTCATTGTATTTTCTCTCCATGATAGTTTCTTTCTATAGAGGATAGTAGTATGTCTAAGACCAGATGCCCTAAGTTATGTGGAGGATTGTACATGCCAAAAAAATGGGCTAAGTTCCAACATTAATCTACATCTGCTGCCTCAATAACCCATATTTGACCACAATCTACATTTTAAATTTTATTTTCATTCCAAAGCAGTATGCTATTACACAATGTTATAATCATATTCAGGTAGAAGAAAAGAAATATTCCCCTCGGGGTTTTATAATAGCTCATTCGAAACCACAAATTTGGGGAGTAATGTGTACACTGTCAGGGTTCTGAATTTTAATGAATCATAACTTACTAAATTTCTTAAATTCAGTATAATATCTAATTTGAAATATTTAATAGAACATGAATTAACCAGTAGTTTCTCAGGATTTCTCTGCCACTTTACATTTTTAAAGACATTCTTATGTCCTTTAAATCAGTGTCTTCAACAAAGATAATAGAGAAGGTGTTCTGTTTTTTTTTTAATTTTTAAAATTGAAGTAGAGTTGATTTATAATTGTTGCATTAGTCTCAGGTATACAGCACAATGATTTAATTTTTTTGCAAATTATAGTCCATAATAAGTTATTACAAGGTATTGAATGTAACTCTCTGTGCTATAGAGTAAGTCCTTGCTGCTTATTTATTTTATTATAGTAGTTTGCATCACTTAATCCCCTACACTTAATTTGTCCCTCTGCACCTCCCTGTCCCATTTGGTAACCATAAGTTTGTTTTCTATGTCTATGAGTCTGTTTCTGATTTGTATATAGATTGATTTGTATTATTTCTAGATTGCACATATGTAATATCATATAATATTTGTCTTTCTCTATCTGACTTTATTTAGTATGATATTCTCTAGGTCTATCAATGTTGCTGCAAATGACAATAGTGTATTCATTTTTTATGGCTAAGGAATATTCTGAGTAGTATATAAACATATAAAAATTTATAAATTAAAATATATATAATCACACCTCCTTAAACCTGTTGATTAGCATTTGGTTTATTTCCAAGTCTTGGCTATTATAAATAGTGTCGCTATGAATATTGGGGTGTCTGTACCTTTTCTAATTATGAATTTTCATATTTTGGGTATATATGGCTGGGAGTGGGTTTGTTGGATGCTATGGCACCTCCACTTTTAGTTTTTTAAAAACTTCCATACTGTTTTCCACAGCGGCTTCACCAATTTATATTTGCACCAACCGTGTACAAGGGTTCCCTTTCTCCACACCCTTTCTAGCATCTATTATTTGTAGACTTTTTGATGATAGCAATTCTGAGTAGTGTTAGGTGAATTTGTATTTCTCTAATAATTAGCAATGTTGAGCATCTTTTCATGTGCTTATTGGCCATTTATATTTCTTTTTTGGAAAAATGTCTATTTAGGTCTGCTCATTTTTGGATTGGATTATTTTTGTAATATTGAGTTGTATGAACTGTTTGTGTATTTTGGATATTAACCCCTTGATGGTCTTATTATGTGCATATATTTTCTCCCTTTCTGTAGGCTTTTTGTTTTGTTGATGGTTTCCTTTGTTGTACAAAAGTTTTAAATTTGATTCAGTCCTATTTGTTTATTTTTGCTTTTATTTATTTTGCCTTGGGGAGACTGATCTAAGAAATTATTGTTATAATTTATGTCAAAGAATGTTTTGCCTATGTTCTTTTCCAGGAGTTTTATGGTGTCATGTCTTACATTTAAGTTTTTAAGCCATTTGAGTTTATTTTTATATGGGGAAATATTCTACTTTTATTGATTTACATGTAAGTGTTCAGATTTGCCAATACTATTTGTTGAAGGGACTGCTTATTCTCCCCTGGAATTTTGTTTGCAGGGAGTTTGTTCATTTTTACAGACTCTATTTCACTTGTAGTGATTGGTCCATTCAAATTACCTGTTCCTTCTTGATTCAGTTTTGGCAGGCTGTATGTTTCTAAAACCTTGTCAAATTTTCCTGACTGTCCAATTGTTGGCATGAGAATATTTTAATATTAGTAATATGAAGTAACCAATAGCAATTACCTGAATTATAGCTTCTAACCTAAAGGAAGTTGTAGATAAGGATGAAAAACAATTGTCCTGCAAAATTCAATTAAGTAATCATGAACTTGAATTTTGAATCATTAACACATAGATGATGAAGTCAGATTTATTACTTCCATGTATGAGTTGTAACTGATGGTTGCTTAATCAATGGATTAAAAAAGAAGGTGCCATGATCTCCTAATTTGACTCATACAAATTTCAATTATATATATATATATATATAAATAATATATATGTGTATATATATGTGTGTATAATATATGTGTTGTGTGTGTATGTGTGTATATATATATACACACATATATATATATATAAAATGATGATGTATTAAATGGCCAAGTCTTCATATAACTACAGAGTGGATTATCTTTGAGAATAATTTTATCATATAGCTGTTGTGTAATACTATACATTGATATTATATAACACAGCAATTTATATTTAAGTTTTACTTACTTGAAATGTAGGATAAATTCAAGTTTTGAAATAATAGCTGTTATTTTTAATTGCCATCTCTATCTAAATATATTCAAAGCAGTATATATATGGACTATCAAGTTAAATTCATTTACTAATTATTCAACATTTTTTTTCTTATGCCCTAAGTTTGATTAAAGTGTCATTTGAATATTATTGGATATATAGACCAGATTCATTTTCAGCTTTTTTTCATTTTTGTAAACAAACAATCTAAAAACTTATCATTCCTCATGTTACATTCTAATTTGGATAAGCAAATTTCACATTGTGAGATAAATATAAGCTAGCTATTTGTTAAATTGACAGCAAAGGTTCATGGATTTAATTCACTGAAGTCATATATTTTAGACTCAGTGAAGTAAGTTTAATTCTCAAATGATATATAAAGTATGATGGTGAAGGAGAATTATTATTGCACCAATAAATTTGGTATTGGCTATGACAAGTAAGTGAATTTTAAATTTAGTTAAAAATCATCTATTTTGAATTATTCTGACCAATATTAGAATAAGTAGTTAAGTCCATAAAGTCCATTGATATGTGTATTAGCTTTAATCCAGAAAAAAAAAAAGTAAATAAATAAAGGTGCAAAAATACACATGCACATATACAAAACTATAAGTAACATGGGAGATTATTATTTGTTTATTCATTCTTTTTACAGAGGATTTATAATGTTTACTTTTCACATCAGCAAATAATAATTATTTGTGGAATTAGACTATTTTTGTTATTTATGATAAATTCACTTCATATTTTTAAATAGGGCAAATACTTCTATTGGTTTAAATGTCTACATAACAGAAAATGTTATAAATAAGATTTTTAATGCATCCATGTCTCTCTCTCTCATTTTATGCTTTCACTCTACCTTTCTAAGTTTGCTTTAGAATCTAAAAATAGAGAAGCAAGAATATGCATTATGGAAAATACCTCCTAAGATGTTTTTAACTAGAATCCTCTTCTCAACATTCATTTTGCTCACCATCACTCTCCTTTCCCCTAGAATTTTGTGCTCACTTTATAATTTGAAAATCATTTTAATAACATGGATCTAAACTATAGCTGCTTTCAATATTACATTATTTTTATTTATCCCCAATTTCCTTTTATGCTAAGAACCATTGCCTTCCTTGGCATGTTCATTCTCCTCAGCAACATGATAACTTTTACAAAGAGTGACTTTTAAACCATTTTAAGAGACAGTGTGTGTGTGTATACACATAAAGGGAAACTAATACGAAGCTAGACTCGAAAGTGGTAAGCATTTAGTTGGTCATAGACAGTATCTAAGCCACTCACTGATACTCATGGAGAATATAATACAAAATAAGTTTACTTTAAACAGGTCAAATCACATATTTCTTGCACAAACATTGAATGTGTACATATAAATATCAATATTTAATATAATTTTAAATATTTTGAAGACAAATAAAAGGGACTTCTATTTTCAGCAGATTTAGCACCATGACCAAATCTCCAAATAAAAGTGTAGACATAAATTAACTAGCACAAAAATTGTATACCACAGACTAAGTGAAAGCTGGAACAAAGACATTATTTTCTGAGCCAGATAAACTAAAAGTTCAGATTTCCTAGGCTCAAAGTTTGTGAAACATTCAAGACTGAGGCCAGGTTCACCCAAAATGGATAGTTTAATAGGATAGAGCTCCCTCCTCCTCCCTTTGCAAAACTAAGGAGACAAGGGCTACATTCTTATAAGAGTATACAAAATAAGTCCTTGTATGAGGATATAAACACAATATAAAATACCTTTCCCTAGAGGACTGCAAATAAAATTTTCTGACAAATTTTGATGTTAAATAGTGCTTTTTAAAAAATACATGATTTGCATCTTGAATTTTTACTATCAAGATTTAGTTAAAAATGGAATCGAAGTGTTAGTATAACCAAGATTCTGACAATAACAAAGGCTAAAGAAACCCATTATTGAAGTAGGTGTCAACATTTTCTGGCAAGTCAAGTTCTTATATATATAAACAAAGAGTTAAAAAAATGATATTTAAGAAATCAAAACACTGAGTAAGAACAAACTGAATACAGTATAGTCAGATTTTCAAAAAATAGTTTTCTATCACTCATAAAATATTAAATATAAGTATCTTTAATATGTTGAAATTAAAAGAAAAGAAAAAGGAGGGAATATTAAATAGGCTATGTATTTAAAAATTATTATTGAAGGTGCCTATACATGAAATTTTACAGTACACAAATTTAATGCAGATTATAATTAACAAAAAAATTGTGAAATTATAGATACATATGAAGAAATGCTAACTGAGCAAGAACAGAGAGACAAATATATGGAAAATGTAAAAAGCAGATTGAGAGTTTTCTATATACTTAATCAGAGTTCCTTATGAAAGGGAAAAGAAAAATCATCAGAAGGATACTTGAAGAAATAGTTTATTTTTTTCAAAAGCTTTTAGAGATTCTGATCCATATAAATCCTAATAGAACTCATAAAATATATAAGGCATAAGTTCAAATTTAGAACATCAGAATAAAACTGCCAATCCAAAAAGAAAAGGAGAAGTCTAAAGAACATATAGAAGTATCATGAGGTAGAGGTTAGGGGTGGGGAAGGAGAACAGAATAGCTTCCAGAATGTCATATTTACCAGTATCTGTTTTCTCATCATTGGCAATCTGAATATAATGAGATAACATTTTTTGATTTCTTGAGAGAATGTGACTTTCAACATGGAATTTATCTCTCATAGTAGAGCAACTATATATTTATTTTCAGAACAGTGGACAGATTTTTTGACTTTTGACAGTCTTCTTTAAAGAATATTTTTGAAACTTGTCTTTCTAGAAGAAGAGAAATAGTCAAACATTGATATTTTTGAAAGAAAGAAGGAATGAAGAACAAATATCTTTTAAATGTGTGGTTAATATAAGTGAGTATTGACTATAGAACAAAACTTTTACTTCGGTGTTATAAAATGAACTAAAATACAAAAAAAAAAAAAAATCCTGTAAGTTATTCTGTTTTCAGGCTCATTCTATTTTACATAACCAAGAAGTTTTCCAAGTTGGTTTTATCCAATGGTTTAACAATGTCAAAAAGAACACAATTTTTTATAGCTCTAGATATAGATATAGATATACATATGAGTACAGACTAGGTACAATTATGCATCAAAGTAGATGCTGGAAATTTCAGTTAAGCACCTTTTTTTTTTTTTTTTTTTTTTTTTACATTTTAACACAATTTTGCTCTTCCATTCTCTTTCCTATTCAGTGTCATAGCCAACTTAATATATGTATTGTGGAACTTTTTAAAATGTGCTTTTTCAAAATGTTCTGTAGGCATGCATTTTAATATAGGTAAATTCTATTTTTGACCCAATGCCTTTTCCATCTTTTGCCAGTAAAAGTTAATGGTGTCCAGGTCCTTGCCTCATCCCACAAAGAATTTGGAGACAAGATGCATAATTTAAGAAAGGTAAGTGATGATTTATTAAGGGATAGACAGTACATTCTCAAGAGGAAATCAGGCAAGCTCAGGTGAGCAGCTGCCCTGAGATTTTTTGGCAAGTTGGTTATATAAAGCATAAAAATGAATGGCAAAATATTCACTGGGGAGAGAAGGGTTTGGGGTCATATTCCCTGATTTTTTTTATCCCAATTTCAACTTCTCAAAGGGAGGAAGGATTTTTGTCCTTATTTATTCTGGATTAAAAGTGCCATGGCATTGATGTATGAGCAGTACTTCTAATCTTCAAGGTCTATTTCATTGAAATGGGGGCATAATGGGCAAAAGATTACATTTGGAACCTGAAGATTCCTGCCTTTTCACAACCTCCTTTGTCAGCCTCCAGGCCTCTTGTCACACCAAAATATGTGATCACTATCAGCCCAAAGGTTTCTGCTCTTCTTTCTCTGACCACGGATCCCTGGTGCTTACATGAAGTACAGTTTCCTGTATTTGGCCTGTGCTTCTCCTTTCTGCCCAGGTCCTGCCATTGGACCTGTGTCCCCCTTTCTCTTCTCATATCTAGCTATCTGCCTGTTCTAACACATTTCAGTCTTCTGTCTTTTGCAAAACAGCTACATCCTAAAGGCATCTCTCTATCTGATAACTTCTAAAGATATATTTTTGTATTCATGCCAATTTATCCATTAACCCTTTACAAAATAAAGATTCTAAGTTTTATTTTGATTAGGTCAACTTAGGCAAGCACATAAACTTCAACCAACACTACTGCATAGGATATGGAATAGCATTGATTGGCTTAGTCCAACTAAGTGTTTGGTAAATAAATTGATTCTACCCAAACAATAGGCTTATTTTAATAAGAGATATTGATAGTTCTCCAAAGGAAGTTTGAATGGGTTAAAATGGAAGGTGGAATAGAAGCTATATACTAACAAATATCTGGTTTTTGTATTGGTGCAATTCCAAGTATATTCTGCAGATCAGTGGTTACTAGACTGGGATGAGATATGTAAATAAATTCCGAATAAGCATTTTTAAATTTATAGAGCAATTTGACATTGCTGAGATATTCAAACCTGTGAAAAGAAAATCTATGGGTTCTGTTTATCATGGGTTTTTTCCAGCAAAAGTCCAACTATGGAAGAACAAAATTACTCAAGACTTTATTAAGTCAAGAGAGTGAGAGGGAGCTGGGAACCAACTCTCTGAGCCCTCCAAAGCTCTTGTATTTATTGAGAATAGTCAAACAAAGTATCAAAGTGAAATACGTCATAGGAATGAATAAGTGGCATGGCATATTTGCAGGGGTTCAGATCATCAGTTTCAGATCATGAAAAACAGAAACATTATAATCTTAATTTATACTTAGAGAGAAGGTTACAATATTGATAGTACAAATGGTTATTTTAAGCCTCAAACAATTATGAGCAAGGTTACAGTGTTCCAAATAATTGATAATTAAAACACAGACTACCACAGAGTCTCCATTCAATGGTCAGAAATCATCTAAGTGTGTGAAGCAGCCCAGCTGTTCCCAGCTAAGGGCTAATTCAAAGTTTTCTGTGAGCAAGAGCAGCCTACACTATCCACTTACACCTGATAAGCAAATCATGTCCTGCTTGTCAGGGCAAGGAAAGAGTTATGGTTTTCCATAAGCATAAGCAGCCCTGAACCTATGATCTCAAGCTAAGGAAAGCACGTCTCTGCTTTTCACAACAAGGAGATTCCTGCTAGCAAAGCAGCTTCAAAGCAACTAAGCTAAGTTCCATAAATAAGGTGGTGACTGGTATTGAGACTTTAGTCTTTTGTGCTTTTGGACATTTTGCTTTGAAGTAGCAGTATAATGACAAATATAGAAAGCATTGGTTTGGTTATGAATTACTTATGTGTTTACATAAAAGTTAGAACACATAAAGGTGAGACTATTGTTTGGTAAAAGTAATTATTACAATATCAAAGTTTGTTAACCCAAGTTTTTGCTCCCAGAAAAATGTGTTTAATTGGACAGGATACACATGACTTAGGTGTTTTTTAACTTGCCTGATTAGTCAGTGGTAGGTGCATGCTAGCTACATGCAATAGAACCATATTAAAGCATGTGATATTTTAAGGTTACTTTGTAAACTATGACCTATTTATTTTACTTAAAAATCATTTAAACTTAAATATAGCAAAATAATAAATTTATAGTCCTGACTACTGATTAAGAAAGTGTTTAAGTTATATCACTTCCTTCATTATGAATACAGTTAAAAATAAATACTCTTACTTTGCTTGCATTGCTTAAAATATCTTCTTCCAGTGCTGACAGACAGGGTTCCCTACTTTGAGAATTATTAGAGAAAAACAGAACCAGTTTCAATATGTGTTATAATAATTTTATTATTCTATCCTAATGTAATTAACAAGCAGAAAATAAGTCCTTTGTTATATCAAAACTTTAATATACAGTGTTCACCCAATTTAAGCATATAGATATTCAAAATGCAGAATCCTTACTTCACTCTTAACAAGATGTTAAATATGTAATAGTTTCTGAAGTATTTATCTATTGGCATACTTTCAATAATCTATGCATACAATTTTAAAAATTAGGGTTTTTTTTACTTTGTAATATTTTTCTAATTTATTTATTTAAACATTATATAAGGTTTTAAATATAATATTTAGAATTTTAAAACTTATACTTTATCTTTTTTCATTACATTTTTCTAGTTATTTATTTCTGTATTTTACAAAAACATGAGACTGGACAAGCAGGCAAAACAAAGCTAAAACTGAGACAGGAGGGAAGGGGGTGGGACACAACCACTGAAGGAATGACACAGCAGTTGGCGATTCAACAAACTGGTTACAACAAAGATGGCAGAAGATTCAACTTCCAGTAGACCCTGAGCCTCACGGCACACCAATAGGTACCATGATAGTTCCTAGGCTGACCATAAAATATCAAAAAGTAGCCAAGGGGCCATATCCTGGAAATTCCCACCCCTTCCTCAACATAACTAAAATAATCCTTCTACTTGTTAGGATATGAAAATACTAAGTCCATAAAAAATAACAACTTAATGCCTTTTGGTTGCTCTCTCTTTTGCCTGCTAAGATGGCCCACACTCTGTTTATGGAGTATGTATCTCTCTAAATAAACTTGCTTTCACTTTACTATGCCTCTCTCTTGAATCTTTCCTTCATGAGGCAAGAACCTATTCCCTGGCAACAGAACAAAAACTTAGTACTTTACCATAGAGAGTTTGAGAAAAACTGTTCCACTGGATTAAACTAAATAAAGATTTTCAAACCATATAGTGCTCTACATACTTCAAAAAATAGCATGTATCATTTATACTTATTGAATAAAGTAGTTTTAAAACAATGTTTTAAAACAATTTACAGTTGCTGAATATGATGCTCTCTCACCATTTGACCTCACATTTAGCTTAAGAAGGTTTAATTAGTTTCAGTTTAAGTTTCAGTTTCCTATTATCTATGGTATTTTAAATATTGTTCAGAGTTAAATTTCATAATTAAAAATGGAACAAGTTAAATAAGGTACTTCAAAATATAAGATGAAAAGGCTATAATACATTAGGAACAACCTGTATAGAAATATAGAAGGAGAGATTTAAAATTGTTCAATTAGATAATAAATAAAAGGCTACTATGTCTTTATAGCCCATGTAGGCTTCAGGGTAAGCCCAAAATAGGTGAGGTTAAATGTACATGAATAAATAATAGTACTCATTAGCTTTTATTCTTTCTTCTAAATATTTAGGGTAATGATACTAGTTGATACTTTTCTTTTACTATTTTTATATAATTAAAAGTATTTATCTTTATAATGCATTATTACATTCATATATATATATATATGATATCTAGCAACTGACTTTCAGATACAGTGTTTTTATTTGTTCACTTATAAAATTATTCACATTCACTTTCGTAGGACTTAATTATTCATAATTAGCCTTATATTCAATTAGCCATGCTAAAATAAAAGTAATCATACCATAGGCAGTATTTAAATCAAGAATATTAAAAAAAGTTTAAAACTGTTTGTCAAAAATCAGATCTTATACTAACTCACCAAAAGTTTTTTTTTTTTTAATATCAAACAATAGTTGGTTTAGCAGAAATCTTGCTAACATGCTTATAGCTCATTTACATTTATCTTTTGAGCACAATTCTATTTTTTTCTCCAAATGACTTTCACTATTATTCACCAGTTTGTCAAAACAAAAGGAAAAATCTGAGTATGTGTCCTATGAATAACTTTACCAATTATTGTCAAATGGTTGTAACAATTTTGAGTGTTGTCATTTTAAAAGAATTGAGAAATGTCAAGGAATATCTTTATATAGGAGAACTATCTCTCATATAGATTAAAATTTGGTTTATTTAAATGTCTGTTTTTCTTTTGTTAATACAGCATACTCTAGAAAAATTGGTATTTAAGTTCACTGCTACAGTATATGATTGAACTCAAAGTAAGATTTATGGGTGCATTTAGAATTATGAAATTATTTCATAGTTTTATGGAAGATAGTTTAGAACTACTGTATGTAGAAAAGTCTGGGAAGATTTTATATAGATTATAAAGATTATATATATATATATATTTATATTTATATGTATTATATATTCTATTTTATGTATATTTTACATTTTATATATATATACATATATTATATATTTATATATATTCATAAATTATATATGTATATTATATATATATATATATAGTGCCAGAAGATAGGACCAATAAATGGCTATATATTTATTCTAAAATAACAGACACAGAGAGACAGAAACAGAGACAGAGAGAACTAGTTTCAGTCCACTCTTGATAGGAAGATATTTAACCTTGGACAATTCTTTTAATCTGTGAACTTCAATTTTTATCTGTAAATTGACTCGGCTTGTTACTGGAGAATAGGTTCTTGTCTGATGCTGGAAAGAATTTGATTAAAGTGAAAGTAAATTTATTTAGAGAGATGATACCCACTCCATAGATAGAACATAGTCTATATCAGAAGGGAGAACCACAGAGCATGGGGTCATCCAGGAAACAAATCAGGAACAAGGTGTGGGGGTGGTTAGTTTTTGTGAGCCAGACAATTTCATATGCTAACAAGTAGGAGGATTATTCCAACTTTCTGGGGTAAAGGATAGTGATTTCCAGGAATTGGGGCCTCACCTATTTTTGGCCTTTTATGGTCAGTCTAGGAACTGTCATGGTTCCTGTGGGTGTATCACTTACCATGCTAATGTGTTACAATAAGTATGATAATGAGGCTCAATACCTACTGGAAGTCAAATCTTCTGCCAACTTTGTTCTAACCAATTTGCCCTTATCATCAACTACTATGCCATTCCTTCAGTGGTTGTGCCCTGCCCTCTTGTCTCCTGTCTCAGGTTGAAATCAAGAAAGATTCATGTAGGCTCTAAATTCTATAAGATAGGTATTGAAATTTAGCAGAGTAAGAAAGGACTCAATGAAATTTCCATTACTCTGAAGTTGGTTGTGTGAGTTGGTTTTAACATGTGTGCCAGGAAGCATATCCAATCAAGGTTTTGGCTTTTATGCAGAGGATGCTTTATCTCAAATCAAACAATGCTAAAAGATCTTCAGCCTCAACTGTGGAAAACTTTCCAAAGTAAGTGAATCCACTTGAAGAAATAAAAATAACATCTAGAGATATATTTCAGAAAACTATTTGTGAAATTGAAACATTGTTGAGTTAGATTATTATTTTATTTTGAAACAGAGGAACAATGTCATTTAAAAGTCTCTTTTTGTGAAAATGCATTCTTCTGGTTCTCATCCAATGTGATATGCCATGATATTTCATATTTCTTACAATCCTATTTGCAGTGTGGGTTGGAAGTTGAGGAAATGACAGTGAGGATGTGAACAAAAAATATTGCTAACCATATCAACTAATAAAGCTGAAACCATCAAGTCATCAGTGGCTTCTGCCACCCCCCAGTGAAGACAAGCCTGCAGCCCAGCCTCTACAGCCACTCACAATGGTGCATTCTGAGGGGACACAGAATAAGAAAGGACAGGATACTGGCCTAGGTAGCTAGGTATTTGTCAAAGGAATGAATTCAATATCCCAAATGTTTTCTTCTTTGCATACATAGAGAAGCACTAAATTATTTAACTTGAGATGTCTGATTTTCTTCAGTTAACAGGTAATCTTTAAATGTTCCAACTACCTGGCCTTTGTTGTAAAACTCCTATATATCCTAGCTCCTCCCTTACCTCTTTAAAGAAGTCCCTCAGAGCAATCTGAGAGGCTGTGATCCTGGGCTTGAGTCCTCAGAATTGTCCACTGAATAAAATATAACTCTCAAATTTTAGGTTGTGCATTTATTTCAAATGACAGGATATAGCAGCTATTTTAGTTAGGTTTTATTTTGTTGTTGTTTTGTTTGAAGGATACCTTTGTGCTGAGAGATCAACAGAGAAGTAAAATAATTAAATGCCCATCAGTCTAAGAAAAATAATAATGTAAAGTTAACTTTTAACATAATGTCTAGGTCCAGGTGGGAACTCAATAAATATTTTTGAAGCAGTTTCCTATTGTTACCAAACCAAAATCTGTTTTGCTTGCCTAAAGCCAATTTTACTGACACTAGGTTGTGGTAAAGGAAAGTGTAGCATTTGCTGCAGGGCACCAAGCAAGTAGTCCAGGACAGCTAGTGCTGAAAAACTGAACACCCCAAAGGGTTTTAGCAAAGCATTTTTTAAAGGCCAGATGAAGGAGAGGAGTCAAAAGATATGTGATCTGCTAGTGCACAATTATCTGATCGGTTGAAAGTGAGGTAACAGGGTACAGTCACAGGAGTTGACATCATCAGTCCTTAGGCTAGGCTATGAACTCATGATCATCAAGTAGTTAATATCTTTTTTTTTCCCATTGGTGGTGGTCTTAGCGTCTGAAAAGCAACTGAGGAAATATGCATCAAATACTATTATCAGGTACTTCAGAGAGGATATAAAGCAGAAGAAATGGGGAAGGGGATCTGTCCTAGTAAGACCCCATGTGATCCTGCTCAGTTACACTATGACTTTTTTTTTAATGGTCTCATATCTCTATAATTTTGTGTTCCCTTTGTTCAAGTGTGTTTTTTTTCTATCAGTGTATGTTATCTTTATTATGAGAGGAGCTGAGATGAACTAATTTTTCTTTCCTCAACCTAGCCAAAGCTTTTTTTTTCTTTTTGAAGCAATTAAAGCTCATCAATGATGATTTTGAATATGCCATTAACTGCCAAGTCACACATTCTTAAATTAATTTAATCATATATAGTAATTTTATACATAGTCAAATATTATCTAGGAGAAATGCAATACATTACTGAAATTCATTCAGTCAATTATTTACTCAACAAATAAATATTTCTCAAGTGATTATTAAATAAATATAAAGTCCAGTTATTCATATTTACCTTTATTCTTATATTATACATAAAGTGGGTATCATGTAGGACCAATGGTGATAGAAAATTAACCCCCCCCAAAAATCACCTTTTTGTATAGAAGATGAGGATGAAAGATTAACAGGTCCATCTATATCTTATTTATATTTAACATTTTCCAAATGTGTTAATTACTTTTTATGATCAATTATTAATGATAGCATTATTGTTGTTGATAGTGATTATTTACTTCCATGATGACTAAGGCTGATAGAACAAGATTTGGCTAATGTCATAGAAACAATAATAACAGTGAAAGTTCATATCAGTTGCACTTCAAGGTCTAACACTGAATCTAATGTTTTATGTATTACATGACAGAAACCTGAAATGATCACTATATGTTACAGGTACACACAAAATCATCATGTGACCTTATAAGGAAAATTATTAACAGGACTGTATTTTTTGCTGGTGTATATAACCAATGTCCAGGTTCTTGCCCCATTCCAGAAAGATTTCAGAGGCAAAATGTAGATGTTAAGAAATTAAAGTGAGAATTTATTAAGGGATGGATAATACATCCTCAAGGGGAGAGCAGGCAGGCCAAGGTGAGAAGCTGCCCTGAGTTTCTTTGGTAAGTTGGTTACATAGAGTGTAAAAATGAATAGGTGGAATATTCATTAAGAATGGAAGGTTTTGGGGTCATATTCCCTGATTTTCATCCCAACTTCACTTTCCCAAAGGATGGAGTGATATTTGTCCTTATTTATTCTGGATCAGAAGTGTCATTGTTAGAGCAGGTAGATAGCTAGATATAAGCAGAGAAAGGGGGACACAGACCAAATGGCAGGAATTGGGCAGAAAGGAGGGGCATAAGCCAAGTGCAGGAAACTATACATCATGTAAGCACCAGGGGTCCCTGGGCAGGAAAAGAAAAGCAGGATCTTTTGGACAGATAAGTGGTCATACCTTTTGGGATAATGAGTGGCTTGGAGACTGACAAAGAAAGAAGAGAAAAGGCAGGGATTTTCAGTATCCGAATGCAAGCTTTTGCTTATTATGTCCTCATTTCAATAAAATTAGCCTTGCAGATTAGAAGTACCCATCATGACACTTCTGATCCTGACTAAGGACAAAACTCCCTCCTCCCTTTGGGAAGGTGGAGTTGGGATGACAATCAGGGAATATGACACCAAACACTTCCCTCCCCAATGAATATTCCACCCATTCATTTTTACACCCTATGTAACTAACTTTCCAAAAAGTACAGGGCAGCCACTCACCTGAGCCTGCCTGCTCTCCTCTTGAAAGTGTATTATCTATCCTTTAATAAATTCTCACTTTACTTTTTTTAACCACTATGTCTTGTCTCTGAATTATTTCTGGGATGGGACGAGAACCTGGAACACCAGTTGCATACATTAGCAACATCTTTGGTGAGCCAGCCAGGAGATTAGGAGATTTGGTAAGCCAAGTCCTCTCACCTCTCTTGTGCTTGAGAGGCACTAACTCTTTCTCTCTCTATTACTTATCACGTGTCACTTCTTTTGGAGCTACTGCCACAAAAATGTAGACAAAAATTGAGCATGTAAAAGTCTCTAGGGCACACACCACTAAAAAAGTCTCTCCTGTGAGGGTGAGGGTGTCATGGATCGGACTAAAGAGACAATAATTCTGTTCAATCACTGCAAAACAATTTCCATTCCACAGTTAAAGCACACAGTTAAGATCATAGCATTACCCCCTCCCCAAGGCTATTCTTGTCTCCTCTCCCCACCTCTATCTCCCTGCATTTTCATGTCTTATTCTGCAAAAGGGATGGAGGAATGAAGATTTACCAAGAGCTTCCCAAACCTTGCCACCAGGTTTTTATTTCTCATTACTGCATATGCATAGGGCTTGTTAAAAAAAGTTCCCAGCAGCTTTCACAGGCAGCTGAGGACCCAAGCAAGCTGTAAGATATTTGCCCTCTGGGTTTGAAAAGTAAATACAGCTTTAAATAGACTGTAAGAAAGCTCACACAGTGGCTGAGGATACAGTCCCTATGGGACCCCTCTCCTTCTACAAGTGTTCACTGGGGTACCTTGTCCCTGATGTTGGTGGGGGGACAATCCCTCACCATGCATTGGGGTTGGAGCCATTATTCCCTGCCTGCCATAGTGCAGGGTCCTGGCATCTGTCAGATCCCTCCATGGTACACCATGTGTCTGTGGTCTATTTCCACTCCAACCCCACCTCTCTTGAGATGAGTCAGGACTGTGGTGCCAGGGCCATGCTCTTGGCCATGCCCCATTGACACTGTGTTGGCATTTGCCACCTGGGGCCCACAAACACACAAACATACAAAAAAAAAAAAACAATGGGATATTAGACCCTCCACTCCCCTTCAGTACAGGCATAATGTTTCCACATCACGCCACCATACCCCTTCTCCCATGCGCAGCCCTGTGCCCACTGAATGGAGTGCATGTGGGATGGAGAAGGGGGGATTAGAGCACTGAGATCTGGGGCATCACTAACAAAAGAAAGAGCTTATCCCACTGGGCTTTCTGGAAGGTCACCATCTCGGGTTCTGCAGATACAGGATGGGACACAGTGAACACCCAGGATGCTGGGACAAGCACAGCAGGTTGCCATGTGGGGGGGGGTCACTACCCCCACTTTAGGAAGGGTAGACAGGACTAGGTGGACAGGGATGCCTATACCCTGACCTATCTTACAGAGCCCCCACAGGACCTCCTAATGTTAATGCTTCTTTTCTGTTACAGGAGCATCCTCTTCCTGAAGGATCCATGGGAAATACCTCCCCCATCCCCAAGGACTCACCTCTTGGGTTCATTCTAAGTCACTGGGACCAATTTTCTCTAGATTCTTTAAAACAGAAAAAGCTCATTTTCTTTTGTAAAACAGCCTGACCCCAATATAAACTCGGGGATAATGAGGCCTGGCCAGAAAATGGAAGCCTCAACTATAATACTATCCTACAGTTAGAAATTTTTTGCAAAATACAGGGAAAATGGACAAAAGTTCCTTATGTTCAGGCCTTTATGACCTTAAGAGAGAGCCCAAAGTTATGCAAGTCCTATGCAAGGGAACCTTGTCAGGTGGGACACATTTAGGTTACACAAATTCCCCATATAATACAACTCTGGAGGAACACAAGCCCCCCATATAATACAACTCTGGAGGAACACAAGCCCCAGACAGAAGACCCAAGCCTAGTTACTCTTTCACCATCTTCAGGCCCTCTTTCATGCTATAAGCCTCTTTATTCTTCCATACCAAAAGTGCAACCAGAATGTCTTTGTCCCCTTCAGGAAGTAGCAGGTGGGCCTCAGCGAATTACCAGAGTCAATACCCCATTTTCTTTGATCTGAACCACTGTCACACTCACTTGGGACAATTCTCAGAAGACCCCAGTTGGTTCACCAAAAAATTCCAGGCACTGACTATCTCCTTTGATCTTACATGGAAGGACCTAAATATTGCCCTTCCTCACTGCTGCACCACTGAGGAAAAGACCCATATCTGGGCACAGACTTAAATATCTACTGATGGATTACATGTTGCCTAGCCTCAGCAACACCCTGTGGACATGACAACAGTGCCTCTAATTGGTCCCAATTGGGATTATTAGCCAGGCCAGCCTTGCATCAGTAGAAGGGACCATATGGTCTGTTGCCTTATTGAGGGGATGAAACAATGCATAATTAAACTTATTAACTATGATAAAGTTAAAGAAATCACCCAGGGCCAAGATGAAAATCCAGCCCTAGTTCAGTGTTGGTTGATAGATGCCCTCAGAAATTATACTAATGTAGACCCAAACACTTTTGAGGGACATATTGCATTTGCAATACACTTTATTAGCCAATCAATCAGCCCCTGATATCCATAGAAAGCTTCAAAAGCTTGCCATGGGGTCCCAAAATCCTCTTAACCATCTTACTGATATGGTCTTCTGTGCCTTTAATAATACAGACATAGCTGAGGAGGAAAGAAAGGAACAACGTGACTTAAGGGAATAATGGTAAGCCAAGCTTTTGGCAGCTGTCATGACAAGACCTAACCCACCTCCTAGTCACCCCAAAAGTACTCCCAAAAGACCCGCACCAGAAAGGGGAGTCTGTTTTGGATGTGAAAGCCATGAACACTGGAGCAAGAAATGCCCAGGAAGCCGGTCTCAGCCTCCACCCAAAACACCATGACCACTCTCCAAATAATGGGCCACTGGAAGAGGGAGCGCCCTCAGCTCTGAAGGGAGTGGGGAAATTCTCCTATGCCAGTCGTGGTGGTGGCTGATTGACAGGACCCAGGACCTCCCAAGACTCCTGAAAAGACAGTCATCATCACAAGGGAGGAACCATGGGTGACAATTGACTTGGTTTGTCTAGATTCTAATGGACATGACAGCCACTTACTCTGTCCTGACTTCTAATGCGGGGCCCTTTTCCCCTGAAACCTGCTCTATTGTTGGGGTTAAAGGAAGGCCAAAGCTAAAATATTTCACCACCTCAGTATACAAATAAAAAAATAAAATGGACTAGAAATACAGGATACCAAAAGGGCTCTAATGGTTGGTAGATTAAGAAGCAAACAATAATGCTGCCCAGGGAATTACAATGGAAAATTTTAAATCACTCCTCTCATCTAGGGAGGGATGCTTTGACCAGCCTGGTAGAAAAAGGTTTTCTCAGGCAAAGGCCTTCCTCAGATGATCTTAAAAATCATGAAGACCTATAATATGTTACTATAACAACCCAGGGGGAAAACTTAGATCCCCACTCCTTCTCCAGGATATCCAAAGAGAGGAACTTATCCAGGAGTGGACTGGCAAATAGACTTTACCCAGATGTCATCCTCCCAGGGATATAAATAACTTCTGCTTTTTATTGAGACTTTCACCAGAAGGGTGGAAGCCTTTCCAACAAGGACCAAAAAAACTCAAGAAGTCATAAAGACAATATTAAAATAAATAATTCCTTGGTTTGGATTTCCACAGTCCTTGCAAAGTGACAATGACCTTTCTTTTATGGCTAGGATTACAGAACAAATTTCTACAGCTCTAAGTATTTGCTACCACCTCCATGCTGCCTGGAGGCCTCAATCAAGAAAAGTAGAAAGGGTGAATCAAATCTTTAAAAAGAAGTCCTGGATAAGCTTTGTTAAGACACATCAGAACTGTGGACAAAACTCTTACCCATAGCCCTCTTGAGAATCAGGGTGGCACCTAAAGCAGTGCTAAGGCTCACCCGCTTTGTAATGACTTATGGTAGACCCTTTTTATCCTCTGATATATTGGTTTACTCTGAAATGACTGAGCTTGTTAAATACCTAAGTAACCTGGGTCAAGTTCAAAAGGCTATTACAGAATATGGAAATCAGATATTTAACAAGCCCCAGCCAGGACAAAGTTTCCATTCAGATTCATCCAGGGAGATGACGTCATCCTCCTATAAACATCGATGGAAGAATCCCCTTCTGACAATTACCCAAGTGGAAGGGGTCTTACCAGGTCCTTCTCAGCACTCCTACTTCAGTAAAGTTACAGGGGATCACTAATTGGGTACATCTTTCTAGAATTAAACCTATCCCTCCCACTGAGTCTTCACAAGACACAGAGAAACTTGGACAGTCAGAAGAGCCAAGGTGGATGAGTGAGCCTCTTCAAGAACTGAAACTCTTATTCAAGAAGGACAAAGGCACTTCACAGATCCCAGGCTGAGTACCATTATTGCCCCTTGTGCCTGCTGTTACCATCAGCCACCCACACTAACTAATATGCTCTGGTGGATTTTGATACTTATTGTCCTCCTGGTTCTCCTGCTTTCTCTCACAATCTTTTATGAGTGCCGCCTTAATGCTGCACCCTTACCCGAGAGAAAATTTCTTTGCCCATACTGGGTTTAACAAAACTCACTCCAAGTCAAAAAGACACCCCATAACTTATATACTTTTTTCTCTTCCTCTCCCCCTCTTTCTCTTCCCAAAGAATTCTAAGGACCCTAACTCCACCCTTACTTGTTTTTGTCTCATTTATCCAATCTCATTTATCTCAAGAATTAACATGGAAAGATAACATAATAGTCAATAACTCTCAGGTTATTGCTAGAGAAAATCTCTCTTTCCGCTGGATTTGCCATTCACAAACCACCATGCCAGGAGACATAAGCATCACCCTCAAGGCCTACCCAGTCAACAACTACACTGTATCCTTAGCTTTTAATCAATCTTCTTTTAATTACTCTAGACAAGATTTCTCTTTAATTGTTATATGGGAGAGGCCCACTCTGTTTCGTTACTACATCACACCTTCCTACTTAAATGCTATAAATATCACCAAAGCTTCTTTTATCTGCAATCAAATTCTAGGATGCACCCCTTGTTACAACAATACACACAGAGGAAATATAGACCCCTTTTCAGTCCTTGAGGCTCTCTCTAACAGAAACCTAAGCCTACCTCTGAATATCTTTAAGCCGATAAATTGGAGTGATACAGTGGGCCAGCATATTTATACATCATCTGCCACTCCTAACAACACACATGCATGCTATGGCAATTCACAAACTAATGACAAAAGAACTTCTTGTGCTAGCTATTATATCAGATATCTCATGACTATGGCCCTCCCTGACTATAAACCTCCTCCTGGATACTCCAAAGCAGAAGCTAACTTCAAAATACAAGTGAGCCCCTCTGCAACTACCTCCCACCTCCCAAAACATTTATCCAGCTATATCATCAAACAAATGAAACCGTTTTACCAGCATCACCTGGATTATTACGGCTATGTGGGACCTCAGATAACTATCTCACAATGATCAAAGCCATTGTTCTCTCACATCTAGATAACACACTTCACTATGGGGACTGCAACTTGGGAACTGTGGCTCCAGCCCAAATAACCGTCCTCAATGTGACCCATGTGAGACAAACAAAAGCCTTTGGTCTGGTACTAGTGGGAATTACAGGGACCATAACTGCACCTACCCCTTGGGGAGGATTCACCTACCGTGAGACAACCTTGAGGGACCTGATCTTCTCCCTGGATAAGGTAGGAAAAAAGTAATAATAATAACTGGTGACAATCTCACACTCTTAAAAAATTCCTTAAATTATCTGGCAAGTGTAATCTTTGATAATCTCCGAGCCCTAGATTATCTACTAGCAAGTGAAGGAGGGGTTTGTGCAGTCATAAACAAAACATACTAAAGATATATTAATGTCTCAGGAGAAGTAGAAGTAAATGTTTAAAAAAATGTATGAACAGGCTTCCTAGCTCCACAGGTACAACCAAGGAAAACAGGAATGGACTGAGACCCTTAAGGGCTATTTTCCAGAATATAGCTTGCTTCTTCCATTTCTAGGCCCCACAGTCACTCTATTTCAAATCTTTCTCCTTGGTCCTTGTATTTTTAACTAGTTAGTAAAATTTCTATCCTCTATAACACAACTTCAACTTCAAATGATGATACAGCAAAGATTTCAATCCACCCCACCTGAAGATGAACACCATCAACATCCACTGGACAAGGCCTCTGCCTCCTTCTACTCCCCACTCTCCATGCCTGCCACTACTAACAATACCAAGCCCCCTATTTCTGACAGATAGCAAGGAGATCTGGGCCCATAGGTAGGAACTATGTCCATGTTCAGCTTGAAGTAGTTACAAAAGACTGACAATCATCCCTTTTTCCCTTAAAAGATTTTAAAGTTCTAGACTCCTTGAGGGGGAAATGTTATAACAGGCAGATAGCTAGATATGAGCAGAGAAAGGGGGACACAGACCAAATGGCAGGAATTGGGCAGAAAAGAGGGGCACAAGACAAATGCAGGAAACCATACATCATGTAAGCACCAGGGTTCCCTGTGCAGAAAAAGAAAAGCAGGAACCTTTGGGCTGATAAGTGGCCACACATTTTGGGATAATGAATGGCCTGGAGACTGACAAAGAAAGGTGAGAAAAGGCAGGAATTTTCAGTGTCTGAATGTAACTTTTTGCTTATTATGTCCTCATTTCAATAAAATTAGCCTTGCAGATTAGAAGTACCCATCATGCACCAATGCTATGACACTTCTGATCCAGATTAAATAAGGACAAAACTCCCTCCTCCCTTTGGGAAGGTGGAGTTGGGATGACAATCATGGAATATGACACCAAACACTTCCCTCCCCAGTGAATATTCCACCCATTTATTTTCACACCTTATGTAAATAACTTGCAAAAGAAACACCGGGCAGCCACTCACCTGAGCCTGCCTGCTCTCCTCTTGAGAGTGTATTATCCTTCCTTCAATAAATTCTCACTTTACTTTTTTTAACCACTTTGTCTTGTCTCTGAATTCTTTCTGGGATTGGACAAGAACCTGGAAAACTGATTCTATCCACCAGCTGCATCATGACTTTGATGCATGATAGGTATTTAATCTGTAAGGTTAATTTTATTAAAATGAGGGCATAATGAGCAAAAGCTTACATTCAGACACTGGAGATTCTTTCATTGTTTCATTTCTTTGTTGGCCTGGGCCACTCATCACCTCAAACATTGTGACCACTTATCTGCCCAGAGATTCCTGCTTTTCTTTCTCTGCCCAGCTACCCCTGGTGCTTACATGACAATGGTTTCTGGCATTTGGCCTATGCCCCTCCTTTCTGCCCAATTTCTGCCATTTGGCTTGAGTCTTCCTTTCTCTGCTCATATCTAGCTATCTGCCTGCTCTAACATTCCCCCTTCAAGTGGTCTGGACCCTTAATATATTTTAAGGGAAAATGATTGATAATCAGTCTTCTGTAACTACTTCAGGCTGAACAAGAATGTAGTCCCTATCTATGGGCCCAGATCTCTTTGCTGTCAGAGATAGGGTTTTTGGGGTTTCTTGTAGTGATAGAGATAGAGAGTAGGGAGTAGAAGGAGGCATAGGCCTGTCCAGTGGATGTTGGTGATCTTTGTCTTTAGGTGAGGTGTGTTGAAATTCTTGTCATATCAACATTTTGATGTGGAACTTTTGTCACCTGGAAGACACAAACTTTACCAAGAGGTTAAAAAAAATAAGGAAAAAGAGTAGAAGTATGATTACTAACTGTAAATGAGACCAAATGTCCTAATATACAGGCTCCCTTGTGCCACACATTATTGATATAAAGATAAGCAGTCATATAGGGGCCACATATTTTGGAAGATTGTACTTGTCTTTGGGCCCTCATTTTGGGAGTGCCACATATCCAGATATATTCTGGAGGTCCAATAAGAGATCTTAGAACAGGTAAATTTAAGAAGGAAGCAGCCATTTGGACCATGGAAGAGACAAGTATGATCACAGTGTGGAGACAAACGTCTATTAGTATAATATACTTAAGTTTGGTAGTATTTTATGCCTTCAGCTTAAATGAGATGGTGATGTAAATGCTTTTTACTCATCACTTTCATAACGTTCCCATGAATCTTGAAGATGAAGCATTTTTATAAGAGAATCATAGTACAATAACTGTCTATATATGAGAAAACACTTAAAAAGATAAAGTTAAATACCTGATTATGAAGCAATTGGCAAGAAGCTTTGTTATTGCTGTGACACGAAACATTTTAAGATAATAACTAGAATTAATACTGAGAATAGTTTATCAAGGTATACCAGATCTTTAGGGATTGTAAAATAATTTTTAGAGTATCTATTTAATAATATTTACCCATGCAGTACAACCTAAGAAGATGTATTGTTTCTTTGACAATACATTTAATGTAATTTAAGATATCAAATGAACTTAATTAATTTAATATTTTGGGGGGATGTTTAAGGGGCCCTCTGAAGCATTTTAAAGTTAGAAGAGGTCAAAAGAATATTGTTTAAAATTTAATATTTGAGAAGTTTGTTGAAAAGTTAAAACACCTGGTAAGATAAAATCAAAGATCACTGTGAAACAGTACTTATTAAACCAAAATAACAATAAAATATTTTAAAGACAAATATAGAAAAGATTAATTGTGATATAATGGACTTTACAGTCTGTTACCAAAAGCAGATTAACATAAAAAAAAAAAAAAGATCAGCCAAGACGGTGGAGTAGTAGGACTCTCGTAGCTCACCCTCTCCCACAAATACACCAAAACTTACATCCAAGGACCCACCCAGCCAACCAGAGCACCTGCTGAACTTTGACAGAACTTTGCCTTCTTCAAAAGAAAAAGCATCATGAATCTAGTCAGAAAAAAGGAAAAAAGAAAGAAGAAAAAGCAAAACAGTGTGGTAATGGTCCTGAAGGAAGGGAGTGGCAAAGGAGGAATAACGCTCATTCTCTGAGTCTCCCCTTCTCAGAGTGGTCAGCAGGACAGAGAGGGAACCTCCGAGGCTCAGATATATATGGAACAGCCCTTGACCAAAAGAACTAAGTTAAATGGGAATAGAAGGTCTCCACAATCCCCAGCCCTAGAGGAAAAGTGGCAGGTGGGGGATGAGACAGGCTGCCCTAGTTGGGTGGAAGACTGGGGCAGGCTGCACAGAGGCAACCTGGGGGACTGCATGGTGCTGTGTACCATGGCTGGGAGGGTATACAGAGCAGAACAACCTGGGTCATCCATCAGATATGGAAAAAAAAAAAAAGTAACATGGCTGGTGTGCCCTGGAGGAAGTGTGCCATCTCTGAAAACCCACCTAACCAGTTTTTAGGAGATGAGAGGTGGGGGTCAGCCACAGTCACCATATCCTCTGGTGCTAAACATCCAGGTAGCAGTGGAGTCAAAACCTGAATCTGAACCTATGGGCTTAGCAGCCTCATAGGCAAGACAGAGACTTGCTCATAGCCTGAGGCAGATATGTTCATTCTGCCCTGGTACTTCTGAGAACTCATGCCTCCAAGACAAACAAACAAGGAGCTGATTTCTGGCATGGAACAGAGGTGAGTGCTGTTGAGCCATCTTCTCCAAGCCTGCCTAAGGTGCTCTAACCCGAGGCAGAGAGGGCAGCTGCACAGAGTAGGGGAGTGAGCAGCACTGGGGAAGGGTGGGACCCACTTGGGTGGGAACAACCCCCACCCCCAATGATCTTCCATGCAGGAGCACAGCACCTGACCACGGTGCTGGGAGGGGATGACACCTGTCTGCCTACTTTGCAAAAGCACAGCTTCTGACCCTGGAAGCTGGAGGAGGAGTGACGCACCCACCTACCCGGCAGGAGCACAGTATCTGACCACAGCATCAGGAGAGGGCATAACCCGACTGCCCACCATGTAACAGTGCACCAACTGACCACAGTGTCAGTAGGGGGTGCAATCTGCTTGTTGACCAGCACTGGGAGAAGCACAGAACAGGGACATCAACAGAGGGCCTCTGGAAGCAGTGAGCTGAGTCCTTACAGCAAGATGAGGACAGAAAGACCACTTGATAAAATCATTAAGAGTGCACAGTCCCCATGGGAACACATCCAACTTTTTTTTTCTTTTTCTCAGTTCTTATGCTTTAGATAGATAAATAAATAAAATCTTCAAGGACCATAATACATAACCAATACACCGCAAGACACAAGAAACAGTGTCATAGACACATGAGCAAGACGAAGAAGCAGAGGAATCACTCCCAATTACGAGAACAAGAGAAATCCCCTGAAAGAATGATCAATGAAATACATATCGATAGCTTACTAGATCAAGATTTCAAACAACAAAAAAAAAAGGGTGATCAAAGTACTGAAGGAAATAAAATGGATAGTATTTAGAGACACAGGATATGTCAAAAATCAAACTGAAGCAAAACAGATGAGCCAATTAAAATTGGAAAACTCATTTGCTCAGATGAGACCTGATCTAAAGGCTGTACAAAGCAGGCTAGATAATGCAGAGGATCAAATAAGTGAACTAGAAGTCAGGACAACAGAAATAACCAAATCAGAACAGCTGAGAGGAAAACAAATAAAAACCAACAAAAACAGTATAAAGGACCTGTGAGATAATGTAAAGTATGCCAATCTATGCATAATAGGAGCTCCAGAAGGGGAAGAAAGAGCAAAGAGGATTGAAAGGGTACTTGAAGAAATCATGACAGAAAACATCCCAAACCTAAAGAAGGAATCAGATATCCAAATACAGGAAGTTCAGAGGATCCCAAACAGGAAGAACTCAAACAGACACACAACAAGACATATTATAATCAAGATGGCCAGGGTTAAGGATAAAGAATTTTCCTAAAGGCAGCAAGACACAAAGAAAGAGTGAGTTATAAGTGAACCCCAAGAAGGCTTTCATCTGATTTCTCTACAAAAACACTAAAGGCCAGAAGGGAGTGGAAAGATATATTCAAAGTCCTGAATTCAAAAAGATGCAGTCTAGGATACATTATCCAGCAAGACTATCCTTTAGAATAGAAGGAGAGAGAAAGAATTTGACAGACAAGCAAACACTGGAACAGTTTAGCAACACTAATCTCATGCTAAAAGAAATATTAAAAGGACTACTTTAAATAGAAAAGAAGCAGAATGCTATATAAATGAGAAAACCATAACTGGAAAAATGGTAACTACCATGAATTACAAATGGAATAAACATAAAATTGTAAAAATTGTAAAAACATAAAAATTGTAAAAATAAACATAAAATTGTAAAACATCTAAATAATTAAGAGTTGGGGAGGGAAGCAAGAAAATATAGATTTTTTTTTCTTTTTGAATTTTTTTTGTTCTTGGTAAGATGGGTTCGAGCTTATAGTACTATCTGTTGAATACAAACAGTTATAGTAATGAGTTAATAGACTTACAAAAAAAGGGTAAACACAAGACAAACTTACAAGTGAGCCACAGAAACTAAATATAGTCCAAGATAATACAAAGGAAAATTACCAAACCACAAAAGGAAGAAGAAAAGAACAAAGAAGAAATATCAAGTTAACTGCAAAAATAAGTTCAAAATGGCGATATACACACACCTATCATTAATTACTGTAAATGTTAATGGACTAAATGCTCCAATCAAAAGACATAGAGTGGCAGACTGGATAATAAAGCAAGAACTTTCAGTATGATGTATATAAGAGACCCACATTTGGGAGAAGAACTTATATAGTTTGAGAATGAAAAGATGGAAAAATATATTCCATGTAAATGGAAAAGCCAAGAAAGTAGGCATAGCAATACTGATTTCAGACAAAATAGACTTTAAAACAAAGGCCATAAAGAAAGATAAAGAAGGACATTTTATACTGATTAAAGGAGTAATACTAGATGAAGATACTATCACTCATTAATATATATGCATCCTATAGAGGAGCATCTAAATACATAAAGCAATTACTAACAGAGATAAAGAGTGGGGGGAATTGATGGGAATACAATAATTGTCAGAGAATTTAACACCACATTAACATCACTGGACAGATCTTCCAGACAGAAAATAAATAAATCAACAGATAAATTAAATGATACAATAGAAAAATTAGATTTTGTGGATATTTTCATAACATTACCCCCCCCAAAAAATAGGGTATACATTCTTTTCAAGTGCACATGGAACATTTTCTAAGATTGATCATGTACTTGGGCACAAAAGAAGCCTCAACAGTTTTGAGAAGATAGAAATTATCTCAAGCATGTTTTCTGACCACAATGCCATGAAACTAGAAATCAACTGCAGAAAAACAAAGGAGAAAAAAAAAAAGCATGGAGATTAAACATCGTGCTACCAAAAGAAAAATGGGTCAATGATGGAATCAAAGTTGAAATTAAAAAATACATTGAGACAAATTATAATGAAAATACCACACACAAATTATATGTTACACATCAAAGACAGTGCTAAGATGGAAGCTTATAGCGATACAGGCCTTCCTTAAAAACAAATAAACAAACTCAAATAAATAATCTAACCCACCAGCTAAAAGACTCAGAAAAAGAGGAGCAAAAAAAAAAACTCCCAAAAGTCAGCAGAAGGAAGGAAATAATAAAGATCAGGAAGGAAATAAATGAAACAGAAATTAAAAGAAAAAATAGAGAAAATCATTCAAATCAGGAGCTGGTTTTTTTTAAAGACTAAATAAAATCAACAAATCTCTAGCCAAGCTCACAAAGAAGAGAAAAGAGAGAGCAAAAATAAGCAAAATAAGAAAGGAAAATTGAGGTATTACAACCAATAACATAGAAATACAGAATATCATCTGAGACTACTATGAACAACCCTATGGAAACAAGATGAATAATCTAGAGAAGATGGACAATTTCTGGAAACATACAGTCCATCAAGACTGAATCAAGAAGAAACTGACCACTTGAACAAACTGATCACTAGAAATGAAATTGAATTACAAATAAAAAACCACACAACAAATAAAAATCCAGGACTAGATGTCTTCACTGGGGAATTCTACCAAATATACAAAGAAGAACTCATACCAGTCCTTTTCAAACTCTTCCAGAAGATTGAAAAGGAGGGAATACTCCCACATTCTATGAAGACACCATCACTCTGATACAAAAACCAGGCAAAGACACTACTGAAAAAGAGAATTACAGACCAATATCATTGATGAACATATATGCAAAAATCCTTAATATAATATTAGCAAATAGAATCCAACAGCAAATCAAAAAGATTATACACCACAATAAAGTGGGATTCATCCCTGGGACACAAAGATGGTTCAACATATGCAAATCAGTCAATGTAATGCATCACATCAACAAAAGAAAGGACAAAAACCACATGGTCATATGAATAGATGCCAGAAAAGCATTTAATAAAATTCAACACTATTTTATGATAAAAACTCTCACCAAAGTGGGTATAGAGTTAACATATCTCAACATAATAAAACCTATATATGACAAACCTAAAGCCAGCATAGTATTCAATGGTGAAAAAGGCAAAACTTTCCCACGAAAATCTGGGGCAATACAAGCCTTCCACTCTCACTACTTCTATTCAACACAGTCTTGGAATTCTGAGCCATAGCAATCAGACAAGAGAAAGAAATAAAAGAAACCAAAATTGGAAAGAAGAGATAAAATTGTCACTATATTCAAATAACATGATACTATACATAGAAAACCCTGAAAGATTCACACAAAAACTAGTAGAACTAATTGAAGAATTCAGCAAGGTAGTAGGTTACAAGATTAACATACAAAAATCAGTTGCATTTCCTTACACTAATGATGAATCAACAGAAAAAGAAAGTAAAGAAACAATCCTCTATAAAATAGCACCCAAAGTAATAAAATACCTAGGAATAAATCTAACCAAGGATGTGAAAGACATACATGGAGAACCATAAAGTACTGATTAAGGAAATTAAAGAATACTTTAAAAAATGGAAAGATAGCCCATGCTCCTGCATTGGAAGAATCAGTCTTGTTAAAATGGTCATACTGCCCAAGGCAATCTACAGATTTAATAAAAATCCATGTCAAATTACCCAGGATGTATTTCACAGAACTGGAACAAATCATAATAAAATTTATATGGAACCCCAAAAGATCTAGAATTGCCAAAGCATTACTGAAGAAAAAGAAAGAGGCTGGAGGAATAACTCTCCCAGACTTCAGTCAATGCTACAGAGCTACAGTAATCAAAACAGCATGGCATTGGTACAAAAACAGACTTCTCGACCGATAGAACAGAATAGAGAGCCCAATAATGAATCCGCAAACATTTGGTCAATTAATCTTTGACAAAGGAGGCAAGAACATACAATGGAATTAAGACAGTCTCTTCAGCAAATGGTGTTGAGAAAATTGGACAACAGCATGCAAATCAATGAAGCTAGAACACTCCCTTACATCATACAGAAAAATCAACTCAAAATGGATCAAAGACTTAAACAGAAGACAAGATACATTAAACCTCCTAGAAGAAAACATAGGTAAAACATTATCTCACATACATCTCAAAATAGTTCTCCTAGGGCTGTGTACCCAAGCAATAGAAATAAAAGCAAGAATAAACAAATGGGACCTAATGAAGCTTACAAGCTTTTCACAGCAAATGAAACCATAAGCAAAACAGAAAGACAGCCTACGGAATGGGAGAAAATATTTGCAATGGTGAAACTGACAAAGTCTTGATCTACATAATATATAAACAGCTCATATGATTTAATAAGGAAAAAACAAACAACCCAATCCGAAAGTGGATAG
This sequence comes from Camelus dromedarius, assembly GCF_036321535.1. Lineage (NCBI taxonomy): Eukaryota > Metazoa > Chordata > Mammalia > Artiodactyla > Camelidae > Camelus > Camelus dromedarius. The sequence continues at coordinate 37,047,251 of NC_087448.1, forward strand.
AAGACCTAAACAAGAAATTCTCTATTGAAGATATACGAATGATCAATAGGCAAGTGAAAAGGTGTTCAATATCACTAATTATCAGAGCAATGCAAATCAAAAGTACAATGAGGTATCACCTCACACCAGTCAGAATGACCATAATTCAAAAGTAGACAAATAACAAAAGTTCGAGAGGCTGTGGAGTAAAGGGAACACTTCTACATGTTTTGTGGGAATGTAGTTTGGTGCAGCCATTGTGGAAAACAGTATGGAGATTCCTCAAAAGGCTAGGAATAGACATATCATGTGATCCAGTAATCCCACTCGTGGCCATATATCCAGAAGGAGCACTACTTAAAAAAGGCAACTACACCCCAATGTTCATAGCAGCACTATTTACAATAGCCAAGACATGGAAACAGACTAAATGTCCATTAACAGATGACTGGATAAGGAAGATGTGATATATTTTTACAATGGAATACTAGTCAGTCTTAAAAAATGAGAACATAACTCCATTTGCGGCAACATGGATGTTCCTGGAGAAGTCATTCTAAGTGAAGTAAGCCAGAAAGAAAAAGAAAATTACCATATGACATCGCTCATATGTGGAATCTAAAAAAAAAAAAGAAAGAACATAAATACAAAACAGAAACAGACTCATAGACATGGAATACAAATATGTGATTGCCAGGGGGTAGGGGGTTGGTAAGGGACAGACTGGGAGTTTGAAATTTGTACATACTGACAGATACATATATATATATATATAGAGAGAGAGGACCTAATGAAACTTAGAAGCTTTTGTATATATAAAGATATTTGTTGTGTATAGCACAGTGAAATATATACAAGATCTTTGGTAGCTCATGGTGAAAGAGAATGTGAATATGAATATATGTATATTCATGTATGACTGAAAAATTGTGTTCTACACTGAAAACTGACACACATTGTAAACTGGCTATAACTCAATTAAAAAAAAAAGTTTTCCTTTCAATAGAGAGAAAATCATTTTCCCAGTTTTGCAGTAGTTTACTTTAACAGCCAAATCCATTTACTTGTTTAAATCAATTTAAATTTAACCACCCCTAATCAGGTACAAGGCTTTATTTTTTTTAAGGGATCATTTTCCACAAACCTTCCATCACTTTCTGTATCCAAATAAGTTTGTTCCTATTTTTTCCATCCAGAAACAACCAGTTATAGAATAAACCAATCTTCCTCTTCCTCAAAATGTAATACCATTTTAAAAATATTTTTTACTGAAAACTTACATTTTATTTTCCTACTATATATTTATATATTTCCCATATTATTTTAGTAAATTAATTACAAACATTATAATTTGATCCATTAAAAATCTTAATCTCTGGTAAAAAGCAATTAATGGTGAATTTGTTGTCAGATTACCATTTCTTGATTAGAAAATTATGCTCTAACGTTTTTTTGAGTGTATTTTTTGTTTGTTTTAAAGAAGACAAAGGTAGTTAAACAGACTTGCCCCCAAATTAATGTTTTAATATTTTTTAAAAACCCAGTTAGTTTCCTTTTTCTATCCAATTGAAGTATAGTCAATTAAAATGTGTCAATCTCTGGTGTATAGCACAATGTCTCTGTCATGCACATACATACAAATACTCAGTTTCGTATTTTTCTCATTAAAATTTATTATAAGTTATTAAATACAGGTTCTTGTGCTATATAAAAGAAATTTTATTTCAATCTATTTTTGTATATAGTGGCTAACTTTTAAAAATCTCAAACTCCCAAATTTATCCCTTCCCACCCACTTCCCTCAGTAACCATAAAATTGTTTACTAAGTCTGCCAGTCTGTTTCTGTTTTGTAGATGAGTTCATAGTGTCCTTTTTAATTTTTTTGTAGATTTCACATATAAGTGATATCATATGGTATTTTTATTTCTCTTTCTGACGTACTTCACTTAGAATGACTGTTTATATGTCAATTCATGTTGCACAAATGACATTATTTAATTTTTTATGGCAGAGTAATATTCCATTGTATACATATACCACAACTTCTTTATCCAGTCATATGTTGATGGACATATAGGTTGGTTCCATGTCTTGGCTATTGTATACAGTGCTACTATAAGCATTGGGGTGCATGTAATTTTTTGCATTAGAGTTCCCTCTGGATATATACCCAGAAGTGGGATTGCTGGATCATAGGGTAAGTCTATGTGTAGTTTTTTGAGGAATCCTCATACTGTTTTCCATAATGGCTGCAAAAATCTACATTCCTACCAGAAGTGTATGAGAGTTTCCTTTTCTCCACACTCTCACCAGGATTTATCATTTGTGGTCTTTTTAATGATGGCCATTCTGACTGTTGTGCAGTGATACCTCATTGTAGTTTTGATTTGTATTTCTCTGATAATTAGTGATATTAAGCATTTTTCATATATCTATTGGCCATTCATATATTTTCATTGGAGAAATGTTTCTTTAAGTATTCTGCCAATTTTTGGATTGAGTTATTTGCTTTTTGTTGTTGTTAAGTTACATGAGGTGTTTATAGATTCTGGAAATTAAGCCTTAGTCAGTCACATCATTTGCAAACTTTTTTTTCCCATTTTGTAGGTTATCATTGGATTTTGCTTATGGTTTCCTTTGCTGTGCAAAAATTATGAGATTAATTAGGTCCCATTTGTTTATTTTTGCTCTTATTTCCATTGCCTGGGTAGACAGCCCAAGGAGAATGTTGCTAAGATTTATGTCAGATAATGTTTTGACTATGTTTCCTTCTAGGAGATTTATCATATCTTGTCTTATATTTAAGTGTCTAAGCCATTTTGAGTTTATTTTTGTGTATGGAGTGAGGGAGTTTCTAACTTCATTGATTTACATGCTGCTAAGGAGTTTTCTCAACATCAGTTTCTGAGGAGAATATATTTTATCCATTGTTTTTTCTTGCCTCCTTAACTATAGGTCTGTGGGTTTATTTCTGGGCTCTCTATTCTGTTCCATTTATCCATATGTCTGCTTTTATGCTAATTCTATGTTCTTTTGAATACTGTAACTCTGTAATACTGTCTGAAGTCTGGGAGGGTTTTTCCCAGCTTTGTTTTTCTTCTTCAATATTGATTTGTAAATTATGGGTCTTTTGTGATTCTGTATAAATCTTAGGATTGTTTGCTCAAGTTCTGTAAAAAATATTCTGAGTAATTTGAAAGGGATCACATTAAATCTATAGATTGCTTTGGGTAATATGGCCATTTTAATGATACTGATCAGTCTAATCTGAAAGTGTCGGATATCTTTCCATTTCTTTAAATAATCTTTAATTTCCTTAAGCAATGTTTTATAGTTTTTCACGTATAAGCCTTTCAACTCCTTGGTCTGATTTATACCTAAGTATTTTATTATTCTGGATGCAATTTTAAGAGATTGTTTCTTTACTTACTTCTCCTGTTGATTCATTGCTTGTGTAAGGAAGTGCAATTGATTTCTGTCTGTTAATCTTGTGTTGTGCTACCTGCCAGATTCTTTTATTAGGTCTAGTAATTTCTTTTTTTTTTTTTTCCTTGTGGGGCTTTTAGGGTTTTCTATACATAGTATCATGTCATCTGCTTATAGTAACAATTTTACCTCTTCTCTTTGAATTTGGATCCCTTTAATTTCTTTTTCTTGCCTGATTGTTGTGGCTAGGACTTCCAAAACTATGTTGAATAGAAGTGGTGAGGGTGAGCAACCTTCTGTTGTTCCAGATTTTAGTGGGAAGATTTTGAGTTTTTCACCATTGAGTACTATGTTGGCTGTAGGTTTCTCATAAAATAGCTTTTATTATGTTGAAATATGCTTCTTCTATACCCACTTTGGTAAGGCTTTTTATCATAATTGGATGTTGAATTTCATCAAATATTTTTTTCTGCATCTATTGAGATGATAATGTGTTTTTTGTCCTTTCTTGTGTGGATGTGGTGTATCACATTGATTGATTTGCATATGTTGACCCAACTTTATATTCCTGGGATGAATCCAACTTCATCATGGGGTATAATCTGCTTTATGTATTGGTGGATTCTATTTGCTAATATTTTTTGAGGATTTTTGCATCTATGTTCATCAGTGATATTGGCCTGTAATTTTTATTTTTGGTAGTGTCTTTGTCTGGTTTTGGTATTAGAGTGATGGTGGCTTCATAGAATGAGTTTGAGAGTTCTCCCTTATGTTCAATCTTCTGGAAGAGTTGAGAAGGATCAGTATGAGTTCTTTGTGTGTTTGGTCGAATTCCCCAGTGAAGCCATCTGGTCCTGGACTTTTGTTTTCAGGGAGGATATTGCTTATCTTATTTCATTTCTAGTAATTTGTATGTTCAAGTGGTCTATTTCTTCTTGATTTAGTCTTGGTGGACTGTATATTACCAGAAACTTGTCCATTTATTCTACGTTACTCAGTTTGTTTTCATATAGTTGTTCACAGTATTTTCTTATGATATTTTGTATTTCTGTGGTATAGGTTGTAATTTCTTAATTTTCCTTCCTTATTTTGTTTATTTGTATTTTATCTCTTTTCTTCTTGGTGATCCTGGCCAGAGGTTTGTCAAATTTGTTTCCTCTTTCAATAAAACAGTTCTTGGTTTGATTATTGTTTTTTCTCTTTTTTTTTTTTTAATCCATATTTCATTCATTTCCTCCCTGATTTTTATTATTTCCTTCTTTCTGAATTTTGGTTTTGTTTGTTTCTCTTTTTCTAATTCTTTTACATGGTAGGTTTGGTTATTTATTTTAGATTGTTCTTCTTTTTTGAGAAAGGCCTGTATCACTATGAACTTGTCTTTTAGGACTGATTTTTCTGTATCCCATAGATTCTCTGTGATTGATTTTTCATTGTTGTTTCTATAAAAGTATTTTTTAAAATTTCTTCTTTGATTCTATCATTGACCCATTTGTTTGTTTGTTTGTTTGTTTGTTTGTTTAGTAGCATATTGTTTAGTCTACATGCTTTTTTCTTTTTGTTTGTCTGTGGTTAATTTCTAGTTTCATGGCATTTTGGTCAGAAAAGATGCTTGAAATAATTTTTATCCTCTTAAATTTGTTGACGCTTCTTTTATCCCCAAGTAAATGATCTATCCTAGAAGATGTTCCATGTGCACTTGAAAAGAATATATACTCTATTTTGAGGGAATGTAATGTTCTGAAAATAACAACCAAGTCCAATTGTTCTAATGTGTCATTTAATTTCTCCATTGCCTGATTAATTTTCTGTCTGGAATATCTGTCCAATGATGCTAATGTGATATTGAAGTCTCCTACTGTGATTGTACTCCCATCAGTTTCTCCCTTTATTTATGTTAGTATTTGCTTTATATATTTAGGTCCTCCTATATTGGATGCATATATGTTAGCGAGTATAATATCCTTATTTTGTATTGCTCCTTTAATCATTTTATATTGGCCTTATTTATCATTATGGCCTTTGTTTAAAGTCTATTTTGTGTGAAATCAATATTGCTACTCCTGCTTTCTTGTCATTTTCATTTGCATGAAGTATCTTTTTGTATCTTCTCACTTTCAATCTATATGTGTCCTTTTCACTAAAGTGATTCTTTTGTATGCAGTATATTGTAGTTTCTTGTTTTACTATCCAGTTGCCATTCTATTTCTTTTGATTGGAGGATTTAGCCCATTGGCATATACAGTGATTATCAATAGATGTGTGTTTATTGCCATTTTAAACTTTGTTTTGCAGTTGATTTGGTATTTCCTCTTTGTTCCTTTCATTATGTTTTTCTTTTTGTATTAATGTGGTTACTTTTTTTTTTTTTTTTTGGTAACCCTTGTATATACTTTCTGCTTGTGGTTACCTTGTTTTTAAAATATTTTTACTCATTACTATATCTGTTTGCTTTAGATGAATAGTCATGTAAGCTCAAACATCCTAAAAAGAACAAAATTCTATATTTTCTTGCTCCCTTCCCCTACCCATAATAATTTTGATGTCCTCTTTTACATCTTAATGTTTATCCCTTATAACCCATTGTAGTTATTGCCTATTCATTTAAGGTTTTCTCCTTTCTATTGCATTCCACTTTTTTTTTTCTTAATTTAGAGTAGATCTTTCAAAATTTCTTTTAGCATAGGTTTACTACTGCTGAATTCCTTTACTTTTTTCTCATCCGAATTTCTTTATCTCTCCTTCTATTCTAAAGCATAGCCATGCTGGATAAACTATCTTAGGTTTCAGCCTTTTCTCACTCAGGATTTTGAATATATCTTGCCACTCCCTTCTGACCAGCAGTGTTTGTGTAGAGAAATCAGCTAAAATCCTTCTTGGGGTTCCCTTATAACTTACTCTTTGTTTCTCTCTTGCTGCTTTTAGAATTATTTCTTTATCTTTAACTTTGACCATCTTGTTATAACATTTCTTGGTTTAGGTCTGTTTGGGTTCTTCTTGCTGGAGACCCTCTGTGCTTCCTGTACTTGTATATCTGATTCCTTCTTTAGCTTTGGGAAGCTTTCAGTCATGATTTCTTCAAATACTTTTTCAATCCCCTTTGCTCTTTCTTCTCCTTCTGGGACCTCTATTATGCATAGATTAGCATGAATTATATTATCACAGATATCCCTTATATTGCTTTCATTTTTTTATTTACTTTTCTGTCTGCTGTTCTGATTGGGTGACTTCTGTTATTTTGTCTTCTAAGTCAATTATTTATTCCTCTGCATTGCCTATTCCACTTTTGACAGCCATTAGATCAGCTTTTATCTTTGCATTAAGTATTTTGTTTGTAATTGACTCCTCTTTTTAGTTTCAATTTTCTTTTTAACATATCCTTTGTCTCTGTTCATAATCTCTTTTAGCCCTTTCAGTGCTTTGATAACTTCCTTTTGAAATCATGGCTTAGTAGTCTATTTAGGTCTATTTAATTGATCATTCTTTCAGGGGGTTTCTCTTATTCTTTTAATTGGGAATGGTTCATCTGGTTTTTCATTTTATTTATACCTCTCTGGCACTATGGATTATCAAGTATAAGTTATCAACTGTTATCTTGAAGTTTGTTTTTTTTTTTTAGGATGTTGATATAAAACTAAAAGAAACAAAAAGCAAACAAAATAAAACAACAAAGAATTTATAAATATTTTTAAAAAGCTAATAAAATTTTGAAAGAAGAAAAAAATTAAAACAAATATAAATAAATAAAATATATCAAAGATATATTTTAAAAGTTAAGTTTAAAAAGGAGAAAACATACTTGAAAACAGAATAAAATAAATAACAGGAAAGCAAAACATAAAAATAAAAACAAACAGGTTTTTTTTTCAAAATTTTAAAAAATAAAAAGAAAAGATAATTTTAAAAAATATTTAAGAACATAAATAGAACAAAAAATTAAATAAATAGAAAAGATAAAAAGAAAAAAACAATGAAAAAAAGAATATGTGTTCCTGTGTAGACTGTGCACTGTTAATAATTTTGCTGTGATGTCTACTTTAAGTATGGATGTTGGCTTGGTCTTCCTTCTGTGTCTTTTGGCTGTTATCTCTTTGATTTGGGGTGTGTCCATTTTTGTGGTGACCAGAGACTGCCCTGACTATTGAGTGGGCCTCCTTTTAGTTCTGTGGTTGTCAAAGCCCTTAAACAGACTGGTTCTGTTTCCCTTTTGTTGGAATGGAAGCTTCAAGACCCCTTTCTGAGTTGTGGTATCTAGTAGGCTGGGTTGGATTGCTTTAAGTAATCTTTGTTGACTCTGCCCTTGTCCCTGCTTTAGCTGCGAAAATGTTAGTGAGCTGCTCTGGTGTCCTCTGGGTTCTCGGCCTTCAGAGGTACCAGTGCCATTATGCTGATTTCTGGTAAGCACACCGGGATTATTGCTAACTATTGGATTAGCATCTTCCCCAGAGCCAAAAGCTGCTCCTTCCCTCACCCACTGTGTGAACTCCGCTAGCTCATTCCAGAGGCCTGCAGGTCCCCAGTCTGTTCTTCTCCCAGCACTGTGCTCACAGGGGCAGGTTCTCAGAAAAAGGGCTGCACCAACACTCACACCTACTGTGTGCCAAAACTCCATTCCTTGCTTGTTTGTCTTAGAGGCAAGAGTCCACAAAGGCACCCTTGGAGCAGAACAGTCCCCTCTGCCTGGGGCTGTAAACAAATCTTATCTCCACCTGTAATCTTGCAGAGTCCCTGGGTACTAATTCAGGTTTCAACCCCACCTCTGCCTGAGAGAAGCTCATATGGTGACTATGGCCAGGCCCCACCTCTCTTCTCCCAAGAATGAGCCAGCAATTTTGCTGAGTCTGCAGAGACAAAGTCTATGGTGCCCTTTCCCCCAGTGTATACCAGCAGTGTTGCTTTGCTTTTTTAATAAAAGTTATGAGGGACACAGTTTGTTCTGCTCTGTATACCCTCCCAGCCACAGCCCACAACACTCTCCAGTCCCCTGAGTTTGCCTCTGTATAGTCAGCCTCTGTCCTCTGCCTAGTTTAGGCAACCTGTCCTGTCCCACTCTGGTTCATTTCTAGGGCTGGGGTATTGCAGGGACATTTTGTGCCCATTTAACTTAGTTCTGTTGGTCAAGGCTGTTATGTACAGATCCAAGCCTCAGAGATCCCCCCTCCATCCCTGCTGACTTCTCCACTGGAGGGGGAGAGACCCAGCCTAAGAGCGCTATTCCTTCTTTGCCGCTCCCTCCCTGCAGGACTGGCCTTGCACTAATTTCCTTTGTTTTCTTTTTTTTTTTTTTTCCTCTTACCACATTTGTGACAAATTTTGTCTTTTGAAGATGATGTTCTTTCAAATTTCAACAAGTGTTCTGAGTGAATGGATGGGTCCGTGGATGTCTCTCTTGATATATTCGTGGGAGAGGGTGAGCTAAGAGTGTCCTTCTACTCTGCCATTTGGCTGCTCTGATTCAATAATGAGTTCTCTTTATTCAACTTAGTTTTAAGTTTTAAGTACCAAAATCTGGAGAGGCTATTTTAGATAGACATTTTCAAAACATAATTATTTTGGTAGAGTTTACCTAAAAGCTTCTATTTTGTTTACATTAACTTTTTTTGAGGTTTTTTTTTTTTTATTTTAAGTTTTGTAAAGACTAGATTTGTAAAACAAGATTTTTTTTTTTTTTTAAGAAGCTTACAGGAGAATCCTCCCAAAAATTTCTATCAGGCTCTGAATATCACTTATGATCAGTTTAGTCAGACTGGTTGTTTCCCATGTTGGACATCTATTTACAAACACTTTTGAGGATCCTTCCTGGATTTGAGAATTTTTTTTAATTATGGCTCTTGTTTCTCAGTTTGATCTGAAGAGGCTCACCTACAGACTCAAGTGGTCTCATTTTGATAGTAGCCTGACAATAGTAGTTCTGTCAGGGAACTCAGTGTTGCAGACAGCAGGGTTTACCTAAGAAACAATATGGGGTAGAAGGGAGACTTCCACTGGCTTTGGATTTAGGCAGCCTCCAAGGCCAAAAGCAGTCATTTTTTTTTTTTTAGGTGTCTTTTATTTAAGAGTCTCCCAATTGGATTACTTTCTGAAATTTAGTGAGTAAATTCATTTCCAAAAAGTAGCTGGGACACTCAGGCATGACAAGGAATTTGTGAGTTATAATAGCTTTTTCCCAGGTATAAATTAGAGGGATGATGAAATGTTTTATCTCTGGCCTTCCTTTTACCAGAGCAATAGAGTAGGTTTTGGGGGTTAGGGGCCCAGCATGAGAAGTCAGTGCAGAGTAAGTGGCTCTCATGTCCAGTAGAAACTGGGCAAGCTTACTTGCTATGGCAATGGTCATCCATGATTCCTCCTGTATGATAATGACTGTCTTCTCAGGAGCCTTTGAAGGTCTTGGGTCCTATCTATCATTCTCTGCTATGACTAGTTTGGGGGAATTTTTATGCTCTTTCTGGAACTGAGAGCATTTCATCTTCCAGAGGCCCATATTTTTACATAGTAGGTGTGACATCTTGGGTAGATGCTTAGACCAACTTCCTGGGCATTTCTTCCTTCAGTGTTCAGGGCTCCCATAGCCAAAACAGGTTCCCTTTTTGGTGTGGGTCTTCTGGGAGTACTTTTGGGGTGACCAGGAGGTGGGTTAGTTCTTGCCATGAGAGCTTCCAAAAGCTTGGCTTGTCACTGCTCCTTTCTTTCCTCCTCAGCCAGGTCTTTATTGTTAAAGACATTGGAGGTCATATCAACAAGATGTTTAAAAGGGGTTTGGAGCCCCGTGACAAGATTTTGAAGCTTTCTAAGTATATCAGGAGCAGACTGGCTAGTAAAGTGGGTTGCAAATATGGTATGTCCCTTGAAAATGTTTGGGTATACTGCTTGAATTTTTCCAGAGTTGCTATTAGAGGGGGCCTTGTATAGCCTGAATGGGTCCCAGCTGACAAGATTCCCTTACATAGCACTTGTATATCTCTGGGTTTTTCCTTAGGGCCAAAAAGGCCTGAATATAAGTAACTCTCATCCATTTTTTTCCTGTATTTTATACATATATATAATATATATATTATATATGTATATACTATATATAAGTCTAACTGTAGGATAGCATTATAGTTGAGGTTTTTATTTTCTGGCTGGATCTCATTGTCCCCAATTTTATATTGGGGCCAGGCTGTATTACAAAAGAAAATGAGCTTTTCTGTTTTAAAGAAACTAGAGAAAACTTATCCCAGTGATTAGAATGCACTAGAGAGGTGGGGTGACTCCGTGGGGATGGAGGAGGGTTCTCCATGGATCCTTCATGGAGAAACTGCTCTTGCAAGAGAGAAAAGCACTAACTTTAGGAGGTCCACTGGGGACTCCCATAAGACAGGACTCTTTCGAGGCATCCCTGTCCACCTAGTTCTGCCGACCCTGGCCAATGCTGGGGTAGCAACCCCCCAGCATGGCAGCCTGCTGTGCTTGTCCCAGTGTCCTGGGAGCTCCCTGTGTCCTGTCCTTGTGCCCGTGGCACCCAGGGCAGCAACCTTCCTGAAGGTTTAGGTGATGTGTGGGATAAGCTCTTTCTTTTGTGGGACATGTCCCCTGGACCTCAGCACCTCCTTCGCCCACATGCATACTGTCCAATGGGCATGGGGCTGGCTATGGGAAGAAGGTGTATGGCAGCATGAGGTGGAGGCATCATGCCTGTACTGAGAGGGAGCAGAAGTCCTGGTACTTCTATGAGAATTATTTTAGCCCTGTGGTGGGCCCCAGGCAGCAAGCACAAATCACAGTGTCAGTGGGGCACAGCCAAGTGTAAAGCCCTGGTGCCACTTCCCCACCTTAAGAGTTCAAGGTAGAGGTAGGAGTGGGTGCATAGCTTGGACCTGTGGTACACTGTGGAGGGGTCAGCCATATACTGGGACCCTGTGCTGTGGCAGGAGTTGAATGATGACCCCCATCCCATTGTGTGGCATGAAACTGTTCCCCTACCAACACTGGGGGTGCAGTCTACAGAGCACTTGTGGTAGAAGGGAACCCCCACAGGGGCCACAGATACTGCATGAGCTCTCTTACAGTCTATTTAAGGCTGCACTTTATTTCTTAAACCCATGGGGCAAATTTCCTATAGGTTGCAAACTTAGCTGCCTGTGAATGTGGCTGGGAACTTTTCTAACAAAGCCCTGTGCATATCTAACAGAGAGAAATGAAAACTCTAGTGGCAAAGTTTGGGAAGTGCCTGTAAATTCTTCCTTCCCCACCCCTTTCAACAGATAAAGACAGTAAAGTGAAGTGAGATAGAGGCAGGGAGAGGAGACAAGAATAGTTTGACATAAGTGGACCAATAATAAGCCTACAAGGGTGGCTGCTGGGAGGGAGCAGTGCCATGTTTTTAACTATGTACCTAGAGAACCTTGCATGGAAATTGTCTTGCAGTGGGTGATAGACCTATCAACTCTCTAATCCATTCCATGACCCACTCAGCATCACAGGAGAGAATTTTTCAGTGGTAAGCACCCTAGAGGCACTGAACTCTGTGCATGCTTGACTCCTGCCCACATTTTTATGGCAGTAGGTTAAAAAAAAAAAAAGTGACAGATGATAAGAAAGCATAAAAGAGAGAGAAAAAGTCAGCCAGCACCTCTCAAGCTCAAGGGAGGCAAGAGGTTTTGGCTTTCCAAACCTGATCTCCTGACTGTGGGGCCAAAGATGTTGGTAGATATAATCAGTTTCTAGGTGCTTGTCCTGTCCCAGAAAGAATTCAGATACAAGATGCAAAGGTTAAGAAAGTAAAGTGAGGATTTATTAAGGGATAGATAGTACACTCTCAAGTGGACAGTGGGCAGGCTCAGGTGAGTAGCTACCCTAGGTTTCTTTGGCAAGTTAGTTACATAAAGTGTAAAAATGAATGGGTAGAATATTCATTAGAGAGGGAAGGATTTTGGGGTCATATTCCTTGATTTTGATCTCAACTCCACCTCCCCAAAGGGAGGAGTGAATTTTGTCCTTATTTAGTCTGGATCAAAAGTGCCATGGCATTGGTGCATGATAGGTACCTCTAATATGTAAAGCTAATTTTATTGAAATGTGGGCATAATGAGCAAAAGTTACATTCAGACACTGGAAATTCCTACCTTTCCTAACTTTCATCCAGGCTGCTCATCACCCCAAAATTTGTGACCAATTATCTGCCTATAGGTTCCTACTTTTCTTTTTCTTCCTGGGGATCCCTGGTGCTTACATGATGTATGGTTTCCTGCATTTAGCTTGTGTCTCTCCTTTCTGCCCAAATCCTGCCATTTAGCCTGCAATCCCCTTTCTTTGCTCATATCTAGCTATCTGCCTGATCCAACATGTTGAGAAAAGTCTCAGAGGTGCAAAAACATTTTTGATCTAACAAAGAAAAATGTGATTTCTGCATGGAGAAATATTTTGCAATAGAAATTACATGGAAAAAAGCTGAAAATCAGGAAACTGCACAGTAAGTAGAGGAAATACTATATAATTCTATTTACTTATTTATTTACTTATGTATTTATTTATTTACTTATTTACTTACTCATTTACAATGTTTAAAGGTTACACTCCATTTAGTTTTTACAAAATATTGGCTATATTCCCCCTGCTGTACAATACATTCTTGTATAAATCTCTTTAAATGAAATACCTAAAAATACTAGGTAATAATGAGGAACATTGGAAAAAGTAGGCTAGGAATGCATTATCATTATAGGGTATCTCAAAAAACAGATTAAGATTTTTTTCTAAATATATTGGGAAATGATTAACATTATTTGGGAGTGGGAGAGAATAAAGAACAGTGTTTCTTATAATTCATTCAAAAGTGCTTTTAATATAAATTAGAATGGAAATGAAAAAAGACTAGAGATGTTGATAAATTTAGGTAGTATGACAAAATACCTGAACTGGTTAGTTATAACAAAGATAGAAAATCATGGAATAGATGCATTTGACAAATAAGTGAGAAGAAGAAAATAATTTTGTGTCTTCATGCCTTGAAGAATAAAAAAAGATGGAGATGTTAGAGCAGGCAGGTAGCTAGATATGAGCAGAAAAAGGAGAATGAAGGCTAAATGGCTGGAATTGGGCAAAAGGGAGGGTCATGGGTCAAATACAGGAAATTATACATCATGTAAACAACAGAGGTTCCTGGGCAGAGAAAGAAAAGCAAGAATCTCTGGACTGATACGCAGTCACATATTTTGGGGTGACAAGTGGCCTGAAGGCTGACAAAAAATAGGTGGGAAAAGGCAGAAATCTCCATGTCTGAATGTAACCTTTTGCTCATTATGCCCACATTTCAATAAAATTAGCCTTGTGCGTTAAAAGTACCTATCATGCCCCAATTTCATGACACTTTCAATCCAGACTAAATAAGAACAAAAATCTCTCCTCCCTTTGGGGAGTTGGAGTTGGAGTTGGAGTGAAAATCTGGGAATATCACCCAAATCCTCCCCCCTCAATGAATATTTTGCCCATTCATCTTTACTGTCTAGGTAGCCAAATTGCCAGTGAAATTCAGGGCAGCTGCTCGCCTAAGCCTGTCTGTTCTCCTCTTGAGAGTGTACTCTGTACCCCTTAATAAATCCCCACTTTAATTTTTTTAACTTTCCTGTCTTGTATCTGAATTCTTTCTGTAATAAGATAAAAAGTTAATCACCAGCAACATGGACACACGTGTAAGAAAATAGAAAGAAAGGCAAGTTTAGTTTGGTTAAGTACTGACCTAAAGATGTTAGTAGACCATCCAAAAGAGATGATTAACAAAGACTTGGAAATGTGCTAAGATATTGTGACTCCATTAATATGTGAGTTCCTAATGGGCATGTACTTTTTTTGTATTTTAAACAGCAATCACAAAGCCTCAAAGTGATATGTGCCTAATATGTCTTTTACAGAATAGATTTTAGATGGCTCCCAATTGACAAGTACACATTACAACTGCTTCCTGTGTATATTCTGCATATTTCTAATTTAGCATCTGTAGTATTGCAGTCATATATTTAAACAACTATCTCTTCCTACTAAGCTATACATAATTTGAAGGTAGATGACTTGTCTGAGTATTATTTTTCTTGCACATAATTTAATGCTTAACACATAGAACATATAATTCTTGGTGAATAAATAAATGAATGATTATCACATCAGAAAAAGACCTGTGATCTTATAGTAAACTTGACCTGGGGGACTGCAGCACAATAATTAGTATTGCTGTGTATTGTCACTATACAAAATGCTCAAATTCTTTGGTATGTGCTTAAGTAGATAAAATTCATTAGTCCTAGCTTTTGTTCCCATTCTTTGTTGTATCATAAACAAGATTATTATAATTAAAAATGACTAGTGATTTTCTGACCATTCTTAATTAGAATTTTAACTATGTAAAATTCTTATTTTACATAAGAATCTGATTTCTTTATCCACCATTAGCTTTGAGATCTATGCTATTAAGTAAGATTGCTCAGTTGCAGTTTCCTTATTATAAATGTTTTATTTTCCAAATTACTGTTTGGAATTTGTGTATATAATTGTGTAATAGAAAGCCTCAATACTAAAAGGATTAATTCATCCAATATAAACTTTATTTTTACTTCACCTAACTGAAAATAAAGCTAAAAGCACATTTAAAGTGTTATTAATCTTTGTCAATTCACTAAACCTTTTTAAATCTCATTGAGAAAAGCATTAGTTGTTTCCTCTTCTCTTGGCTTATCAGAAACTTTTGAGTTCTTCACAGAAGTAGTAACAATAGAAAGAAAAAATTCCAGTAACATATCAGAATCATCTTCTCCAGATGGCAGTGGCTCTATTAACAGCATGGAAGCAAGCTTAAGCACCCAGCTTGCATCCAAATCTAGTACAAAGATACTCTAAGATAATATCTAAGTTGGGTCATCAATTAAATTCACTCTAAGGGGCTATTAAGGTATAATATATTGTCAGTTCAGCTAAATTATAGTCCTAAACAAAATAGGCTTCATTTGTCTTCTGTCTGTAGCTCCCCCTGTTGGCATTATCATGCTGTTTACCCATAGCAGATGGAATAATACCCAAGAGCAATGGCAAATAACCCATCATCTACAAGGTCAAGTCATCTTCATATTTCTATCCAGATGCTTATGTATTCCAAATTGTTGTGCCTCTCTCACAATTGAAATGCACTGATAATAAATACATTCAGGGAAAGCATTGCCTCATTTAGAAGCCAGGCAAATTCTCTATCAACATTTCTTATTTTTCAGGTCATCTCTTAATATAAATTTTCACAAAACACGTGTGCAATTTTCGAAAAAGAAATTTTTTGAAAGATATTAGGGATAAAGTTTAACGTTGTTGAATGAAACCCTTTTTTTTAAGGTAAATTTGAAAAGTGAAACCAGGGTTCACTAACATATGAAATGATGCTTAAATTGTTAGACGTATATGAAATGCAAGATATTAAAGTTTGTTCTTCACCGTGGCAATCTACTAGATACTTAAAAATTCATTGACAAACCTCAGCCCTCAGAATCTGAACATTTCATACAGTTCATAATTCAAGGATAATTAAAATATAATTCCTTTCTTAATTCATATCTGTCAAAGAACACTAAAAACACATAATTCACAATCAGAGCAATAATTCTGATTAGATGCATGTCTTTTCTTCCCAATTTTATCATAAATCAAGCCTTAAAGAACTCCAGTTTACCAATTGCTTTCATCAAATATTTCTATTCTCAAGCATACTTTTCAAAATTTTGTGGAAATTGTATCTTTGGAAAAAGTAGTTTTACACCCCTCTTACCCATTTAGAAATTACTTATTCACTCCGATTTTTTTTTCCATTAAGACTGGTGGTGTAAATGGCTTGCAGTTATAACATTCTATTTGTTGGAAAAATAGACAAATATTAACAAAATTCTTCCGTAAGGAATATATAGAATTCATCACTTTTGCCATATTTTCAAGAACTTTAAGGACAAAGCAGTTACTACATTATTACTATTCCCTGCCTTTGCCTAGGAGAATATTATAAGATATAAAAAGAAGAATATCTGCAGAAATTTTAATTGCTAAAAAGATGGATATTTAAACAACTGAAAAAATCTATATACTTAAAATTTTTCTATGCAATGATACATGTCACTCCATTATGAATGTTTAGGTGCTTAATTACCCAGATTTTTTCCATTTCCTAAAATACGATGAATCATTTACATTTCATACTCAATTAATTCAGGGGCCTCAGTTACTATTAGTAAACTAATACATAAATGCACTAAATTTGATATACTAATGTCAAAGTAAATTTGATGAAATAAACACTCATTTGCTTACTACAATTATTCTTTTTTTAAACATTTTTAATGAGTTATAGTCATTTTACGATGTTGTGTCAAATTCCAATTTAGAGCATATTTTTCAGTTATACATGAACATACACATATTCATTGTCACATAATTGTTCACTGTGAGCTACCACAAGATCTTGTATATATTTCCCTGTGCTATACAGTATAATCTTGTTTATCTATTCTACAATTTTGAAATACCAGTCTGTCCCTTCCAACAGCCCACATCGTTGGCAACCACAAGTTTGTATTCTATGTCTATGAGTCTGTTTCTGTTTTGTGTTTATGTTTTGTATTGTTTTTTTGTTTTTTGTTTTTTTTTTTACATTCCACATATGAGCGATCTCATATATGATATTTTTTCTTTCTCTTGCTGGCTTACTTCACTTAGAATGACATTATCTAAGAGCATCCATGTTGCTGCAAATGGCATTATGTTGTAATTTTTATGGGTGAGTAGTATTCCATTGTATAAATATACCACCTCTTCTTTATCCAGTCGTCTGTTGATGGACAATAGGCTGTTCCCATGCCTTGGCTATTGTAAATAGTTCTGCTATGAATATTGGGGTACAAGTGTCATTTTTAAGTAGGGTTCCTTCTGGATATAAGGCCAGGAGAGGGACTTCTGGGTCATAAGATATATCTATTCCTAGTCTTTTGAGGAATTTCCGTACTGTTTTCCACAGTGGCTGCACCAAACTGCATTCCCACCAGAGTGAAAGAGGTTTCCCCTTTCTCCACAGCCTCCCCAGCATTAGTCATTTATGGATTTTTGAAAGATGGTCATTCTGACTGGTGTGCAGTGATACCTCATTGTAGTTTTGATTTGAATTCTACAATAATTAGCAATATTGAGCATTTTTTCATGTGCCTATTGATAATTTCTATGTCTTCCTTGGAGAATTGCTTGTTTAAATGTTTTGCCCATTTTTGGATTGGGTTGTTTGGTTGTTTCTTATTAAGTCTTATGAGCTGCTTATATATTCTGGAGATCAATCCTTTGTCAGTTTCATTCACAAAAATTTTCTCCCATTCTGTAGGTTGTCTTTTTGTTTTACCTATGGTTTCCTTTACTGTGCAGAAGTTTCTAAGTTTAATTAGATCCCATTGGTTTATTGCATTTATTTCTATTTCTTGAGTAGACTGTTCTAGGAGAAAATTTTTGAGGTGTATGTCAGATACTGTTTTGCCTATATTTTCTTCAAAGAGGTTTATTGTATCTTGTCCTATGTTTAAGCCTTTGATCCACTTTGAGTTGGTTTTTGTGTATGATGTAAGGGATTGTTCTAGCTTTATTGATTCACATGCTGCTGTCCAGTTTTCCCAACACCCTTTGCTGAAGAGACTGTCTTGATTCCATTGTTTACTCTTGCCTCCTTTGTCAAAGATTAGTTGACCAAAAGTTTGTAGGTTCATTTCTGGGCTCTCTTTTCTATTCCATTGGTCTATATGTCTGTTTTTGTACCAGTACCATGCTGTCTTGATGACTGTAGCTCTATAGTATTGTCTAAAGTCTGGGAGAGTTATTCTTCCAGCTTCCTTCCTTTTCTTCAATAATACTTTGGCAATTCTAGGTCTTTGATGATTCCATATAAATTTTGTTATGATTTGCTCTAGTTCTGTAAAGTATGTCCTGGGTAATTTGATAGGAATTGCATTAAATCTGCAGATTGCCTTGGGCAGTGTGATCATTTAACAATATTGATTCTTCCAATCCAAGAGCATGGAATATCATTCCCTTTTTTTAAGTCTTCTTTAATTTCCTTCATCAATGGCTTGTAGTTTTATGTGTATAATTCTTTCACCTCCTTGGTTAGATTTATTCATAGGTATTTTATTAATTTGGGTGCTATTTTAAAAAGGATTGCTTCTCTACTTTCTTTTTCTATTGATTCCTCATTAGTGGAAAAAAAAAGCAACACATTTTTGAACGTTAAATTTGTAACCTGCTACCTTGCTGAGTACTTCGATCAGCTCTAGTAGTTTTTGAGTGGACCTTTTAGGGTTATCTATATATAGTAACATGTGGTTGGCATATAGTGACACTTTTACCTCTTCTTTTCCAACTTGGATCCCTTTTATTCTCTTGCTTGATTGCTGTGGCTACGACTTCCAAGACTATGTTGAATAGGAGTGGTGATAGTGGGCATCCTTGTCTTGTCCCAGATTTTAGTGGGAAGCTTTTGAGTTTTCACTGTTGAGTAATATGCTGGATGTAGGTTTGTCATATATAGCTTTTATTATGTTGAGATATGTTCCTTCTATACACACTTTGGTGAGAGTTTTTATCATAAATGGGTGTTGAATTTTATCAAATGATTTTTCTGCATTGATTGAGATGATCATGTGGTTTTTGTCCTTTCTCTTGTTGATGTGATGTACTACATTGATTGATTTGCATATGTTGAGCCACACTTGTGTCCCTGGGATGAACACTTCTTGGTCATGATGTATAATCTTTTTTATGTGTTGTTGAATTCTATTTGCTAATATTTTGATGAGGATTATGGTGTCTATGTTCATCAGTGCTATTGGCCTATAATTCTCTTTTTTGGTAGTGTGTTTGCCTGGTTTTGGTATCAGGGTGATGGTGGCTTCATAGAATGAGTTTGGGAGTATTCCCTCCTTTCCAATATTCTGGGAGAGTTTGAGAAGGACTGGTATGAGTTCCTGTTTTTATGTTTGGTAGAATTACCCAGTGAAGCCATCTGGTCCTGGACTTTTATTTGTAGGGAAGTTTTTTATTGCTATTTCAATTTCATTTCTAGTGATCGGTTTGTTCAAGTGGTCAGTTTCTTCTTGATTCAGTCTTGGTGGACTGCATGTTTCCCAAAATTGTCTATCTCCTCTAGGTTGTCCAGTTTGGTTCCATATAGTTTTTCATAATACTGTCATATGATATTCTGTATTTCTATTTTGTTTGTTGTAATTTCTCCATTTTCCTTTCTTATTCTGCTAATTTGTGCTCTGTCTTTTTTCTTCTTTTTGAGTTTGGCCAGAGGTTTGTCAATTTTATTTACTTTTTCAAAAAACCAGCTTTTGGTTTGATTGATTTTTCTATGGTTTTTTAAAACTCTATTTTATTTATTTCCCCCCTAATCTTTATTATTTCCTTCCTTCTGCTGCTTTTTGTGTTTTTTTGTTCTCCTTTTTCTAGTTGTTTCAGCCTTTGGGTTAAATTGTTTATTTGAGATTGTTCTTTTTTGAGGAAGGCCTGTATCACTATATACTTCCCTCTTAGCACTGCCTTTGCTGTGTCCCATAAATTTTGTCTCGTTGTGCTTTCATTTTCATTTGTCTCAAGGTATCTTTTAATTTCAGCTTTGATTTCCTCATTGATCTATTGGTTTTTTAATAGCATGTTGTTTAATCTCCAAGCTTTCCTTTTTTTTCTCCTTTGTTTCTCTGTTGTTGATTTCTAGTTTCATTGCATTGTGGCCAGTAAAGATGCTTGAGATAATTTCTATCTTCTTAAAATTGTTGAGGTTTCTTTTGTGCCCAAGTACATGATCAATCCTAGAAAATATTCCATGTGCACATGAAAAGAATATATATCCTATTTTTAGGGGGATACTAATCTGAAAATATACACCAAATCTAATTTTTCTATTGTATTATTTAATTTCTCTGTTGCCTTATTTATTTTCTGTCAGTAAGATCTGTCTACTGATGTTAATGTGATGTTAAAATCTCCAGCTTTGATTGTGTTCCCATTAATATCCCCCTTTATCTATGTTAGTAATTGTTTTATGTATTTAGTTGCTCCTATATTGGGTGCATATATATTAATGAGTGTAATACCCTCATCTTGTATCACTCCTTTAATAATTATAAAATGTCCTTCTTTATCTTTATGGCCTTTGTTTAAAAGTCTATTTTGTCTGAAATCAGTACTGCAACACCTGCTTTTTTGGCTTTTCCATTTGCATGGAATATCCTTTTCCATCCTTTCACTCTCAATCTATATGTGTCTTTCTCCCTAAAGTGGGTCTCTTATATGCAGCATATTGTAAGTTCTTGCTTTATTATCCAGTCTGCTACTCTATGTCTTGTGACTGGAGCATTTAGTCCATTAACATTTACAGTAATTAATGATAAATGTGTGTTTATTGATATTTTGAACTTCTCTTTGCAGTTGATTTGGTATTTCCTCTTTGTTCCTTTCTTCTTCCTTTTGTGGTTTGGTAATTTTCCTTTGTATTATCATGGATTTTATTTAGATTTTGTGACTCCTTTGTAAGTTTTTGGCATGTGGTTACCCTTTTATGTATGTCTATTTGCCCATTACTATATCTTGAATCCATCCTACCGAAAACAAAAAATTTAAAACAGAAACAAAACCAATACTGTATGTTTTCTTGCTTACCTCTCCCACACTTAATGATTTCATTTTTTTTTATGATTTAGTGTTTATTTTATTTGTAATTCATGAGTTACCACCTTTCCAGTTACGAGTTTCTCATTTCTGTAGCATCATGCTGCTTTTCTATTTATAGTAGACCGTTCAATATTTCTTTTAGTATGTGTTTAGTATTGCTAAACTCTTGTAGTTTTTGTTTTTTGTTTTGTTTTTTTTTTTTTTTTTTTTGTCTGTGAAATTCTTTATCTCCTTCTGTCTGAAAGGATAGCTTTGCTGGATAAAGTATCCGTGGCTACATCTTTTTTTTTTTTCATTCAGGACTTTGAATATATCTTGCCATTCCCTTCTGGCCTGTAGTGTTTGCATAGACAAATCAGCTGAAAGCCTTATGGGGGTTCCCTTGTAACTTACTCTTTGCTTTTCTCTTGCTTCTTTTAGAGTCATTTCTTTATCCTTGATTCTGGCCATCTTGATTATGATATGTCTTGGTGTGGGTCTATTTGGGTTCTTCCTGTTTGGGACCCTCTGAGCTTCCTGTACTTGGATATCTGTTTCCTTCTTTATGTTTGGGAAGTTTTCAATCATGATTTCTTTAAAAACCTTTTCAATCCCCTTTGATCTTTCTTCCCCTTCTGAGACCCCTACTATGTGAAGATTGGCACGCTTTATATTATCCCATAGGTCCCTTATGCTATTTTCATTTGTTTCTATTGTAGCTCTTCTGATTGGGTGCTTTCTATTGTCCTGTCTTCTAGGTCACTAATTCATTCCTCTGCATTATCTAGTCAGTTTTGCACAGCTATTAGATCATTCCTCATTTCAGTCAATGAGTTTACCCATTCTACTTGGCTTTTCTTTATAGCTTTAATTTCATTTTTGACATATTTTATATCTCTAAACACTATCTCTTTTAGTTCCTTCAGCACTTTGATCACTCTTTTTTTGAAATCTTGATGTAGTAGGCTATCAATGTCTATTTCATTGATGTTCTTTCAGGGGATTTCTCTTGTTCTTTTAATTGGGAATGGTTTCTCTGCTTCTTCATTTTGCTCATACCTCTCTGGCACTGTGGCTTATGGAGTATCAGTTATTTTTTGTGGCCCTTAATGAAATTTATTTATTTATCTATCTAATGCCTATGTAGGAAAAAAATTTAAAAAATAAAAAAAGGAGAGAGAGAGAGAAGGAGAATTTTAATAGAAGGGAGAAAAAAAGCTTTGAAATCAGTGTATAATCAATTATACAAGTGCAATTTGAATCAGACTAGCATTCAAGTTGAGATGTCTTTTTAAAAAAAAAGTCAAAAAAAAAAAAGGAAAAAGGATCCTAAAACTATATTTGAAACCTATTTATAACTAATAACAGGAGATCAAAACCAAAAGAAATGAAAATGAAATCAGGTGGATTCAAAAAATAATAATAATAATTTAACTACTTTAAAAGAAAAATTTAAAAGTACTGTAGCTAAAAGCATATACAATTTTTTAGAAAGTAGAAATTAAAAAGGTAATAGAAAGTAGAACAGAGAAAAAAGATAAAATAAAGAGAAAATTTTAAGAGAAAGGGGGAGAAAAAGGTTTGAAAACAGTGTATAGTCAATTATAGAAGAGCAATTTGAATCAGACTGGCATTCGAGTTGACACCTCTTTTTAAAAACCCATAAAAAAAGAGGGAAAATGATCAAAAATGATATTTGAAACCTATTTATAATCAATAACTGGAGATAAAACCCAAAAGAAGTGAAAATGTAATCAGGTGGATTTTTAAATAAATAACTACTCTAAGAGAAAAATTTAAAAGGAATTAAAACTAGAAGCATATACAATTGTTTAGAAAGTTGAAATTAAAAAGGTAATAAAAATATAACAGATAAAAAATAATATGATAAAGAGAGAATTTTGTAAAGGGGAGGGAAAAAAAAGGTTTGAAAACAGTGTATAATGAATAATTGAAGAGTAAGTTGAAGCAGAATAGCAATCAGGTTGAGACATCTCTTAAAAAGCTTTATAATAGGAGAAAAGAGGAAAAATATATTTGAAACCTGTGTGTAATCAATAACAGGAGATCAAAACCAAGAAAGATAAAAATGACATTATGTGGATTTTTAAAAATAACAATAACATTATTTCAAAAAATTTAAAGGGATTAAATCTGAGAGGATATATAATTGTTTAAAAAGTAAAAATTAATAAGGTAATAGAAAATACAACAGGTTAAAACAAGTTAAAAAGAAAAACATAAAGGGGGGAGGGGGTGTTCTCCTGGAGACTGTGTTCTCTTAATGAGAAGTCTTTCTGTCTTCACCCTGTTCCACAAGCTCGGCTTCCTGTTTCCAGAGTCCCTCCGTTGGCGCCCTAGTCTGTGCTGTTCCCAGTGCCTGTTGGCAAGCAGATTGCGCCCCCTCCCTGCTGGAAAGGCGGGGGGACACCCGCCATCTCCTGGCGCCAGTTGCTCCTTGGCTCTGTGCTGCTGTGCTTTGGGAGAGGGTGAGTTATGAACGTCCTACTACTCCACCATCATGGCCTCTTCTCTTCTTATATATTCTAACAAAAACGATAAGATTACAAAATATGTTCAAAGTATCAAATAAGTCAATTTCAATTGAGAAAAGTTTAAATATTACAAAATGTTAAGAATAATTCTACCCAGTTCATTGAAAACTTAAAAATGAGAAAAATACATGTTTCTCTTATAAGCTTTGGAAAGGGTAGCATTCAAATCTTAACACAAAATCTTCCAATGTAAACTCATTTATTTTTATATATTCTTTTTTATGTTTTATGAAACTATGATATTTCTTACTTGAGTGAGATAGAGTGAAGAAATTCCTAGAGCCTTTGGTTTTTGGATTGCTGTTGCTCTCAGCCTTCCTCATATCCCTGTGACTTCCCTCTGTTTTTAGTACTTAGCTATAGTGGACATCTCAGTGCATATTGACTTGTACAGTAAAGCGAATCTGTTTTTGTTTGTTTGTTTCTTTGTTTGTTTGTTTCAAGGCTGCTCTCCAAAGTTATACAAGAGCTTGATCAGCATACATAGTTGGGAAAAGAGTTGAAGTCTCTGAAGGGATCTTTAATAAAGGAGAGATAAGAGATGGTGGATAAATATTTCTGCTTTCTGTAGATAAATAAAAAGAATGGACTTTCTGGAAAATCTCTATAAAAGAATTGCAACACCAACCACTAAGAATCTAGAGCAAAACCATGCCTTTTACAACAAAAGAATATTTAAAAATTTATAACAGTTCTGAGTCAATAGTAGAGGCAACACCTTCCTGTGGGATATCAATTGATTATGGTATTGTAGCTGTCAAAAATGGACTGTGTAAGTATTTTCTAATCTGCTGAATCATAACTGGCAGGCAAACATTTCAGCAACACATTGTTCCCTAGAAATGATGCATGCGGGATTGAAGCCAAAATTGAAGGACAGAAGATGTAAGTTATCTCAATGACTAGACTAAACCCTTTGCAACATGGCTTTGTTACACTTTCCTCTATCCCTTATTTCATTCCTTTGGTCTCATGGCTACACAATAGACTAACCAAGAAAACAATTTTGGAAGAGGCTACAGTTTCTACTTTGGCAGTTGATCTTGAAGAATTGATTACTAGATATTATTTCCTCTTTTATCACCCATTCTAGATTTGGATGGCTGATGATTAGGGAAATCTAAATTGGAGAGTGAAGGAAAATAATAATGAACATAAATTACAGTTTCAAAAGCAGTTGCAGAAGAGGGATCTAACTTGTTTTTCTAGTCTTTTGGTATTGATATTCTATATTTAGAAATTGCAGGTAGACAAAAACTGGAAAAATTAATGACAGAGTTAATTAATAGTGGGTCATGAGGCCATCTGCACAATGCAAGAGAAAAACTCTAGTAGATGCTTTGGTAATCTATTCATCTTTTTGATCCACCTCTCATTTCACCCACAGATGTGGAGAACTCTATGTACACTGAAAAGTGATAATTCAAGCACTCTTAGAATGAATCTCAAGTTTTCTGTCCTAAAGTTCTACTTTGAAGCCCAAGATGCTGCTCAGTTTGAGCAAGTCTAACTCAGAAACTTGGCAAAGTTAACTCCAGGTGTGATCTTCAAAAAATAGAGGAGAGAAACAAAGGTTTATATGCTCTAGCCTTTCATCCTTGGGAAGAAAAAATCAGGAAGGAAGTTGACACATATATCAGAGGCCCTATGAAAATGATCTTCATAACACCTAATTTATTATTCTCTATCATGGCCTCACCTTGCTTGTTCTGTTTTCACACTCCTTTATTTTATTCTACCTCACAAACCAAATTCATGCCTCCAGGAATTTTTCTATTTTCCAAATAGTAATAGTTATAATAATTATAATAATAGCTAGTTATGTATTATCCTGATCCTGATTTTCACTAGTATTTTATTCTTGCCTGGAGAAATTTGAAAGGCTAGTAATAAATAGCTGCCTTAAATATGTAACTCTGTTTATCTCTAGTATTTTATAAACAGCCCGAGCTCACTGAAGAGATTATGCTTAATAACTTAGATGGAGTGGAGTAAGCAAAAATGCCTTTATGATACTAATGGAGTAGAGGTTTTGAACCCCAATTTTCAGTGGATCTTATGAAGGATGGAGTTGAGTGCTGCTTCATAGCAATGCACAACAGCTTTGATATGACCTCAGAGAAGGTATCTGCCTGGCACAGCTAGGCACAGGTGTTTGCACCCAGCAAAGTTCCCCATTGTCCACATGTAAGCAGAGAATTGATCAATACCAAAGAAATACAGAGTTTAAACAAACTTGAATTTTGGCAGTAATCATATTTGATAAGTTGAAATTGCTTATACTAATTAAGCATCACATAATCATTCCATTTTCTAGAAAGGAAATGGAGAGTGGCTTCAATGATCAATAATATGCATTTATCTCATAGTATTGGGTGTTGGTGCTCTTAATTAGGATCATATTTTAAGGATAATAAACCTGATTTTCTATATTGGGAGCCACTGTGCTTAATACTTGGATTAATCTATTTAGATTTCAGATAGTCTTACAAGGTTGTTGTTATTGATGTTTTGTGTGTGCCAAGCATTTTTCTAGATCACTATCATTAATTAAGATCATCAAAGGAAAAGATTTCCAATTCCACCTGAAAATGAAATTAAAAACATTGTTGAAAACTTTAAATATGAAGTAACCTGTTTTTAGAATTTATATGTTTGAAATGTTTATATTGGATTTTATAAATTCTAAGATTTCTATTTTTCATATTTAAATATCTGTAAAATTAATATGTCCAGCAATTAATGACTTACAGTACATTGTCAACAGTTCATTTTTCTTAATAGTTTCATTCCTAATGGTTCATAAAATACCAGTTTGTCTTATAATTGAGGTGGATTAAATTGGATAAAATAGAAATTAGACATTTTAAGTTTCTTTAACATGTGCTATATTCCAGAGTTTTACATCAGTCATTAAAAGGCACATTTCAGAGTATCAACTTATTCTATGAAATCTGTCCAGGACTTGTTAGTGTACACTGAATAGTTGCCTGCCACATTGTTTGAGTTACCACAAGTGAAGATTACCTTTTTTCACTAAAAACACTTAATTGATTTTCAGAATCAGAGTAATACATTAGCTTTCTAAGGTAGCTTAATTGCAGGGTGTAACTCACAGGCAAATCATTCAGAAATAAAGGAGGGTGTTCTCACGCTTTCTATTGGCAAAGCAGAAATGGACAGTAAACAAGAGAACCTTGTGAAACAGTGTTATAAAGGATTAGCCCAAAGACAGTTTCCTCTCAGTGAAACAATTTTAAAGTGGAAATATTCTACTTCTTTGTAATACTTAGTCACTTACTTGTCACATATTTTACTTGCATTTTTAGAATAAAATCAATATATTAGTAAATATATTATGAAACTGCAACATTTTAAATTACCTCACAAAATTGTAAAAGGTAAGGAGGTTTTTAAAGATAACTATCAGAATTAGTTAGAGCAAGTGGGTGCAACTTACATCTTCTTATTCAGTTCAGGCATATTTGGCCACAGATAGATACCCAGTGATATTTAATGTTTCATAATTCTATTATTAGGTTTCTACATTTCTTCTTATTTATTATAGAAGCAGTCAATTCTGGAATTGTTAATATTGTACCACAGAAGCTTTTTCTATAAGGCAGATAATTATACTTTTCTAAGCTAATATTAAACTCAGGTATCCTAAGCTCCCCCAGAAAGCAATGAAAAATGTTCATGGCTATGATGTAGGAGAGAAAAATGAGTATGTGCAGTAGCATTGGAGAATAAAAATATATGGTTAGATAAAAATAATCTGATAAAATCAAGTTAAAGTTAAATGAGTAGTCAGGGCAAATGGAGAAGATAGAAAATAGAATAAAATAAAAATAGATAAAAACAGGAAAATTGCCTAGGAGGTACATAAAAATACATAATAATAAATAGAAACAATAACCTAATATTCAGTGATTTCAATATAAAAGGGGCAATTGTCAGCATGCTAAGTGGGGGAAATGCAAAATGTTAGGAGAAAAAAACAAGGTAAAGTCAATTTAAAAAATGGAGGAAAAGACAGAGGCAGAATATATAAATTAAGAAGATGGAAACTGATAAATGAAGAACAAGTAGCAGATGAACAAAAGAAAAAAGAGAGACCTTATCACTAAAAAGGAAGAAAGTAAAAGAGAGATAAGGACACAAGAAAGAACAAACTGAAAGAAATAAATCCCACAAGATATGTGACTCTTGTCAGTTATATGTGGGAGAAATGTTTCATTTCAGAGACCAGGAAAGGAAAGCTTGATAGATCAAAGCTAAATGACCCTACCAAGAGTTTAAATTTTATAAGTAATATTTTGATAATAAAAAGGATAGTGAAATAAAAATATTCATTTATGATTAAGCCAAGGGTCATTTTAGTGCTTCTATATAGCAATGCATTTTCAGAAAAAAAATCAGTATATTAAAAATAAAATTTCAGATAGCATATGAGGAAATTCATAAAATAACTTTGCTGTATTACATAGTACAGTTTTGAGATAAGAAATTTGTTGTAAGATGTAAATTTACTTTCTTGAATCTCTCTGGATTTATTGTGTCAACATTTAACACATATTACCTACTATAAATCCATAGGCTATGGTACTGCCTTTCTCACCAAAGAGAAAAGAGAAAATCCAAAGTATGTACATTGACTCACTCATTCTTTCATTCATTTATTCATTTACTCACAATCCTAGTTTATTCCTATCATAATGTTAGTCTCTGAAAGCTTAGAAATAGTCACAGTTCTTGTCCTTTAAATCTATGAAGTAAAAAACAAAAGGAGAAAGAGAAAAGTCAAGATCATTAGATAGAATGATAAATGCTATAACTGATATATGTACAAAGTACTATGTTGAGAAGAAAGTGTTCCACAGGAAGAAATTGCTTTTTTTATACTATTTGCATTTTTATTTTTATGTAATATAGTCAATTTACAATGTGTTAATTTCTGGTGTACAGCATGATTCAGTTATATATATTATGTATATTCCTTTTCATATTCTTTTTTCATAATAGGCTATTACAATGTATTGAATATAGTCCCCTGTGGTATAAAGTAGGAACCTGCTGTTTATTTTACATACAGTATTTAGTATCTGCAAATCCTAAACTCCTAATTTATCCCTCTACCCTCTTCCCCCTCAGGTAACCACAAATTATTTTCTATGTCTTTGAGTCTGTTTCTGTTTTGTAAATAAGATTTTGTTTAACATTTTTTTTAAATTCCACATATATGTGATATAATACGGTATTTTTTTGTTTTTCTGGATTACTTTACTTAGAAGGATGATCTCCAGTTCTATATATGTTACTGCAAATATGCATGTTTTTATGGCTGAGTAGTAGTCCATTGCATGTATAAATACATATTCCATACATACAAAGGAATACGGAATAATGAGATATACACACACACAAAAATATAGATAGATAGATAGATAGATAGATAGATAGATAGATAGATAGATATAGATAGATATTTAGGTCGCTTCCATGTCTTGGCTATTGTAAATAGTGCTGCTATGAACATTGGGGCGCATGTATCTTTCAAAATCAAGATTCCTCCTGATATACACACTGGAATGGGATTGCTGGATCATAGAGTAAGTTTAGTTTTAGTTTTAAAAGGAATTACCAAACTGTTTTCTATAATGGCTGCACCAAGTTACAGTGTAAGAGGGTTCCCTTTTCTCATAACTTCTCCCTTATTCATTTATTACTGGTGAACTTCTTAATGATGCCATTCTGACTGGTGTGAGGTAATACCTTATTGTAGTTTTGGTTTGCATTTTATCTAATAGTGATATTGAGCATTTTTTCATGTGCCTATTGAGCATTTTTATATCTTCACTAGAGAAGTTTTTGTTTAGGTCTTTGACCCATTTTTGATTAGTTTTTTAAAAATTTTTGTTGTTGTTGTTATTATTAAGTTCTATGAGCTGTTTGTATCTTTTGGAAATTAATTACATCATTTGCAAATATTTTCTCCCATTCTGTAGGTTGTCTTCTTGTTTTGTTGATAGTTTCCTTGCTGTTCAAAAGTTTATAAGTTTAATTCAGGCCAATTTCTTTAGTTTTGCTTTTATTTCTGTTACCTTGGTAGACTGCTTTGGGAGAACACTGCTAAAACTTATTTTAGAGAATATTCTGCCTACGTTTTCTTCTAGGAGGTATGTAGTGTCTTGTCTTATATTTAAGTCTTTAAGCCATTTTGAGTTTATTTTCATGTATGGTGTGAGGGACTATTTTAACTTCATTGAGTTACATGCAGCTGTCCAACTATCCCAAAACCACTTGTCAAAGAAGCTATCTTTTCTCTATTGTATATTCTTTCCTTCTTTGTAAAAGATTAATTGACTATAGGCATTTGGTTTTATTTCTGGGCTCTCTATTCTGTTGATCCATATGTCTGTTTTTGTGCCAATACCATACCATTTTGATTACTGTAGCTCTATAGTATTGTCTGAAGCCTGGGAGGGTTATACCTCCAACTTTATTCTTTTTCTTTAGTATTACTTTGGTGATTTGGGGTCTTCTGTGATTCCAAATAAATTTTAGAGTTATTTGTTCTAGTTCTTTGAAAAATATCCTGAGTAATTTGATGGAGATTGCATCAAATCTGTTGATTGCTTTTGGTAGTGTGGTCATTTTAACAATATTAATTTTTCTCATCCAAGAGTATGAGAAATCTTTCCATTTCTTTAAATAATCTTTAATTTCCTTAATCACTGTTTATTGTTCTCAGTTTAGAAGTATTTCACTTATTTGGTCAGAACAGGATAAATTTTCAAGATAAGAATAGGAGGAGATAATCAGTGCAGGACTAAGTGGGCAACTAAAAAAGGATAAATCTCATTCTACTTACATTTCAAAGAAACTCAAATTTAGAATTTTTTATGGGTCTTTAAGAAATCCTGTACTTTATTTTTTCTTTTTTATGTTATATTTATCATAGTTTTCAAACATTTAATTAAAAAATAAAGTAGCCTGTAAAAATGATGGTGCTTTTTTTTTAAGAAGAAAAAAGTGTACAATTTAGAAGAAAAATACTTAAAGTAGACAAATGTCACCTTTCTCCTCATTAACACATGACTGTGTATAAACAGAAATATGATTCATAACCCTCAGATATACAAAATAATCACATGCATGCATTTATTTTCTGAAATTTTTATGGAGTTTTTTTTGGACTCTGAGAACAGAAAAATTATCAGGTTACCCCCAGGATCAAAGATTATTATAAAGATACACATACAATTTGGAAGCATGGAAACACTTTCTGGTGATAAAAAGTAATCCCTCTTGGTATGAAACTGGTGAATGTGTTATGTTACATCTCAAAAGGGACTTTGTGGATACAATTTAAGATTTCAGACCTTAAAGTTGGAAGATTATTCTGGGTTATCAAGTTGGACCCAATCAAACTTCTAAATGATCCATTCTTTCTAGCATAGTATTGGAAGTTCTAGCCACAGAAATAATCATACAAGAAAGAAAAATAAAATGCATGCAACAAATTTAAAGGGAAGAAGTAAAACTGTCACTATTGGCAAATAACACGGTAATTTATATAGAAAAATCTGAAGACTCCATCCAAAACCTATCAAAACTAATGAGTAAATTCAGTAAAGTTTCAGGACATAAGATTAATATAAAGAAGTCTGTTGCTTTTCTATACACTAATAATGAACTACCAGAATGAGAAAATAAGAAGAAATCCCATTTAAAATCAAAGACAATAAAATAACGGAATTAAATTAACTAAGGAGGAGAAAGACCTATACTCTCAAAACTATAAAATATTGATGAAGAAAATTGAAGATGATAGAAAGAGTTGGAAAGATATTCTGCACTCTTGGATTGGAAGTATTAATATTGTTAAAATGGCCATTCTACTCAAATCTATACATTTAATGCAATCACTATCAAAACATCCATGATATTTTTCACAGAACTAGAACAAATAATCTAAATTCATATGTAACCACAAAAACCCTGAATTCCCAAAACAATTTTGAGAAAAAAGAACAAAGCTGGAGGTATCACCTTCTGACATGAGACTATAGTACAAAGCTACAGTTATCAGAAGGGTATGGTACTTGCACAAAAACAGATGCCTAGAACAATGAAACAGAATAAAAAGACCAGAAATAATTCCACACTCTTATGGTCAATTAATCTATGACAAGGGAGGAAAGAATGGAGAAAAGATAGTTTCTTCAAAAAATAATGCTGGGAAAACTGGACGGCTACATGTAAAAGCATGAGATTAGAACATTTCCTCACATCATATGTAAAAATAACTCAAAATGGATTAAAGACCTAACTGTAAAACCTAAAACTATAAAACTAGAAGAGAACATAGGCAGAACACTCTTTGACATAAATCATAGTGATATCCTTTTGGATCTGTCTTCCAAGGCAAAAGAAATAAAAGCAAAATAAATGAATAGGACCTAATTAAACTTAAAATCTTTTGCACAAAAAAGGAAATCATCAATGATATAAAAAGACAAATATAGAATGGGAGAAAATTATTGTAACTTATATGACCAACAAGGGTTAATGTCCAAAATGTGTAAATAGTTCATACAACTTAATATAAAAAAATAAAATAAACTAACCAATTAAAAAATGGGCAGGAGACATTTTCCAAAGAAGATATACAAATGGCTAACAGGCACACAAAAAGATGTTCAGCATTACTAATTACTAGAAAAATGAAAATCAAAAGAGCAGTGAGATATCACCTCACACCTGTCAGAATGACTATCACAAAAAACTCCACAATAGCAAATGTTGTCAAGGATGTGGAGAAAAGCGAATCCTTGTACACTGTTTGTTGGTATGTACATTGGTACAGCCACTATGGAAAACAATATGAAAGTTTCTTAAAAAATTAAAAATAGAAATGCCATATGATCCAGCAATTCCTCTCTTGGGTATATAACCAGAAAAAAAAAATGAGAAAAAAAAGAAAAGCTAACCCACAAAAGTACATGTACCCCAATGTTCACAACAGCGCTATTTACACTATTTACAACAGCCAAGATATGGATGCCACTCAAGTGTCTATCAACTGATGAATGCATAAAACATGTGGTCTATAAGTATGGAATATCATTTAGCCATAAAAAGAATGAAATTCTCCCCTTTGCAGCAATGTGGGTGGATTTGGAGGGCTTTATGCTAAGTGAAAATGAATCAGACAGAGAAAGACAAATACTATATGGTATCATTTATGTATGGAATCTTCAAAATGAAACAAGACAGAAACAGAAACAGATTCAAAAGGTATGGGAAAAAAACTAGTGGTTGCCAGTGGGGAGAGGGAAAGGGAGGCAAATTAGTGAATAGGATTGAGATACAAACTACTCTGTATAAAATAGATAAGCAATTAGAATATATTGTATAGCACAGGGTATTATAGACATTATCTTTTAATAACTCAGTAGAATATAATTACTAAAAGTACTGACTCACTATGCTGTACATCTGAAAGTCATATAATATTGTAAATCACCTATATTTCAAAAAATGTTTCATTTCTAAAGGTATATTATTGTCTCTACACACCAAGCTTTATTGCTATTACTGTTCCTCCAGAAGAGTTATTCCATTATGATGACAAATATTTTAAAATACATCTGAGTTAGACTGGATTGGATCTTTTTTAGTAGCAACCAAAAAAATTCAACTAATAAAGTGATGCTTATTGAATATAGTCATTTATTTCTTGTGATGAGGACTCTTATGACCTACTCTCTTAGTAACTTTCAAATAGTCAATGCAGTAATTATTAGCTATTAGACTGTGCTTTACATCATATCCCTATGACTTAGTTTATAACTAGAAATTTGTATTTTTTGGCCCCTTTCACCCACCACCTTGAGAGTTTTTTATATGTGCTAAATTTGAAATGAGAGTTGAAATAAAATAATTGATTTATGTGTTAAAATAATGAATTATTTTTCTGAGACAAATGACTTCTCTCTGTATCTCTAAGGAAGTTATGAGAAAAGATGCATTTCAAATATAGAAAGATTCAAGCATCAATCTTTATATTAACACTTTAGGTTACTTAAATTTTCATGTGATCTTAACTTTACAAGTATCATATTTACTTAACTTTATTAACTTGAATATAATAAATCCATATTATTGATATTTAAAAGTTGCTATTTTGCCCTAAGAATAGAAAAATAATTTATTGAGAAAAGAAAAGAAAAGAAAAAAATGCTAAACATTATCTATCTGACAGTCATAAAAGCATTAATAAAAACACACCAATTCATAAAGAAAATCCCAGACAGACATATTTTCCCATTTTCACTGATTGGGAAAAAATAGGTTGACATATACCTAACATCTAGAAATAAGTTTAACAGTCAATATTGCAGTTTGATAAATAAAGGATAAAAATTTGAAAGGTTATGGACTCTTCTTTTCTTGAGGTCATTAAGAATGAGTCTTATTTTCAGGGAGGACATAGGTATGTTTTACACTGAAGACAAGAGAAACAATAAGTGAATGTCCAGGTGAATTCATATTCTGTTTTTTTTTTATTTTAAGGAATAATGCATTTATTTCTGAAATAACTTTAGAATCAAAATATAAGGAAATCACAGAGAATGATCCAGCTGGCAATAGGGAAAAAATGTTTCAGCAATTCTTGTGAAGCAGCAGAGAAAACAGGTTACTGTGTATGTGAGTAAGTCAGGGAAATAGTGGCTGTGCTTGATTATTCCCTGCCCCAAATGGATATGTGCCACTGCTGTGAAGAAATTCCATCTAGTCTTTAAAATGAGGGTAAACTGAAGTAATGTAAAGAGGAGCTAACCAAGCATAGATAATCAAAATCCATCAGAAAGCATTATAGTTGGCATTGGGCTTGGTTCTGCACATAATCTAATTAAATGAAACTAGTGCCTTACCCTCTAAGACTCCAGCTCCCATCTGTCAGTTACATTTTGGCCTGTTATTCTGAAATTAAAACAAAAACACAATACTTCAATACTCCATAGAAAGTGTCCTTTGGAAGCACCTCTTACTGGTTGAGTACAACTGAAACTTTTTTCCCAACCAGATAAAGCATGTTCAAGAAAATAAGGAAAATTATGGGAAAACTAAATATACAGAATAATTCATCTTTGTCAGAAATAAAAATGCATGGATGGTGCCCTCCTGTGCACATAGGGAGATGAATGTTGGATAACCATTGAGATTTTAATAAAATTTAGTATCTCTATGTTCTATATTACAGATGATATAAAATTTTTCTGATGTAGTAGCAATATGATAATGAGTTAATCACAATAATGCTCTATTCCTTTAAGTATATACAATAAATCTCTCCATAAAGACTGCCTCACAATCTCACATGGGAGGATAGAGAATCATTTGTGACAAACTTGCATTGATGACAAATTTTGATGTGAATTTTGCTAATGGGGTTTTATCTTATGATGGATATGGGAAGGAAGCAAGGAAATGTGGGGGTCAGTAAGACCATTGCATTTGAAGGAGAACATAAGGACACATTATTTATCCATAGTAAAAAATTCATGAACAGAAGATATTCTATTTCAAGCATGATAAACTATTAGCAGCAAACTCACAGAAAATTTATTTTCCAGTTTGTTCTTTCTGAATAATCATTAAACTGACACACATATCATTTTACTGTGACATTTGAAAAACATATAATACCTTTATACCAGAGACTTGATGAAGTTTAAACCATTATATTACTATTCAGGCATATTAAGGATATACCTAAAGATACACAGATTTTTAGTATCACAGCATGATAAGGGCAAGATGACTGAACTTTGTTTATCCCAGTATTGCAGCATGTTTGATTATACTGAATGACTGGGCAGAATAAGAAACCTGAGTAAGAGGCTCTGTGATAGGTCAGTTTTTATCCTCTAAGAGAGGCATGCACATCTTTCAAGAAAAGGAAGAATAACTAAGAGATAATTAATAAAACACTATGCCTCTGACCCAGCTCACCATGCCCTCATGTAGTAAAGCAAAAGGCTTTCAAGAGTATTAAAAAGTGTATTTTGGAACATTGAGAACTTACAGTCTTCTATTCTGCAATAGAAGACACCTTTAGAGCACATGGTTGCAACTTTAAGTTAAACCTTCAAGGACTTTACAAAAGCCACTCACAAGTATTAGCAAGGATGTCAGCAGAATGACTTTTTCAGTGGCCATTGGTGTTAGATTTGCCACTTTTAGTTTGGATTATAATACAAGATAGTACCCCAGTGAAACAGAGGTGGAAAGGAGGAGAATAGAGTATGCCAACTTGTGTTTGGACAAGTTGTGAAACATTACTTATGTGATCAAAGAATGATTTGGTGGAGGCATGAAGAGAGTTTGAGTTCTCACAACACAGGTGACATCATATAAACCCTGTTTTCCATTTATGAGTATGTCTGTCAATTAACATTAATAGTATCCCAGAAATACAGACTACATATCAATAAGAACATGAAAGCCAATTACAGTCATAAATGTGGAAACTTAATATGGATATCCTAACTTCTAGATTAATGTTTCTGTCTTTCAGGTTATTTTTCACTATCCAGAGGATCACTTCTAATATAAACACACATATTAAAGACATCAGTCACCCTGTAGGAGACTGCCCAGATCCCTTTAGCCCACTTCAAACAACCAGTTTCTGCAACTATTTCTATATTCTTTCTAGAAAACTAGGTGACTTTCTAGAAAACTTTCTAGCCCAGCGTCCAGAAAAGCAACTTGTGCCTGTGAATTACCATCCTCCACCCTCTAGCCAAGTTCTCCTTGCCCCCAGTAAGCTCCCAATACTTTACCTTTCTGCCCACCAAAGTAGCCTCAACCTAAATACCTCAGACCTCTCTTACCTCAATGATATTTTTCAGCATTTCCCAGAATTTCCTTATGAGACCAATAACATATCCCTTTTTTGACTACCTACCTTTACCAGATTCACTTTCCAATTCCTTACCTCTCTGTGTTCCATGCAACTCAAAAATACACTATGTAGACTTGCATTCATGTCTCATGGTCTGTTTTAGAAAAAAACTAATCATACTACTCTTTAACTTTTTTTAAAATTAATTTTTCAAGAAGTAGAATGTAGTACGGAGCTAGATTCACATGCTTATTGAAGGAATAAATGAATTAGAGCAATGACATAAAATTAGTGGCATGTTTCCTTCAAGGAGGTTGTCCAGATTTTTATTTGTCTTATTAAATATCTAGTCAAAGGGAAAAAATGTAATGAATATAATGCAGTGAGAAATTTGGTTATTTGGTGTTCTTTCCTTTTCTACATCATTAAAATATTTGAAATTAATTTGAAATATTTTTCTTTTAGTAACAATTTTCTACAATAATATGGGCACTCAACTTTGTAGATTATAGTACAAAATTTTAATATAAATGAATAGTTTTGTTTGAAAGTAAGGATGAGTTTCCCATAGTGGTTTTGTCTGTTTACACAGAGATAAAGAAACAAGCTTATATATAATGAAGTGAATAAAGGGAAGTGATGAATTGGAATACAAGATGATAGACAAATTAAACTCATCATAGAGGTTCCCTATGTTTACTACCAAAGTAATAACATGAAATGTCTTATTTACAGATGAAAAGTGGAACAGTTATTATAAGTAAAAAATAAAATAAAAATAGGATCTTTCATTTCCAGAAGTAGGTATTGTTTTACTTAAATATTGATGTTTTCATATTGTTATTTTTTCATAAGCTTTGGATCACCACCACACTAAATGGCCAGATAATCATGTCACCATTTAAAAGTAAAAGAACTTGTCTATTTCACAGTGATCTTATAGAAATACATTAAGTGCTTGTGTAGAAAATAAATTTAAGAAATATCAGATAATACACATCTCTTCAACTTTCAATAGTCTTATTATACACATGCAATTTGTGCCTAATTCTACACAATCATACCTCAGATATATTTGAATTCCTTTGATTTTCACCCCCACAGTGGAAAACCCAGGCTATCTGTATATAATGGCTATTGTCAAAATTTGTGTAATAGAAAAAAATTGGAATAACTTAGGCAGTAAAGATTTTGGTTGAAGAAGAGAGGAAATGAGAAAATATCACAGAAAGGAAGCTTGCACAATGTTTTAAAATTCCTTTACAAGTTAGCAGTAAATGTTCTGAGTTTGCTTTAAAATTCGAAGGTAAAATAATTCTAAGCTAATATTTGCCTTTAATGTCTAAAATAAAATAATTTATCATGATTCCTATCAATTTAGATCTGTTTGATAATTGCTTCATATTTTAATGAGAAAGTAAAGATAAAGGAGGAAGTAAAAGGACACATTCATATAAGTGTTTCATTGTGGATATAAAAAAAAAAAAAAAACTTTGTAGTAATTATGGAGAATGCATGGGGTATTTTGCTCCTGATATTTCTGTATAAGAAAAAGCATATGTAAGAAATCACCCAACATATTTGAAGTTAGGAAAATCTTTAAATATCATTATTTTTTCAAAATGTATATAATTACCTCCCATTTTCTAACAGTGACATTTTAAATCAGACAAAATCCTTACTTTCATGGAACCTATAGGCTTAGCTCATTTATAATAGAATAAATATTTTCTCAGTCTCTTTTTCCTTAGTGCAGCAATTTAAGTCTCTAGGCCTGTTTGTTTTCCCACATATCTGCAGTAACATTATATGCATGTCTGACCACTAAAGGAAAAGCATATTCTCAGTATTAACACAGAAAAGTTATCATTTCCATTATTAATAACACAAGGAAACAATTAGCTAGCCAACTAAGTGTAGGAAGACTGCTTTATTTTAGTTGATCTGATAAGAAAAGGATAACTAAATTTTCAGTTCAATTATTAACATAAATAATCTATTTATTTTATATTATATAAAATAAATGTTAAAATATCAAGATTAAATTCTAAACAGGGATGAAAGATATCTCTTAGGCTCCAGGCTTATTATAATTCTTATGATATACAATTTGAAACATTATGACACATTTGTGAATTGTGGAAGTTTGAGATGGAGACAAAGCCTCAGCAAAGCATGAGTCAAGGTAGTGTAGCAGATCTAGTAAAAATTAATGATGATCTATTGCAGTGATTGGAGAAGCAAAGAAGCAGATCATGATCATGACCAAAAAGAGAAGTCAAAATGTGTCTCTTAGAATCATCTAGACTGTGTTACAGGAACAAACAATATCAGAAGTTTTGCGTTTACCACAACAAAGGTTAAATTTTCATTCATTTTACATATCTACTGAAGATCAGCTGCATCTCTGTCCCTTGTCATCTTAACTCTGAGCTCCAGGTGACAGAGCAACCTATATCTGTAATGCTGCTAGTAGTCATGGCAGGAGGAAACTGTCAGAGAGCATGTTGGTTCTCAAAGCTTCTGGTGCACAGTAACACATCATTTCCTCACATATTTTACTGAGCAGGTCACAAACTTGATTCTGACAACAAGATGGGAAACTATTATCAGGGAGAGACAATCCAGAAAAATGAATTGGAATAGACTAACAGTTATACAGTTTACCACAAAGTAAAGAGCTTAGGCTCTGTTATGGAGCCAATGGGGAATCAGTGTACAATTCCAAACAGAAATGCATTTAAACACGATGCACACATAAAGACAAAAAACTAAATAAGGAGTGTACAAATGTCAGTATCTATTACTTAACAAACCATGGGAAACCTATTATTCTGATTTCTTGACTATGTAACTTAAAAGTCATTTACATGAACTTTAAAGTGAAATTTTGATTTGGGGTTTGCTTTTTGTTTGATTAGCTGAAATTGGAGGGATTATCTATCTATCTATCTACCTATCATTTATCATTTAAATTGTCAAAAGAAGAGCATGACTTCCCATAGAGCTCTGAGTGTAAATAGAACATACTCATACAAGGGTTGGATGTGAGCAAGAGCCTGTGATCTGGTTAGACTGACTAACATGAGGCTAGCATGTGGTTGAATGAAACAGTGGATAGCAAGAGTCTAGATGTGATAAATATCAGGCTTTGGTTTCGGTTCCTGGTGAATCACTTTGTAGTAAGGAATCTGAATTCCCAGGAAAGGTCTGATCATTGTCCCAAGTTATGGGAGGCTACTCTAAACATTTTGAAGTTCTGGAATGATGGGAGTGTCTATTATTCATGGTGGATCCCTCTAACCACAACTACTACCACCATCAAAAAAAAAAAAAAAAGACTGGAACCTAGCAAAAAATATCTTCTTCAATTGGAAACATAAAATGGGAACCACAGCAGAATGGTAGGGAGGGTGTACTCATGATATAATTGGACCCTATACCCCGGGGTTGGGCAACCCACAAGATAAAGGATAATTAAGTTACAGAGACCCCCCAATAAGAATGAGAGTTCTATACCCCACATCAGGATCCCAGGCCCAGGGTTCTGGCAATGGGAGGAGGATGAGACCCCAAGACACCTTGTTTTGAAGGCTAATGCGGCTTAGCTCCAGGAGCCCCATGGCAAAAGAGACTTCATTCTCTTAGGAAGCATGCACAGAATCTCACATGTGCCAGGTCCAAGGGCAGAGGCAGTGATTTCATAGGAACCTGGGGCAGACCTTTCTTCTGGTTTTGGAAGGTCTCCTGGGTACATGAAGGGTAGCTGTGGCTCACCCACGGGACATAAAAGCTGGTGACAGACATTCCAGGAGTGTTCATCTACATGAGCTTTCCTGGAGGCTGACATCTTGATTGTATCACCAGCGCCAAGACCTAGCACCACCCAACAGCCTATAGGGAAGCCTCAGGCCAAACAACATACAGGGTAGCAACAGAGCCCTACCCATCAGCAGACTTCCTAGGCCACAAACACCTCTAGACAAGGCCCTACCTACCAGAGGTCCAACACCAAGCTTCACTCAACAGTGGGCAGGCACTGTCTTCTCCTGCCAGGAAACCTGCATAAGCATCTAGTCTAGCCTCATCCACCAGGGACAGATATCAGAAATAAGAAAACAATAATCCCAGAGCCTGTAGAAGGAGTCCACAAACACAGACCAGATCTACACTGGGACTGGTGGACACTGGTCCTTAGATGACAAGACAGAGTGTACTGCTGGGATGCATAGGATGTCTCCCATAGAGAACCACCTCTCCAAGTTTGATAAATGTAATTAACTTACCTAAAAATACATATTGATAGACAATATAAGGCAGCAGAGGAATATCTCCCAGGGCAAGGAACAAGATAAAATCCCAGAAGAAGAAATAAATAATAAGGATATAAGAAATTTGAAAAAAAAAATTTAAGTGATGATGGTGAAGATGTTCAGAGAACTCAAGAGGAATATAGAAGCACAGAGTAAAGTTTTTAGCAAAGAGCTGGAAAATATAAAGAATACTCAAACAGTTGAAGAATAAAATCACCCTGAAATGAATAATAAACTAGAAGGAACCAAGAATAGACTAAATGAGGCAGAAGAATGGATCAGTAAACTAGAAGACAGATTAGTGGAAATAACTACTTCAGAACAGAAAAAAGAGAAAAGAATGAAAAAATAAAAGATAGTTTAACATAACTCTGGTACAACATGAAACACACTAATATTCACATTATAGAGGTCCCAGAAAGATAAAAGAGAGTGAAAGGACTTGATAAAATGTTTGTAGAGATAGTAACAGGAAACTTCCCCAGCTTGGGAAAGGAAACAATCATTTAAGTTCAGGAAGCACAGAGTTCCACACAGGATCAACCCAAAGAGGAACACACTGAGACACATAGTAGTCAAATTATCAAAAATTGAGGATAAGGAGAAAATATTAAAATTATCAACAGAAAAGCAACAAGTAACATACAAGTGAACTCCCATAAGGTTATCAGCTGATTTTTCAACAGAAACTCTACAGGACAGATGGGAGTGGCACAATATATTTAAAGTGATGAGAGGGGGAAAACTTACAACCAAAAATACTCTATCAAGCAAGGATCTCATTCAGATTTGATGAAGAAATCACTAGCTTCAGAGATAAACAAAAACTAAAAGATTTCAGCACCACTAAACCAGCTTTACAACAAATGTTAAAGGAACTTCTCTAGTCACCCAACCATAAGAAAAAAGAACAAAAAAGAAGAAAGAAAAAAGAAAACAATGGCCTACAAAAATTGCTTTGACAGTTCAGGGTCTTTTCTGTCCCCATGTCAATTTTGGAATTGCTTGTTCTAGTTCTGTGAAAAATGTGAGTATTTTGACAGGAGTTGTATTTGATCTGTAGATTACATTGGGTAGTACAGCCATTTTGATAATGTTAATTCTTCCAAACAAGAGCACAAGATACCATTCCATTTCTTTGTATCATCTTTAATTTCCTTCATCAATGATTTACAGTTTTCAGACTACAGGTAACCTCCTTGGTTAAGTTTATTTCTAGGAGATTTGTTGTTTTTGATGCAATGAAAATGTTTATGCCAGTTATGAAATCCTATTTTTTGAAGTAAAAAGAAGAAATAAAAAAGTGAATGAAGTGCTGCAAATGGCAACATATCCTTCTTTTTTATGAGTGATTTGTATTTCATTAAATATATATGCTGCATCACTTTTATCCATTCATCTATTGATGTGTACTTAGGATGATTCCATATCTTGGCGATTATAAAAAGGATTGCTGTTAATAGTTGGATGTATGTATATTTTTAAATTAATTTTTATTTTGTGTTTGACTTTATTCCTTTGATAACTATGTAAGTTTAAAAAGCTAAAGCTCAAAACTTTCTTAGAAATATTGAATAGTACTCATGTAAATTTAAAAATATTTGCATGTATTTACATGTATTTACATACAATATATTGTATATGTGCATTCATATTGTAACAATTCTATCTAATAAAACTGAAAAAGAAGATGCGTATTTAAGGACATGTTGATGAAGTTGTCATTTTCCAGTTTTCTATGAACTTAATGTAAGGAGAAGAGTTTTCTCTATTCCCTTCCATGCCTCATAAAAAGTTATTCCTATTGAGAACTATATACAAATGTGAAGGATAAGTTAAATAACACTAAAAATAATATCAAATCAAAATCATCTAAATCATCTTTACAAGAATTGTTCTTTAAACAGGAATATAAAAACAAATTTGCAAAATACTCACAGGAAAATTGAAGACCAATTGGAACACAAGGTAGACTGCACAGCATACTTCAAAAGCACATTTCTATAAAGTCAAAATCAAAAGTAGAACTATAATTGGTAGTAGAAAAGGAAAGAGTCATGTGTATCCTGATAAATGCCACAATTGAGCAGCTCACTGTCAAGTTATGTTTAGTTTAGTGTAGTTCAGACATTGCAGCAAATTACTGTGTGCACAAAGACAATAGATTCAATTGAAAGATGCCAGCTTTGTGGCAGGTAATGCAGTTTAAGCATTACAATGTTCAACCTCATCATAACAGGCAACAATGTCCTTAAATGTGAAACCAAGTTAACTATGCTATGATTTTTCTAACTCCTGATCAGGAATCCATGTATTTTCCATTTAATTGATGAAATGACTTTTAAGTAGTTAGGAAATTGCTCAATATACATACCTATTTGAAAATTATGTTAAATGTAAGAATAAATCATTATCTAATACTGTTTACACTGAGTAAAAAAGAAACAGTATAAAACTTTTAAAACAGAATTTCCATGAGTAATTTGTGTTTATCACCTTCAGGTATTTACACAGTTAAAAAAAAATTAATGAAGCGCTGGTGGTTTAACAACTGCAATCTTCCTTTTTCTTTTTCTTCTTAAGCCTTAATGAGCTGTAATTACAGTTGCTCATATTGGTCTCAGACATGCTTTATTATAAAGAGTGTGACAAGGACTCATATCTCACTTGATGAACACTGAACTACAGCAGATATGTAAATGAGAAGCTACAAAGCTAGAGAAGAGCCTGGAGATATTAACATCTGTGTGAATGAAGCCACCATTTCACAACCCAGTGGATCTTAAACACAGCAGACATTGAAATCTGTTCAGTGCATGGGGTAGATTTTTAAACATGTTCAATTACTGCCTGTCTCCCAGCTGCTGTCTGACATAGTTTCTGTAACATTAGGGAGTCTGTTTTGACATCTCTGACATATAAAAAATCATG
The DNA here is from genome assembly GCF_036321535.1 of Camelus dromedarius. Classification (NCBI taxonomy): domain Eukaryota; kingdom Metazoa; phylum Chordata; class Mammalia; order Artiodactyla; family Camelidae; genus Camelus; species Camelus dromedarius. Next base: position 37,091,063 of record NC_087448.1, read on the forward strand.
TTCTTGATTAATATTTACTACCAGAATAAATGGCCATTTAAAATCATAAGTACAAATTTTAATTGCACCAGGCTCAAAGCCTGTCTTTGAAGTGAAGAAGTTGAAATGTACTTACTACAAAGAGAAATGTGAGAAGAATGATTTCTGAAAACTTTGTTATTTTTTGTGTCAATTTGAGAATGGATACTTCATAACTTTGATTTATGTGTATCTGTATATATATACATATATATTTAAACATAAATTTGTCATTAAATCAATTAATGTTTTAGTGAGCTACTTTTGTTCTAAAATTAACATTTTTGAGTATAAACTGTTTAATCATAAAAAGGAAATAAGCAATTTGAAAAAATCATATTAATCTTCAAGACAACTTTTTAAATATTATCTCAATGTTTATTAAAAAATTAAATTTTTTGAGAAATTTGTGATTTATTTTTAAACTGTATGAAGTTACTACATTATAAATATTTTGAAAGACCAGGCATATATATGAGAAAGATCTAATAATTTTCAATTATTGAAATATAATCATTATTTTTAATAAAATCAATTTGATACGCTATTAAATTACAAAATAGAATTTCCATTATATCACTTTCAAGTCTATTATTTTTGTAAAAACATGCAACTACTAGCTTTTCCAATATAATTGACAGAATAACATTCTTTATTCCTAACCTTTATAATCAGAACCATTACTGGTACTAAATATTTGGAGAAATGCCACTGTTACTACTTAAAACACCAATTTCATGACTTTATGAGTATATAATGGAAGCAAATTAGCATTATTTTCTTCACACTTGATACCTTTGAAATTATAATAGACTATTTCATTAATTAGTCACATTTTGAAATACTAAATCACATTTATTTTTATGTTTATATAAATTATGGTAAAAACGTTCTATATACCAAGCTATTAAATAAGTAATAACTATTTTAAACAGTCACTCAGATTATTTAAACTGTATATTTACTTCTATTCTTGAGATATTCATTAGGCATGTTAGGGATGATAAGCTGCCTATAAATCTTCAACTTCCTAAGTTTATCAGACCATATGAATGAGTAAGGAGTTGCATAACACAATTTCAAAGGCTAAAACTTTCTCAGAATTATGTTGCAACTTATTTCATACTCTCAAAGTATTTATATAATGTCATTTCTTTGTCTTAACAGATTCATATTTTTATTTTCCCCATGTGAAGTCTTGTGTATTGATATATAAAATGAGTTAGAGTTAAGTAGTGGTGCTAAATCTTGAGGAAGCTGATGTAAATCACCCAGAATTTGAAGAGTATTATGCTAATAATAGTTTTTGGATCTTAAATACCTTTGCTTTCCACAATATATAGAAATTTTGTATTGAAATAGTATAATGGAGATTCTAAAACATGGTAATAAGTCAAACATAACCATCATTTATTTGAAGCAGTATGCTGCCTATTATCAAAGGTCAAGTATGTCAAATATCTAAATAAAAAAATAATTCTATAAGAAGAATTCCATATAGTATAGTTATTTCATCTGGTATTGATGCATTCCAGAAAAAAATACAAAATTATACTCCTATTGCTTAATGTTATGAAAACTAAGACAGTAAAATCAGTAAAATAAATGAGCAAATTCTCACAATGGACTATGAAAACCAAAACTTTTATTGTGTGTGTGTATATATATATATATATATAATTTTTAAACAAAATGTTGCCCACTATTTTATTTTGTTTTACTTTACAAAGCAAGTTTTATTCATTCTTTCAGCAAGTGCTATTTATGCATGCTATTACATACTAAATACCTTTTTAGGTTTTGGAGAATGAGAGAAGAAAATGCCTCCAAAGAGCTTGTTTAAAGTGTAATATTAAAGAAAAAACACATAAACAAAAAATAAAACTTTAATTAATTAATTTTAAAGATACTAAGTGGAATAGAGTTCTGTGGCAAGTTGAATTTTAATGAGATGGACAGGGAAGGCCTTGCCAAGAACACACAATGTAAGCAGTAATTTGAAAGAAGAGTATGCTATGTGAATAACTGAAAAAAAATAGTAATAAGCAGCAGAACTGCAAGTGTAAATTACTTGAAATGGAAATGTACCTGGTTTATATCTATTAGAGTTTTTCTTTATGGTTATGTTTTGATAGAAACAGATTTAATCTAATGATTAAATATTTATCAAAAGAAAAAAGAACTAAGCAATATTGAAGTTAAAAATAACAAAGATACAGAGAACAGCCAAGATGGTGGAGTAGAAGGACACTCATAGCTCACTCTCTCCCACAAATACACCAAGACTGACATCCACAGACCCACCCAGCCAGAGAAACTGCTAAACTTTGAAAGAACATTGCCTTCTTCAAAAGACAAAATATGCCGTGAATCTGGTAGGAGAAAAGGAAAAAAGAAAGAAGAAAAAGCAAAATAGTGTAGGATGGGTCCCATAAGGAGGGAGTGATAAAGAAGGAATAGTGCTCAATCACTGGGTTGCCCCCTCTCCAATGGAGAGGTCAGTGGGGCTAAGGGGGAACCTCTGAGGCTCAGTTCTCTATGGAATAACCCTTGACCAAAAGAACTAAGATAAATGGGCACAAAGGGCATCTTTGACCCCATCCCTAGAGGCAAAGTGGCAGGTGGGGGATGAGAAAGCCTGCCCAAGCCAGGCAAGGACTGGGCAGTCTGTACAGAGGCATCCTTGGGGGACTAGTGTGCTGTGTGTCATGGCTGGGAGGGTATATAGAGCAGAACAACCTGGGTTCCCATAAATTATGAAAAAAAAAAAGCAACATGGGTGCTGTGACCTGTGGGGAGAGGTACCATAGCATTTGTCTCTGAAAATCCATGGAACCATTACTGGCAGGTTATTAGGAAAAAAGAGGTGGGGCTCAGCCACTGCCACCATATCCTCTGGTGTTTAGCACCCAGGTGGGGGTGGGGTCAAAACCTGAATCCATACCTAGGGGCTTAGTAACCTCATAGACAGGACTAAATCTTGTTTACAGCCCAAGGCAGAAAGGATCCTACTGCCCTAGTGCCTCTGTGAACTCATGCTTCTAAGACAAATGCAAAAGGAGCCAAGATCTGGCACAAAGCAGGGGTGAGTGCTGTTCTGCCATTTTCCCCAAGCCTGCCTATGGAGTGCAGAACCAAGGCAGAGTGGGGATCTGCACAGAGCAGGGGAGCAACTCGCTGGCATATTATGCATGAGTGCAGCATCTGATGGAGGTGTTGGGAGGGGGCGCAAACTGCCCACTTACCATGCATAAGTGCAGCATCTGACCATAGCATCAGGAGGGGGATGCAACTTGCCAGCTGACCAGCACTGGGAGCAGCAAAGACCAGGGGTGTGAACAGAGGGCCTCTGGAACCAGTAAGCTGAGTTCACACAACAGGGCAAGGGCAGGAGCTGTGACAACTAAAAAGCAAAAAGGAGTTACAAGGGTGGGCTCTGACTATCAGGTCAATGCCCACACCCCTAAACAAATCAAAGTAAGACTTGGCAACCACTCATATTTAAGAAGGACCTCTCAACAAAATCATTAAAAGTGCACTGTTTCTATGAGAGCACATCCACTTTTATTTCTCTCTGTTCTACTCTATTTTAATTTCTTAATTTTTACTTTTCAAACAATTTTTATGTCTCTATTTTAATCAATTTTAAACTATTCTTTTCAAATATTTTAATTTTTTAAAAATTTGCCTCAATTTCACTTTATTTTTCTTTCCTTTGTTCTTCTGTTATAGATTATACTCAATTATCTATTTTTTCTTCTTTTAAGGTTTTTAACATACACCTCAACTCAATATTTATTTTGCTTCAATTTCTTCTCTGTTATTGATTAGTCTGTTTTCAAATATTTTTGTTTCTTTTAAATTTATTATTTTTTCAGTTTTATTTCTTCATCTACTTTAGGTAGATAAATAAATATACCCCTTAAGGACCACAGTAGATAACTGATACTCCATAAGCCATATTGCCAGAGAGATATAAGTAAAATGAAGAAGCAGAGAAATACTCCCAAATAAAAATAAAGAGAAATCCCCTGAAAGAATGATCAATGAAATAGAATGATACTCTACTAGATCATGATTTCAAAAAAGGAGTGATCAAAGTACTGGAGAAACTAAAGGAGATAGTGTTTAGAGACAGAGAATATGTCAAAAATGAAATTGAAGCTATAAAATGGAGCAAATTAAAATTGGAAAACTTATTTGCTGAGATAAGAGTTGATTTAAAGGCTGTAAAAAGGAGGTTAGATAATGCAGAGGAACAAGTAAGTGATTTAAAAGATAGAAAAACAGAAATCACCCAATCAGAACAGCTGAGAGAATAACAAAAATGAATGAACACAATATAAGGGACCTACAGGATAATATAAAGCATGCCAAACTATGCATAACAGGGGTCTCAGAAGGAAAGAAAGGCACAAAGGGATTGAAAAGGTATTTGAAGAAATCATGACCGAAAACTTCCCAAACCTAAAGAAGGAATCAGATATCCAAGTATTGGAAGTACAGAAGGTATCAAACAATAAGAATCCAAACAGAACCACACCAAGACGTATTACAAAAAAAAATGGCCAGGGTTAAGGATAAAGAAATGATCCTAAAGGCAGCAAGAGAAAAACAAAGAATGAGTTACAAGGAAACCTCCGTAATGTTTTCAGCTAACTTCTCTACACAAACATTACAGGCCAGAAGGGAGTGACAAGATGTATTCAAAATACTGAATGAAAAAAGATGCAGCCTAGGATACTTTATTCAGCAAGTTTATCCTTTAGAATAGAAGGAGAGCTAAAGAACTTCACAGAGAAGCAAAAACTAAAAGAATTTAACAATACTAAACCTATACTAAAAGAAATATTGAAAGATCTACTCTAAATAGAAAAGAAGCAGGAATATACAGAAATAAGAAAACCATAATTGGAAAGGTGATAACTCATGAGTTACAATTGAATAAACATGAAATTGTAAAAGGAGACATTTAAATCATTGAGTGGGAGAGGGTTGCATGAAAATATAGGGTTATTTTTGGTTTTTAAATTTTTTTGTTCTCAATACGATGAGTTTGAGCTTATATTACTATCTGTAAATACAAACATTTATTGTAATGGGTTAATACACATACAAAAAAGGGTAACCACAAGAGAAAAACTTACAATTGACTCACAAAAACAAACAAACAAACAAAAATCCAAGATAATACAAAAGAATACTATCAAACCACAAAAGAAAAAAGAACGGAGCAAAGAGGAAATACCAAATCAACTACAAATCTATTTTCAAAATGGAAATAAACACACATCTATCATTAATTAATAAAAATATCAATGGACTAAATGCTCCAGTCAAAAGACATAGAGCTGCAGACTGGATAATAATAGAAGAACTTTCAATATGTTGCATACAAGAGAACCACTTTAGGTAGAAGGACACACATAGATTGAGAGTGAAAGGATGGAAAATGATATTCCATGTAAATGGAAATGACAAAAAAGCAAAAGTAGCAATACTGATTACAGACAAAATATACTTTAAAATAAAACCATAAAGAAAGATAAAGAAGGATATTTTATAATGATTAAAGGAGTAATACAAGATCAGGATATTACACTCATTAGTTCATTTGCACCCAATATAGGAGCACCTAAGTACATAAAGCAAATACTAACAGAGATAAAAGGGGAAATTAATGGGAATACAATCATTGTTGGAGACTTTAACACCACATTAACATTACTGGACAAATATTCCAGATAGAAAATAAAATATGCAACAGAGAAATTAAATGATACAATAGTACAATTAGACTTGGTTGATATTTTCAGAACATTACATTATCCCAAAATAGAATACACACTCTTTTCAAGTGAATGTGGAATATTTTCTAGGATAGATCATGAATCCAGGCACAAAAGAAGCTCCAAGAATTTAAAGAAGGTAGAAATTATCTCAAACATCTTTTCTGACCACAATGCCATGAAACTAGAAATCAACTACAGAAAAACAAAAGAGAGGAAAAAAAAAGGAAAAAAATGATGATTAAACAACATGCTACTTAAGAAACAATTGGTCATTGATGAAATCAAAGGAGTAATTAAGAAATACTTTGAGACAAACAACAATGTAAACACAACCACACAAAATTTATGGGATGCAACAAAGGCAGTGCTAAAAGGGAAGTTTATAGTGAGATAGGTAGTCATGAAAAAAGAAGAAAAATCTCAAATAAACAATGTAACCTACCAGGTAAAAGAATTAGAAAATGAAGAGCAAAAAGAAAAAAAAAAGTCAACAGATGGAAGGAAATAATAAAGTTCATGGAGAAAATAAATATAATGGAAATTAAATAAAAATAGAAAATATCATTCAAACCAAGAGCTATTGTTTTGTAAGAGTAATAAAATTGATAAACCTCTGGTGAAGCTTACAAAGAAGAAAAAAGAGAGCACAAATTAGCAAAATTAAAAAGGAAAATGGAGAAATTTCAATTAATACCACAGAAATACAAAGATATGAGAATACTAAGAAAAACTATATGGAAACAAAATGGATAACCTAGAAGAAAAGGGCAGGTTTCTGGAAACATACAGTCCACCAAGACTGAATCAAGAAGAAACTGACCACTTGAATAAATATATCACTAGAAATGAAGTCAAATTAGAAAAAACAAAAAAAAAAAATCCTATAAATTAAAGTCCAGGACCAAATGGCTTCACTGGGGAATTTTGCCAAACATACAAAGAACTCATACCAGTTCTTCTCAAACTATCCAGAAGATTTGAACTGAGGGAATACTACCAAACTCATTCTATGAAGCCACCATCACCCTGATACCAAAACCAGACAAGGACACTACCAGAAAAGACAATTATAGACCAATATTACTGATTAACAAAGATGTAAACATCCTCCACAAAATATTAACAAACATAATCTATCAGCACGTAGAAAAGATTATACACCATGATCAAGTTGGGTACATCCCAGGAACACAAGGATGGTTCAACGTATACAAATTAATCAATGTAATACATCACATCAACAAGAGAAAGGACAAAAACCACATGATCATCTCAATAAATGTAGAAAAACATTTGATAAAATTCAACACCTAATTATGATAAAAACTCTCAATAACCTGGGTATAGAGGGAACATACATCAACACAATAAAAGCTATTTATGACAAACCTACAGCCAGTATAGTATTCAATAGTGAATCTTGGAAGTCCTAGCCACAGCAATCAGGCAAGATAAAAAAATGAAAGGGATCTAAATTGGAAAAGAAGAGGTAAAAGTGTCACTATAAGAAAATGACATAATACTATATATAGAAAATCCTAAAAGTTCCACACAAAAACTACTAGAAATAATAAAATAATTCATTAAGGTAGCAAGTTACAAGAATCATGTACAACAATAAGTTGCATTTCTTTAAACTAATGATGAATCAACAGGAAAAGAAAGTAAAGAAACAATCCCCTTTAAAATAGCACCCAAAGTAGACGGAGAAGATGGCAGAGTAGAAGGACGCTCACAGGTCACCCTCTCCCACAAGTACACCAAGACCCACATCTACAGACCCACTCAGCCAACCAGAGCACCTGTGGAACTCCGACAGAACATCGCCCTCTTCAAAAGATAAAGACGCCAAAAATCTGGTAGGAGAAAAGGAAAAAAGAAAGAACAAAAGGCAAAGCAGCACGGGATGGGTCCCACGGGGAGGGAGTGGCAAAGGAGGACTGGGGCTCGCTCGCTGGGTCTCCCATCTACAACTGAGAGGCCAGCGGGACAGACGGGGAGCCTCCAAGGCTCGGATCTGTACAGAGCAGCCCTTGACTAACAGAACTAAATTAAACGGGCACAGAGCGTCCCCCAGACACCCAGCCTGAGACGCAGGCCGGCAGCTGCGGGCAGGGCCAGGCTGCACAAGCCGGGCGGAGGACGGAAGTGGCTGCACGGAGGCAGCCCCGGGGGAACGCAAGGGGCTGTGCGCCGTGGCTGTGGGTGCACAGGGCAGAACAACCTTGGCTCTCCATAAAACAGCAAGGTTGATGTGCTCTTGGGGGAAGGGTGCACACCCCCATGTCTGAAAACCCGCGGAAAGTTTTCGGGGGAAGAGAGGCGGGGCTCAGGCACAGCCACCATATCCTCCACGCTGAGCACTCAGGCGGGGGCGGGGGTGAAACCTGCATCTGCACCGAAGGGCTTAGCAGCCTCAAAGGCCAGACTGAGACTGGCCTGCAGCCCAGGGCAGATAGGATCCTTCCATCCTGGTCCCTCAGAGAACTTGCTCCATAAAGGCAAACAAGGAGCTGGGTTTTGGCTCGGAGCAGGGACTGGGCTGTCCCTCGGTCTTCCCCGATCCCACCCGCGGAGTGCCGACCAGGGCAGAGCGTGGACCAGGGTGGAGCGCCTACCAGGGTGGAGCGCGCAGCTGCACAAAGCAGCGGAGCTACAGGCAGCAGCGCAGGTAGAGCGAGAGCGGCCCCCCGCCATTCAGGCAGGAACACAGCCCCTGACCGAGGTGCTGGGAGGGGGCATGACCCGCCCTCCTACCCGGCCAGTCTGCAACATCTGACTGCCGCATCTGGAGGGGCAGCGACCCGCCCGCCCACAGCAGAGGAGAGCTGCACTTGACCCAGCGTTAGGAGGAGGCGCGATCTGCTTGCCGACAGGTGCTGGGAGAAGCAAAGAAGAGGGCGCCAACGAAGGGCCTCTGAAAACAGCAAGCTGAGCTTCCAAAACAGGACGAAGACAGAAAGACTTCACATTAAAAGCACGCAGACTCCAGGAGAACACAGAAAAATCCCCCCCTTTTTTTTTTCAATCTGTTTTTACCTGTTCTATTTTCTATTACCCCTCTTAAATTTTACTTCTTAATTCATTTCTATTTCTCTTGGGTTTTGATGTCCTGCTATTGATTAGACACAGGTTTCAAATACATCTATTCATCTCCCCCCCCTTTTTTTGTAAAGGTTTCAAAAGGACGTCTCAACCCAATTAATACTCTGCTTCAACTCACTCTTCTATTATTCATTATACACTGTGTTCAAACCCTCTTTCTCCCTTCTTTTAAAATTCTTTCTCTCTCTCTCTTATTTTTTTTCTTTTTTTCCTAAGTTCTTTTCCAAAATAGGCATCAGATAGATAAAATCCTTAAGGACCAAGATAAACAACTGATACTCCATAAACCACAGTGCCAAAGAGGTATGAGCAAGATGAAGAAGCAGAAAAACCTTTCACAATTAAAAGAACAAGAGAAATCCCCTGAAAGAAAGATCAATGAAATAGACATCAATAGCCTACTAGATCAAGATTTCAAAAAAGGAGTGATCGAATTGCTGAAGGAATTAAAAGAGATAGTGTTTAGAGATATAAAATATGTCAAAAATGAAATTGAAGCTATAAAGGAGAGCCAAGTAGAATGGGTAAACTCATTGACAGAGATGAGGAATGATCTAATAGCTGTGCAAAGCCGAGTAGATAATGCAGAGGAACGAGTTAGTGATCTAGAAGACAGGGCAATAGAAAGCACCCATTCAGAAGAACTACAAGATAAGCAAATAAAAAATAATGAAAATAGCATAAGGGACCTATGGGATAATATAAAGCGTCCCAAACTTCGCATAATAGGGGTCCCAGAAGGAGAAGAAAGATCAAAGGGGATTGAAAAGGTTTTTGAAGAAATCATGACTGAAAACTGCCCAAACTTAAAGAAGGAATCAGATATCCAAGTACAGGAAGCTCAGAGGGTCCCAAACAGGGAGAACCCAAATAGACCCACACCAAGACATATCATAATCAAGATGGCCAGAGTCAAGGATGAAGAAATGATTCTAAAGGCAGCAAGAGAAAAGCAAAGAGTAAGTTACAAGGGAACCCCTCATAAGGCTGTCAGCTGATTTCTCTACACAAACACTACAGGCCAGAAGGCAGTGGCAAGATATATTCAAAGCCCTGAATGAAAAAAAGATGCAGCCTAGGATCCTTTATCCAGCAAGGCTATCCTTGAGGATAGAAGGAGAAATAAAGAGTTTCACAGACAAAAAAAAAGCTGCATGAGTTTAGCAACACTAAACCCATGCTAAAAGAAATATTGAAAGGGCTATTCTAAATGGAAAAGCAGCAGGATGCTACAGAAATGAGAAACACACAACTGGAAAGGTGATAACTGATGAATTACAAATAAAGTAAACATGAAATTATAAAAGAAGACATACAAATCACTGAGAGTGGGAGAGGGAGGCAGGGAAATATAGAATATTTTTTCTTTCGTTTTTAAATTTTTTTAACAGTAGGATGGGTTTGAGATCATGTTACTATCATGTTAATAAAGTCAGTTATAGTAATGGGTTAACAGATTTACAAAAAAGGGTAATCACAAGCCAAAAATTTACAAAGGAGTCACAAAAATTAAGTAAAATCCATGATAATACAAAGGAAAATTACCAAACCACAAAAGGAAGAAGAAAGGAACAAAGAGGATATACCAATTCAACTGCAAAGATAAGTTCAAAATGGCAATAAACACACATCTATCATTAATTACTGTAAATGTTAATGGACTAAATGCTCCAGTCAAAAGACATAGAGTGGCAGACTGGATAATAAAGCAAGAACCTTCAATATGCTGCATACAAGAGATCCACTTTAGGGAGAAGGACGCATATTGATTGAGAGTGAAAGGATGGAAAAGGATATTCCATGCAAATGGAAAAGCTAAAAAAGCAGGTGTTGTAGTTCTGATTCCAGTCAAAATAGACTTTAACACAAAGACCATAAAGGAAGATAAAGAAGGACATTTTATAATGATTAAAGGAGTGATACAAGATGAGGATATTACACTCATTAATCTATATGCACCCAATATAGGAGCACCTAAGTACATACAAGAAATACTAACAGAGATAAAGTGGGATATTGATGGGTATACAATCATAGTTGGAGATTTTAACACTGCATTAACATCACTAGACAGATCTTCCAGACAGAAAATAAATGAGGGAACAGAGAAATTAAATACTACAATAGAAAAACTAGATTTGGTGGATATTTTCAGAGCATTACACCCCCCAAAAATAGGATATACATTCTTTTCAAGTGCACATGGAACATTTTCCAGAATCGATCATGTACTTGGGCACAAAAGAAACCTCAACAATTTTTAGAGGATAGAAATTATCTCAAGCATGTTTACTGATCACAATGCCATGAAACTGGAAATCAACTACAAAGAAACAAAGGAGAAAAACAGGAACGCATGGAGATTAAACAATATGTTATTGAAAAAACAATGGATCAATGAGGAAATCAAAGCTGAAATTAAAAAATACCTTGAGACAAATGATAATGAAAGCACAACCATTCAAAACCTATGGGACACAGCAAAGGCAGTGCTAATAGGGAAGTTTATAGCGATACAGGCCTTCCTCAAAAAAGAAGAACAATCTCAAATAAACAATTTAACCCACCACCAAAATGAATTAGAAAAAGAAGAACAAAATGCTCCAAAAAGTAGCATAAGGAAGGAAATAATAAAGATCAGAGAGGAATTAAATGCACTAGAGATTAACAAGACCATAGAAAAAATCAACCAAACCGAAAGCTGGTTTTTTGAAAAAGTAAATAAAATCGACAAACCTCTGGCCAAACTCACAAAGAAGAAAATAGACAGAGCACAAATTAGCAAAATAAGAAAGGAAAATGGAGAAATTACAACAAACAAAATAGAAATACAGAATATCATACGAGAATATTATGAAAAACTATATGGAACCAAACTGGATAACCTAGAGGAGATGGAAAAGTTTCTGGAAACATACTGTCCACCAAAACTGAATCAAGATAAATCTGAACACTTGAACAATCCGATCACTAGAGAGGAAATAGAAATAGCAATTAAAAACCTCCCTACAAATAAAAGTCCAGGACCAGACGTCTTCACCGGGGAATTCTACCAAACATACAAAGAAGAACTCATACCAGTCCTTCTCAAACTCTTCCAGATGATTGAAAAGGAGGGAATACTCGCACATTCGTTCTATGAAGCCACCATCACCCTGATACCAAAACCAGGCAAAGACACTGCAAAAAAAGGGAATTATAGGCCAATGTCACTGATGAACATAGACACCAATATCCTCACCAAAATTTTAGCAAATAGAATCCAACAACACATAAAAAAGATTATACATCATGACCAAGTGGGGTTCATCCCAGGGACACAAGGCTGGTTCAACATACGCAAATCAATCAGTGTAATACATCACATCAACAAGAGAAAGGACAAAAACCACATGATCATCTCAATTGATGCAGAAAAGCGTTTGATAAAATTCAACACCCATTTATGATAAAAACTCTCGCCAAAGTGGGTATAGAGGGAACATATCTCAACATAATAAAAGCTATATATGACAAACCTACAGCCAGCAGAGTACTCAATGGTGAAAAACTCAAAAGCTTCCCACTAAAATCTGGGACAAGACAAGGATGCCCACTATCACCACTCCTATTCAACATAGTCCTGGAAGTCCTAGCCACAGCAGTCAGGCAAGAGAAAGAAATAAAAGGGATCCAAATTGGAAAAGAAGAGGTAAAAGTGTCATTATATGCTGATGACATGTTACTATATATAGAAAACCCTAAAAGGTCCACGCAAAAGCTACTAGAGCTGATTGAAGAATTCAGCAAGGTAGCAGGTTACAAAATTAACGTTCAAAAATCAGTTGCATTCTTTACACTAACGATAAATCAACAGAAGAATAAAGTAAAGAAACAATCCCCTTTAAAATAGCACCCAAAGTAATAAAATATCTGGGAATAAATCTAACCAAGGAGGTGAAAGAATTATACACAGAAAACTATAAGCCTTTGATGAAGGAAATTAAAGAAGACTTTAAAAAATGGAAAGATATTCCATGTTCTTGGATTGGAAGAATCAACATTGTTAAAATGTTCACACTGCCCAAGGCAATCTACAGATTTAATGCAATCCCTATCCAATTACCCAGGACATATTTCACAGAACTAGAAAAAATCATAATATAATTCATATGGAACCATCAAAGACCTAGAATTGCCAAAGCATTACTGAAGAGAAATGAAGAGGCTGGAGGAATAACTCTCCCAGACTTCAGACAATACTATACAGCTACAGTCATCAAGACCGCATGGTATTGGTACCAAAACAGACTTATAGACCAATGGAACAGGATAGAGAGCCCAGAAATGAACCCACAAACTTTTGGTCAACTCATCTTCGACAAAGGAGGCAAGAATATACATTGGAATAAAGACAGTCTCTTCAGCAAATGGTGTTGGGAAAACTGGACAGCAGCATGTAAAACAATGAAGCTAGAACACTCCCTTACACCATATACAAAAATCAACTCAAAGTGGATTAAAGACTTAAACATAAGACAAGATACAATAAACCTCCTAGAGGAAAACATAGGCAAAACATTATCTGACATACATCTCAAAAATTTTCTCCTAGAAGAAATAAAAGCAAGAATAAACAAATGGGACCTAATGAAACTTACAAGCTTCTGCACAGCAAAGGAAACCAGAAATAATAAAGAAGAAAACCTACGGAATGGGAGAAAATTTTTGCAAGTGAAACCGACAAAGGCTTGATCTCCAGAATATATAAGCAGCTCATACGACTCAATAAGAAAAAAATAAACAACCCAATCCAAAAATGGGCAGAAGACCTAAACAAGTATTTCTCCAAGGAAGACATACAAATGATCAAAAAGCACATGAAAAAATGCTCAATATCACTAATTATCAGAGAAATGCAAATCAAAACTACAATGAGGTATCACCTCACACCAGTCAGAATGGCCGTCATTCAAAAATCCACAAATGACAAATGCTGGAGAGGCTGTGGAGAAAGGGGAACCCTCCTACACTGCTGGTGGGAATGCAGTTTGGTGCAGCCACTATGGAAAACAGTGTGGAGATTCCTCAAAAGACTAGGAATACACTTACCATATGACCCAGGAATCCCACTCCTGGGCTTGTATCCAGAAGGAAATCTACTTCAGGATGACACCTGCACCCCCATGTTCATCGCAGCACTATTTACAATAGCCAAAACATGGAAAGAGCCTAAATGTCCATCAACAGATGACTGGATAAAGAAGAGGTGGTATATTTATACAATGGAATACTACTCAGCCATAAAAACCGACAACATAATGCCATTTGCAGCAACATGGATACTCCTGGAGAATGTCATTCTAAGTGAAGTAAGCCAGAAAGAGAAAGAAAAATACCATATGAGATCACTCATATGTGGAAACCAAAAAACAAAAACAAAAACAAACAAACAAAAACAAAGCGTAAATAAAGGACAGAAATAGACTCACAGACAGAGAATACAGACTTTTGGTTACCAGGGGGGTGGATGGTGGGAAGGGATAGACTGGGATTTCAAAATTGTAGAATAGACTACATTGTATAGCACAGGGATATATACACAAAATGTTATGATTACTCACCGAGAAAAAAATGTGACAATGAGTTTGTATATGTCCATGAATAACTGAAAAATTGTGCTGAACACTGGAATTTGACACAACATTCTAAAATGATTATAAATCCATAAAAAATGTTTAAAAAAATAAAATAAAACAGCAAAGTAATAAAATACCTAAGAATAAACCTAACCAAGGAGGTGAAAGACTTATACTTGTACATTATAAAACTTTGATTAAGGAATTTAAAGAGGGTTCTAAAAAAGGAAAAATATCCCATGTTCCTGGATTGTTAAAATGGTCATATTGCCCAAGGCCATCTACAGATTTAATGCAATCCATATCAAATTACCCAGGACTCATTTCACAGAACTAGAACAAGCCATAATAAAATTTATGTAGAACCATTCAAAACCTGAATTGCCAAAGCATTACTGAAAAAATTGAAAGAGACTGGAGAAATAACTCTCCAAGACTTCAGACAATACTATAGAGCTACAGTAATCAAAACAGCATGCTATCAGTACAAAACAGATAGATGGACAAATGGAACAGAATTGAGAGCCCAGAAATAAACCTACAAATATTTCATCAATTAACTTACAACCAAAAAAATACAATGGAAAAAAGACAGTCTCTTCAGCAAATGGTGTTGGGAAAACTGGACAGCAGCATGTAAATCAATGAAGTAGAACACTCCCTCACACCATACACAAAAATAAACTCAAAATGGATCAAAGTCTTAAACATAAGACAAGATACAATAAACTTCCTAGAAGAAAGCATTGGCAAAACATTATCTGACATATATCTCAAAAATGTTCTCTTAGGGTAGTCTACCCAAGAAATAGAAATAAAAGCAAGAATAAATAAATGGGGCCTAATGAAACTTACAAAATTTTGTATAGCAAAGGAAATCATAAGCAAAACAAAATAACAATCTATGGAATAGTAGAAAATATTTGCAAAAGTTGAAATGGACAATTGGTTGATCTCCAGAATATATAAGCAGCTCATACAACTTAATAAGAAAAAAAAAAAAAAAACCCAATCCAAAAATGGTCAGAAGACCTAAACAACCAATTATCCAAAGAAGACATATGGATGCTTAATAAGCACATGAAACAATGCTCAATATATCTAATTCTCAGAGAAATGCAAATCAAAACTACAATGAGGTATCACCTCATCCAAGTCAGAGTGGCCATCATTCAAAAGTCCACAAATAATAAATGGAGAGGCTGTGGGGTAAAGTGAATTCTTCTACACTATTGCTGGGATGCAGTTTGGTGCTGTCATTGTGGAAAACAGTCTGGAGATTCCTCAAAATACTAGGAATAGACTTACCATATAACCCAGGAATCCCACTCCTAGGCTTGTATCCAGAAGGAAATCTACTTCAGGATGACACCTGCACCCCAATGTTCATAGCAGCACTATTTACAATAGCCAAAACATGGAAAGAGCCTAAATGTCCATCAACAGGAGACTGGATAAAGAAGAGGTGGTATATTTCTACAATGGAATACTACTCAGCCATAAAAACCGACAACATAATGCCATTTGCAGCAACTTGAATATCCCTGGAGAATGTCATTCTAAGTAAAATAAGCCAGAAAGAGAAAGAAAAATGCCATATGATATCACTCATACGTGGAATCTGCCAAAAAAATTAAGAAAACAAATGAACATAAATATAAAACAGAAAGAGACTCATAGACATAGAATATTAACTTGTGGTTGCCAAAGGGTATGGGGATGGCAAGGACAGACTGGGAGTTCAAAATTGTAGATACTGACAGATTTTATATATTATAAAGAAATATAAAGAAATATATATAAAATATAATTTATAAAATAGATAAACAATCTTATACTGTATAGCACAGTGAAATATATACACGATCTTGTGGTAACTCATGGTGATAGAGAATGTGAAAATTAATATATGTATATTCATTTATGACTGAAAAATTTTACTCTACACCATAAATTGACACAACATTATAAACTGACTATAACTCAATAAAATAAAATAAAAAACAAGAGAGAGAATGTTTCTATAAATTTTATTATTGATATTTTATTGATATTTTATTATTGATATTTAAATGTTATGTCATAAAATTAATTTTCAACATATTTAACAAAATATTCCATGACTCCTTTTCAAGTGATCTCACAAATGGCATATAACCTATGAAAATAAAATCAGAGTGAGATTGGACAAAAGGACAATTTAGAAAGACCCTGAACTTACCACCTCTCAAGGAAACACCAAAACACAAATATCTGGATAATAATCATCAATGAAAAGACTGGAACATATCAGAAAATATCTTGTACAATACAGACCTGAAGAAGGAATCATGAGACAGGTAGGAGGGGACAAATTCATAATGTAATCAAATCCCATACCCCAGGGTGGACAACCCACAAACTAGAGAATAATTATAGTGCAG
The DNA here is from genome assembly GCF_036321535.1 of Camelus dromedarius. Classification (NCBI taxonomy): domain Eukaryota; kingdom Metazoa; phylum Chordata; class Mammalia; order Artiodactyla; family Camelidae; genus Camelus; species Camelus dromedarius. The sequence goes on from NC_087448.1 coordinate 37,108,019, forward strand.
AGATTCCCCCACAGGAGTGAGAGTTCTGAGCCCCACATAAGGCTTGACAGCCTAGTGGTCCTGCACTGGGAAGAAAACACTGAAAGTATTTTGCTTTGAAGGTCAAAGAGTCTCATTTTAAGACATCCCAAAGGACTGGGGTAAATAGAGTCTTCACTATTAAAGGGTGCACACAAACACTTATCTGCACCAGGACCCAGTGCCAAAGCAGTAATTTGAGAGAAGCCTGGGCAAGACCTACCTGCTGTGCTTTGAAAGTCTCCTTAAGAGGTGTGAGGGACAGCAGTGACTGCAGGTCACCCTTGGTACATAGACACTGATGGTAGCTGTATCTGGGAACATTCTACAGTGTGGAAACTGTTGCTGGTGGCCCTCCCTAGCTCCTTAGCACCAAGACCTGGTCTGATGCAACTTTCTGTAAATATTCACCACTGTTAGGATGCCACAGGCCAAACAACTAACTGGATGAGGATACAGCACCACTCATAACCAAATAGGCTGCCTAAAGTTTTCCTGAGCCCACAGCCACCTCTAGACATGCTTGTAAATAAAGCTGCCCAAAAGAGGGCCAAAACTAGCTCCATTCATCAATGGGAAGGCACATTTTCCCCCAGGAAGCCAGCACTAACCTCTAGACCAGCCTCACTTACAAGGGGGCAAGACATCAGACACAAGAAAACCACAGTCCCACAGTCTGTGGACACACATGACTCACAGCAGGCCAGATCCAACCCTGAGACAAGCTGGGCCTTAGCCCTACACAATAGCAGGCCAACATAATCTTTGAATGTAATAGGCCCCATACAAACTCTGTCAGGAACCATCCTCTCCACCAGTGATCTGACACCAGCTTTGGGATCCCTGGGCACTGCAGTCAGACTCTAGTATTCACTTTTGCCTGCCAATAATCCAACACTAACCTCAGGACCTGGATTCAGCCACCAGCTGAAGAGCAAACACCCATGTGCCTTCTGGACCTTTATTTTGCTCACAAATGTGCCAGCAGTATCCCTGAGGCTCCCTGGGTCCTGCAATCAGTTAATAAATTGATGAAAAGGAAAAACCTACAAACAAAAATACTCTACCAAGCAAGGCCTTTATTTAGATTTGATGAGATATCAAAGCTTTACAGAGAAGCAAAAGCTAAAATAACTCAACACCACTAAACCAACTTTACAACAAATATTAAAGGAATTTTTCTAGGTAAAAAAGAAAAGGTCACAATTAGAAACAAGAAAACTACAAATTGAAAATTACAAAATGAAAAACTCACCACTAAAAAGCTAATATACAGTTAAGGTAGGAAAACATTCATGCACAAAGTTAGTAGGGAAGTTAAAGACAAAAGTTGTAAAATAATCAATATCCACAATAAGCAATTAAGGAATACACAAACCAAAAATCTATAATAGATAAAAACACAAGAAGAAAAGTGAATCAAACATAACACTAAATATAGTCAGCAAATCACAAGAAAACAAAAGAAGAAAATTAAAAAAACACCAAAAAAAAAAAAGCAAATACAAAACAACTAAAAAAAAGCAATAAGAACATATATGTTAATAATTACCTTAAATGTAAATGGACTAAAGTCTCCAACCAAAAGACACAGAGTGGATGAATGGATACATAAACAATACACATATACATACTACCTACAAAAGACACACTTCAGACCTACAGACACACAGAATGAAAGTGAGGGGGTGGAAAAAGTTATTCCATACAAATGGAAATCCAAAGAAAGCTGATGAAGCAATAATTATATCAAACAAAATAGAGTTTAAAATAAAGACACTGGCCTCAAGTGACATATTAGACCAAATGGACTTAACTCATATGTATAGACCATTCCATCCAAAAGCAGCAGAATACACATTCATCTAAAGTGCACATGGAATATTCTCCAGGATGGATCACATACTAGGCCACCCAACAAGCCTAGGTAAATTTGAGAAAATTGAAAACATATCTAGCATCTTTTCTGATCACAACCCTGTAAGAAATCAATGACCAAATAAATAAATAAATAAATAAATAAAAATACTTGAAGGCTAAACAATATTCTAGTAAACAACCAATGAATTAATGAAGAAATAAAAGAGGAACTCAAAAAGTACCTAGAGGAAAATAAAAATGAATATACAATGGAACAAAATCTATGGAATCAGCCAAAACATCTCTAAGATGGAAGTTTATAGCCATATAAGTTTACCTCAAGAAACAAGAAAAATCACAAATAATCAACCTAATCATACAACTAAAGGAAATACAGAAAGGAGAACAAAATCCAAAGTAAGTAGAAGGAAATAAATCATAAAGCTTAGAGGAGAAATAAATGAAATAGAGATTAAAAAATATAAAAGATCAGTGAAACTAAAATCTCATTCATTTAGAATATAAACAAAATTAATATACTAATCAATTTAAAAAGGGAGAAAACCCAAAACAATAAAACAAAAAATGAAAAAGGAGAAGTTATACCAACTCCTCAGAAATACATAAGATTATGAGACTACAAGAAACAACTATATGCCAGCAAAATGGTCAACTTAGAAGAAATGAACAAATTCTTAGAAAGGTACAATCTCCCAATTGAACAGAATAATTGCCAGAACAGAAATTGAACCAATAATTAAAAATCTTACAACAAACAGAATACCAGGGTCATATGGTTTCACAGGTAAATTTTACAAAGTATTACAGAAGATGTAACACCTATCCATCCCAAACTATTCCACAAATTACAGAGAAGGGAATACTTCTGAACTCTTTATATGATGTCAGAATTACTCTCATACCAAATTCTGACATAGATATTACACAAAAGTAAAATTACAGGTCACAAATTAATCCCCCCTGAAAATACTTGCAACCTGAATTCAACAATACATTAAAATAATCATACACCATGAACAGTCGTATTTATTCCAGTGCTGAAAGAAATTTTCAATATTTGTTAATCAACCAATCAACATGACAGTAAAAACTTGGATAAAACCATAAGATCATCAATATGTATAAAAAATAATTTGACAAAATTCAACATCCATTTAGATAAAAACTTACAACAATGTGAGCATAGGGGAAATATACCTCAACATATTAAAGGCCATACATGAGATATCCACAGTTAACATTATACAAAATGGTGAAAACTGAAAGTGTTTCCTCTAAGATTAGCAAAAATACACATTCTCACCACCTTTATTCAACACAGCTGTGGAAGTACTAGACACAACAATCAGACAATTAAAAGAAATAAAAAGGATCCAATTTGGAAAATAAGAAGTAAAATTATCACTCTTTACAGATGGCATTATATTATACATAGAAAATCCTTAACGTGAGACTCATCAGTAAACTATTAGAACTCACACCTATATATGAACTATGGCCTGTGTAAGAATTTCTCTTAGATGATTTCCCAGGCAAATAGTGCATAGTTGATCCTATGAATCTACATCATTAACCATAAAAACATTATATGTTTTTATTTTCATAACTTGGATTTAGAATACATAATGTAAAACAATAAATACAAAAAAAAGATGTTAAAACTAAATGTGTATTTTATGTATATATATATATATATTTTATTTTTGTTATTATAATATTTTCTTAAATATATTTCTTCTTATATTTACAAAGCTTAATATCATACTGCATTTCATTATGTCATTTATAATTGTGTATGTGATATTTTTTCTTACATTGATATTGAAATGTAACTGACATACAGCAGTGTATAAGTATAAGGTATAAAACATAGTGATTTGAATTACATATATCATGAAATGTTTACAAGTTTAGTGAACATCCATTATCTCATATACAAACAATATAAAAAAAGAAAAAAATTTCCTTGTGATGAGAACACTTGGATTTACTCTCTTGACAAATTTCATATATAACATATAGCAGTGTTAATTATAGTCATTACATACATTACATCCCTAGTCCTAATTTATTTTTTTAATTAAAAAAAATTGGTCAGAGGATGTAATTAGGTTTATTTTTTAATGGAGATCCTGGGGATTGAACCCAGGGCTTTGTGCATCCTAGGTATGCACTCTACCACTGAGCTATACCTCGTCACAGTATTAATTTCTTATAACTGGAAGTGTGTACCTTTTGACTACCCCTCCATTCCCCTTCTCCCCACTCTGCACCTCTGGTAACCACAAATCTGATCTCTTTTTTTATGAGGTTGTTTGTTTACATTTGAAATATAATTGATCTACAACACTATGTTAGCTCTTTGTGTACAATATAGTGATCACTTTGATATATTGCAAAATGATCTAAGTCTAGTTACCATCTCTCAACCATGTATAGACACTACAGTATGGCAACCACTGGCTTGTTCTTTTTTATCTATGAGTTTGCTTCTGTTTTGTTATATTTGTTCTTTTGTTTTATTAGATTCCACATTATAGTGAAATCGTAAGTTATTTTTCTTTCTATCTCATTCATTTCATTAAGATAATATCCTCTTGTTTCACCCCTTTTGTTGCAGATGACAAGAACTAATGTTTTATATTTGGGTAATATATAGCAAGATACATAACACCTTTTTAAATCCATTTATCTATGAATGAACACTTAGGTTGCTTTCCTATCTTGGCTATTATAAATATAATATGAATAATGCTGTAATGAACATAGGGCTGCATATATCTATTTGATTTAGTGTCTTTGTTTCCTTTGAAATACATCCAAAGTTGAATAGCTGGAGTCTATGGTAGTTTAATTTTTAATTTTTGAGGAAACTCCATATAGTTTTCCATAGTTGCTGCACCAATTTACATTTCTACGTACAATGCACAAGGGTTTCTTTTTTGCCACAACTGCTCCAGTATTAGTTCTTTTTTGATAATGACTATTATGGAAGGTGTAATCTTAACATGTTTTTATGTATCCTTTAGTCTTCATTATGTCATCTTTGGAAGAATGTCTATTGAAGTCCTCTGCACATGTTGGATTGTTTGTATTACTGATGTTGAGTTGTATGATTTCATTGTGTATTTTTAATATTAACCCCTTATCAGATACTCTGTTTGCAAGAATCTTCTCCCATTCAGCAGCTGGACTTTACATTTTGTTGATACTTTCTTCCACTATGCATAATATTTTTAATTTGTTGTAGTCTTTTTGTATATTTTTTGTTTTGTTTTCTTTGTCAGAGGAGATATCTATATATCTATATGTCTATATATTTATATATATTGCTAAGACCAAAGTGAAAGAGAATACTCTGTTTTCATCTAGTAGTTTTAGGAACTCAGGTCTTACATTTAAGTTTATAAATCATTTTGAGTTTATTTTATGTATATGATGTGAGAAAGTAGTCCAGTTTGATTCTTTTCATGTAGCTGTCCAGTTTTCCCAACACCATCTACTTGTTTTTTCTCCATTGTATATTCTTGCCTCTTTAGTCTTTGAATAATTGATCATATGTGTGCAGGTTCATTTCTGGTCTCTTATTTCATCCCATTGACCTATGTATATGTTTTGTGCTACTACAATACTTTTTTGATTACTATAGATTTGAGGTAGAGTTTGAAATCGAGAAGCATGATACACCCAACTTTGTTTTTCTTTCTCAACATTATTTTGGCTCTTCAGGGTCTTTTGTGTTTTCATACAAATTTTAGAATCAATTTTTCTGTAAAAAGTGTAATTGATATTTTGTTAGAGATTTAATTGAATATGTACATTGCCTTGGGTAGTGTGGTCATTTTAGCAATATCAATTTGTCCCATCAATTAGCACGATATCTTATTTCAATTGTTTGTTCAGTCAATAATTTCTTTCATAAATGTCTTTTATAGTTTTCTGATTAAAAGTATTTTATCTCTTTGGTTAAATTTATTCCTAGATATTTTATTCTTTTTGATGTAATTGTAAGTGGGATTGCTTTCTTAATTTATTTCTCTGATAATTTACTACAGTGTATTAGAATGAAACAGATTTCTGTCCATTAATTTTTTTATCCAGAAAATTTACTAAATTCATTCATTAGTTCTAACAGTATTTTTGCATGTTTGTGTGTGTGTGGCATATTTAGCATTTCTATATACAGCATTATGTAATCTGCAAATAGCTAGTTTTAATTATGCCTTTCCAATCTGAATTTTTTAATTTATTTTTCTTATCTTATTGCTGTGTCTAGGACTGTCAATATAATGCTGTTTAAAACTGGTGGAAGTGATAATCTTTGACTTGTTTCTGATCCTTGAGGAAATTCTTTGATCTTATCACTGTTGAATATGATATTAACCATGGCCTTGTTATATATGAAATTTATTTTGTTGAGGTATGTTTTCTCTATATTCACTTTGCTGAGAATTGTTATCAAAAATAGATGTTGAATTTTGTGGAAGGCTTTTTTGGTAACTATTAAAATTTTATTCTTCTATTAGTTGATTTGGTATATCACACTGGTTGAATTGTGAATATTGACCCATATTTGCATCTTGGATAAATTCTATTTGATTATGGTATATGAACCTTTTAATGTGTTGTTGAATTTTGTGTGCTAATATTTTGTTAAAATTTTACATCTATGTTTATTAGTTATATATGTTTCTGACTATTTAAGTGGTATCTTTGAGTTTGGTGTCAGTGTAATACTGGCTTTATTTAATGAGTTTCATCCTCTTTAGATTTTGGAGTACTTTTAGAAGGATTGGTGTTAACTCTTCCTTAAATATTTGATAGTATTCACCTGTGAAGTTTTCTGGTCCTGAACTCTTGTTTGTTGGTATTTTTTTTTTTTACTAATTCATTTTAATTACTGGCAATTGGTCTCTTCATAGTTTTCTATATCTTCCTGATTCAGACTAGGGAGAATTTACATTTCCAAGAATGTATCATTCTTTTTCTAATCTGTTCACTTAATTTGCATATAATTTTTCACTGTAGGAACCTCTTATAATCCTTTGTATTTCTGTGGAGTTGGTTGAAATTTATCTTTCATTTCTAATTTTATTTACCTGGACCACTTAACTTATTTTCTTGATAAGTGTGGCTATAAATTTATCAATTTTATTTACCTTTTTAAAGTCCTACGTCTTAGTTTAATTTATTTATTTTCAGTCTCTAATTTATTTCTATTATAATATTTGTGCTTTCTTTTCTACTAACTTTAGGTGTTGTTTGTTATTTTTCTTGTTCCTATAGACTTAAAGTTAGATTGTTTATTTAAAATTTTTGTTTCTTTGTTACCTAAGTTAGGCTTGTATCACTATAAACTTCTCTTTTAAAACATATTTTACTCTGTTCCATAATTGTGGATTATTTGATTCCATTGACATTGGTTTCCAGGTATTTTAAAATTTCTTGTTAGATTTCTTCAGTATCCCATTGGTTGTTTAATATTATATTTTACACCCCCACATGTGTGTATTTTTTGCATTTTTTCTTGTAATTGATTTCACATCATTTTAATCAGAAAAAGATGCTTGATCTGCTTTTTAAATATTGAGATTTTATGACCTAGCATGTGATATGTGATCTATCCTACAGATTGTTTCATGAGCACTTAAAAAGAATGTGTATTATCTTTTATTATATATAAGCACAGAGAGTCCCACAAAGGACTAACCCAAACAGAAACACACTGATGCAGAGTAATCAAAGTGGCAAAAATTAAAGATAAGGAGAAAATATTAAAAGAAACAAAAGAAAAGTAACAAGTAACATACAAGGGAACTCTCATAAAATTATCAGCTGATTTTTCAGCAGAAACTCTACAGGACAGAAGGGAGTGGGATGATATGTTTAAAGTGATAAAAGGGGAAAAAACCCTACAAACAAGAATACTCTTATTCAGATTTGACAGAGGAATAAAAAGCTTCACAGATAAGCAAAAGCTAAATGAATTCAGCACCACCCAACCAGCTTTACAACAAATGCTAAGGAAACATCTCTATATAGTAAAGAAAAGGCCACTACTAGAGAAAAGGTAATTAAAAAATGGGAAAGCTTACCAGTAAAGTCAAACATACAGTAAAGTTAAGAAATCACTCACACACAAACTAATAGAAAAGTTAAAAGATAAATGTAGTAAAGTATCTGTATCTACAATTAGCAGTTAAGGGATACATAATATAATTATATGTAAAATATGATATGTAAAAATCAGTAATCATGAGAAAAAGAGAGTATTAATACAGGGTATCTAAAATTAATTTGAAATTAATAAATAAGCAAACTAAAACATATATATATATATATATATATATATGTGTATATATATATATAGACATCTATACTGACATTTCATGGTAAACACAAACCAAAAATCTATAATAGATATACACACAAAAATAAAGAGAAATCCAAATGTAACATTAAAGTCATAAAGTCACAATGGAAGAGAATAAAAAAAGAAGAAAGAACAAAAAAAATCTATAAAAATGAATATAAAACAATGAACACAATGGCAATTGGAACATACATGTTGTTAATTACCTTACATGTAAATGACTTAAATACGCCAACCAAAAGACAGACTAAATGGAAATAAAAACAAGGCCCATATATATGTTGTCGACAAGAGAACCACATCTCAGCTCGGGACACAAACAGGCAGAAAGTGAGGGGATGAAAGTTGGTATTTGACACAAATAGAAATGAAAAGAAAGCTAGGGTAGCAATACTTACATCAGATGAAGTAGATTTTAAAATAAAGATTATTACAAGAGGCAAAGAAGAACACTACATAATAATCAAGGCATCAATTCATGGAGGTGTAACAATAGTAAATATGTATGTACCCAACAATGGAACATCTCAATATATAAGGCAACTGTTAATAGACATAAAAGGAGAAACTGACAGTAACACAATAATAGTGGAGGACCTTAACACACCACTTACTTTAATGGACAGATCATCCAGACAGAAAATTAATAAGGAAACACAAATCAGACAAGATGGATTCAATTGATATTTATTGAGCACTCCATCTGAAAGCAGAAGAATACACATTCTTCTCAAGGCACATGGAGCATTTTCTAGGATAGATCACATGTTGGGAAACAAAGCAAGCTTTGATAAATTTAAGAAAATTGAAATCATATTAAGCATCTTTTCTGACCACACTGCTATTAGTTTAGAAGTCAACTAATGAGGGGTGGGAGGGACTGTAAAAAACACAAACATATGGAAGCTAAACAATATGCTACTAAACAACCAATGGATCACTGAAGAAATCAAAAATACTAGAGACAAAAGAAAATGAAAACACAATGATCCAAAATCTGTGGGCTGGAATAAGATCAGTTCTAAGAGGGAAGTTTATAATGATACAAGCTTACCTCAGGAAACAAGAAAAAATTCAAATAAACAATAGAACCTTACACTTAACAACAAGAAAAAGAAGAGAAAAATGAAACCCCAAATTAGTAGAAGGAAAGAAATCATACAAATTAGAGCATAAATCATGAAATAGAGACTAAAAATAATAGATATGATCACTGTAACTAAAAGTTGATTATTTGAAAAGATTAATAAAATTGATGAACATTTAGCCTGATTCATCAAGGAAAAAAAAAAAGGTAGAGGGCCCAAATTAATAAAATCAGAAGTGAAAAAGTAGTTACAACCAACATCACAGAAATACAAACAAGGCTATTATGAGTATCTGTCCACTAAAAAATGGAAAACCTAGGAGAAATGGATACTTTCTTAGAAAGGTACAATATCCCAAGACTGAATCAGGAAGAAATGGAATATATGAGCAAACTAATTACTACCAATGAAATTGAATCATTAATTTAAAAACTCCCAACAAACAAAAGTCCAGGGCCAGATGGCTTCATAGGGGATCTCCCAAACATTTAGAGAAGATTAAATGCCTATGTTATGACACTATTCTAAAAAAAAAATTGAAGAGGAAGAACCACTTCCAAATTCATTGTATGAAACTATCATCAGCCTGGTGATAAAATATCTGCAAATCGCTCTATGTGATAAACTACATTAACAAATTGAAGAATAAAAACCGGATGATCATCTCAATATAAGCAGAAAAATCTTTTGATTAAGTTCAGCATCCATTTATGATGAAAACTCTCCAGAAAGTAGGCATAGAGGGAATATTCCTTAACATATTAAAAGTCATATATGACAAGCCCACAGCTAACATAATACTCAATGGGAAAAAGCTGAAATAATTTCTTCTAATATCAGGAATAAGGCAAAAGTGTCCACTCTAGACACTTTTATTCAACATAGTTTTGAAAGACCTAGCTACAGTAATCAGAGAATAAAAAGAATCCAAATAGGGAAAGAAATAAAATTGTCACTGTTTGAAGATGACATGATACTATACATAGAAAATCCTAAAGAAACCACCAGAAAACTACTAGAGCTCATCAATAAATTTGATACAGTTGCAGGATACAAAATTAATATGCAGAATCAGTTGCATTTCTATAATCTAACAATGAAATAGCAGAAAAATAAATTAAGTAAATGATCCCAGCTACCATACCATCAAAAATAATAAAATAACTAGGAGTAAATCTATCTAAGGATGCAAAGGAATTATACACCAAAAACTATGACACTGATGAAAGAAACTGAAGATTACACAAACAGATGAGAAGATATATTGTGTTTTGGGATTGGAAGACTCAATATTGTTAAAATGGCCATACTATCCTATCAAACCCATATTAAATCATCAATGACATTTTTCACAGAGCAGAAACAAACAAACAAACAAATTAAATTGTATGGAAATATGAAAAACCTTGAATAGCCAAAACAATCTTGAAAAAGAACGGAGCTGAGAAATCACTTTCCCCACTCAGACTATACTACAAAGCTATAGTAGTCAAAATAATATGGTACTGACACTAAAAGAGACACATGCATCAATGGAATGGGATAGCATTTCCAGAAATAAACCTACATATTATGGTCATTTAATGTACAGCAAAAGAGGCATGAATATATAATGGAGAAAAAGTAGTCTCTTCAATAAGTGGTGCTGGAAAAACCAGACAGTTATGTGTAGAAAATAAAATTAGAATATTCTTTTAACATCTTATACAAAAATAAACATAAAATAAATTAAAGGCCCAAATATAAGACTGGATAATATAAAACTCTTAGAGGAAAACTTAAGTAGAATGCTCATTCATATAAATCACAACAATGTTTTTTTTAAACCAGTAATAAAATTTTTGGCTCTGTCTCCTAGTGCAGTGCAAATAGAAGCAAAAATAAATAAATAGGACCTAATTAAACTTAAAAATGTTTGCACAGCAAAGGAAACCATAAACAAAACAAAAAGACAACCATCAGAATGGAAGAAATTATTTGCAAATGACATAAAAAATGAGGGACCAATTTCCAAGGTATACAAACAGCTCATACAGCTTAGTATCAAAAACATAAATAAATAAAATAAAATAAATAAAATAAATAAAACAACTAAAATAAATAAAATAAAATAAAATAAAATAAAATAAAAAATAAATTAAATTAAAATAAAATAAAATAAAATAAAGAAAATAGACAGTAGCTCTAAACAGACATTTCTCCAAAGAAGACATCCAGGGAGCCAACAGGCATGTGAAAAGATGTTCAATATCACTAATAATTAGAGAAATGCACAGCAACACTACAATGAGATATCATCTCACAACAATCAAAATGATCATCATTAAAAAATCCACAAACAATAAATGCTAGAGAGAGTGTGGAGAAAAAGAAACCTTCCCACACTGTTGTTAGGTATGTAAACTGGTGCAACCACTATGTAGGACAGTATGGAGTTTCTTTAAAATACCAAAAATAGACTTACCATATAATGGCATATATTGAGAAAATTATAAATTGAAAAAAACAAAAACACTCCACATGCACAGCAATGTTCATAGCAGCACTCTTTACAATAGCTAAGACATGAATGTACATTAACAGAAAAATGCATAAAGTGGTATGTACACACATTAGAACATTACTCAGCCATTAGAAAGCATGAAATAATGTCACTTGCAAATTATCATATTGAATGAAGTCAGACAGAGAAAGACAAATAGCATACGATGAATGGCACTTTTTGTGGAATATATTAAAAAATACAAAAAAATTTACTGACAGAAATAGTCGCATGTACATAGAAAACAAACTGTGGTTACCAGGGAAGAAAGGAGGAGTAGGCATAGATTAGGAGTCTGGGAGTAACAGATACACATCACTGCTTATAAAATAGATAAACAACAAAGACCTAATGTATAGCACAGGGAACAACATTCAGTTTCTAATAATGAGTTGTAATGGAAATGAACCTGAAAAAAATATATGTATATATATGTATGACTGAATCAATTATATATGTATGTGTGGTTATGTTATGTTATTGATCTCTTAAGTTCAAATATATTCCAATAACCTTGACTTTTAACCTCCTTTACCATGTTTTAGTTTTGATGTTATATTTTACCTGTTTTGTCTTGTGTGTCCCTTAACTCCTCATTATTGATATAGATGGCTTTACTACTTTTGCCTTTAAACTTCCTACTAGATTTATAAGTGATTGATCTACCTATCTTCACTGTATGTTTTCCTTTACCAATGAGGTTTACTTTTTAACCTTTTTCATATTTCCAATTGTGGCTTTTTCTTTTCTGCTTAGAAAACACTTTTAATATTTCTTATAAAGCTGTTTCTTTGGTGCTGAAATTTTTTAGCTTTTGCTTGTTTGTAAAACTATTTATCTCTCAAACTCAATAATAGCCTTGTCAGGTAGAGTATTCTTGGTTATTGTTTTTTTTTTCTTTCATCCCTTTGAATATTCCATGAATATATACACTCCCAGCACTGCACAAAATTCAGCTGATATCCATATGGGAGCTTTCTTGTATGTAACTATTTGTTTTTCTATTGCTGCTTTTAGGATTCTCTCTTTATCTTTAATTTTTGTCATTTTACTCATAGTGTGTCTTGGTGTAGAACTATGGATTTATCTCATTTGAAACTTTCTGTGCTTCCTGGACTTTGGTATCTACTTCCTTTCCTAGCTTAAGGATGCTTTCAGCTATGATTTCTTCAAATAATTTCTCTGCCCCTTTCTTTCACTATTCTCCTTTTGGGAAACCTGTACTGTTAATGTTAGTGTATTTGATGTTGTATCAGATGTCTCTTAAACTATCATCATTTTTGAAATTCTTTTTTTCTTTTTCCTATTCAGCTTGGATGATTTCCACTATTCTGTCTTCCATTTTGTTGATCCATTCTTCTGTATCATTTAATCTACTGTTGATAACTCCTAGCATATTTTTATTTCAGTTATTGTACTGTTTATATTTGTTTGGTTTTTTATATCTTCTGACACTTTGTTAAACTTTTCACTCTGTTCATCCATTCCCCTGTTTGTTGAACCACTTAATGACCATTACTTTGAACTCTTTATCAAGTAGATTACATAGCTTTATTTCATTTAGTTCTTTTTCTGAGTTTTATCTTCTTTTTGTTCGTTTGTAATATATTTCTCAGTCTCCCTATTTTGCCTAATTATCTATGTTTACTTCTATGCATTAGGTATATTAGTTATATTTCTCAACCTTGGAAAAGTAGCTTTATTTAGGAGACTTTTTTTTAGCTTAACAGGACACTCCTTTCTGATCACTAGAGCTAATATTCTCTAGGGGTGTCCCCTATATGGGATCCATGGGCTATTCTGCTGTAATGTGGTCAACTATTGTAGGTTTCCTGGTAACTGGGGCTGTCTCCTGTCCAGTTGGCTACTAAGCCCTGTATTGTGTGATTGTTGTCAGCCCTCTGGTGGGTGGGCCAGTTCTATGCACAGCTGACTGCATGGCCCAGAGCATCTGGGGCTTATACCAGCTGCCAATAGATTGTGCCAGGTCCAAGGGAAGTTTCTGAGGGGCTTGTCAGAGCCTGGGGCTGGTGTTGGCCTGTTGGCAGTATGCTGTGATATAGCTTGATGCTCAGTATGAGGTGTCCCAATAATGGTACCATCTGGCTTGGACTGGGTGAACACCCAGCACTAATAGGCCAGGAAAGAACTACAAATATTTCCTGCCATCTTATGGTAGAATAAGATCCTAGAAATGGTTACTGCCAACATCTGCATTCCTCCATTCCTAGAAGGAGTCTGAGTTGCTTTCTGTCTCTCTTGGAGTCTCTCCAAGATCAGCAAGTGGCTCTAAACTAGGATCTTTCCAAATTATTGCTTCTGTGTTTCATCTCAGAGCATGTGAGGTTTTGCATGCATCCTTTAAGAGAGACATTTTTATTTCCACAGCCCTCTAGGTCTCCCATATGCAAGCCCCAATGGTGTTAAAAACCAGACATTTAGGGGGTGCCCTTGAGCTTGGGAGTCTGTTGTGGAGCTCAGAACCCTCACTCTTTGGGGAGAATCTCTACAACTGTGATTATTTTTTTCATTTGTGGGTTGCTTACCAAGGGCTATGCATCTTGAATATACCATGTCTCTGTGCTTCTCTCTCGTCTCATTGTGATTCCTTTTTTATATATTTAGCTGTGAAAAATCTTTTCTACTAGTTTTCAGGTTATTCTCATTTACAGTTGTTATGCAAGTAGTTGTAATTTGTGGCTGCTTGTGGGAGGAGGTGGGCTCAAGTTTGTCTTACTTTTCCATCTTGGTCACTTCCTCTAATGCATCTATATTTTTTTCTTTAACAGTTGTTATTTTTCCCTTTTTCATTCAGGAATCTATGTGCTTCTGTGACAAATTATATTTCTTGGGTTTTGTATGTGTGTGTGTGTGTGTGTGTGTGTGTGTGTGTGTGTTTGGGTCTTTTTTTCCCCATGGATGATATCTTTCTTTTCAATCTGAACTTTTCTTTTGAAATGTTTTCTCTGTCTTGTTTTGATATTTTTATAAAATAACTTTGTGGCTTATTTTTGTCATATATATTTAACCAGCTCATTCAATTTGCCCAAATATAATATGGATACTTTTTACTTTTTCCACATCTACTTAACTGAGACTATTGATTAGTCCTCAACAAGTATTTTGAAGGTGTGCAATATTACCTTGTCTTCTATCTTTTCATCTCCTAAAACTCAACTAGAGGACCCATCTAGGACAGTAAAATTCATGATTTATAGGATTAGACTAAGCTGATTGTGTGTGTGTGTGTGTGTGTGTAATTTGATTAAAAGCTTGTTAGCACTCCTGAAATAGGTCTCATCAGGGTTTTCTATGGATTGGTCATTAAGATCTGTTCTAGCTCCCAGGGAAATGGATAGGGTCTCCTTACATAGGTGAAAGGGAAGAGACTCATCTGGTAATGGTAATAATGCAGTGGGATTGAGTGTCCCACAAACAGAGACAGTGACATCCAGGCTTTTGAATAATAAGGCTGGATACTTAAAAAGTCAAGCATTTGGGAGCTAGAAATGTTCCTTGCCCTTTAAAAGATCAGGAACTTGGCGGTTAATATATGATTGTATAGGGGCTCCCATAGTTAGTTTAAAACTTCCTCCAGGAGAATGGAGAGGGCCCCCAACAAAACACTAGTAGGATCCAGTCACTTGAAGAGATATACCATGGGTCATTGGGCTGGATTCAGCCATTGGATGATGACACCCAAGGCTAATCCACCCCTTTTATGAACACACAGCTTGAAAGGATCTGTGGGATCTGGAAGCCCCAATGATGGGGATCTCACTAGAAGGTTTTTTTTAACTCTTCCACTGCTTCTTGCTTGGAAGGACCCCACTGTAGAAGTACTGAGTCATCCTTACCCTTTAAATTTCCTTAGGTGTTAGGCTATAGACCCATAGTTAAGGAACCAAAGCCTACAGTAACCTATTATTCTGAGACATGCCTTGAGATATTTTTGGGTAGTGGGATTGGGGAGTAGTAAAATTCCATGAATTTCTTCAGGGGAAAGCTATGGTACCCAGGAGTGAGGATAATTACTAGATAAATTATCTCTTATTTGACCATCTTGGCCTTAGACCTAGAAACCCTGTATCCCTGCTCAGCCACGAAATTAAGAGTTCAAATTGCATGCTGAATGATCTGTTCTCCAATGGTGGAACTCATAAGGTGGTCATCCACATATTGGAGAATGGTCCCTTGTTCAAGCTGTAAGTTCTGTGAATCTTGAGCCAAAGCTTGCCCAAAGAGGTGAGGACTATCTCTAAATCCCTAGGGTAGCATTATCCAGGTTAATTAGTGTTTAATATCTATAGGGATAATCCTACTGAAAGGCAAATAAGTATTGAGAATGGGAACTAAGGGGGATACAGAAGAAAGAATCATTTAGATTGAAGGTAGTATAGCCATGGATCCCTGGAGTTCTGTTCCCTAGTAATGCATAGGGTTTGGAAGCACTGGATGAAAGGCACTACATCCTCATTTATGATTCTTAAAACTTGAATTAGTCTATAGGTCCCTTTCTTTCTTTCTTTCTTTCTTTCTTTCTTTCTTTCTTTCTTTCTTTCTTTCTTTCTGTCTTTCTGTCTTTCTGTCTTTCTGTCTTTCTGTCTTTCTGTCTTTCTTTCTTACTTAAACTGAAGCATAGTCAATTTCTGGTGTACAGAATAATAGTTCAGTCACACATATATAATGTATTCATTATCATATTCTTTTTCATTACAGGTTACTACAAGATATAGGATATAGTCCCCTGTGCTATACAGTATAAAACTGTTGTTTATCTATTTTACATATAGTAGTTATCTGTAAAACTTGAACTTCCACTTTATCCCTTCCCACCCACTGTATTCCTGGTAAACATAGGTTTGGTTCTTGTATTTGTGAGTCTGTGAATGTGTTTCTATTTTATAAATAAATTCATTTTTTTCTTCTCTCTCTCTTTTTTTTTTAGAGTCCACATATTAGTGATATCATATATTTTTCTTTCTTTTCCTGGCTTACTTCACTTACAATGACAATTTCCAGTCCCATCCATGCTGCTGTAAGTGTTTTTTGTCTGAGTAGTATTCCAATTTACATATATACCACAACTTCTTTATCCAGTTATCTGTTGGTGGACATTTAGGTTGTTTCCATGTCTTGGCTATTGTATATACTGCTGCTATAAACATTGTGGTGCATGTAGCTTTTCAAATTAAAATTCCCACTGGATATATGCTGAGGAGTGGGATTGCTGGATCATATGGTGAGACTATTTTTAGTTTTTTGAGGAATCTCCATACTGTATTTCATAACAGCTACAACAAACTAAATTCCCACCAACTGTAGAAGAGTTCTCTTTTCTCCACACTCACTCCAGCATTTATTATTTGTGGACTTACTAGTGATAGTCATTCTGACTGGTGTGAGGTAAGACCTGATTATAGTTTTGATTTGCAGTTCTATAGTAATTAGTGATACTGAGCAATTTCTCATTTGAGTATTGTCTACTTGTATGTCTGTATTGGAGAATTGCTGTTTTAGGTCTTCTGCCCATTTTTGAATGGTGTGGGAGTGGCAATATTCATATTCAGGAAAAAGATATTAAAACAAAGGTCATAAAGAAAGGTAAAAAAGGACAATACATAATAATTAAAGGAGAAATACAAGATGAGGATATTACACTTGTTAATATATATGCATCCAATATAGGAGCATCTAAATACATAAAAGAAAACTAAAAGACATAAAGAGAGAAATTGATGGGGATGCAATAATAGTAGTAGACATTAAAATCCCACTAACATCATTGGACAGGTCTTTGAGGCAGAAAGTCAATAAGGAAACAGAGATATTAAATGACAAAATAGAGCAGTTGGACTTGGTTGGGATTTTTAGGACACTACATCTTCAAAAAACAGAATATTCATTCTTTTCGAGTACTTACAGAACATTCTCCAAATAGATCATATATTCAGGCACAAAAGAAGGCTCAAAAATATAAAAGTATAGAAATTATTTTAATCTGCATCTGTGACAACAATGGCATGGAAATAGACATCAATCGCAGAAGAATAAATGAAAAAAGACCAGCATGGAGACTAAACAACATGTTACTAAAAAACCTGTGGGTCTAAAATGAAACTGAAGAAAAATTTTAAAAATACTTTGAGACAAATGACAAAGAAAACACAACCACTTAAAATCTATGGGATGCAGCAAAAGTAACCCTAAGATCTGGGAAGTTCATAGCAATATAAGTTGTCCTGAAAAACAAGAACAATTTCAAATAAACAACCTAAATTATAATCTAAAATAATTAGAAAAAGAAGAAAAAGAAAACCTAAAATCAGCAGTAGGAAAGAAATAATCAATATTAGGGAGAAAAAAAATAGAGATTTAAAAAATTAAAAAATTAATCAATCTATGGGTTGGTTTTTCAAAAGAGTTAACAAAGTTGGAAAACCTCTGGCCAGGTTCACTAAGAAGAAAAGAGAGCACACAAATAAACAATATGAGAAATCAAAATGGAGAGATTACAATCAACACCACAGAAATACAAAAAATCATGAGAGATTACTATGAACAACTATATGGCAATAAATTGGACAACTTAGAAGAAATGGACAAATATCTAGAAGCTCACAGTTCACCAAAACTGAATCAAAAAGAAGTAAATCACTTGAGCAGATCAACCACTAGAAGTGAAATAGAATCAGCAATAAAAAACAAAAAAACAAAAAACAAAAACCTCCCTGCAAACAGAAGTCCAGGATTGGAGTCCAGGTTCGGGTGGCTTCATAGGGAGTACTACCAAACATACAAAGAAAAGCTTATACCAATTCTTCTCAAATTCTTCCAAAAGATTAAAGAGGAGGGAATACTGCCAAACTACTTCTATGATACAACTATCACCCCAATACTAAAGCCAGATAAGACACTAACAAAAAAGGAAGCTAAAGGCCAATATTTTTAATGAACATGCATGCAAAAATCCTCAACAAAACATTAGCAAACAGAATCCAACAACACATAAAAAAGATCATACACCATGATTAGGTTGAGTTGATCCCAGGGACACAAGGATCATTCAACATATGCAAATCAATCAATATGATACACCATTTCAACTAGAGAAAGGACATAAACCACAAGATCATCTCAATAAATGAATAAAAAATATTTGATAATGTTCAACATCCATTCATGACAAAAAATCTCAACAAAATAGATATAGATGGACAATATCCCAACATAATAAAAGCTATTTATAAAAAATCTACAGCCAGAACAATACTAAATGGTGGAAAGCTGAAAGCCTTTTTGCTAAAATCTTAAACAAGATAAGAATGCCCACTCTCAGTATTTCTATTCAATATAGTATTGGAAGTCCAAGCCATAGAAATTAGACAAGAAAAAGAAATAAACTGTACAAATTGAAAGAGAATAAATAAAATATTCCTTATATGCTGATGACATGATACTATATATAGAAAAAAACACTAATAGCTCCACACAAAAGCTACTAGTGCTAATAAAAGAATTTCCCAAGGTAGCAGGATACAAGATTAACATAGATAAATCAGTGACTTTTTTTTTACATTAACAATGAAATACAAAAAAAAAAAAGGAAGCAAGGAAACAACCCCTTTTAAAATTGCATCAAAAAAAAAATACTTAGGAATAAATCTGCCCAAGGATGTAAAACAATTATATGTGGAAAACTCCATATCAGTGATTAAGAATATTGAAGATGAATTAAAGAAATGGAAAGATATTCCATGCTCTTGGATTGGAAGAATTTAAATGTTAAAATGACCATACTACCCAAAGCAATCTACAGATTTACTGTGGTCCATATCAAGTTACCCAGAACATTTTTCACAGAACTATAACAAATAATCCTAAAATTTATATGGAATCACAAAAGACTCAGAATTGTCAAAGCAATACTGAAGAAAAAATATTGATGCTTGAGGATAATCTTCCCGGACTTCAGAAATACTATAGAGCTACTGTAATCAAACAGCAAGGTATTGGTCAAAAACAGACATATGGACCAATGGAACAGAACAGAGAGCCCAGAAATAAATCCACAAACTTTTGGTCAATTAATCTTTGACAAAGGAGGCAAGAATATAAATGAAGTAAAGACAGTCTTCTCAGAAAATGGTGTTTGGAAAACTGGACAGCTGCATTAAAATCAATGAAGTTAGAATACTTCCTCACAACACAAACAAAAAATAAACTCAAAATGGTTTAAATAATTAAGCATAAGAAAAGACACTATGAACCTCTTAGAAGAAAACACAGGCAAAACATTATCTAACATACATCTCAGCAATGTCCTTCTAAGGTATTCTACCCAAGCAGTAGAAATAAAAACAAAATAAACAAATGGGATCTAATTAAACTTATAAGCTTTAGCATAGCAAAGGAAACCAAAAGGAAACTGATAGACAAGTTACAGAATGGAATAAAATATTTGCAAAATATGAGACTGAGAAGGGCTTAATTTCCAAAATATATAAACAGCTCATAAAGCTTAATAAGCAAAAAACAAACAATCCTATCCAAAAATGGGCAGAAGACATAAACACACAATTCTCCAATGAAGACATACAAATGACCAATAGGCCCATGAAAAAATGCTGAATATCACTAGTTATCAGAGAAATGCAAATCAAAACTATGAGGTATCACCTCACACCAGTCAGAATGGCCATCATTCAAAAGTCAATGAATGACAAATGCTGGAGAGGGTGTGGAGAAAAGGGAACCCTCCTACACGTTGGTGAGAATGTAGTTTAGTGAAGCCCTTATGGAAAACAGTATAGAGATTCCTCAAAAAAATAAAAATAGATTTACCATGTTATCCAGCAATTCCATTCTTGGGCATATATCCAGAGGGAACCTTAATGCACAAAGACACTTGCATTCCAATGTTCATAGCAGCACTATTTACAATAGCCAAGACATGGAAACAACCTAAATGTCCATCAACAGACGACTGGATAAAGAAGTTGTGGTAAATTTATACAATGGAATACAAAGAATAAAATAATGTCGTTTGCAGCAACATGGATGGACCTGGGGATTGTCATTCTAAGTGAAAGAAGCCAGAAAGAGAAAGAAAAATACCATATGATACTGCTAATATGTGGAATCTAAAACAAACAAAAAAAGACAGATGAACTTATTTATGAAATAAAAACAGACTTACAGACATAGAAAACAAACTTATGGTACAAGGACAGGGAGGGGGTGAGAAGGGATAAATTGGATGTTCAAGATTTGCAAATACTAACTAATATACATAAAACAGGTAAAGAATTTTATACTGTATACCACAGGGACCTACATTTAATATCTTGTAGTAACTTATGGTGAAAAATAATATAAAAATGAACGTATGAACATTCCTATATGAATAAAATATTTTGCTGTACACCAGAAATTGACACAAGATTGTAAACTGACTATAGTTCAATAAAAATACATAAAAGGAGAAGGAGAAACAGATCATTTGAACAGACCAATCACTAGAAGTGAAATAGAATCAGTAATATTCCCTGCAAACAAAATTTAGGACCCAATAGCTTCCCTGGGGAATTATATCAAACATACTAAGAAGAGCTCATACCAATTCTTCTCAAGCTCTTCCAAAAGTTTGAAAAGAAGGGAATACTTCCCAAATCAAACCATCATCACCCTGATACCAAAGCAAAAAATACTATCAAAAAAGAAAGCTATAGGCCAACATCATTGATGAACATAGACACAAAAATCCTTAACAAAATATTAGCAGACACAATCCAACAATACATAAAGAAGATTATACACCTTGATTAAGTTGGGTTCATCCCAAGGACGTAGGGATGTTTCAACATATACAAATCAATCAATGTGATACACCACATTAACAATAGAAAGGATAAAAATCACATGGTCATCTTAATGGATGTATAACAAACATTTGATAAAAATAAAATAAAATTTATGATAATAACTCTAACCAAAATGGGTATAGAGGGAACATACCTCAACATAATAAAAACTATTTATGACCAACCTACAGCCAGCATAATACTCAATGGTAAAAAGTTGAAAGCTGTCCTGCTAAAATCCAGAACAAACCAGAGATGTCCCCTCTCACCACTTCTATAAAATATAGTATTGGAAGTCCTAACCATAGCCATTAGACAAGAAAAAGAAACCAAAGGGATCCAAATTGAAAGAGAAGAGTAAAATTGTCACTATAGGTAAATGACAAAATAATATATATTGAAGACCCTAAACATGCCATACAAAAAAACTAGAGCTGATAAAATAATTCAGCAAGGCAGCAGGATACAAGATTAACATACATAAATCAGTTGCATTTCTTTATACTAACAATGAAATATCAGAAAAAAAGAAAGTAAAGAAAAAAATCCCTTTTAAAATTGCATGCAAAACAAAAGGCAATTAATTAGGAAAAATATGACTAAAGATATAAAAAACTTATATGTGGAGAACTACAAACACTGACTAAGGAAATTAAAGGTGACTTAAAGAAATAGGAAGATATCACATATTCTTGGATTGGAAGAATTTATATTGTTAAAATGGCCATACCGGCCAAAGCAATCTACAGATTAAACGTAATCCTTGTCAAATTTCCCAGGACATTTTTCACAGTACTAAAACAAATAATCCTAAAATTTATATGAAATCACAAAAGACCCACAACTGTCAAAGCAATACTGAAGGAAAAGAATGATGCTGGAGGAAAAAACCTTCTAGACATCAGACAATACTATAGAGATACAGTAATCAAAAGAGCATGGTATTGGTATAGTTATAAATATATGGATCATTGGAACAGAATAGAGTCCAGAATTAATCCCACAAACTTTTGGTTAATTAATTTTTGACAAAGGAGGCAAGAACATTCAATGAAGTAACGAAAATCTCTTCAGCAAATGGTTTTGAGAAAACCGGACAGCTGCATGTAAATAAATGAAGTTAGAATACTCCCTCATAACAAACACAAAATTAATCTCAAAATGGCTTAAAGACTTAAACATAAGGCAAGACACTTTAAACCTCTTAGAAGAAAACAGACAAATAATCTGACATAAATCTTAGCAATGTTCTCCTAGGGTAGCCTACCCAGGCAACAGAAATTAAAGCAAAAATAAACAGATGGATCTTAATTAAACTTACAAGCTTTTACACAGCAAAGTAAACCATAATCAAAACAGAAAGACAACCAACAGAATGGGAGAAAATATTTGCAAAAGATGAAACTGACAAGGGCTTAAGTTTCCATTCTTCTTAATGACTGGAAGGATACCCGTGTTGCAGGAGGAGTTAATAGGAATCAGAAGTCCTCACTGTAATTAGAAATTATTAGTTGAAGGTCAATTTTATTTTCCCAAGCCTCTGTGTTAAGAGAGTTCTCTTCTTCCCTAGAGAACATTATAAGTTGTAGACAAGTGAATGTTTGGGGGTTTTCTCCCAGGACAACTAGGGTTCCCAATTTGTAAAGAATATCTTGGCCTAAAAGTGGGCTAGGACACTCCAGCTTAACATAAGAAAGAATGTGTAAATGACCATTCATCCTATAAGCAACAAATGGGGGTGAGTAAAAAAATTTAGATTTGGTTTACTTGTGACTCCCATGACAGTGGAGGATCTAGAAAGGAAGTGTCCAGAGAAGGAAATAAGGACAGAGTAGGTTGCTCCAGTATCCAAAAGGAATGTTACTGCCCTATCTCCCACATCCATTTGTACCTGAGGCTTCAGCCCAGTAATGAAGATCTCTTGTGTTGGGACCAACTAGTGGGTGCTTCTTCAGTCCTAAAAAACCATCTTCAGATTGCAGCCCGGTTCTCCACTGTAAGTCTTTTTGTTCAAGGAATAGATGGCTGCCCAATAACCTTGCTTGTTACACCAAAAACAGGCAGATTTTGGAGGTTTGTCCTTGTTGGGACATTCCTTGGCCCAGTGACCAGGTAGGCAGAGGAGGTTGCATTTATCATCAGGTTTGCCTCAGGCTTCTGGGGCTCAAGGACTTAGGCATAGTGGCTGCCATTGAAGGGCTGCAATGATTTGGGCATGAATGGCCTCCTTCTTTCTTTTCTCTTCCTGATAGTTGGCCTCTTGCCCCTGATCTTGATTATAGAAAACCATGGCAATGATGGTCAGCATTTCATCAGAGGTTACCACAGATTCCTCAACAACTTTTTGGAGTTTTTGCCTAGTATCAGGGGGTAACTGGGTGAGAAATTTGTCCTTTAAGATGTTTTGTCCCTCATATGAGCTAATGTGCAAATTAGTATACTTAGTGAGTGCCTCCTAGAGCCATTCTAAAAAGGCATTGGAGTTTTCTCCAGGCTCCTGACTAACAGCTAACACCTTAGAATAACTGATAACTTCTGTCAGGCTGCCTGGATTCCTGCCTTAATACAGATCAAAAAATGATCCATTTCCCACTTCTGATTAAGCTCATTATAGTCCCATCTGGGCGCCATTGGAGGAAAAGCTGTTTCTCCCAATTATGGGCTGTGCTTCCTCACAAGGAAGTTGGTACTGTGGCTAAGCAACATTATAGAGGAATATAAGCATTTTTCTTTTTAGAGTTTGTAAATCAAAATGGTCCCAGTTAGCCAAGATGCAGCCCAAAGGAGTCCCAGCAAAGAGAAAGCAAGGGCAAGTTATGGGGGAAGAGGGGCTTTCAGAAGTCAGTATCTGAGGTGAAAGCCCAGAGGCTGTAGCCTGACATCTCAGTCTT
Source organism: Camelus dromedarius (assembly GCF_036321535.1). NCBI lineage: Eukaryota > Metazoa > Chordata > Mammalia > Artiodactyla > Camelidae > Camelus > Camelus dromedarius. Next base: position 37,132,675 of record NC_087448.1, read on the forward strand.
CTGCCTATAACCAGTAATACCCTGAAGCCATGGGTCAAAGAGAGCTTGGCTTCCTAGGGTCATTTGGTCCAAAGTGGGAGGATCCAGTGAACAAGCCTCCACTCTAGAAGGGGAAAGTGGCCACAGTCTTATCGTGAGCTGAGAAACTCCATGGTCTGATTGGAGTGATATACTTTTAGCTTAGCACATGGTTGATCACTCAGAAGCAAGAAATCTGCTTGACTAGGATAGCCAGAGAGAGGAAGAATGAGATAAGGAAACAAATTTGAATTTGAGATTCCATTCAGAGGTTCCCAAATGGGGAAGGCAGCAGGAAATGAGAGCTTGTGCTAAAACTCCAGCAGCTGAATTTTCTAAGGCAGAGATGTTTCCTTGCCTGAGCAAGTGTCCCTGGAGGGATATGAAGCCAATAAGGAGTCAGATACATTGCAGCCCATGACTACCATCCATAGTGGTGCCTCCTGGAAAAGGGCTCCAGGGATGATATCACTCAAGTCATGCACAAAGGAGGTGGCCAAATACTTGTTGGGTGGTGAATGAGGCAAACAAGGTGCAGTCACAAGAGTTCCTTAGGCATCATAGATCAAGATACTGGTAACAAGGACATGGCCTCAGCTGCATTAGGATGCCAAGGAGGGCTCCCCATTATAAAGAGTAAGTTAATAGCCCAAGAGGAAACCACACTTGTCAGAGCCATAGGACCTTGTGGTAGCTAGTGGGAAGAAGGAAGTTTAGAGGCTGAAGGAGGATATTTTTCCAGAGAACCTCACCACAGAGGTCAGAAAGTAAAAGCAAGGATCCCCAGTGGAAGAAAGAGATTAGTATAAAAAAGTCACAGCAATGAGATTGGGTGTGGCCAGGGTGAATGTTTTTCCCTAAAGTGTCCTTAGGCAAAGGACCTGGGTTTACTTGAAAAGATCCAAGAAAGTCTTTGTTGGAAGTCCCAGCACTTGAAAAGTTGTGGGGGAGTAAGAATTATACAGTAGATAGAACAGAAGTGGCATGTGTGACCTGAGAAGTAACAGAAATTACATGGTGTCTGTTAAGTTAGACAGCAAAGAAATTCGTGGTCTGTAGGAGAAAGAGCGGTTATGGATAGAGCATAGAAAAATCAAATACTCCTGCATACTTACAGAGGTAATCAGTGATCTGAGTTTGCTGTGGTTCTAGTGTGGCCATGCCCTGTGCTACCTGGACATCCTTCTGTGACTCATGAGTGTAGGGTGGGGAGGAGGTGAAGCTGTGCTTCCCTGTCCTCATTCAGGTTCTGGCATGGGGTCCTGGCTTGGCTTCCTGCCACCAGCCCAGCCCCACCTGGAATAGTCAGAGCAGCCATCATGTGTGTGACCCCAGGAGCAGGAGATCTGATCAACTAGGATGACAAGAGGAAGGGAAAGCAAGATAGAGAGAAGAGACAAGGTTAAATTCACAGCACCAAAGATATTACCCCAAAAGGGGAAGGGAAAAAACCCATTTCATGTCATGTTCAAAAGATAAGATTTCAAATAGTAGATGGAGAGTTGTGCAGAGTAAGATTTTAAAGGATTTATTTAGGAAAAGAAAAGTACACCTCAAAAACAAGAGGCAGTCTGTTCCAAGGGAGGAAAAGTGTCAGTCTGTGTCCCTTCTCTTACACTCTCACTTAAAAATGGTTTTTTTATTGAGCGATGACTCTTGCTCCAGGGAATGGTTAGTCATGTTTGTCCTCTTTGTGCTTATCTTACCCATGATGCAAACAGAAAAACCCATGGAGGGCCTAAACCACAGTGTTAATTACATTACAGTGAGCACTATGTCATGTCCACTTAGGTCCTTCTTACTACTGCCCAGTTGAAGCTGTTGGGTTTCAACTCATTTAGAAGAAATAGTTGGCACTCATTTAGAAGAAAAGCCCCTTTATGCTGGAGGCAGATATAATGCCATCTTTCAGATAGTCTTCTGTCCCCTCCACCTAGCTGCTTGGTGCCCTCACTTATCTAACTACCTAACAATTTTACTTTTGTCCATTTTATTAATATAATTTTTGTGTTTCATTTAACTTCTTGTATCCATCTGATGATTAAAGTATATGCTGAGACAAAGGTCTAAGCAGATTTTCACTTAAAAAATTAGCCTTTTAATCTAGCTTTTTTGGGCATCTTTTCCTATTGATTTGAGAGTACATGTTTTTCCTATGCCAAAGTATCATATATTGTATAATGTGGTCTGCCTATATTACATTGATTTAACTGTTATGCTATTTAAACGCTTATGTTATATTGATTTATATGATTTAAAAAACATACAAAGTACACAAATTCACTATAAAATGAATGATTTTACTGATAATGAATAAAGCTTATTAGAGATGGTATGTTAATTATACCATATTTACAGTGGGACTGTGCATTATTATATTTTAGCATTTTAAATCAATATTTTTACTCTGTAAGGAAAAGCACTTCCAGAATGATGTCATATATGGTGTATTATGGTCTATTACATCTATCATTGATTATAATATGTTTCACTATTTATTAGACAAAATTCATGTGTTTTGAAAAAAATTATCTATTCTAGTGTAATTTTTTAGATGGTATTAGAGTTACATTGTAAACCTGAAACATATTAATTTGTAAAGAACTCAATATTACACAAATTCAGATTAAAAGGATTAAGGAATACAGGTATTTGGGGCAAAAGATTTCAAGCAGAAGAGATACCAAAAGAGATTAAGGTGAAAAAATGACTAGAATATTTCAAAAGAAAAATTAAAAATGACAAAGTAGCTGGTATGGAGTAAATGAAGGGGGACCCTAGAGGGTTGTAATGATACAAAACTAAGAGTTGCAGGCATGAAAGGACCTTATTTTCTAGTAAAAATGAGTTATCATAGATATTTCTTAATTAGAGTGAAGTAAAACAGTAATGATAAAGAGAAGGAAAAAATGCAGAAGCCGTGTCTTTATTGGCATCTTGTGCAGAAGAAGTGAGTTTAACCTAGCAGGAAGCAAAGATATTTCATCCATGATATCGGAGGAAAAAAAAAAAGTTATGGGAGCAGATTGAGATAGCAAAGTAGTAATGAGAATTTGTAGAAATTAATTTCCAATTGTTTCAATTTTCTCACTAAATTAGGTATAATTGTCATCAGCTATGAGTGAGTATGAGAACATGTAGGAAGTTGGAGAGAGGGAGAGAAAAGTTCAATTATTTTCTAAGAAAGTGGAAGACAGACTGGACCAATGCTTATAAGCTAAGAATAAAGTGGTATATTTTTATGCCTCGTTAATATGTGTTCAAAACTTTATCTATGTGGGTGAAAAATGTTACCTGCTATAAAAATAAATAAAGGAAGTTGAGGACATCAAGCCAGTAGCCACTACAGCTACCTCTAACTGTGTACTCTAAATGTATTCAGAGTGGAAAAACAAAAACAAAAAACCAAGATACTGGTTTTATACAGCTAAGGTACATATTTAAAAAATGAATTCAATAAACCCAGATTCTTGCATCTTGCCATATATAGAAATGTGCTTAATTCATTAACTTGAGATGTCTGTTTTTCTTCAATTAACTGTAATCTTTTGATGCTATGACTACCTGATTTTTGTTGCAAAACTCCTTTATATCCTGGGTCCTCCAATTACATCTTCAAAACAGTCCCTCAGAGCTATCTAAGAGGCTGCCTCCTGGGCTGGGGTCCTCAGAGTCTGCTGAACTAAACATAATTCTCAAATTTTAGGTTGTGTGCTTTTCTTTTTTTCCAGTCAACATGTACCAGGTAATAGCACCAAAAATCTCTTGTAAATAGTCTATTGTTTTCCTGTGTTGGTTTGTTTGGCTTGGTTTTGATACCAGATCAAAAAATAAATTTGGTAGTTTTCTATTTGATATATATTCTTAAATACACTTTAAGAGCATGGACATTTTTTCTCATTAGAAAGTTTGAAAGACAACATTGAAAGAATCATCTCCACAGGGACATTTATGGAAGTAACATATTTTCAATATTTAAATGTAACGGTTTCCTCAGGTTTTCTCTTTCATCAATAACATATTTTGGAAAATTATACATGCATTTTTTACTACAGAATATAATATATCTTTTACTTAAATATAATAAATAAAATATTTTATCTCAAGTTCTGATTCATTCTCCAGTGTTATCTTTATGAACCAAGCCATTTTTCTTTGAAATAAAGCCCAAAATTAAAATATATTAGTATTGATTAATACAATATCCAAATGTACTTAATTTTTTTGAAAATAAATAATCCAGTGAACACTACATGTATACTCAGATACTTTGCCTCTTTATAATTTTACCCCATTCTGCCAAGAATGAGACAACATATAAAAACTAACCCTGGATGTGTTATTAAATAAGGAAAGTTTTGACACTTTCATGACAGTTCTTTAAATCCTTTCATCAAATAAACCCACCTAGAATAAGTATTTTATGCCCTTCAAAGCATAAGTGAATTAACAGATTTTTACATTCTGCCGTACCTGATCACAAAAAAAAATATAGAACTGTAACTATTTTTTGGTTTTATATATTTAAACCTAACCATTAATGCAATTTTGAAGCAAAGCAATAAAGCAAAAAATAAAAAATAGCAGGACCTGTTAGAAAGGTTATAGGGAAACTTGATTTAAAAAAAAGAGTAAGTAGGGGAAGAGAGAAGATGGAGGAATAGAAGGACACTCGTAGCTCACACTCTCCCACAAATACACCAAGATTCACATCCACAGACCCACTCAGCCAACAAGAGCACCTGCAGAACTCCTATAGAACATCACCCTCTTCAAAAGATAGAGACGCCAAAAATCTGGTAGGAGAAAAGGAAAAAAGAAAGAAGAAAAGACAAAGCAGAGCAGGGTCCCACAGGGAGGGATCAGCAAAGGAGGACTGGCGCTCATTCGCTGGGTTCCCCCTCTATACTTAGAGGCCAGCAGGACAGAGGGGGAGCCTCTGAGGTTCCGATCTGTACACAGCAGCCTTTGATGGACAGAACTAAGTTAAATGAGCAAAGAGGGTCCCCGCAACTCCCAGCCCGAGACGCGGGCTGGCAGGTTGGGGCAGGGCCAGGCTGCCGAGCTGAGTGGAGAACTGGGGTAGCTGCATTGAGGCAGCCCCAGGGGACTGCAGGGGACTGTGCTCTGTGGCTGTGGGTGCACAGAGCAAAACAACCTGGGCCCTCCATAAAACAACACATATCGTAATCAAGATGGCCAGAGACAAGGATAAATGATTATAAAGTCATCAAGAGAAAAGCAAAGGGTAAGTTACAAGGGAACCCCATAAGGCTATCAGCTGATTTCTCTACACAAACACTACAGGCCAGAAGGGAGTGGAAATATATATTCAAAATCCTGAATGAGAGAAAGATGCAGCCTAGGATATTTTATCTAGCAAGGCTAACCATTAGGATAGAAGGAGAGAGAAAGAATTTTACAGACAACAAAAAGGCTGCAGAAGTTTAGCAACACTAAACCTATGCTAAAAGAAATATTGAAAAGTCTACTCTAAATAGAAAAGCAGCATGATGCTACAGAAATGAGAAACTCACAACTGGAAAGGTGATAACTCATGAATTACAAATAACATAAACACGAAATTATAAATGAAGACATACAAATCATTAAGAGTGGGAGAGGGAGACAGGGAAATATAGAAATTTTTTTTCTTTTTTAAATTTTTTGTTCCCGGTAGGATGGGTTTGAGATCTTGTTACTATCAGTTTAATACAAATACAAACAGTTTAGTAACCACAAGCCAAAAACTTACAAGGGAGTCACAAAAAATAAATAAAATCCATGATAACACAAAGGAAAATTACCAAACCACAAAAGGAAGAAGAAAGGAACAAAGAGGATATACCAATTCAACTGCAAAGATAAGTTCAAAATGGCAGTAAGCACACATCTATCATTAATTACTGTAAATGTTAATGGACTAAATGCTCCAGTCAAAAGACATAGAGTGGCAGACTGTATAATAAAGCAAGAACCTTCAATATGCTGCATACAAGAGACCCAATTCAGGTAGAAGGACACATACAGATTGAGAGTGAAAGAATAGAAAAGGATATTCCATGCAAATGGAAAACACAAAAAAGCAGGTGTTGCAGTGCTAATTTCAGACAAAATAGACTTTAAAACAAAGGCCATAAAGAAGGACATTTTATAATGATTAAAGGAGTGATACAAGATGAGGATATTGCACTCATTAATATATATGCATGCAATATAGGAACACCTAAGTACATAGAAAAATTACTAACACAGATAAAGGGAGATATTGATGGGAATACAATCATAGTTGGAGATTTTAACAGCACATTAACATCACTACACAGATCTTCCAGACAGAAAATAAATAAGGCAACAGAGAAATGAAATGATACAATAGAAAAATTAGATTTGGTGGATATTTTCAGAGCATTACACCACCAAAAAATAGGATATACATTCTTTTCAAGTGCACATGGAACATTTTCCAAGATTGATCGTGTATTTGGGCACAAAAGAAACCTCAACAATTTTAAGAAGATAGAAATTATCTCAAGCATCTTTACTGAACATAATGCCATGAAACTAGAAATCAACAACAGAGAAATAAAGGAGAAAAAAAGGAAAGCATAGAGATTAAACAATATGCTATTAAAAAAAACAATGGGTCAATAAGGAACTCAAATTTGAAATTAAAAAATACCTTGAGACAAATGACAATGAAAGCACAACCACTCAAAAACTATGGGACATAGCAAAGGCAGTGCTAAGAGGGAAGTTTATAGCGATACAGGCCTTCCTCAAAAAAGAACAATCTCAAATAAAGAATTTAACCCACCAGCCTAGTGAATTAGGAAAAGAAGAACAAAAAGCCCCAAAACACAGCAGAGGGACAGAAATTATAAAGATTAGGGAGGAAATAAATACGATAGAGATTAACAAGATCATAGAAAAAATCAACCAAACAAAAAGCTGATTTTTGAAAAAGTAAATAAAATCGACAAACCTCTGGCCAAACTCACAAAGAAGAAAAAAGAGAGAGCATAAATTAGCAAAAAAAGAAAGGAGAATGGAGAAATTACATCAAATAAAATAGAAATACAGAATATCACATGACAATAGTATGAAAAACTATATGGAACCAAACTGGATAACCTAGAGGAGATGCATAAGTTTCTGGAAACATTCTGTCCACCAAGACTGAATCAAGAAGAATCTGACCACTTGAACAACCCAATCACTAGAAATGAAACAAATAGCAATTAAAAACCTTCCTACAAATAAAAGTCCAGGACCACACTGCTTCACCAGGGAATTCTCCTAAACATACAAATAAGAACTCATACCAGTCCTTCTCAAACTCTTCCAGAATATTACTAGGGAGGGAATATTCCCAAACTCATTCTATGAAGCGACCATCACCCTGATACCAAAACCAGGCAAAGACACTATCAAAAAAGAGAATTATAGGCCAATAACACTGATGAATATAGATGCCAAAATCCTCACCAAAATTTTAGCAAATAGAATCCAACAACACATAAAAAAGATTATACATCATGGCCAAGTGGGATTCATCCCAGTGACACAAGGGTGGTTCAATATATGCAAATCAATCAATGTAATATATCACTTCAACAAGAGAAAGGACAAAAACTACATGATCATCTCAATAGATGCAGAAAAAGCATTTGATAAAATTCAACACCCATTTACAATAAAAAATCTCACCAAAGTGGGTATAGAGGGAACATATTTCAACATCATAAAAGCTATATATGACAAACCTACAGCCAGCATAGTACTCAACAGTGAAAAACTCAAAAGCTTCCCATTAAAATCTGGAACAAGACAAGGATGCCCACTATCACCACTCCTATTCAACATAGTCCTGGAAGTCCTAGCCACAGCAATCAGGCAAGAGAGATAAAAAAATGGGATCCAAATTGAAAAAAAAGAGGTAAAAGTGTCATTATATGCCAACCACATGTTACTATATATAGAAAACCCTGAAAGGTCCACACAAAAACTACTAGGGCAGATCAAAGAATTCAGCAAGGTAACAGGTTACAAGATTCATGTTCAAAAATCAGTTGCATTTCTTTACACTAGTGATGAATCAACAGAAAAAGGTAAAGAAACAATCCCCTTTAAAATACCACCCAAAGTAATAAAATATCAGGGAATAAATCTAACCAAGGAGGTGAAAGAATTATACACAGAAAACTATAAACCATTGATGAAGGAAATTAAAGAAGACTTTAAAAAATGGAAAGATATTGCATGCTTTTGGACTGGAAGAATCAATATTGTTAAAATGATCACACTGCCCAAGGCAATCTACAGATTTAATGCATCCTTATCAAATTACCTAGGACATATTTCACAGAACTAGAACAAATCATAATAAAATTTATGTGGAACCATCAAAGACCTAGAATTGCCATAGCTTTATTGAAGAGAAAGAAAGAGTCTGGAGGAATAACTCTCCCAGACTTTAGACAATACTATCGAGCTACAGTCATAAAGACAGCATGGTATTGGTACAAAAACAGACATATAGACCAATGGAACAGAAGAGAGAGTCCAGAAATGAACGCAAAAACTTTGGGTCAACTAATCTTCGAGAAAGGAGGCAAGAGTATACAACGGAATAAGGACAATCTCTTCAGCAAATGGTGTTGGGAAAACTGGACAGCAGTATTTAAAGCAATGAAGCTAGAACACTCCTTTACACCATACACAAAAATAAACTCAAAGTGGATCAAAGACTTATACATAAGATAAGATACAATAAACCTCCTAGAGAAAACTATAGGCAAAATAGTATCTGACATTCATCTCAAAACTTTACTCCTAGAAGAAATAAAAACAAGAATAAACAAATGTGACCTAATGATACTTACAAGCTTCTGCACAGCAAAGGAAACCATAAGTAAAACAAAAAGACAACCTACAGAATGGGAGAAAATTTTTGCAAAGAAAACTGACAAAGGCTTGAACTCCAGAATATAGAAGCAGCTCATATGACTCAATAAGAAGAAAATAAACAACCCAGTCCAAAAATGAGCAGAAGACCTAAACAAACAATTCTCCAAGGAAGACAAACAAATGATTAATAGTCACATGAAAAATTGCTTAGTATCACTAATTATCAGAGAAATGCAAATCAAAACTGCAATGAGATATCAACTCACACCAGTCAGAATGGCCATCATTTAGAAGTCCACAAATTACAAATGCTGGAGTGGCTGTGGAGAAAAGGGAACACTGCTACACTGCTGGTGGGAATGCAGTTTGGTACAACCACTGTGGAAAACAGTATGGAGATTCCTCAAAAGACTAGGAATAGACTTACCATAGGACCCAGGAATCCTGCTCCAGGGAATATATCCAGATGGAACCCTACTTCAGGATGACACCTGCACCCCAATGTTCATAGCATCTTTATTTACAATAGCCAAGACATGGAAACAGCCTAAATGTCCATCAACAGATGACTGGATAAAGAAGATGTGGTATATTTATACAATTGAATACTACTCAGCCATAAAATCCGATTATCATAATGTCATTTGAAGTAACATGGATGCTCCTGGAGAATGTCATTCTAAGTGAAGTAAGCCAGAAAGAGAAAGAAAAATACCATACGAGATTGCTCATATGTGGAATCAAAAAAAAAAAAGCATAAATACAGAACAGAAATATACTTATAGACATAGAATACAGACTTGTGGTAGCCAAAGGGGTGCGGGGTGGGAAGAGATAGACTAGGATTTCAAAATTGTAGAATAGATAAACAAGATTATCCTGTATAAAACAGGAAAATATATACAAGATCTTATGGTAGCTCACAGAGAAAGTAATGTGATAATGAATATATGTATACGTGCATGTATAATTGAAAAAGTGTGCTCTTCACCGGAATTTGACACAACATTGTAAAATGATTATAAATCAATAAAAAACGTTAAAAAATAAATAAATAATAGTAAATTACATTTCCATGCTAATTACCATTTAATGACTTAAACTTATATACAGTGATACTCTCATTAACTCTATGAAAATATAAATTTAGATTTTATGTGTTCTGATAAATGAATACAACTTAGTAGTCATATTACCTTTAAATGCTAACTTCTCCTCATTAAACTTTCACTCAAAAGATGTCTTTCAGTAATAGAGCCATTTGATACACTCTATGTATTCTTTTAAAAAATTATAAGATTATAATATAAAGAATGCATAACATTGAGACCTAGCACAAGATAATGTTTATTTATTGTTTCAGGAAAAATCCTGTAATATTATTGATATATTTTTAAATAGAATTTTTTTAAAAGGTTGAATATCATGGTAATTTGTTTCCTTATTTTCCTGCACCCTTTCATCTACATGCTTTTATCTATCTGTCTGTCTATCTATCTACCTACCTATCTATCTATTTTTGCCTATTATTCCCCCCAGCAGCCTTACTGTTCAAGGATAAGAACATTATTTGTCATTTGAAAAAAAATACTTTACATCAATTTTCACACAACTAGTTTCATGTTTAATGTGCTTAGATTTGGAAATAATATGTTTATCTTAGTAGTAATAAAGAGTAACAAAAGATATTATTGAATGTACCTGTAACAATACCACAAACTGTAGGCAGGATGGTCATTTTAAACAACATTGAAACATGAGTAGAATTTGAATATTACAAAGGAAATAGGTATATTCCAAAAAGTGGACACAAAATGTTAAAACTCTAGCAGTGGAAATTTCAAGTGGCATATACATGAAAAACTGTGCATATGAGAATAACTTTGGTGGAAATTTATATTGTGAATGAAAAAAGACAATATTGAATCTAATAATATGGGAGAGAATGTATTATGTATTAAATGTTGGACAGAGTTTTATTTTATTCTGTAATAAGTGATTTAAGTGTTCAAAATATTTATTTGAGAAATAAAATCAGAATAAAATTATATTTTAATAAAATGATTTTGTTCTTTTTTGTGATGAATGTTTTACAGCACTAGTTTTCATAAAAAAAACAAATCTCTATACTTCACCTGTGTAGCTGTGTCCTTCAGTGGGAAGCAAATAAAGTGACTGATATGATGCACATATAAGTTTTAAATATCTAGCTAAGTGAGGGTAATTAGAACTTTCTTTACAATGTGTTAATTATGACATTAAGTGTATACATTGCCTGGAAATTTTGGCGAAAAAACATAAATAACTTTATTCAACATACGTGGTATATTACCTAGGGACAATGAGATAAATGAATTACAGAACATCAAAATGCTGTGCAAGTGCAAATTAAGCATTTTTGATGGGCTTAGAATATAAGCTAATTTTAAATTTTAAATAAATATATTGACCCATTGTTATGCTAAAATTTTATGTGTCAACTTAGCTAAGCAATTGCCAGGGACTGAATGTTTGTACCTCCCCCAAATCCATATTTTGAAACCCAATGCCCAATGTGAGGGTATTTGTATGGAGGACTATTGGCAGGTGATTAGGTTATGAGGTAGAGCCTCCTGAATGAGATTTGCATCCTTATAAAGAAGGTTTCAGAGGGAGCCCACATTCCCCCACTATGTGAGAAAACAGCAAAAAAAAAAAAAAAAAAGTCCTTTATGAATCAGGCAGCAGACTCTTACTAGACACCTAATCTACCAGAATCTAGCAGAACCTTGATCTTAGACTTTCCATCCTCCAGAACTGTGAGAAATAAATTTCTGTTGTTTATGAGCTATCTCAACTATGTCATTCTATCACAGCAGCTAGAAAAGAGAAAGATAGCCATAGTACCCAGTTATTTGTTTAAACACTGATGCTTTATAATTAGTTGTCTTTAAATGAAGAACATTAAACGGGTAATAGTAGCTGGGCCTCATTCAATCAGGTGAAGGCTTTAAGATGCAAAGATTGAGTTTTCCCAGAAAAAAAGAAAATTTTGCATCAACTTTGTAACATAGAAATTCTGACTGAATTTTAATACTGTCAATCTGCCCTTAAACTTTTGTGGCCCCCATCCCCACAATTATTTGAGCCAATTCTTTAGAATACACCTCTTTGCACACACACACACATACAAATAAACACTCCTAATATCCTATTGGTTACATTTCTCTGGAGAATACTAATACATCTGTGTTCACCTAAATTAAAATTAAATTAAATTAAATTAAATTAAAATTTAATTAAAATGTTACTTTAAAATAATCTGGAAGAGTTTGAGAAGAACTGGTATGAGTTCTTCTATATATGTTTGGTAGAATTCCCCAGTGAAGCCATCTGGTCCTGGACTTTTATTTGTAGGGAGGTTTTTTGTTGCTAATTCGATTTCATTTCTAGTGATCAGTTTGTTCAAGTGGTCAGTTTCTTGGTTTTGTCTTGGTGGGTTGTATGTTTCCAGAAACTTGTCCATCTCCTCTAGGTTATCCATTTTGGTTCGTTACAGTTTTTCATAAAATACTCATATGAGAATCTGTATTTCTATGTTATTTGTTGAAATTTCTCCATTTTCCTTTTTATTTTGCTTATTTGTGTTCTCTCTTTTTTCTTCTTTGTGAGTATGGCCAGAGGTTTGTTGATTTTATTTACTTTTTCAAAACACCAGCTTTTGATTTGATTGATTTTTTCTATTTTTTTAAATCTCTATTTTATTTATTTCCTCCCTGATCTTTATTATTTCATTCCTTCTGCTGACTTTTGGGTTTTGTTGTTGTTGTTGTTGTTGTTGTTGTTGTTTTTCTCTTCCTTTTCTAATTCTTTTACCTGGTGGGTTTGACTGTTTATTTGAGATTGTTCTTTTTTGAGGAAGGCCTGTATTTTTATAAACTTCCCTCTTAGCACTGCCTTTGTTGCCTCCCATGTTTTGTGTCATTGTGTTTCCATTTTAGTTTGTCTCAAGGTATTTTTTAATTTAACTTTGATTTCATCATTGACCCATTGGTTTTTTAATAGCATTTTATTTAATCTGCATGCTTTCCTTTTTTCCTCCTTTATTTCTCTGTTGTTGATTTCTACTTTAATGGCTTTGTGGTCAGTACAGATGCTTGAGATAATTTCTATATTCTTAAAATTGTTGAGACTTCTTCTGTGCCCAAGTACATGATCAATCCTAGAAAATATTCCATGTACACTTGAAAAGAATGTATATCCTATTTTGGGGGGATGTAATGCTCTGAAAATATCCACCAAATCTAATTTTTCTATTGTATCATTTCATTTATCTGTTGCCTTATTTATTTTCTGTCTCAAAGACCTGTCTAGTGATATTAATGTGGTGTTAAAATTTCCAACTATGATTGTGTTCCCATCAATATCCCCCTGTATTTCTGTTAGTAATTGTTTTATGTACTTAGGTGCTCCTACATTGGGTGCACATATATTAACAAGTGTCCTCATTGTGGAGATTCTTCAAAAGACTAGGAATAGACTTACCATATGACCCAGGAATCCCACTCCTGGTCATATATCCAGAAGGAACCCTACTTCAAAATGACACTTGCACCCCAATGTTCATAGCAGCACTATTTACAGTAGCCAAGACACTGAAACAGCCTAAATGTCCATCAACAGATGATTGGATAAAGAAGATGTGGTATATTTATACAATGAAATACTATTCAGCCATAAAAACTGACAACATAACACCATTTGCAGCAACATGAATGTTCCTAGAGAATGTCATTCTAAGTAAAGTAAGACAGAAAGAGAAATAAAAATGTCATATGAGAATGCTGATGTGTGGAATCTTAAAACAAAGAAAAAAGAACATAAATACAAAACAGAAACAGACCCATAGACATAGTATACAAACTTGTGGTTGCCAAGGGTTTGGGGGGTGAGAAGGGACAAATTGGGATTTCCAAATTTGTAGATTCTGACAGGCATATGCAGAAAAGGTAAACAAGATTACACTGTATAGCACAGGGAAATATATATAAGATCTTGTTGTAGCTTGTAGAGAAAAAAGTGACAATGAATATATGTATGTTCATGTATAACTGAAAAATTGTGCTCTACACTGAAATTTGACAGAACATTGTAAAATGACTAAACTCAATAAAAAAAATCTTAAAAATAAAATAAAACAAAATAAAAGCATTTTTCATTAAGGTTAATGAAAACTTTATTAATTTCCTACATTGATTTAAATAATTTCTATTATAATGCTACTTCACTACATATAAACAACAAAAACTAGGGATAATTTCCCAATGTTATTCATAATATCATGCAAAATTAATTTTCTAAAATAATAACCAAATAAAAATGTAATTTACTTAACAATAAAAATTTATTGTATCATTTCTTTTTTTTTAATTTTTTTGATTTATAATCATTTTACAATGTTGTGTCAAATTCCGGTGTTCAGTACAATTTTTCAGTCATTCATGCATATATAAACACTCATTGTCACATTTCTTCTCTGTGAGTTATCATAACATTTTGTGTATATTTCCCTGTGCTATACAGTGTAATCTTGTTTATCTATTCTACAATTTTGAAATCCGAGTCTATCCCTTCCAACCCTCCACCCCCCTGGTAACCACAAGTCTGTATTCTCTGTCTGTGAGTCTATATCTGTCCTTTATTTACGCTTTGTTTTGTTTGTTTGTTTGTTTTGGTTTTTCTTTATTAGATTCCACATATGAGTGATCTCATATGGTATTTTTCTTTCTTTTTCTGGCTTACTTCACTTAGAATGACATTCTCCAGGAGCATCCATGTTGCTGCAAATGGCATTATGTTGTCGGTTTTTATGGCTGAGTAGTATTCCATTGTATAAATATACCACCTCTTCTTTATCCAGTCACCTATTGATGGACATTTAGGCTCTTTCCATGTTTTGGCTATTGTAAATAGTGCTGCAATGAACATGGGGGTGCAGGTGTCATCCTGAAGTAGATTTCCTTCTGGATATAAGCCTAGGAGTGGGATTCCTGGGTCATATGGTAAGTCTATTCCTAGTCTTTTGAGAAATCTCCACACTGTTTTCCATAGTGGCTGCACCAAACTGCATTCCCACCAGCAGTGTAGGAGGGTTCCCCTTTCTCCACAGCCTCTCCAGCATTTGTCATTTGTGGATTTTTGAATGACGGCCATTCTGACTGGTGTGAGGTGATACCTCATTGTAGTTTTGATTTGCATTTCTCTGATAATTAGTGATATTGAGCATTTTTTCATGTGCTTTTTGATCATTTGTATGTCTTCCTTGGAGAATTGCTTGTTTAGGTCTTCTGCCCATTTTTGGATTGGGTTGTTTATTTTTTTCTTATTGAGTCATATGAGCTGCTTATATATTCTGGAGATCAAGCCTTCATCGGTTTCACTTGCAAAAATTTTCTCCAATTCCGTAGGTTTTCTTCTTTATTATTTCTGGTTTCCTTTGCTGTGCAGAAGCTTGTAAGTTTCATTAGGTCCCATTTGTTTATTCTTGGTTTTATTACTTCTAGGAGAAAATTTTTGAAATGTATGTCAGGTAATGTTTTGCCTATGTTTTCCTCTAGGAGGTTTATTGTATCTTGTCTTATGTTTAAGACTTTAATGCATTTTGAGTTGATTTTTGAATATGGAGTAAGGGAGTGTTCTAGCTTTATTGTTTTACATGCTGCTGTCCAGTTTTCCCAACACCATTTGCTGAAGAGATTGTTTTAATTCCATTGTATATTCTTGCCTCCTTTGTCGAAGATGAGTTGACCAAAAGTTTGTGGGTTCATTTCTGGGCTCTCTATTCTGTTCCATTGGTCTATATGTCTGTTTTGGTACCAATACCATGCTGTCTTGATGACTGTAGCTCTATAGTATTGTCTGAAGTCTGGGAGAGTTATTCCTCCAGACTGTTTCTTTCTCTTCAGTAATGCTTTGGCAATTCTAGGTCTTTGATGGCTCCATATAAATTTTATTATGATTTGTCCTACTACTGTGAAATAAGTCCTAGGTAATTTGATAGGGATGCATTAAATCTGTAGATTGCCTTGGGCAGTGTGAACATTTTAACAATATTGATTCTTCCAATCCAAGAGCATGGAATATCTTTCCATTTTTTAAATTCTTCTTTAATTTCCTTCATCAATGGTTTATAGTTTTCTGTGTATAATTCTTTCACCTCCTTGGTTAGATTTATTCCCAGATATTTTATTACTTTGGGTGCTATTTTAAAAAGGATTGTTCCTTTGCTTTCTTCTTCTGTAGATTTATCATTAGTGTAAAGAATGCAACTGATTTTTGAAAGTTAATCTTGTAACCTGCTACCTTGCTGAATTCTTCAATCAGTTCTAGTAGCTTTTGTGTGGACCTTTTAGGGTTTTCTATATATAGTAACATGTCATCAGCATATAATGACACTTTTACCTCTTCTTTTCCAATTTGGATCCCTTTTATTTCTTTCTCTTGCCTGACTGCTGTGGCTAGGACTTCCAGGACTATGTTGAATAGGACTGGTGATAGTAGGCATCCTTGTCTTGTCCCAGATTTTACTGGGAAGCTTTTGAGTTTTTCACCATTGAGTACTCTGCTGGCTGTAGGATTCTCATATATAACTTTTATTATGTTGAGATATGTTCTCTCTATACCCACTATGGAGAGAGTTTTTATTTTAAATGGGTGTTGAATTTTATCAAATGCTTTTTCTGCATCAATTGAGATGATCATGTGGTTTTTGTCCTTTCTCTTGTTGATGTGATGTATTACATTGAATGATTTGTGTATGTTGAACCAGCCTTGTGTCCCTGGGATGAACCCCACTTGGTCATGATGCATAATCTTTTTTATGTGTTGTTGGATTCTATTTGCTAAAATTTTGGTGAGGATTTTGGTGTCTATGTTCATCAGTGATATTCGCCTATAATTCTCTTTTTTTGCAGTGTCTTTGCCTGGTTTTGTTATCAGGGTGATGGTGGCTTCATTGAATTAGTTTGGGAGTATTCCCTCCTTTTCAATTATCTGGTAGAGTTTGAGAAGGACTGGTATGAGTTCTTCTTTGCATGTTTGGTAGAATTCCCTGGTGAAGCCGTCCGGTCCTGGACTTTTATTTGTAGGGAGGTTTTTAATTGCTATTTCTATTTCCTTTCTAGTGATCGGATTGGTGAAGTGTTCAGATTCTTCTTGATTCAGTTTTGGTGGACAGTATGTTTCCAGAAACATGTCCATCTCCTCTAGGTTATCCAGTTTGGTTCCATATAGTTTTTCATAATATTCTCATATGATATTCTGTACTTCTATTTTATTTGTTTTAATTTCTCCATTTTCCTTTCTTATTTTGCTAATTTATGCTCTCTCTTTTTTTCTTATTTGTCAGTTTGGCCAGAATTTGTCAATTTTATTTACTTTTTCCAAAAAACAGCTTTTGGTTTGGTTGATTTTTTCTATGGTCTTGTTAATCTCTATTGTATTTAATTCCTCTCTGATCTTTATTATTTCCTTCCTTCTGCTGCTTTTTGGGGCTTTTTGTTCTTGTTTTCCTAATTCATTCAGGTGGTGGGTTAAATTGTTTATTTGTGATTGTTCTTCGTTTTTGAGAAAGGCCTGTATCGCTATAAACTTCCCTCTTAGCACTGCCTTTGCGTGTCCCATTGGTTTTGAGTGGTTGTGCTTTCATTATCATTTGTCTCAAGGTATTTTTTAATTTCAGCTTTGATTTCCTCATTGATCCATTGTTTTTTCAATAACATATTATTTAATCTCCATGCTTTCATTTTTTTCTCCTTTGTTTCTCTTTTACTGATTTGCAGTTTCATGGCATTCTTGTCAGTAGAGATGCTTGAGATAATTTCTACCTTCTTAAAATTGTTGAGGTTTCTTTTGTGCCCAAGCACATGATCGATCCTGGAAAATGTTCCATGTGCACTTGAAAAGAATGTATATCCTATTTTTGGGGGGTGTCATGCTCTGAAATTATCCATCAAATCTAATTTTTCTATTGTATTATTTAATTTCTCTGTCGCCTTGTTTATTTTATGTCTGGAAGATCTGTCTAGTGATGTTAATGCAGTGTTAAAATCTCCAACTATGATTGTATTCCCATCAATATCCCCATTTATCTCTGTTAGTATTTCTTGTATGTGCTTAGGTGCTCCTATATTGGGTGCATATATATTAATGAGTGTAATATCCTCATCTTGTATCACTCCTTTAATCATTATAAAATGTCCTTCTTTATCTTCCTTTATGGACTTTGTTTTAAAGTCTATTTTGTCTGGAATCAGTACTGCAACACCTGCTTTTTTAGCTTTTCCATTTGCATGGAATATCCTTTTCCATCCTTTCACTCTCAATCTATATGCGTCCTTCTCCCTAAAGTGGATGTCTTGTATGCAGCATATTGAAGGTTCTTGCCTTATTATCCAGTCTGCCACTCTATGTCTTTTGACTGGAGCATTTAGTCCATTAACATTTACAGTAATTAATGATAGATGTGTGTTTATTGCCATTTTGAACTTATCTTTGCAGTTCAATTGGTATATCCTCTTTGTTCCTTTCTTCTTCCTTTTGTGGTTTGGTAATTTTCCTTTGTATTATCATGGATTTTACTTAATTTTTGTGACTCCTTTGTAAGTTTTTGGCTTGTGATTACCCTTTTTTGTAAATCTATTAACCCATTACTATAACTGATTTTATTAAACTGATAGTAACATGATCTCAAACCCATCCTACTGTTAAAAAAATTTAAAAAAGAAAGAAAAAATATTCTATATTTCCCTGCCTCCCTCTCCCACTCTCAGTGATTTGTATGTCTTCTTTTATAATTTCATGTTTACTTTATTTGTAATTCATCAGTTATCACCTTTCCAGTTGTGTGTTTCTCATTTCTGTAGCATCCTGCTGCTTTTCTATTTAGAATAGCCCTTTCAATATTTCTTTTAGCATGGGTTTAGTGTTGCTAAACTCATGCAGCTTTTTTTTTTTGTCTGTGAAACTCTTTATTTCTCCTTCTATCCTCAAGGATAGCCTTGCTGGATAAAGGATCCTAGGCTGCATCATTTTTTCATTCAGGGCTTTGAATATATCTTGCCACTGCCTTCTGGCCTGTAGTGTTTGTGTAGAGAAATCAGCTGACAGCCTTATGAGGGGTTCCCTTGTAACTTACTCTTTGCTTTTCTCTTGCTGCCTTTAGAATCATTTCTTCATCCTTGACTCTGGCCATCTTGATTATGATATGTCTTGGTGTGGGTCTATTTGGGTTCTCCCTGTTTGGGACCCTCTGAGCTTCCTGTACTTGGATATCTGATTCCTTCTTTAAGTTTGGGAAGTTTTCAGTCATGATTTCTTGAAAAACCTTTTCAATCCCCTTTGATCCTTCTGGGACCCCTATTATGCGAAGATTGGGATGGTTTATATTATCCCATATGTCCCTTATGCTATTTTCATTATTTTTTATTTGCTTATCTTGTAGTTCTTCTGAATGGGTGCTTTCTATTGCCCGGTCTTCTAGATCACTAACTCGTTCCTCTGCATTATCTACTCGGCTTTGCACAGCTATTAGATCATTCCTCATCTCTGTCAATGAGTTTACCCATTCTACTTGGCTCTCCTTTATAGCTTCAATTTCATTTTTGACATATTTTATATCTCTAAACACTATCTCTTTTAATTCCTTCAGCAATTCGATCACTCCTTTTTTGAAATCTTGATCTAGTAGGCTATCTATGTCTATTTCATTGATCTTTCTTTCAGGGGATTTCTCTTGTTCTTTTAATTGGGAAAGGTTTTTCTGCTGCTTTATCTTGCTCATACCTCTCTGGCACTGTGGTTTATGGAGTATCAGTTGTTTAGTTTGGTCCTTAAGGATTTTATCTATCTAATGCCTATTTAGGAATAGAACTTAGGAAAAAAAGAAAAAAATAAGAGAGAGAGAGAAAGAATTTTAAAAGAAGGGACAAAGAGGCTTCGAAAACAGTGTATAAGGAATAGTAGAAGAGCGAGTTGAAGCAGAGTATCAATCGGGTTGAGACGTCCTTTTAAAACCTTTTAAAAAAAAAGGGGGGGAGGATGAATAGATGTATTTGAAACCTGTGTCTAATCAATAACAGGACATCAAAACCCAAGAGAAATAGAAATGAATTAAGAAGTAAAATTTAAGAGGGTAATAGAAAATAGAACAGGTAAAAACAGATTAAAATAAAAGGGGGGAGGGGAGTTGTCGGTGTTCTCCTGGAGTCTGTGCTTTTAATGTGAAGTCTTTCTGTCTTCGTCCTGTTTTGGAAGCTCAGCTTGCTCTTTTCAGAGGCCCTCCATTGGCGCCCTCTTCTGTTCTGCTCCCAGCAGCTGTCGGCAAGCAGATCGCGCCTCCTCCTAACACTGGGTCAAGTGCAGCTCTCCTCTGCTGTGGGCGGGCGGGTCGCTGCCCCTCCCGATGCCGCAATCAGATGTTGCTGACTGGCAAGGTAGGAGGGTGGGTTGTGCCCCGTCCCAGCACCTCGGTCAGGGGCTGTGTTCCTGCCCGAAAGGCGGGGGGCCGCTCTCCCTCTACCTGCGCCGCCGGTAGCTCCACTGCTCTGTGCAGCTGCACGCTCAGCCCTGGTCGGCGCTCCGCAGGTGGGCTCGGGGAAGTTGGAGGGACAGCCTTTTCCTAGCTCCAAGCCAGAACCCAGCTCCTTGTTTGCCTTTATGGAGCAAGTTCTCTGAGGGACCAGGATGGAAGGATCCTATCTGCCCTGGGCTGCAGGCCAGTCTCAGTCTGGCTTTTGAGGCTGCTAAGCCCTTCGGTGAGGATGCAGGTTTCGCCCCCACCCCTGCCTGGGTGCTCAGCGCCGGAGGATATGGCGGCTGTGCCTGAGCCCCGCCTCTCTTCCCCTGAAAACTTTCCGTGGTTTTCAGAGATGGGGGTGTGCACCCTTCCCCCAAGAGCACATCAACCTTGCTGTTTTATGGAGGGCCCAGGTTGTTCTGCCCTGTGCACCCACAGCCAGGGCGCGCAGCCCCTTACGTTCCCCCGGGGTTGCCTCCAGGCAGCCGCCCCCGTCCTTCATCCGGTTTGTGCAGCCTGGCCCTGCCCGCCGCTGCTGGCCCGCATCTCAGGCTGGGTGTCGGGGGGACGCTCTGTGCCTGTTTAACTTAGTTCTGTTACTCAAGGGCTGCCCTGTACAGATCCGAGCGTCGGAGGCTCCCCCTCTGTCCCGTTGGCCTCTCAGTTGTAGAGGGGAGACCCAGCGAGCGAGTGCCTGTCCTCCTTTGCCGTTCCCTCCCCGCGGGACCCGTCCCACGCTGCTTTGCCTTTTGTTCTTTCTTTTTTCCTTTTCTCCTACCAGATTTTTGGCGTCTTTATCTTTTGAAGAGGGCGATGTTCTGTCGGAGTTCCACAGGTGCTCTGGTTGGCTGAGTGGGTCTGTAGATGTGGGTCTTGGTGTATTTGTGGGAGAGGGTGACCGGCGAGCGTCCTTCTACTCCACCATCTTTTCTGTCACTCTGTTGTATCATTTCAATTTTCTGAAATGACAATGTTAGAATGTATATGTACATGTATATTATGCATATTTAGTTAATGCTATTGTAGATATTTTTCTGCATCTTAAAATTAATTTATTTTAACCATATATCAGTGTTTTGATGAGGTTGAATTTTACCATGCATATCAGAAGAAAACAGGAAAATAATCTTTTAAAAATTATAGGAACTTTTCTTCCTGGTGCATTAATTGTCAATCTTAACAGCAATAAACACTTAGAAGTTACGTGAAAGAAATTTAGATCCAGTTTAAAAGAAACATTTCCAAAAGTATTTAAGGAAAAGAACATGTGAATATAAGTTTTGAAGAAGATAATTGGAGAAGCATAAGTCCGTCTTTTGGGTTTTTTTTTTTTTTTTAATGAACAAAGGAACATGCTAGGGAAAAGACTACTGGGTTTACCAAAAAAATCAAATCTTCATAATTAAATTTTTAAAGTTTAATCTAACCATGCAGTCTTCCATAATTTCTTTGACTAACATTTTAAAATTTAGTTGACTTTCCAATAAAAATACTTAAATAAAATATGTTTTGTACTTAAATTTTATAACTATTAATATATAAATATGTAATATGTATAGTTAATAAAAGTAATATATTTTAAGATATATATTTTCCTCAATAATGGGCATAATGACAAATTAAAATTATAATGGGATAATCACAGTTCAGTCATACAAATAGGGAGTCAAGTGTCCATTGAGAGTCTGGTCTCAGAGATGCCTCTGCCTCACTGAGAACTTTCTTTGAACCAGACCAGACTCAAGGACACTATCATTTGTATTCAGAATAACACCTGTAACCTGTAACATCATGGTCTCAAAGTCTCCATAATTATGCAACCATTTTGGACCCCAACCAATCGTTACTTAAAAAACACCCAACTCCAATTATAATTCTTGATAAATGTATCATGTTACTAACTGTAACTTTGTGATTTTTGCCTTCATAAGCCTCTCCCACTTTCTAGTCTGACAGAACACACTTCAAGTACTTCTTGAAACTATGTCCAAGGCTGCAGTACTAACAAACCCCAAATAAAGATTTTTTTTGTTTCAGTCAGTTCTCTGTTTCTAAATTTTTTGTTAACAGGCATTAATCCTCTAAAATTTTATTTTGTAAAACAAAGAAATTGTTCAATTAATTTCTCTACCCCACCAGTTTCTGTTCAGAGTCATGTTTAATGCTCTTCCTTTAACTTAAGCAAGAACTTGTGTTACCATGAATCCTGTATATTTTTAAACAGATTTTAAGACATCATTAAATTTCCCTCAACAACTTTTATATTTACATCAGCAAGATGGTTACTGTTGCATCTAATCATTCTCTTTTCTGTGCTACTGATCAAATAATATCAAAACTTTTGAGAAATCAACCATTCCCTCTTTTTATCAATGGAATTTTCTCCTAAAATTCTAGATGTTTTATTCTTTTAAAGCAAGATACAGCCTGTGCTCTTTATCTGTCCTTACTAATGTACTTAGGCAGGAAATATATTCTCTGATTTTCTAATACTGCTTGGAAGAAATATTTTTCTTACATCACTCTTCATAAAACCAGTATTTTTAAGGCCAGGTCAATTCTAGTAAAAATACCTACACCTTGTTATTGTCATTTGCCAGCATCCTGGTCACTTTTCATTCATCATCACTTTAGTCATCATGTTCAGGAAACAAAACTTTCAAGAAAACCAAGCTGTATCATCTTAATTGTGCTAACTTCTCATTAAAAACAACACAACTATCTAAAGCTCAGTTTCAATTCTCCCAATTTCTGACTACCACTGTCAATATTTTCATCATATTTATTCTAATATTTCAATTGAATCAATTTTTCATCTTTTTTTACAAACACATTAATGGCCTTCCTTATTATTCATATGTTCCACTGAAATATAGTTTAATTATTTTTGAAAAAAGACTCAATTGCCTTGCCCTTCTTTCAAGCATACTTAAATGGAAATCCCTCATATATTTGATCTATTTTTCTCATAAGAAGATGAATATTACAAAATACACACAACCTTACAAATAATTGTTGACTCATTTCTAATAAAATTAATGGGTTCTCAAAATTACAAGGAAATCCAAATATACTTTAATTTTAAAATCTTTCCTGAGGAAATGATTTCAAGTTATTTACTCACTTCTCAAATGTCCAAGGTACCTCTCCAATTCTATGCCTGGTGAAAAACTTTGTCTTATATCTTTCTTCAAAAAAACTACACAATTTTTTCAAAATTATTTCTTTCTCTATGCCACAGTATAAATGCCCTTGCTTTAATTCCTGCTGATGAATGCAATTTCCTGTGCCTGATTTTGAAATTTGGAGCACAGAAACATTTATTGCAATCCCATACAAAAATAAATAAATAAATATATAGACCACTCAAATTCAAAAGACCCAAACTCCTAGATGGTTTTCCTAGGAAGAATTTTTATAGGCAAATTTTGAGGGAGGACTGCAGGGTATGTGATATTCCTCTGACCGGTTGGTGGTGAGATGAAAAGATGGTGACCCAGGAATCTCAGTTATCAGCTGTCTGAAACAACCAGTCGGGGTCAAGATGATTCAGCTTATCCTGAAGTTACCATCCCCCACCTGGGTGGGGCTTTTAGTTCCTGCAAAAGAACTCAAAAGTTATGCATCAGATTGTTCTGTATATTCCTTGAGGAGGAACCAGGATGCTGCTCCATTGCTGCACTATTGTTTCTTTTCTTTCTTTCTTTATTTTTTCTTAACACTTTTATTGTGGTATGCTTCCTGTACAGTAAACTACACATATTTCAAATGTACAATTTGATGAATTTTGATACATGTATATACGCCAGTGAAACCACTATGACAACCAAGACAACTAACATTTCCATCACTCCCCAAGAGGTACAATTTACAAAAACCTAATTTATCACTTTCCACCCCCTTTTTTTCCCTGCTAACCATAAGTTCATCCTCTATGTCTGTGAGCTTGTTTCTTTTTTGTAGATAAGATCATTTGTGTCTTATTTTTAAGATTTCACATATAAATGATATTATATGATATTTTTCTTTCTCTTTCTGACTAACTTCATTTAGAAGGACAATCTCCAGGTCCAGCCATGTTGCTACAAATGACATTATTTTATTATTTTGTATGACTGAGTAGTATTATATATATCTTTATCCAGTCATCTGTCAGTGGACATATTTGGGCTGTTTCCATGTATTGGATATTATAAATTTTGCTGCTATGAACATTGGGGTTCATGTGCATTTTGAATTATAGTTTTCTGTGGATATATGACCAGGATTGGGATTACTGGATCATAAGGTAATTATTTGTAGGTTTTTTTTTTTTTTAAGAAACCTCTGTATGGTTCCCCAAAGTGGCTGCACTAATTTAAAATCCCATCAACAGTGTAGAAGGGTTCTTTTTCCTCCACATCTCATCCAGAATTCATCACTTATAGATTTTAATTATGGCCATTCTGACTGGTGTGAGGTGATATCTCATTGTAGTTTTGATGTGTATTTCTCTAACAATTAGTGATGTTAAGCATCTTCATGTGCTTGTTGGCCATCTGTATGTCTTCTTTGGAGAGATGTAATTTTAGGTCTTCTGTCTATTATTTGATTAAGTTTTTGTTTTTTTGTAAAGCTGTATGAGATGTTTGTATATCTTGGAAATTAGTCTCTTGTTGGTCACATCATTTGCAAATATTTTCTCTTATTCTGTGGGCTGTCTTTCATTTTGTTGATGGCATCCTTAGCTGTGCAACAGCTTGCAAGTTTAATTAGATCCTACTTGTTTATTTTTGCTTTTATTTCCATTACCCCAGGGGCTGGTTCAAAAATATATATTGTTGTGATTTATGTCCAAGAGTGTTCTGCCTATGTGTTCCCCTAGGAGTTTTATAGTATCTAATCTTACATTTAAGTCTTTACTCCATTTTGAGTTTATTTTTGTATTTGGTGTTAGATAATGTTCTAATTTCAATCTTTTACAGATAGTTGTCCAGTTTTCCCAGCACCAATTATTGAAGAGACTTTCTTTTTTCCATTGTATATTCTTGACTCCTTTGTTATAGATTAATTGACCATAAGTGTGTGGGTTTATTTCTGGGCTTTCTATCCTGTCCCATTGATCTATGTGCCTGTTTTTATGACAATACCATACTATTTTGATTATTGTAGCTTTGTAGTACAGTCTGAAGACAGGAAGCATGATTCCCCCAGCTCTGTTCTTTTTCAAGATTGTTTTGGCTATTTGGGATCTTTTGTGTTTTTATAGAAATTTTAACATTTTTTCTTCCAGCTCTGTGAAAAATGTCATTAGTAATTTGATAGGGATTGCATTGAATATGTATGTTTCCATTGGTAGTATGGACATTTTAACAATGTTGATTCTTCCAATTCAGAAACAAGGTATATCTTTCCAATTGTTTATGTGGTCTTCAATTTCTCTCATCAGTGTCTTAAAGTTTTCAGAGTACAGGTTTTTTTGTCTCCTTGGGTAGGTTTATTCCTAGGTATTTTATTCTTTTTGGTGCAATGATAAATTGTATTGTTTCCTTAATTTCTTTTTTGCTACTTTGTTGTTAATGTATTGAAATGCAACTGATTTCTTATATCAATTTTGTATCCTGCAAATTTACCAAATTCATTGATGAGTTCTAGTAGTTTTCTGGTTGCTTGATTATGGTTTTCTATGTACAATATTGTGTCATCTGCAAATAGTGACAGTTTTACTTCCTCATTTCCAGCCTGGATTTCTTTTTTTCTTTTACTTCTCTGATTTCTCTAGCTAGGACTTTAAAAGCTATGTTGAATTAAAGTGGAGAGAGTGGGTTTCCTTGTCTTGTTTCTGATCTTAGAGAAAATGCTTTCTACTCTTCCCCATTAAGTATGATGTTAGCTGTGGGTTTATCATAAATGGCCTTTATTATGTTGAGGTTTGTTCCATCTATGCCCACTTTCTAGAGAGTATTTTTATCATAAATTGATGTTGAATTTTATCCAAAGTATTTTTCTGAATCTACTGAGATGATTATATGGTTTTTATTCTTCAGTTTGTTAATGTGATGTATCACATTGATTGACTTGTGGATATTGAAAATTCCTTGCATCCCTGGGATAAATCCCACTTGATTATGGTGTATGATACTTTCAATGCATTGTTGGAATTGACCTGTTAGTACTTTGTTGAGAATTTTTGCATCTATATTTATATGTGATATTGGCCTCTAATTTTCTTTCTTTCTTTTTTTTTTGTGATATATCTGTCTGGTTTTGTTATCATGGTGATGTTGGCCTCATAGAATGACTTTGGAAGTGATCCTTCATCTGCAAGATTTTGGAATAGTTTCAGAAGAACAGGTGTTAACTCTTCTCTAAATGTTTGGTATCAGTAATTTTAAAACTTCCAAAAACAATAGTTCAGGACCACATGGCTTCAAAGGTAAATTCTGCACTATTGTTTCTTGACTCTCTTTCCTCTGTTACTGCATTCCCTCACTCTAACTAAAACTATTTGAGCCAGCCCTTTGGAAATCAGGGAACGTCTAGAGGGTTAACCTTTTTTCCTACTAACAAGAAACAAGGGACTTGGAAAAGTTTTAGTACCTGGGAGGGTCCCTCAGTGTCCTGTTCAGTTTTACTCCTTCAGGTATGTTCCAGATCATGTCATTTATTTTTACCCCAGATATTTGATTTTGTATATGTCTTTTTATTACATTAATTTTTTTGGTATTTTTATATTGGATTTTTCTTATTAGCATGAAAATATGTTCTAATACCTGAAGTTATTAACCTTCTATACTGTGATTATCTTTGACAGTCTTGCCCAGGGATCCCTTTTGAAAAAGAAAAAAATAATAATAATTGGCTAAAATAAGAACACATGAGATTACAAAAGAAAGCAATTATATTGATATAAAGTTACAAGATAAGAAAAGGGAAAAACAAAGATAATCTTGTGAAAATATATATATATATATATATATATATATACACACACACACATATTAGTTTTATGTATATATATATGGATTAGTATACATACATATATTTTCAAGCTCTGTCTGCTGAGACAGTTTAGAAGCAGTGATACCCTAATAGCAATTAGCACATCCAAGACACAGATCTTTTCCCATAAAATAATTAGCATATCTTGGAGAAATAGCTGATATTAGGCTGCAACAAGAAAAAATAAAGATGAGTGTGAAGCAGTGAAATACCAGAAGATTATTTCAAGAACAAATTAAGAAAACGTATACAAAATTTCTGACCAGTAGTACTCCTCCAAATTGTCAAAGTCATGAAAAACTAAGACTGAGAAGCTGTCACAGACCAGAAAAAGCTAAGGAGATGTGGCTGACTAAAGTGGTCTCTTGGTCTGGATCATGAACAGCAAAGGAACATTAATATAAAAACTTGAAATCACTATTGAAGTTTGCAATTTAGTTAATAATAAAATATAAGTTTTTGTTGTTGTGATAAAATTATTGTGTCAATATAAAATTTTTGCAATAGGGGAAACTGGTTGAATGACTTTTATAACTTTATATAACTTGAGTGTTTCCTGTTCAATAATAATGAAATACTGAATTTGATTAGAACTCAATGAAAATAAGCATGAACGTTTCCCCCTTTCAATTCCACAAAATTTATGAATTCTGTTCATGAACTTTATATTAAGAACCCTGCTCAAATGTTTTCTGACCTTAAAAATAAAGACCCATCTTTATTTCTGCCTATGCCCCATATGTGTTTCTTATTTTATCAAAACTTCTTAAAATAAATATTCATTTTGGATTTACTTCTCAACCTCCATCAGTAATTCTGACTTTGACTTTTTTTTTAAATTTTTCTTGTCAAGTTTAAAGACAGCTTGATCTGCCAGTGTCATCTCTTTGTCATTATTCGAGTTATCAACAGCATTTTATCTAGTTAATCATTTTGTCTTTGAATCATGTTACAACTTCCCTGATATAATCACAGCTCTCCTATTATCACACTGGTTACTCAATCTAAAATTCCCTGACTCCTCATTTAAAAAAAATTTTTTTTGACCTCTCCTCATGCACTACTATATATCACTAGAAAGTCTGTAGAAATTTATTTCTGTACTCTTCATTTAACATGAGAAACTGGAAACTGGGAGAGACAAAATTTTGGAGATACTTTTTTTAATAAAATGTTTTATGAATATGGATAGAAGCCTAATCTGTGAATGTATTGCTTTCTAAAATGCAATAGTATGAAGAAATTATATGCCTTAATTTCTAGAATTGAGTGTAGTGGGATAAAATTTTAAGTCTTTTCTGACCATCGATATGGCACTCTAATTTCTCTCATTTACATAATTGTATCCTATGTTTATCTCCAATGCATATCTTGTGCCTAGAGTTGTTCCTGGGAAATAACACCTACTTTACATTTATTAAATTAATAAGTAAATGCATGAGCAGGCACAATCTGTGCCTACAGAATGTTCTCAGATTACTGAAGCATGAGTTCTGAAGTGACAGTTTATGAAGAGAGAAGGGAAGAACTAGTAATAATGTATGTAATAAGGCAATACCTTTTGCAAGAAACTGAAGCATCAAGCCCTTTAATTTTCTGTATAATTTTAAAATGTTACTGGCATTTCTTTAAATTTTTCTATACAAATTTTAGTTGAATTAAATGCAGTATTTTTCAATGCTTCTCAGATGACTAATACTAACCTGTATAAGTAGTTTGTTAAAGAAATTTTATTTTAATAATCTGAAAGAGAGAATGTATATAATTTTATTTGAGAGACATCCAAGGGCTAAATTAATACAGAAGAATTTTTTACTCAAAATATCCAAATATCACCTAAATGTGTCAGAAATAAATTGCTTTTAATAATTATCCTCATGAATAACTTTCAATACACTTTTAAAAGAAAACATTGTTTTAGATATCCTAATATATTTTCTGAAATGCACAAGATACAAGTTAGTACTTCTACTCAATACATTTATTCTTTGGACAATAGTAGGTAACTAGAAGATATAAAAAGTGTTTATCATTGTCTATCAAGTTAAGGAATTTAGCAAGTAAAACTAGAGATAAAAATGGTTTGTTCTTGTATTTCTCTGTCTCATCAAATCACATCTGATTTAGAGCCAGATTCCCTAGGATTTAACTATTATTGAATGTAATAATGAAAGAAGTTGTGGAGACACTTAATTACCCACACAATGGGTGCCCAATGGAGAAGCTTCTTTTAACCTTCTCTTCTGTGATAAGATAATTATTATCTGGTGCAATTGCTACTAATATAAATATTCACAGATTGCCAACTGTGCTCTAAGAGCTGTTACTGATGAAAGCTTCTTTGTGACCTTGTGGGGGATGCCACTGCTCATTTCTTAACAAATAATGCCTTATCAACTAAAGAATGAACAGTGTTTCAATATCTAGAAAATTTAAATAAAATTAGAAGATAATATTTGGTGAAGCATTAGAAGTCTATTTTACTAAACAAAATATCGTGTAATGTTTCTTAATCTTATTTAAAATAAAGCTATTATCATCCATGAAAATATAAATCTGTGTTGGAAATATTAACTTGTTATATTTTTATAAATTATTTAAAATATAATGTGTCAGCCAATGGAGGCTGATGTGGGGTTCTCGAAGGTGAGTGGCCAAAATGAAAAATATGTACGAATAGTTGCGATACAGCCAGACAGACTTCAGCAGGAGACACAATGGGGTTAACAACACTTTATTCTATTGCCACAGGGTGGTGTGCACCTATGATGTACCTGTCCTGCTTTTTCTCTGCCAGCACATGCGCAATGTGAATTTCTTTGTTCATTAGGCTTACAGAATATCTCTAGCACATGCGTACTTCTGTTTTCTTTGTTCTAAATCTTATATAATTGACACATGTGTACAGCAATTATTTACTGCATACTACAAACATGCTCTGATTGTGGCCTTGGGTCCCACAGCCTTAACTCATCTCAAGGCCAGCTCACATTCTGCAAACTCTTCTGTCAGCAGTATTTCTAACCATCTATATTGTGTAAGGGAAAGTTTCCTTTCTCAGAGTAGTGGAATTGATTAGCATTTTCTTAAAATACTAAGTATTCAACAAAATATTGATGATAAATTCAAACAGATGGTAATTGTATGTTTTGACATTCAGTTTTGAAGAATGTTTAATTTTTTGACCCTAAGAGCTTTCACGGTGCTTTAGAATCGACAGAGATAAATGTTTGTCCAGTTTGGATAAGTAGGTAATAAGAGCTTAATAAGGTTTTAGTACATGAAAATATCAAAATGTCATTATTTTCCACATCTTCATAGTGTGAATTTTGCAACTGTTATTCCAAATTTAGCAAATTCAACATTTCCACATGCCTCTACTAATTGAACTGAAAATTTGGCTCTATTCATAAGACATTGATTTTCCTGCCATTCTCTTGAGTGTGATCCTTTTCTCATAACCTAATGTAGAGAGAGATTGCATCACAGTTCCTTATGTGCACTGCTCCTTTAAAAAAATTATCTCTTTACTGTCCTATAAAAACACCCAGTAAACCAACAACTCTGTTTTTGGGACAGCATCCATGTCACTCCTGTACAATTTTCCCCAGACATCAATGATTTTTATCTGTTTATGTCCCAAAAATTATTTAAAATTTTATAACTTGATTCAATTTTCCTCTCTATCAAGTCCTGGCCATCATTAAGAAAAATTTCAACATCATAGACTCATATAGTTGCTTAACCAACTAATTTTTTCCTTTTCTTTCTTCCTTCCTTCCTTCCTTCCTTTCTTTCTTTCTTTCTTTCTCTTTCTCTCTCTCTCTCTCTTCCTTTCTTTCTTCTTTCCTTTCTCCCTTGTTCCTTTATTTTTTTCATTGAAATAAAGTCAGTTACAATGTGTCAGTTTCTGATGGACATCACAGTGTTTCAATCATGAATGTACATACATATATTCATTTCAGATTCTTTTTCATTAGAGGTTATTAAAAGATATTGAATATATTTCCCTGTGCTATAAAGAATTTTGTTCCTTTTTAAATCTGTTTTCATACATAATGGTTGATATTTGCAAATCTCAAACTCCCAAATTTATTTCTTCCCACCCCAGTAACTAAGAATTTTTTACTATGACAGTCTGTTTCTGTTTTGTGGGTGAGTTCATTAGTGGCCTCTTTTTTTTTTTCTTTATTTTAGATTCCACATAAAGGGATATAATATATTTTTATTTCTCTTTCTGGCTTACTTCATCCAGAATGACAATCTCCAGGCCCATCCATATTGCTGTAAATGGCATTATTTCATTATAGTTTATGGCTAAATAGTATTCCATTCTATAAATATACCACAACTTCTTTATCCAGTCATCTGTTGCTGAACTTTAGGTTGTTTCCATATCTTGGCTATTGTATATGGTGCTGTTATGAACATTGGGATGAATGTATCTTTTTGAAGTAGAGATCCATTTGGATATATGCCAAGGATTGAGATTGCTGGATCATACGGTAAGTCTATTTTTTTTTTTTGAGGGATATCCATATTGTTTTCAATGATGTCTGCATTAAACTATATTCCCAACAGTTTAGGAGGGTTCCCTTTTCTCCACACCCTCTCCAATGTTCATCGTTTATGGACTTTTAATGATGACCATTCTGACTGGTGTGAGATGATACCACATTTTAGTTTTGATTTGCATTTCTCTGATAATTAGTGATATTGAAAATTTTTTCATGTGCCTATTGGTCATTTGTATGACTTCATTGGAGAATCGCTTGTTTACATCTTCTGCTCATTTTTGGATTGAGTTTTGCTGTTGTTGTTGTTGTTATTAAATTGTATAAGCTATTTATATATTCTGAAATTTAAACTTTGTCACATCTTTGCAAGTATTTTCTCCCATTTCATAGCTTGTTGTTTTGCTTATGGTTTCCTCTGTTATGCAAAAGTTTATAAGTTTAATTAGGTCCCATTTGTTTACTTTTGCTTTTATTTCTATTGCCTGCGTAAACTGCCCAGGAGAGCATTGCTAAGACTTATGGTAAAGAATGCTTTCCTATATTTTCTGCTAGGAGTTCCATCATATCTTGTCTTATATTTGTCTTTAAGCCATTTTGAATATATATTTTGTGTACAGTGTTAAGGAGTTTTCTAACTTCATTGATTTACATGCTGCTATCCAGTTTTCAAAACACAATTTTTCTCCACTGTATATCCTTGCTCTCTTTTTGAAAGATTAATTGACCTTTGTGGGCTTATTTCTGGTATCTCTATTCTGTTCCATGGATCTGTATGTCTATTTTTATGTCAAAACCACACTGTTTTGATTAGTGTCCCTCTGTAGTATGGCCAGACCTCTAGGAAGATTATTTCTCCAGCTTCGTTCTTTTTCTTCAATATTGCTTTGGCAATGCTGGGTCTTTTGTGATTCCATATAAATATTAGGATTATTTGTTCTGGATATGTGAAAAATGTCCTCAGTAATTTGATAGGAATTGTATTAAATCTGTAGATTGTCTTGTGCAGTATGGCCACCTTAACAATATTGATTCTTCCAATCCAAGAGCATGAGATTTTTCCATTCCTTTAAGTCATCTTTTATGTCCTTAATCAATATTTTGTAGTTCTCCATATATGTCTTTCATCATCAGATTTATTCCTAAATATTTTATGGTTTTGGGTACAATTTTAAAATGGGTTATTCCCTTTACTTTCTTTTACTGCTAATTCATTGCTGGTGTAAGGAAATGCAACTGAGTTCTGTGTGTTAATATTGTATCCTGCTACTTTGTTGAATTCTTTTATCAGCTGTAGTAGTTTTTGTGTAAAGCTTTTAGTGGTTTCTATATATAGTATCATATCATCTGCCTATAGTGACAATTTTACCTCTACTTTTCCAATTTGAATCTCTTTTATTTATTTTTCTTGCATGATTGCTGTGGCTAGGACTTCCAAGACTATGTCGAATAGAACTGATGAGAGAGGGCGTCTTTGTCTTGTTTCAGATTTTAGTGGGCAGGCTTTCAGTTTATCACCATTGAGTATTAAGCTGGCTGTGGGTTTGTCAAAAATGGCTTTTATTATTTTAAGATATGTTTTCTATATATCTTCTCTGATAAGAGTTTTTATCATAAATGGGTGTTGTAATTTATGAAAATTTTTTTTCTGCATCTATTGAGATGACCAGGTGATTTTTGTCCTTTCTTTTTTGATGTGGTTTACCACATTATTTGATATGTGTATGTTGAAATGTCCTTGTGTCCCTTGGATGAATCCATCCTGATCATGTTGTATGATTTTTTTATGTGTTTTTGGATTCTGTTTGCTAAAATTTTGTTATGGATTCTTGCATCTATGTTCATCATTGTTATTGGTCTATAATTTTCTTGAGGGTATGTCTTTGGTTTTGGTATCAGGATGATGGATGGTTGCTTTATAGAATGATTTGGGAGTATTCCCTACTTTTCAATCTTTTGGAAGAGTTTGAGAAAGATCAGTATGAGTTCTTATTTGTATGGTTTGTAGAATTCCTCAGTGAAACCATCTAGTCCTGGACTTTTGTTTGCAGGGAAAATTTTTTTTACTGCTGATTCTGTTTCATTACTAGTGATCAGTCTTTTCAAGTGGTCTGTTTCTTCTTGATTCATTGTTGACATACTGTAAGTTTCCAGAAAATTGTCCACTTGTACAAAGTCATCCAACTTGTTTCCATATAGTTTTTCATAGATTTCTCTTATGTTTCTTTGTATATCTGTATTATTGGTTGAGATTTCTCCATTTTCCTTTCTTATTTTGTTTGTGTCCTCTATTTTTACTTCTTGGTGAACTTGGACAGAGGTGTGTGAATTTTGCTTACTCTTTCAAAAAATCAGCTCGTGGTTTGATTATTTTTTTCTTATTTTTTAATCTCTATATTATTTATTTTTCCTTGATCTTTATTTCTTTCCTTTTGCTGACTATAGATTTTTTTCTTATTTTTATCTTTTTCTTCCTTTGTATGATATATATATATATATATATATTTTAAATTGATGTATAGTCAGATTGCAATGCTGTGTCAATTTATAGTGTACAGTGCAATTCTTCAGTCATACATAAATACACATAAATTCATTTTCTTATTCTTCTACACTATGAGCTATTATAAAGTATTGAATATATTTCCCTGTGCTTTACAATATAAACTTGTCTATCTGTTTTACATATACCAGTCAGTATCTGCAAATCTCAAACTCTCAGTTTAGCCTCTCCCCTGGCAACCACAAGCCTGTATTTTGTCTACTTAAGTCCATTTCTCTTTTATATATGTTCATTTGTCTTTTTTTTTTTTTTTTTTTTTTTTTAGATTCCACATACAAGTGATGTCATATGGTATTTTTATTTCTCTTTCTGGCTTACTTCACCTAGAATGACATTCTCCAGGGACATCCATGCTGTTGCAAATAGCATTCTTTTATCATTTTCTTCTGGCTGAGTAGTATTCCATTGTATAAATATATCACTACTTCTTTATCTAGTCATCTGTCAGTGGACATTTAGGTTGTTTCCATGTCTTGGCTATTGTAAATAGTGCTGCTATGAACATTGGTGTCCAGGTGTCCTTTAGAATTAGAGTTGCTTCTGAATATATGCCCAAGAATGGGATTGCTGGGTCATATGGTTCAGTCTATTTTTAGTCTTTTGAGGTAACTCCATACAATTTTCCACAATGGCTGCACCAAACTGAATTTCCGCCAACAGTGTAAGAGGATCTGCTTTTCCCCACACCATCTCCAGCATTTATCATTTGTGGACTTTTGAATGATGGCCATTCTGACTGGTATGAGGTGATAGCTCATTGTAGTCTTGATTTGCATTTCTCTGGTAATTAGTAATATCGAGCAGTTTTTCATGTGCCTATTGGTCATTCATATATCTTCACTGGAGAATTTTTTGTTTAGGTCTTCTGCCCATTTTTGTGTTTGGTTGGATTGAGTTTGTTTGGTTTTATTCCTCATTAAGTCATATGAGTTGTTTATGTATACTGGAAATAAAGTCCTTGTCAGTTTCATCTTTTGCAAATATTTTCTCCCATTCTGTAGGTTGTTGTTTTGTTTTGCTTATGATTTCCTTTGCTGTGCAAAAGCTTGCCCACTTGTTTATTTTTGCTTTTCTTTCTATTGCTTGGGTAGACTGCTTGAGGAAAACATTGCTGAGATATATGTGAGACAATGTTTTGCCTATGTTTTCTCTAAGATGTTTATGGTGTCCTGTCATAGTTAAGTCTTTCATTAATTTTGAGTTTATTTTGTTTATTTTGTAATTGAGTTTATTTTGTGTAAGGGAGTATTCTAAATTCACTGATTTACATACTGCTGTCCAGTTTTCCCAGCACCATTTTCTAAAGAGACTGTCTTTATTCCATGGTATGTTCTTGCCATCTTTGTCAAAGATTAAGTGACAAAAGTTTGTGAGTTCATTTCTGGGCCCTCTATTCTGTTCCACTGATCCATATGCCTATTTTTGTACCAATATCATGCTGTTTTGATGTGTAGTATTATCTGAAGTCTGGAAAGGTTACTCCTCCAGCCTCATTCTTTTTCTTCAGTAATGCTTTGGCAATTCTGGGTCTTTTGTGATTCTGTATAAATTTGGGGATTATTTATTCTAGTTCTGTGAAATATGTCCCAGGTAATTTGATATGGATTGCATTAAATCTGTAGATTGTCTTGGGCAATATGGCCATTTAACCAATATTGATTTTCTAATCCAGGAGCCTGGGGTATCTTTCCATTTTTTAAGTCTTCATTAATTTCCTTAATCAACATTTTGCATTTCTCCATGTATAATTCCTTCACCACCTTGGTTAGATTTATTCCTAGGTATTTTATTACTTTGGGTGTTATTTTTAAAGGAGTTGTTTCTTTCCTTTCTTTTCCTGTTTTTCATCCTTAGTGTACAGAAATGCCACTAATTTCTGAATGTGAAACTTGTATCCTGCTAACTTGCTGAATTCTTTTACTAGTTTTTTTTTGAAAAGCTTTTAGTGTTTTCTATATATAATATCATGTTGCCTGCATATAGTGACAATTTTACCTCTTGTTTTCCACTTTGGATCCCTTTTGTTTCTTTTTCTTGCCTGATTGCTGTGGCTAGGACTTCCAAACTATATTCAATAGGAGTGGTGAGAGTGTATAACCTTGTCTTGTCCCAGATTTTAATGGGAATGTTTTCAGTTTTTCACCATTGAGTACTTTGATGGCTATAGATTTGTCACATATAGCTTTTATTATGTCAAGCTATGTTCCCTCTATACTTACTTTGGTGAGGGTTTTTTTCATAAATGGATGTTCAACTTTATCAAATGTTTTTTTCTGCATCTAATAAGATGATTATGTGTTTTCTATTCTTTTTCTTGTTGAAGTGGTAAACTACATTGATTGATTTGTGTATGTTGAACCATCCTTGTGTTCCTGGGATGAACCCAACTTGATCATGGTGTATGATCTTTTTTATGTGCTGTTGGATTCTGTTGGCTAAGATTTTGATGAGGATTTTTGCATCTATGTTCATCAGTGTTATTCTTTTAGGTGATAGTTTAGGTTCCTTACTTGAGAATATTCTTCTTTCTTGAGGAAGCCTATATACCTCTATGAACTTCTCTCTTAGGACTACTTTTACTGTATTCCAAGTTTTTGTGTGGTTGTGTTTTCATTATCATTTGTGTCAGGGTATTTTCTTAATTTCTTCTTTGACTTAATCAATGGCCCACTGATTTTTGTTTTTGTTTTTCTTTTTTTAGTAGCATGTTTTTTAATCTCCATGCTTTTTTTTCTCCTTTGTTTTTCTGTGGTTGATTTATAGTTTCATGGCCTCATTGTCAGAAAAGATATTTGAAATAATTTCTATCCTCTTAAATTTGTTGAAGCTTCTCTGTGCCTCAAGTTTATGTGATCTATCTTAGAGAATGATCCATGCACACTTGAAAAGAATATTCTTTTTTTTTTTTTTTTGGATGTAACATCCTGAAAATATCAACCAATTCCATCTGTTTCATTGTGGCATTTAGTATTCCCTTTGCCTTACTGATTTTCTGTCTGGAAGATATGTCCAATGATGATAATGAGGTGTTAAAGTGTCCTACTGTGTTTGTGTTTTGTCACTTTCCCCCTTTAAGTCTATTACTATTTGTTTTATGTATTTAAGTGCTTCTATATTAGGTGTTTATATGTTAATGAATGCAATATTCTCATTTTGTATTACTCTTTTAATCATTATGTAGTGTCCTTCTTTATCTTTCTTTACAACCTTTGGTTTAAAATCCATTTTTCTGAAATCTCTATTTCTATTCCTGCTTTCTTGTCATTTCCATTTACATAAAATATCTTTTTCCATTCTCTCACTTTTAATCAATATGACCTTCACCATAAAGTTGGTCTTCTTTATGCAACATATTGTAGATTCTAGTTTTATTAGCCAATCTGCCACTCTACATCTTTTGATTGGAATATTTAGTCTATTGACATTTACAGTAATTATTGATGGATGTGTGTTTATTGTCATTTTGAACTTAGTTTTCCAGTTGATTTGGTATTACTTCTCTCTTTGTTCTTTTCTTTTTCTTTCTGTGGTCTGATAATTTTCTTTTGTATTGGCTTGGTTTCTTTTTGATTTTTTTACTATTGTATGCTTTTGATTTGTAGTTACCTTGTTTTTCAAGTATATTAAACCATTACTATATCTGTTTGCTTTAAACTGATAGTCAAAGAGGTTCAAGTTCATCCTAAAAAGAATGAAAATATCTATATTTTCTTGCTTCCCTTTCCCATCTTTAATGATTTTGATGTCCTCCTTTACAGCTTCATGTTTATTCTATTGCAAATCATTTTAGTTACCACATTTCCAATTATAGTTTTATCTGTTCTATATTGTCCCACTTCTTTTCTATTTAAAGTAGACCTTTTAATATTTCTTTTAGCATAAGTGTAATATTGATTAATTGTTTTAGTTTTTGCTTGTTTGTAATATTCTTTTTCTCTGTTTCAATTCTAAAGGTTAGCCTTGCTAGATAAAGTAACCCAGGTTGCACATTTTTCTCATTCAGGACTTTGAATATATATTGCTACCTCTTTCTGTCCTGCAATGTTTGTGTTAAGAAATCAGCTGAAATCATTATGGGGCTTCTCGTGTAGTTAACTCTTTTTCCCCCTTTGCTGCCTTTAGAATCTTTTCTTTATCTTTAAACTTGGCCATTCTAATTATAATATGTCTTGGTGTAAGTCTATTTGGGTTCTTCTTGCTGTGGACCTTCTGTGCTTCCTATACATGGATATCTGATTCCTTCTTTAGATTTGGGAAGTTTTCAGTAATAAACTTTTCAAATACCTTTTCAGTACCTTTTTCTTTCTTCTCCTTCTGTGACTCCTATTATGCATAGATTGGGATGCTTTATATTATCCCATAAGTCTTTTATTTTGCTTTCATTAGTTTTCACTTGTTTTTCTGTTTATTGTTCTGATTAGGTAATTTCTGTTATATTGTCATCTAAGTCACTTATTTATCTCTCTGCATTATTTAGTCTGATTCTGATGCCTTCACCTTGGCTCTTAACTCATCCATTGAGTTTTCTGTTTCTAATTGGCTCCTCTTTAGAGTTTCTATTTCCTTTCTAGTATTTCCTTTCATATTATTCTGCACATTTATTCGTATTCTCTCTTATTTCCTTCAGTGTTTTTATCATTTCCTTTTTGAAGTCATGATCTAGTAGACTATTGAGGTCTATTTCATTGATTGTTTCTTCAAGGGACATCTCTTTTTCTTTAATTGAGAATTGTTTCTCTGCTTCTTCATTTTACTTATATATCTCTGCCACTATGAATTATGGAGTTTTAGTTATGTACTGTGGTCTTGAAGGGTTGCTTTTCTTTGTTTGTTTGTTTTTTAAGGAGGATGCATTCCTTTGTAGACTGTACACATCTAATACTTTTATTGTGAATTCTATTTTTAGTATTTATGCTTGCCACATCTTTTTACTATGTTTTGGCACTTATTCTTTTGATTTGGGGTGTAGCCAATTCTCTTGTGATCAGAGCCTGCCCTGGATTTGGAGTGGGGCCTCCTTTTTGTTCTGTAGTTGTTACAGCACTGACGGGGTCAGCTCTGTTCCCTTTTTGTTCTAATGGAAGCTTCCAGATCCATTTATGAGCTGCAGTGTGTGATAGGCATGGTTGGGAGCACTTGAAGTACCCATTGTTGATGCTGCCTTTGTCCCTTCTTTAACTGTGGAATGTTGATACTCTGCTCTGCTCTGTTGTCCCCCAGTTGTCTGCCCTCAGTGCTACCAATGCAGGCTTACCTACTTCTGGCTCACCTGGATCATGGCATACTCTCCAGTCAGCACCATCCCCAGTGCCAAATGCTGCTCTTGCACTTGCCACTGCTGTGCAAACTCCCCTGCACTGGCTCCTGCTGTGAAAACTCTTCTTGTTAGTCTTAGAGGCCTGCACTCACATAGCCCCCAGACCTGTAGGGATTGTGCAGTCATGCTATTGGGTCAGCGCTGTCCCCAGCACTGTATCTGTATATTGGTAGCTAGGCCCTCAACCCTGTTGCATGCTAGAACTCCACTCCTGCTCATTTGTCTTACATGTGTGTGTCCACAAAGGTACCAATGGAACAAATCAGTCCCCTCTACCTGGGGCTATAAACAGATCTCAGTACCACCTATGAAGTTGCAGAGCCCCTAAATATGGATTGAGGTTTCAACCCCATCTCCACCTGGAAACCATGTATCCAGCTAATATGATGGATATGGATGATCCCTGCCTCTCTTCTCTGGAGAACAAGCCAGCAATGGTACCTCAGGATTGAGGAGACAGTGGCCTTTGGCCACATTGCTCCCCTGCCTGGAAAGTGCACCAGCATCACCTTTATTCATTAAAAAATTTAAGAAGGGCCCAGGCTATTATACTCTTTATATGCTCTAAGCCATGGCCCACAGCACACTCCAGACTCCTGAGTCTATCTCTGAGGAGTTGGCCCCAGCCCTCCACCCAGCTTGGGCAGCCAGTCCCTACCCCACCACTGCTGGCTCACTTTTAAGCCTGGGGATTGGAGGGTTTGTGCCAACTACTCTCAGTTCTACTAGCCAAGGAGCTGCTGTGCACTCCTTTGAGCCTTGGAGGTTCCCCCTCTATCTCAGCTGATTTCTCTGTTGGAGGGGGGCATCCATGTGTAAGAGCACTATCCCTCCTTTGAAGATTCCTCCCTGCAGGGCAAGTCTCAAACTAATTTTATTTTTCTTCTTCTTTGTTTTCGCCTACCAGAATTTATGAGAAACATTTTTTTCTTTTGAAGAAGGCAAAATTCTGTCAAATTTCAGCAAGTGTTAAGTGAATGGGTGGGTCTTTTGGTGTATTCATGGGAGAGGGTGAGTTAAGAGCGTCCTTCTACTCCACCATCTTGGCTGCTCCCTTGACTGACTCATTTCTCATTATCCCCCACTTCCATTGCACCTCTACCACTTCCTTTTCTGGAAAAAAACATGGAATTTAACATCATCAGTATTCGTAAGTACTTGATTGTAATTACAATAATTCATATATTTCATTCCTTGACTACTTTCACTTCTCTTAGACTGCTTGTTCAACTACTTCCATTATGGCCACAACTAAATCTCATTTGACTGTATTATTGGCTAGAATAATTAGCACCATTAGTGAGTCCTCTTTTTTCTTCATGTCTTATCTATATGAATTTTCATAATACTTTCAATAACACCTTGTATTCTGTTTGCTTCTCTAACATTTCATTACACCAATCTGGAGCAAACCCAATTCTGGGTTGACTAAGTTATTGATTTGTCTGTGCCTACACTCAATTTTTACTTATTCTGGGTCATGTAAAAGAACATATCAGTTTCATATAAATTCAAAACAACTAGCACTAAACATTAAAAAATTGGTCTTTTTTGTTGTTGCTGTTTATCCACATTTCCCAAAAAATATCTTAAATCTTCCCCAAGCCCCCTTTCTTCAAATCTCTAACTCTTTTCCCATACCTGTTATCTCATATATTTCCTATATCCTCACTTTTCAATGCCCGTAGCCCATAACTGACAGATAAAAGCTCACTGATTATCAAAAATCTAAAATTAAATACATATTTTACTATTTTTTCCTTCCTCTGTAAAGGTGTTGGTACAATTTTTGGTAGTGTAGTTAGTTAACAGAGTACATTGTCTCCTTCAAATGGCACAACTAGCTTACACATACACTTAAATAGATAAAATACTTCTTCATATGTTTCTCAATACACTTTTCTTTTAGGCATTTTCTAATATTAATATATTTTTATTTCTTATATTCTCAGTTTTTCCCTTGTATATTATTATAACTTTTGCACAGTTTCAGGAAGCTTTCCTTAAATCCTGAAAAAAAATAATACTGCTAATGGAGTTGATAGCAGAAAACATTTTTAAAACCTCATGTTCACATCCCATTGCAACTACTAGTCATAATTTGCTTCTCTTCACACCCACATTTGGAAGCATGGTCTACACCTACTGCCTTGACTTTGCTTTTTTTCCACTTCTCAATCCACTCCAATGTCACTTTTATCACTCTTTTGAAACAACTTTCATGATAACAGTATCTCTAAATCCAATAGTTATTTGTGATAAAGACTCCTAGCTCTTTATCAAAATGCATGCTTTTTATTTCTTCTTGAGCACATAGCTTCTGTCTTAGAATTTAGATGTGGGCAAACAATAGTTCTCAGTTATGAGGCTTAAGTTGAAATAACGTATGTTATTTCTGAGCCAATGATTTTAAGAAGAAGGTGGATTTACACATGAGTTTTCCCCTTTCTTTA
This sequence comes from Camelus dromedarius, assembly GCF_036321535.1. Taxonomy (NCBI): domain Eukaryota; kingdom Metazoa; phylum Chordata; class Mammalia; order Artiodactyla; family Camelidae; genus Camelus; species Camelus dromedarius. The sequence goes on from NC_087448.1 coordinate 37,174,985, forward strand.
GCCTAGTATAAAAAATTAATAAATAGAACTGTCAAGTATGTGGGATACACTGACCACATAGCCACATATAGCTGTTCTTAGCTCATCTTGGGCATTTATTGGTCAGCAACCAAAGGTGAAGTTGCTGACTCAACTATAATTTCTGATCACAGTGCTGTTCATCATTCTTGTTCTAACCCTTGGGCTACCTTGCTCTCCAAAATTATCTCAGCATTTTTATGTCTCTTTTCTTTTTTATCAGTAGGAAGTGAAATAATATGCTGCTATTTCCCTGCATCCTTGATAACCAAATAACAGTCCTTCTGCTCAGGGATTTCCAAATTTATCTGTACTTTCTTTAATACTCACCCTGGCTCCCACCACACATGAATGTGCACATGTGTAGATACACAGACACATAGACACACAAACACACACACACACACACACACACACACACACACAGAGAGAGCGAGAGAAAAAGAGAGAGAGAACTAAGGTTGGGAACTGGAAGGGGAGATATACAGGGGCTTTTTCTCAGACATCTGCTGCTGTATAAATTCTAATTATATTTCTGTTGGCATAACACAACTTCCCTGTGTTTTCTTGATCTTTACTTGAAAGTTCTAAAAATGGTTAAAGCAAAAATATAATTTGACTTTTTATTTATATTTAGAAACTAGATATTTTCAGCTGGGTAATTAAATTTATACTTACCTCTGCTTGAATGAATATAAGATATTGTAGTGTAGATTGTCACTTAAAATCTGTTGTCTCTCTCTCCCTATCTCTTTCTCTCTGTATGTATGTGTGTGTGCGTGTGTATATACACACACACACATATAGTCACATTGTATGAAACTTACATTCAGTATCTTTATTTGCCTAATGAGCAAATATTCAGCTATATCAATATAACTTACATTCTATTGCACTCCAATATTTTATTCTTTCATGAATTATCTGACTTTGAGGAAGCACATTTTACTTCTGGTCCATTTAATTACAAGTGCAGCCTCCAGCTGTGCAGATTACTGATATAATGGTAAAAAGAAGTAAAGTGTGTGTTTGGATGTGTGATTACTTCTGGAATGAAAACTTTTTTTTCTATCCCTTAAAATCTGATTATACAAGTATCTTTAAGATTGATAAAACCAAAAATGTTAGTTTGAATAAAAATAAAAGGTTTCATGGAGAGGGTTTAACTCAGTGGTAGAACGTTTGCTTAGCATGCACAAGGTCCTGGGTTCAATCTTCAGTACCTCCATAAATAAATAAGTAAGTAAGTAAGTAAGTAAGTAAATAAATAAATAAATAACCAGCCCCCACAAATAATTAAGAAGAAAAGATTTTGCTCAAAATAAATGGAAAAATCAACTTGGTTGCTTTAGATAAAATCTGATTGGACTTTAGGTTTTCCTGTTCTACTGCATTGCTTCATTGTTGGAATGATTATATGAATCTTAAATGCAAAACTGTGTTAAAAATAAAATTCTTATTCTTAGGACATTGTTTGGTTTTTTTTGTCCTCATAATACTTATTTTTGTTTAGCTTAGATCTGAGTTGTCCTATTCAAAATGGTAAGGTCAAACACCCTTCTTCATTGGATAAATATATCTTAACATAAGAAAAAGTGCCATTTTAATACCTAGCCATTGCTCCTGCCTCATACTTTGCTCTTCTTAATGTTGCTTAAAACAACTTTTTCTCATTATCTTGATTTTGACTACACACATATGTCATATTCATGTTAATATTAAACAACTTCAATTCCTCCTCTAATTTGGTTTCTCTGCCTGTTGAGTCTAATAAATAAACTATGTCTTCTATCATTCCTGTATGTACTAGAATATCACAGATAAACAAGGATATTTATATTTTAGTTCTTGATAACAGTGTGGATAAAAGACAAGAAGGTGGACACTATGGGCAATGCAGACAGAAAACATGATATGTTCAGGATGTCCTTTGGTTGACAAAAGAGATGCTGTCAACACTCTTCCTTATTTGAAGCTGGTGATAGACTTTAATCACATATACAAAAAAAAAAAAAAACTTCACAGCAACATTGAGATTACTGTTTGATAAATATCTGGCATTGTAGCAAAGCCAAGTTGACACAACAAAAGATCACTAAACTCTCAGTGTATTATGGTTAAAAAAATGAATGAACCAGTGGTCTAAGTAACACATCATCTAGTTTGCAACTGAGGGGAAGGAACAACCAGGATCAAAACTTTAAATGTTTGAAGTAAAATAATTTTGATTATTTTCAGATTTGTCATCTCTTACCTGGGTCTTAAGATTACAGATAATTAAGGATTCTTTATTTTTTTGGGCAGGCATCCACCAAGGTATGTCAGTACCAGTGGTAGAATCTAAGCCTACCGGAGGATCATAAATATGACTGCTGTTGCCATTTTGCTCACACAGGAGAACCTAGCTTGTATATGTTTGCCTACCACTGTAAAGACCACTGAACTTTTAATTTTAGTCAGTTGTAAACATCATAATGTCAGCATCATATGACTAGAATGATCCAAGTCTCAGAGGCTTATCTAAGGACTATAAACTATAGATTGAAAGACTGAGCAAGTATCTCACAAATGTGAATATACCATTATATGTAGGTATCTTGGCTAAGGACTAGGTAGATGTCCAATTTAATGACAGAAGTTAACATTCACCCAGCTTATAAATCAAGTAGCTAAAACTTTAGGAAAATTTAGAGTCCACACACTTCTTGGCCAAAAGTGTAGCTTATTATTAAGATAATAATTGAGAAAGTATAAGTGGTTTAACTTCAGTTTACATCAGCTGGTAAAATAATTTCTTCTTGAAGCCAAACATCATCTTTATGTTTAATAGGTGTGAAATATGTTGTTATCTATTTGCTCTATTGTTTGATAACTTAAGAGCAAGGATGATATTTCATAGAAGTTTCAGCATGAAAAAAATATTCCAAAAAAGTCCATAATACCACATGTTGGTGCCTAAAGCCAATTTAATTTTATATTGTTGGAAAAAGAGCATCAGAGACAATAGATCATACATTAATATTAATAATTCTTTATTTTATTATAGAGGTTCTCAAACTTTCTCAGTTCACCACAGTCTTAGTTATGCAGTAATTTTTTTCACTATTCCCCAGGCAAAAAGAAATACTTAAAAATCCTATTTATTAGGAAATTATGTTCAATCTACTTAATGTATAATTATATTTTAACAACTAAGTAATTTTTTAATAGCATTCTTGAATTTTAAAAAATATTGTTAAATAACCACAATTACTAATGGGGTGTGTTGTTGTGAATGGACACTGTTAGGAATCAGACTGCACACTGAGCCCTCATTTCTCATTCCATATTAATTTTCATGCAGTAGTCACTTTTTACCACAATAGTTGCTGAAAATCAGCTTGAAGAAGATATAATGTTATTGAAAAAAATGTACCACCATCTACTAAGAAAACTATAAACTATCTTGAGCAAATGTTTTATGTGCTTTTCCACAGATATTGTGCATTACCATGTTTCCCTTGAACATTCATAATGTCATACTGTGCTCCTGTGAGTTTGCTGAAGTACCCAAAGGCTTTTTGGTACACATTTTTGGACCAGAGATCCTATTAATATAGTATTTCTTATTTATTACTGTAAATTCCTGTTATCAGGCAATTTAGAAAATATAACTCATAAGTCTTCAAAATATAACATCCTTTTACAATGGGAAGATACTTCAATCATACATAGTCGGAATATATATATGCAATTTTTATTATATATATTATATATATTTTTATATATGTATAATTCTTAAACTTGTGAAAGGCAATAACTAGCATCTCTTCTTCTATATTCATCTCTTCTCCTATATTCATCACCAAAACTCTAGCTGTTAATTACTTTCCCATAGAAGTTTTATACATTTTTTTACTCCAGTGTGGTGTAATCTACTTAATCAAGTTAACCTGCAAATACTTCTAGTATAAAACAAAGAATTACAAAAGATCTGACAATCATATCCACAGGAAAATTCTTATACACAGAGATCAAGGGTGTTTATCTTGTTGATATTTCAAAAACTTTTGAAAACATTTTATCTTTGAACACTTCTTATTTATTTAAATATACAACAGTTGAATGTCTAATAAATGTAAGAGAATATCATAGACATTATGATGAAATGGCAAGAAAACTATTTCTTCCTGAAGATCTTAAAGCTTATTCAAATTCATACATAACCATGAACAAAATTAGAATGTCAAATATTTGAAAGAAGCTTTACAAGCAATGTAAAACAATAATGTTACTCCGAAGACAATGAACTTCAGCATGCCAACAATCTTAGATCCTAAGTGGTCTGCTTTCTTCTTGAAAAAATGAAGGTCAACATCATACATCAAATTTCACCTCAAGTTCTTTTTAAGAGTTATACTACTAACTAAGCCAATGTGAAGAGAAACACTTCTCAAATATCATTTCAATACCATGCTTAAAGAGGAGGCATATTTAAGTAATTCTTCTAGAAACTGGGTTTGTAGGAGTTTGATGAATGGCTTCTGAATTCATCTGGATCTTCAACTCAGTCTTATAATCTTAAAATGGATTCCTAAATAACTAATTTTTTTACTTGTTATCAGTAACTGTTCCAATTCCTCATTACATTGCCAAAGAACCCAATTCCAACAACTTTCTCTCATTCATAGAATATGAACTTAGTTCCCTCTGAATGGATACAATTTAGACCATTGTTTACTCCTATATTTCTTCTGTCATATTAATAAGCTATTTGTATTTTCATCCAACTCTTAAGTGTATTCTCTACTTCTAATCAACATCTGGAAAGTGTATACTGTAATAGTAAAAGCACAGTATTTAAGAATTATGTTTCTAAAATCAGAATGCTGTTGCTTTGAATTCTAGATTCTTCATTACTTAGCTGGAGTTTTGCTTAGGGATATTACTCAATATCCCCAACTTCAAAATGATATATTAAAAAATAGTATTTAGCTCATAGGTTTCTTGTGGCTATTACAATATAAAGTCCCCAACACTTATGAATTGTTTCAGTGTGTCACTCATAATAAATATTTCTCCCTGTCATATTTCTACATGCATGTTGGTACATTAGAAAGAGTATTTCCATTTTATATTTTTATCCATTCTCAGCTTTGTCTTGGTAATCCTACACACACGCAACACACACATACACATACACATACACACACAACACTTTTCCTCAGTTTTAAGCTCACCTCTACCAACAAACATTTTTTGTCATTTCCTTGCCAATCTTTCTCACAAAGGAGTCTACACTTGATGTTTCTAAATCTGTACCTCCTCTGCTCAATTCAACCTGGCTTTTGCCTCTACTGTCCCTTGTGCTTAGGTTTTGTTTGTTAAGGTCTCTAAAGACCTGTGAATTTTCAAGTTGAGTGGGTAATTTTTATTTTATTTAAATTTTGGTCTAGATCTTACATACTGTGATTGCAGAATTTGATAAACTTTTTTTAAATTTTCTTTGACGTATAGAAAGGAAAAGTTCTTTCATCATTTCTATTCCAACGATTCTAATTTTCTTCTCAGATATCTTAGGAGTCGGTTCATAGTTTCCCATAGTCATAATTGTACCACTTGAACTTCTGTTCTCTTTTCTCCTCTCTACCACACAACTGAACTAAATTTCCCAGATGTTTTGGAATTGACTACTTGCCTATATTTTCTGAAATGCAATTTGAGCACAAGTAACATACATGTTAGCACAAGTAACATACATGCTACAACACCTTCAGCTTTGTTTATAAAACTTCCCTGCATGCTCCTCCATGTCCTTCACTTTTCATTGAGTAGGTATACTCAGGGAGGGCTGAATTAAAGACAGAAGGAGCCAGTCTTTATGAATGACTGCATGGAGGAAAGCAGACCTTAAAATCTTTCTCAATATTATTAAATGAATAAGAAATACATATATCTCATGTTAACAAATTTACAATTGATATGTAGCTGGTACTAGAACTAGAGCTTACTTATCTTTACTAAAGCATGATAAACCTATTATACTCTTCAGGACTTGTTACCTTTCCATCTTCCACTCTCAGCTTTGTCTACATTATGCTCCTAACTTATAGATCATATCTCATTACAAATTTTAACAATTCAACTCACTTGAGTTTTTGGAAAACATCAAGTTTCATTATGCCTCAGCAAATTTCATTATGTTGTTTTCAAATATTTGGGGATTTTCCAGATAAATGATTGATTTCCAGCTTAAACTCTTATAGTATGAGAAAATACTTTGTTCCTTAGTCTATTCAGACTTTAAAAAAAATGCCACAGACTGGGTACCTGATAATCAACAGACTTATTTCTATAGTTCTAGAGGATGAAAGTCTGCATCAGGGTGCAAGCTTTATCTTATAAAGGCCATCTTCCTGATTACAGACTTTTCAGCGTATCTTTACATGGCAGAAGAGATTAGGAAGTTCTATCAAATCATTTTTATAAGAGCATTAAGCTTGTTCATGAGGGCTCCACCCTAATTATCTAATCTCTTCCCGAAGCTTCACTTCCCAACACCATTTCTTTGGTATTAGAATTCCAACATATGAATTTGGCAGGGGGTACACAAACATTCAAACCATGTCATTAGTATATTTTTCTATTCTTTTAAATTTGTTGAGGTTTATTTTATGATTCAGAATATGATTTGTATTGATGAAATTTTAGGTGCACTTGAAAAGAATGTGTATTCAGTTCTTGTTGAGTAAACCAATCTAAAATATCAGTTAGGTCAAGTTACCTGACAGCTTGTATTCAAGTCATCTGTCTTTACTGACTTTCAATCTATTTATTCTATCAATTACCAAGAGAGTTTAAGTGTTAAGTCTCTACTCTAATTATGGTTTTGTCTATTTCTCTTTTAAGATCTATTTTTTGCCTCAAGTATTACCTAAAACTCTTCAGTAACATAAAGTTTTGATTCATATGTGTTGGATAATTGATACATTTTCTTTATGTATTACTTCTCTTTATCCTTGATAATCATCTTTCTTCTGAAGGTTACTTTGTCTGAAATATATATAGTTACTTCAGCTTTTATTTCAATTATGCTTGCTTTGTATACCTTTCTTTACTTCATTACTTTAATATATCTATGTCCTTATATGAGTCTCTTTAGAAAATACACAATTGAGTCTGTTTTTTTTAATACAATCTGATAATCACTGTTTTTCACTGACTTATTTAAGTTCTCATTCAAAATAAATATTGACATGATTAAAGTAAAATCTACTAAGTTGCTTGCTGTGGGTTTTACACCAAATTTATATCTTGGATTCTTTTTTTTTTCTTTTTATGGCTTCCTATAAAATTGTATGTCTTTTTAAAAAGCTGAGAGAAGACAGGAGAACAAATATATGTTTATAGTGTTTTATTTTAAATTTCTTTTCATTTCTTGTTCCCTTCCTTTGTTCATGTGTATGAAAGCTACCATCTAGCACCATTTCCTTAAACAATAATACAGCTTTGCTAGTACCTGTCTCCACTGTGCTATTATTGGAAAACATATTATATTCTATTACGTTGCAGGCCCAAAATTATATTATATGAATTATATGTGTGTGTGTGTGTGTGTATATATATAAAATTTCATAAAGTGTTTTTTTTCAAATCAGTTAAGAGAGCACAGGGTAGAGAGTGTATAGCTCAGTGGTAGAGTGCATGCTTACCATGCCCAAGGTCCTAGGTTCAATCCCCAATAACTCCACTTATAAATAAATACATAAATAAATAAATCTAATTACTTCTCCTCCCCTCAAAATAAACAGAAATTTTTTTAAAAAGAACACAGGATAAGAAATATTCAATTTTACTGTCTTTTAACATCTTATACTTGCTTTACTGGTGCTTCTTGTTTTTTTTTTTTTGTTTTTACTATATCCAAAAATATTTATTTACATGTTTTTAATTGAAGTATAGTTGATTTACAATATTATATTAGTTTCAGGTGTACAACATAGTGATTCAGTATTTTTACAGTTTATATGCCTTTAAAAGTTATTATAAGAGAATGGCTATAATTCCTTGTGATAGACAATATATATTTGTTTCTTATCTATTTCAGACACAGTAATTTGTATCTCTTAATCCAATACCCCTAACGTGCACCTCTTCTTCCTTCTACCCATTAGTGACCACTAGTTTGTTTTCTGTATTTGTGAGTCTGGTTTTGTTTTGCTATATATTTTCATTTGTATTATTTTTTTAGACTCCACATACAAGTGATATCATACAGTGTTTGTCTGAATTATTTCACTAAGCATAGTATTATCTAGGTCCATTAATGCTGCTGCAAATGGCAGAAATTCATTCTTTTAGTGGCTGAGTAATATTCCATTGTGTATATATATACCACATCTTCTTTATCCCTTTGTCTATTGATGGACACTCAGTGTACTTTCATATCTTGGCTATTATAAATAGTGCTGTTATGAATATTGGGGTGCATGTATCTTTTCAAATTAGTGGTTTCATTTTTTCCAGATATATACCCAGGAGTGGAATTACTGCATCATGTGATAGTTCTATTTTTAGTTTTTTTGAGGAGTCTTTATACTATTTTCCATAGTGACTGCACCAATTAACGTTCCCACCAACAGTGTACAAGGGTTCCCTTTTCTCCACATCCTTGCCAACATTTGTTAATCGTGTTCTTTTTGATGACAGCCGTTCTGACAGGTGTGAGATGATATCTTGTTGTTTTGATTTACATTTCTCTAATAATTAGCCGTGTTGAGCATCTTCTCCTGTGCTTATTAGCCATCTGTATATCTTCTTTGAGAAAATGTCTATTCAAGTCTTCTGCCCATTTCTTGATGTGGTTGTCTGTTTTTTGATATTGAGTTATAGAGATGTTTATGTAGTTTATATATTGATCCTTTGTTCCTCACATCATTTACAAATATTTTCTCCCATTCTGTGAGTTGTCTTTTCCTTTCATCAATGGTTTCCTTTGCTGTGCAAAAGCTTCTAAGTTAAATTAGGTCCAATTTGTTTATTTTTACTAGAAGAGAACATAGGCAGAACACCCTTTCATGTAAATTGTAGCAATATTTTGGGGGATCTGTATCCTAAAGCAAAAAAAAATAAAGTTGTTTTTTTTTTGTATGGATTCAAATTACCTTCTGGAGCCACTTGCTTCCAGCCTGAAGAAATTTCTTTAGTATTTCTTATAAGGTAGAACTACCAGCAAAAATATATTTATTTCTGTTTATCTGAGAATATCTTTAAATTGCCTTTGTTCTTGAAAGCTAGCTTTACTGAACATAGCACTCTTGGTTACAGATTTTTTTCTTCTTTCAGCACTTTAGATGTGTTATTTCACTGCCTTATCTCCAGGGTTTCTTCTGAGATGTCAGCTGTGAATCTTACCTCCCTTATTAGTGATGAGCACTTTTTTTTAACTCCTGATGTTTTCAAGATTTTCTCTTTTTGTTAGATTTTAGCATATTTACTATGATATGTTGGTTTTTATAACACTTCATGTTTATCCCACTTAAAGTTTGTTGAGCTTCCTGAAAATGTGGATTAGTGTTTTTCAAAAATTTTGGAAGTTTTTACCCACTATTATTTTGATTTTTTTTTTTCTTTTCCTATCTCTCTGCTATTTCTAGTACTACCATTTTTCATGTTGGTATGTTTAATGTATCCTATACTTTTCTGAGGCTCTATTTATTTTTCTTTATTCTTTTTATATCTGTTCCTTGTATTTTATAAATCTCTATTACTTTATCTTCTTGTTTACTAGCTCTTTTTTTGACCAGTTCAACTCTAATTTTGAGCTGCTTAATAAATGTCTTATTTCAGTTATCTTTTAACTACTGAATTTCCACTTTATTTTTTATATATTTTTTCTTTGATATTCCATTTTTGATATAAATTCATCATCTACTTCTTTAATGATGGCTTTATTTATTTCTTTGAACATATTTATTATGGTTAATTTGAAAACATTCCCCATTAAATCTGACATCTGTTTGCTCTCACAGGCAGTATATTTTGTTTATCTTTTTCCCCAGTGTATCAGTCATACTTTCCTGTTCTTTGTATATTTTATAATATTTTTGGTGAAAACTGGACAATTTAGATAATATATTGTAGCAAGTCTGGGGACTTATCTTCCTACTCTCTACTCTAGGTCTTGTTATATTTATTTGAGTTTTTTAGTAGAACCTGAAGAAATGAGAGTTACTTATAGCTAAGGTTTTCTCCTCAATCCCCCAGTTGTATTCTGTTTCTTTGTGTGAGCCCTCTCACTGAGACTGTATATGACCATCTTTTCATATGAGTAATAATTCTTTCTGTTGACCTTAAAAATAGAACAGCCAATTAGTTTATTACCCAAGTGAGTTTATTCAAAATAGCATAGGAATTACAATTTGGAACATGCAAGATGTGGTCAACCATAGGCAAGTCCAGAGAACAAAGGAGAGGAATATTACTTTAGAGAGAAAAAGAAGGAAGTTGGGAAGGGCTGCTTTAAATAAAAGTCCATTGGAAAAAAGCAAGAATTCAGGGTAGTGACAGTTTCCTTTTAGCTGAGTTTTGGCAGTTTCTCATTGGCTGAGTTGTTGCTGGCCAAAAGGAAAATATTTCTTCTCCTCCTTGTAGCAGCAAAGTAGGTTCCTCTTGCCCTGGCATGTAAAGTAAGTTTCAACGAAAGGTATGTGCATAAAATCTCCTACTTCAGGGCTTCCTTCCTCCATCTTAAATGAGATTTTCTTTTATTAATTTTCATATTCTTAACTTGGAAGAGAAATTCCCCACTGTCCTTAAAAAATGACTTTAATAATACATGGAAAAATATTTTAATTTATCCCTATATGTATGCCTTTGTATTTAGATATGGCTAATTTTTACAAATATGAAGTAATATTGTTTTAATTTGTAACCCAGACATTAACAACTGTCAAATACTTATAGTATGAGAATATAGCTTTTTTGTAACACCTATTCACTTTGTGAATAATCAAGTAAGAATGTTATGGTTTATTTTGCTTATGATTACTTATTCTTGCTGTTAGGTATATGCCACATATTATAGAGCTATGCTTCCCAACCAAGTGACATAAGCTGCTGAAGTCATACAACATAGGTAAGCTTAAGGCAAAGGATGTTTGTGATAAGGTAATAGTCTAACAAGAAGGAAATAAATTAGTGTATATATTGCTTTTTACATCCTGAGATTTAGGAAGAGAAAAGAGAGTTTAATGATTTCATGATTTCACACCAAATAAATGACTATGTCCTATAGCAATAAAATGAGACAACATTATGCATCATATTATTCTACTAGAATAATATATAAGACACAATATTAGCCATGTTCAAGAAAGACTTTTTCTGATTAGATAGCTAGTTAAATGCTATGATATGTGATTACCTCTAAAAATGGGTTGTAGTATTTTTAAGATGACAGTGGAAAATGAAACCATGAACTCTAGTATTTTCATAAACATTTTCCTTTTTTCTACCAATTTTTTATTTCCTATAAAGCAAATAAGTGTAACAGGTAAATGCCTAGAGACAATATATCTATACAATCTAGAATCTATATTACCAGCTAGATATGAGATGTTTTAAGACAAAAAATAAAATAAAGTAAATTTATGGTGCATATTATAATTAGCTGAGACCAAACCACATAGAGTAAGTAAAACATTCTTATGTGAGACTAAAAGTAACAGATGTAAAATAACAGGTTACCTACCTGGAAACTAGAGTCAATATGGTTCTGTCACACACAAACACATTTGGATAAAAACCTATTTTCATCAGAATTAAACATTATTTGTTTTATTCTGTTTTGTTTTTCTAATGAGCATCCCTGAGAAATTTTTAAAATTATAATTGCACTTAATTTCTATAGTAGGCTAATAACAGTTTTAGAACAACCCCAGGTTTTGGCACAGAGCAAGAGTCCAAGACAGAATCATAAGTCTGTTGTAAATAATTTTAAAAAGTGATCTATCTTGAGTAACATGCTTTCTGAGAACATTCATCAGGTCTGAGAATGATTGAGTCTAAGTCAGGCCACAGATCATGAAGTCATCTATAGCCGATGTAAATTTAGCTACATAACTTATCACACAGCTGTTAGGATTTTCTAAAATAAGCCCACACAAACATTATAAAAGAAAAAAATGCTATCATTTAAAATACTATCTTGACAGAATCATCTGATGATGACCCTGTCATCTTTCATTTACAAAGCTATAATATTGAACAGAAACCCAGGTCAAAGCTCTTGTATTGGAGAAATAATTTGGGATATTATGTGAATATGAAAAGATTTTTTTTCTCCTTTTAAAAATTACTCTAATTAAGACCACTCTGCCATGAAACAAAATCTGATTACTAAACCTAACAGAATGAGAATGACTAAACTTCATTTAAAGTAGATTTTTAATAAAGCAGATACATTGAGGAATAAACAAATCACATCAAACTTTAGATGACTGTTTTAAGTGAACACACCTATGTAACACCTCAAAATAAAATACAAAATAAGCATGAACCAAATCCACCTTAAGTGACTTCCCAGCCATTACATACAAGAAAGGTAACTAATCTAATTCCTATCTTCATACATATGTTACATTTGTTTTTGAACTTTATATAAGTGAAATTTTGCAATATCCTTTGCATCTGGTTTATTTGATCAATATGTTCTTAATACTTATTTATATTATAGAGGATAGCAGTATTTATATTATAGCTATTTTTTAATTCACTTATTATTTTAATAGTTTCTCTACAGAATGTTTTTGGATCTAAATAAACATCTGTCTCATTCCAACATCTTTGCTCTTCCAAAAGCCAAATAGGGCCATTCTTTGTATTTGCCATGTTACATTTCTTCAGTATTGACAGGTGTCTACCAATTGATATAGTAAAATTATACTGAAAAATTTTAGAAGTAACTAGTGAATTTTCATCCGTTAACTTCCCCATATAGCCATTTCATTAGAGCATATTTTTTTGGTGACATTTGACATTCTGTGATAAATCAAATGAGTGATTCTATCAGTGGGACACACAAGAAGGCTTTTCCCGGAGATATTTGCAGGCACCTCAGTTACCCCTTAAATCACATGTTCTAAGTGACATTTTATTCTATCTATTTATATACCCATACCTGATTACACAACCCTACACCTGTCTGATCGTCCTAATACCCTAGTGACTTATTTCAAATAATTAAATATAGAATAAAGATATACAGCTACTATTTAACTTATAGATTAATATTACATCTACAATTTACAAATTTTATGTTGAAAAGATGAATAGAGCATTATACTGTTCTATAAAACAGGAAGAGGTAATGAACAATATCAAATGTATATTTCAAAGCAACTAAAATTTAAGTGCTTTCTAATTAGCCTATTTATTTTCAAAATGTGTTCTAACAGTATTATTTGTTGATTTTAATTAATATATACTTTTTTAAGGTTTTATTTTTTATTGAAGTACAGTCAATTACAATGTGTCTTTTCTGATGTACAGCACGATATCCCAGTCATGCATATACATACTAATATTCATTTTCATATTTTTCCATTAAAATTTATTACAAGTATTGAACATAGTTCCCCGTGCTATACAAAAGAACCTTTTTTTAATCTATTTTTATATATAGTGGCTAACATTTGCAAATCTTAAACACCCAAATTCAAAATGTGTTCTTTCAACCTTCAGTGGTCCCCTTACTGTAATCAAGTAATAAAATGTCAGTAGTCATAAAATGTTTTTCTTGTAATCTGACTATTTCATTTATATCCTGGAAAAATATTTAGCAGTATAATCTTTTGTTTGTGTAGTATTACAATTTGCTGATTATAACATTAATTTTACATTTCAATTGATGGAGTCAAGTCATGACATCAAAAAAATTCTAATTAACTGAATAGAAAAGAAGCATTCTGAAATTTTAAGATGAATCCACTTCTTTGTATACATATAAAAATGATTGAAAATGAAAGGAATCACACAACATATATCTTCCCAGCTGAGGTTGGATAACATGATATTCTGCCATTTTGTTCCAGCTCTCATACTCTAAATCTGTCTTTTGTGTGTGTGTGTTTGTGTCGTCTATTAGTACCAAGTTTTGTGCATTCTTTGTGTTTTTTGTTGGATATTTCATTTTTAATATAATCCCTAATCATAGTTTTAAAGTACTGTCCCTAAGCACTAGAATGTTGTGATGGGCTTTACAGAGAATTTGTGTGTTAGATAAGCTTCATTCAGGCATGAGTTATGGTGCTGTTGGCCATGAGTTCAATGTTAAGAAATTGACAATATATTTTAAATTAGTTGAACAGAAACACACATAAAACAAGGTTGTGTATTGATCAGTTAATGAAAATGTGACCAAAGACTTGCAGAAACTTGACTTTGTATTTCCCCTTGGAGCATTAATTATTTGTTTTCAGTAGTTTTATATAACACAGCTACTGTGAATGAGAATTGCTCATATTTAATTGAAAACATATTTGTACCTAGAAAGTCAATTTGAAGAGAATAACATTAAACATTGCTAATATTTAAGGCATGTCACAGCTCCATATCATCAACAAAATATAATATAAAACAATTTGAGGAAGTTCAACAGGTTGCTATAAAGCTGCTTCATGTTAGCCAACTCAAATAAGAATTACTTAGAGTAGAAATACAAATACCAAACTTCTAGAACTATTGTCATTATAAAGTATGAAACTTTAAAACTTTTTTAAATTGTAAAATACAACTTATTCAAAAGACATATAAAATATATATGTGCCACTTTATACATTATAAATTAACCATCTATGTAAGACCACACAGGACAGGGAAAGAACTTAACCAGTCCTCAGAAAACTTCAAGAACACTTTTCAATCAGACCCTCTCCGTCTTTGGTAAAACAGCCCTGTTCTAATTTTCATGGCAACACAATCTCTGCTTCTCCTTATACTTTTATCTATTTTCCTGCATTCTTTGAAATATTAAATAATTGTAATTATTCCTTTTCTTCTAATGATAGTTTGAAATTCAATCTTGCTTTTTATTTTAGTAGTTTTGCATATATTATGACATTCATCATTGATTTAGTGAAGATAAACTTAATTAGTACTTTCACACAGTGCAAGAAACATAGAACTTTTTAACTCTTTCACCTTCATAATTATATGATGTTTATGTGACATTGTACTGAATTTATTAAATGTGTCTGTATCTGTTTTTCAGCACATACCCTAGTATTCAATAAAATGAATGTAAAATCTGTATTTCACTACATGTTTACCTTTTTGTAAATTTACCTCTTTATTTCTTCCCAAAATTGTAACCTTCCATTTGGGATATTTTTTCTGTCTCAAGAAAGTTCTTTATTCCTTCTTTTGTGAGTTGCTAGTTATGAAAATTTCCAAGCATTTTTGTTTGTTTGAAAATACCTTTATATTATTTTTAATACTAGAAGATTTTTGTCAATATAATTGCAATTCATAATTGGATGATTGTTTCTAAGGCATATGCAAAATACTATTTTATTATCTTCTGGTTTTCAATGTTGTTAACAAGAAGACAATCTAATAGTTAACCAAAGGTAATTTATTACTTTCAATAGGAGCTATCTTATCCTTTTCTTTGTTTTCCACAGTTTCTTCCATTATATGTTTGTGAATTCCTTTTGCTCTATCCTGTTTGAGATTTACTGGAGTTCTTCCCTTTGTGGATTGATGTCTTTCATTATTCTGTATTAAATTATCATAAATTATTCCTTTAGTATTTCTTTTGCTAATTTTCTGTATCTCCAAAGTATCAAACATTAGAAATTCTCAATATATTCTCATATCCCTTATCATTTTTCTAATTTTCATTTTGTTATCTGTGCCTCATTCTAACTAGTTTTTTCATAGTCAGTAGCTTTTAACTTTAATTCTAGAATTTCTATTTGTTTATTTTAAAAATTTATGTAATATTTATATATTCCAGTTCTTGCTGAAGTCCTCTATGTTTGTGTTATGCTCATATTCTTGACCATGGTAAGAAAAGTGGTTTTACAGTTTAAGTCTGAATCATTCAACATCTAGTGTGCTGTCTATCTGTGTGTGGGGGGACATGTGTATGTTGGATCTCCTCAAGTGCCTTCTTATCTTAAATTGGATTCTTGACATAGAAAAACTCATTTGTAAAAACTATCTTATGTTATTTCTTTGTGAGCACATTTCCATTTGTTTCTGCAAGACACTAGGGTCACTCTCATTCCTGCTTCTCATTATCCAAATTTTAGGACTTGATATTTCATGTCTCACCCAATCAAATTAGAGCTGTTTGAAGGAGTGCAAGTGTATTTATAATTTGTCCTAATTCCTGATATCCCAATATAAATCACTTTTGGTTTTATGAGACTGTCTTATTTTTTTGTACTTCTGAAATTAAAATTTTGACAAATTCAGTTGCAGTTTAAAGTCAGAACAAGAATAATTGTTGGTGGATGAATTATTAAGTGGGAGAAAAAAAGTAAACTCAGTGTCTTTTCCAAGGTTTGGCTTGGACAAATGGAAACATATTATTATAATTAACAGAAATGGAAAATACAGAAGGTTGAGAGCAATTGGGGAATAAAATTGAATTAGGGAAACTAACTCTTATATATCTAAAAGCTATTCAAGTACAAATGTTGAGTAAGCTGTTGGACAAAATGTCTCAAGTTTAGAGAAAAGGCTAGAATATAGACAGAAACTTGGAAATCATTAGTATAAAATATTTATTTAAAGTCATGTAAATAAATGCTAGTGAATAAAGATACACAGGGGAAAAGTCCCAAAATGAACTACTGGAGCACTGCAATGTTAAGATATTAGATGAATAGAAGCTGACAGCAGGCTCCAATGAGGTAAAAGGAAAGTGTGTAATCTTAGAAATCAAAGTGCCTCAAAGAGAAGTGACTGGTAATGAGAAAGTGCTTTGATTTCAATAAATTGGCAATTGGCAATTGTAAATAAGTCAAAGATCAAGATCAAAAATTGACAGATTTACAAAAATAAATGTTATTGATAATTTTAAAAGATGTAATTTTAGTAGAATTGTGAGATTAAATTCTGATTGGGGTGACTTCAAAAAGGTAATGAAAGAAAAATAATCAGAGCAGTTTATATACACATATTGCTGAAGGAAATTTGCTGTAAAGAGGAGCAGAAAATTAATACAACCCAAGGTGGTAGGAGAGAGTTCTAAGTTTTTATTTATTTTATTTTATTTCATTTTATCTTATTCTATTTCATTTTATCTTAACATGGGAGTAATAACGGGACGCTTGTATACTGGTGGGAGAAGTGAATATTGATGCTGTGGGGCATAAACGAACAAATTGCTATAATTGTGACCTTAAAAAAGCAAAATAGAATAGGATGTATTGTACAAGTGAAAGATTTGGTGTTAGGTATAATGTAAGACCTTTTTTTTATGAAAGAAGCTACAATATGCATGCCAGATGCTATTATGTGTATAATGTTGTATTGAAAGCTTCTCTGGAAGTTTCTCTTATGATTGTCATAATTTCCTTTGTAAAGTGGTAAGCAAAATTATTACCTGAGTGCACAGATGAGGAGGTGATACTCTTGGTGTCAGGAAAGAATAGAAAGCAGAAATACTTCATTTAAAAGTGCTGGAGAGTGACTGTATTGACAAAATATAGTATGATTACTTGGCGACATTGAGAGTCCACTTGAAATTTATGATCATGATATAAAACTGAGGACAGTCAGTATTATTGACCGTTTTTCTCCAGTCAGTGTTAATTAGAGGTAGACTTAAACCATTGTAAAACAAATATGAATAAATAGAAGGGAAACAAGCAAGTTGACAATATTAAACAAGGTGTATTTATAATGCTCTATCATGGAATTTTAGAAGAAAAAAAGAACATTTGAAAAAAGTGAGGGGTAAAAGGTAAGATTATTGATTATAAAACCCAGTGAGGTCCAAGGACTATTGTAGTTGGGTCATTAGGAGAAGAGGGAGTTGGAAAGAGAGGAGATAGCAATAACAGAGTGGGGTTCTTGAAACAAGCTGTGGAAGCTTGATGTTGTTAATTATAAAAATATAGGTGTATCAAATAAAAAATCAGATCTAGTAAGAGAGACTTTATTTGAAAGAATTATTGCAAGATAATGGGGAGTGACCATGAGTAGGAATAGGGAACTATTACAGTAGAGAGAAGCTGTGACAAGATTTTCAGGTATTTAAAGCTTAGGCAAAAAAGAATGTTTCTTTTATACAAAGGAGTGAACAAGTCTAAGAAGAACTGGATGGGAAAGTGAGATGAAAAAGTGGCATAATAGGATTATAGAATTGGAGAAAATTTTACCCTGTGGTCAGCCTATTTTCAACTGTGGAAGGTAGGGGGAATATTCCTTGAGGAAGGGTAGTTTGCAGGCTCAGGCTGAGGATGGGCCAAAGTCCAGGGGTTTCAGGGAAGGTGAGAATTTTACAGAAGTTTGGTTAAGAAGTATTTTGTTTTTATTGATCAATGAGAATAAATCTGTTCAAATAAATTAGAAAACAAAGAATAGCAATTTGGAGGGTCTGTGTCTGAGCTAGTCCTAAATAAACAAGGAGAGCAATAATGAGTCTTATTTAAGTCATATGAGGAGGGGTGAGTCTTTGAGGTAAGCATTTTGTCCAAGACACAAAGTGGGAGGTAGATTCCTCTAAACTTCATTGTTTTTTCAGGAGCACAGTGTTCAAGTAAATTCAAGTATTGCTAAGTATAAACATGTTTAGATGCTGTATGGTGGATGTTGGTGGTGCGATATCATGTACACACGAACACTGTGTGGAAAGAAGCAAAGCAGTTCTCTGTTTAATGATTTTTGGAAAAGGGTTTATATAGGACATGCATGATGCCTCACATATCATCTAAGTTATGACAATGTTAATAATCTTAATCTATTTAGGTCCCCAAGTTCCTGCAGTAAGCACAGGATGTTACATGATCAAGGACAGATTGTTTTAAAGTTCGTCATGAAACTTCATTAAGTAGGCCATCTTTTATCCAGCCGGCTGTGCCTGTCTTAGGTTGTTCTCCTCTGAGGATCTTATCCGTCATTGGCTATCCAGCCATCCATACTGGATACATTAGGTAGGCCATTTCTTATCCAGCCTGGATATGTGACATTCCTCACAGCTTGTTTATCAGTTCAGCCCATGGCTTATTCTCTAGAGCCTTCAGACGGGGGACTACAGCAGAGAACAAGATCATTCAGTAAGAAAAATTCAAGTGACTGAATTAAGAAAAATTAGTGTAGGAAAGCTACAATTTTCAAGAAATAAAGGGGAATGACTCAGCTGTTGATTGATGACTTTAATAAGAAAATAACAAAGCTTATTAAAATAGCCATAATTAATTAGTGAAATATATACATACATAAATGGATAAAGTTCTTAATCTCTAAGACTAAAAAATGAGATTTAGATAATGCTTATTAGTTAATGATTTTAATCTTTAACCTGTTGTTGAAAATTTTAAAACAAAGAACAATATTTTCTTACTTATTTTGTCCAACTTATTTTATATAAATTAAGTATTCTCTTTCATTTTGTCAAAAGAAGTACATTTACCCACAATTATTTACCACCAAAAGAGTAAAGTTGAGTGTTAGGATGTGTGAAAATTCTAGCTTCTCATAACACTGTTATAAGGTAACAAAGTTGGACTTCTCACAGATGTACAAATTTGGAGGCTCTAGCTAATACATTTACATGTCTTTTTGTAAAAATTGTTTTCCTATCTTTTGAAAATTAGAGGGGAAATACTTTAAATAAAAATGTGTAAAACTAGGATGGTGTTTACCCCTTCATATCAAAGGTTGATAAAAATTTAAAAATTAGGATTTGATAAAACTTTTGAAGTTTTATCAACCTTAATACATGAATGTATATTATTTATCACAATATGTCATTCTATGAATTTAATATTAAGTAGAAAATTTATTATAGTATTTTGCCTAATATGGACAGATTTAAAATAATAATTTCAGCTACCACTGTGATTGTTTCCAGTGTAATCAAATGAAATATTTGATTCATTTTATTGTAGAAAGAAAAACTAAATCACCTCAAAACAGTGATTTATCATGAAAATATTGTCTAGAAGCAGATTCAAGTCCTTCTGATTTTGAGTTAAGATAAAAATGCTAGTTATATTTCAAATTCTGCAGTTATTGTTGTAACTGTTGCTTCTAAAGTTTGGATTATGATATTTTAGTGACTAAATTATCAATAAGATCCATTATATGAAAACATGTTCTAAAAAATTTTTTTGTTCTTTTTTATCATAGGCTATGCAAACAATGCCTGTTTGCCTCTTTTAAACATAGATTTAAAAATTACCCTGGGCAGAATGTAGTTAAATATTTAAACTTGAAATAAATTAGTCAGTATATTGTTTCTTACCTTCTCTTCTATAACAACAATTCCCCCATTTATGTAATATATAACTACTATTTTCATAAAGTAAATATATTATATTAATATATGTGGATTTTTATGTATGTTATACATATTAAATTTAAGCAATGAGAATTTGGCCTAAAAAAAGATGATACTAAATATATTGATGGAAATGAATATTACTGCTTTTAAATGAAATCTTTTTTATAATTACTCATTTTTTCTAGTAGATGTTACATATGGTAAGTAGCAAAATTAGTCTAGCAACAAATGAAAAAAATTATATCAATGCAGCAATTCATTATTGAGTCTGAAAAGCTGGTGAATAATTGAGGCAATCATTAATTTTTTAATGAAAATTTATTTTAATCTAATTTTTAAATTACTTTAAGTTGAAGTATAGTTGATTTACAATGTTGTGTTCATTCAGGTGTATAGGAAAGTGATTCAGATATATTTTTTCAGATTTTTAAATCATAGGTTATTACAAGATATTGTATATAGTTCTCTGCACTATACAGTAGGTCATTGTTGTTTATCTATTTTATATATAGTAGTGTGTATCTGTTAATCCCAAACTCCTAATTTATCTCTGCCCCAATTTCCCCTTTGGTAACCATAAGTTTGTTTTCTATGTCTGTGAGTATATTTCACTGTATAAATAAGATCATTTGTATCATTTTTTTAGATTCTACATGTAAGTAATATCATGTGATATTTGTCTTTCTCTGTCTGGCTGACTTCATTTAGTAAGATGATCTCTAGGTTCTTCCATGCTGTTAAAAATGGCATTATGCCATTCTTTTTTATGGCTGAGTAATATTTGTGTGTGTGTGTGTGTGTGTGTACATAACAATCCTAATTTTTAAAGAATATTTGAAACACATCTGTACATATGTGCTTATAAAAATAACTTAAGAACAAGGAATTAGGTCTGATCCTTATGCATATTACTCTTGCTTAAGATTAATAGATTTACCTAACCTCACTGACATAATATATAAGAGGAAAGTGGTTAAGAAGGAGGGCTTCAGAACTACATGGTAATTTTAATTGCCAATGCCACCATTTATAGCTTTTCTAATATTGGCAGACTAGTCAGCCTCTGTAGGCATGTTTCCTCATCTGCAAAGTACAGATAATACTGTATAGCACAGGGAAATATACACAAAATGTTATGATAACTCAGAGAGAAAAAAATGTGACAATGAGTGTGTATATGTCCATGAATGACTGAAAAATTGTGCTGAACACTAGAATTTGACACAACATTGTAAAATGATTATAAATCAATAAAAATGTTATTAAAAAAGTACAGATAATAGTTTCTCAATCATAAGGTTTGAGAGAAATGAGAAAATGCATAAACTGTGCTTCACATACCTCAGAAAAATAACATCAGTAAATGTTAGCTCTTATTAATAAATTAATATATTTGAAGTTATTTTTAAATGATCCAACAATGTACTGTACTGTTTAGATTTGTAAAGCTATTTAAAGGTTTTTATCATGTTGTTGCTCTGATTGTTATCAACATTTTTAACATTTTGCAAACATAAGATAGAGATAGGTCCAAAGATCTTATAAAAAGGGCACATTTCATTACTTTAATTAATGCTTTATACAATTTAACAATACATAACTTTAATTGGTATTTAAATGTTAAATGTTATATTGCTCCAAATTAATTATTTTATGTTGTTACTTCTTTTTATATTAAAATATTTATTTTAATATCTTAAATCACAGGTCTTACTTAGAATACCACAATACCATACACTTGCTGGTTTAAGATATATTATAAAAAGGTGTAGTTTATATATCAACAAAATAATTGCTTCAATAGAAACTAAATTATTTAAAACAGACTTAGGATCATTTGTTCTATTTCTGTATATAAAAAAAAAATGTCCTGTGTAATTTGATAAAGATTGTAGTAAATCTGTATAGATTACCTTGGGCAGTATAGCCATTTTAACAATATTGATTCTTCCAATCCAAGAACATGGGAAATCTTTACAATAGTTTTACAATAATATGTTTCTCACATTTTTTGTTCTTAGAAATTATAATTAAAATATTTTTTAAAATTTGTAACATAATAAAGTATGCATCTTACAATAAATCTTCTATTTTTTAAATTACAATAGTAAGATTTTTGATTCTACAGAAGGATGTAGAATTTTTATTCAGAATTCAATGCTTGTCCCATTAATCTCCTTCTTTTTCTCAATTCCTTTGGATCACATAATTCCAGTCCATTTGAAAGCTTCAATAGATTGTTTCAATTGTATTTAACAAACATATAAAGACTCAGAGTTAATGATGAACAATGAGATCAGAGGAAAAACAACATTCTTTATATTTTGCTTTGCTTTGTTAGATAAGTGGTATATGTATTTAAATTAAATTTATCTACATTTGATGTAAACTTATATATATTTAAATTATATTAAATTTAAATTATGTATATTTTCTTCAATTTAATTCATATTTACCTCAAATATGAAATTAAAATTTTATTTCATTATAACTTGATTAATCAAACTCTTCTTAGATAATTTATTTCTTTAAATATAAGATCCATTTTTTGAAAACCCACCTTTATTTTATACATGACAGAGAACTTTTTTTAAGCTAAAAATTCTTATATATGATATAATGCTAAAATGCCATTTACTTTGAACTTCATGATTGCAGATATATTAGAATTTGAGAAATGTTTTGTCTCAAAATTGATGAATGATGTAATCACTGATGTGTCATTTGACTAAATCTACAAAGTCTAAATACAATTGCTTGCAAATGAAAGATAAGTGCTTGCTTTAATGCATGACATCATACATTTGTATTTCCATTAAATATAGAAATCAATATGGATAAAACTCATTATCTCACTATGTTTCATTGACTTTGTAATATAGATACAACTTAGCAAATTGTATATATTTTGAAATTTTCTCTGACGTTTATTATGTGTTTGAATGTTGAGGAATATGTTATGTTTATTGAAATTTATTCACTCTATCATAAAAATTCTCCCTTTCTACCCAGAAAATATGCATTAGTATATTTTATATTCTAAGTGTAGTAACCAAGTGAGAATTAGTTTACGAAATTTGAAAGATTTCTGATATTAATTTCAAGAATCTCTGATATAATCAGTCTATTTTTGCTTCTAGAATTATTTCCCTCACAATGTATTAATAAAAACATGCACATAAAATTACAGATACACTAAAACACATTATTGATTGATTATAGTCTTTATATCATAGGATGTTTTAGAGATTATTACCTTTAAACATCAACTCCTTGACTTTGTTATTTATTATAGATTGCAAAAATAGAGTAACTAGAAGAGACATACCTAATTCCCATTATCTTTATCAATCATCTTGTAACATCCATAAATTTATTTTATAGGAATGTTGCTGATCTCTTTGCTCATGTCTCTGTTTTCAGTAATTATCATCTCTGGTTTGTATTGCATTTTCTGCAAGATTTTTGCAGCTACATTTATTTTCTCCCCTATTTCTTTCTGATGCATTCTTACCCATTTACATGCAAGTCCTTTGATAATTCTTCTTTTTCACACTTTTTACTTTGAGGACCATATATTCTCTGTCAGTTGCATTGTTTGTGTTATTCTGCTGGGTGTCTTTCTATCATAAGTACTTTGTTATGCTGATTCTTGTTTTGTTCTTGTTTTTTATTTTGATTTCAAGTGAAAGGTTGTTTTGGACACTTGGTGAATTTGTCTTATAAAGTTTTTTTTTTTCAGACTGTATGCTACTGGGAGTATTAGTTCCCTATGAAATATTTTCCTTTTTAAGCAGTACTTCCTACTTCTTCACTTTAGTGCTCCCTTTACAAACTCTAAACAGTCTTTCTTCACAGACTGATAAGACTTCAGCAAAAGGCTACATCAGCATGTTTATTTTTGAAATCTTTATTGAGTATTAAAAATAGATTACCTTTGATGTTAAACAATTTGAATATCCACATTTGGCATGTTAAAGTATTAGTAACCTATAATCAATGTAAGAATCTAACAAATATTAAAGATGGATGGTGGTTTATAGTCCCATGTATATGCATTTTCAAATGTTGAGTTTTATCTAAGTTGGCAAGTCTATAATGTGTAAAAATTGATGAGTTTAGCAAATCTATATTTAGGGACTATTTTTCCTACTATTGGAACTAATTTTTGTTATTGTGAAAGTATTTGTTTGGCCTAGCATTTGTGAGTGTTTAGTGGATTTAGCCAAGCTAAAGCTGTGAACTGGCTAGCCAAGTCCTAAACCTCAAAGGTTGGCTAATTCACTGATAAATGTAGCCAACTCATTTAACCATTTTAAACATAAAATACATTACTAGTAATTTGAAATGACACTTGGACTTTTGCATAATAGACTAGGAAGAAATAGCTGGTCAATAGGTTTTTCTTAGTATTATAAAAAGCTATAAATTAAAACCCAGATTGCCCTTTACAGAGTAATAAAATTCAGTCATTTATTTCAGCACTTCAGAATTCTAAATGTTGGAAAAATATAGAAGTTTATTTGTTAAAAAGGAATTATGCAGGAAGGAAAACATGTGCTAAGGTTAATGGTGCTCTACTTCATCAAATTCCTGTTTGTTCCATCTTAATATACTAGCATGACATTGAATTTCTGATTTTTAGAGTCCATATAATCTAAAATTGCTTTAAAATAAAGTTCAACTATCATTTTATATACAGAGACAAAAGTACACACACGCACACACACACAGAAGGAAATCCTTTACTGCATTCTTTTTTATAGTTTTGCTGTTAAAGTGAGAAAATAATTCAGAATGAAACTTATGTCTAAAGAAATGACATAGCAAATCTATAAAAGTAAGCAATCTAGGTATATCTTGTTTACCAAAGAAACAAAAAATAAATTTACTAAATAAATAAATTTAATAAAATTATAAACTTTTATCCCAACAAAATGATTTCATTGTTTTATTCACTCTTTAACATGCCATGCTGCACCTTTCACATATTTTGAAGTTCATCTTATATAAACATAAAAATGAAACTAATAGAAATAAAATTAAATGAACATTATAAATAAAATATTTCTAAATTATCATTTGAAGATATAATATTTATTTTTCTTAATGTACTCCAAATTAATTTACTCCCTGCTTATTGATGCATTGGTAGTTTCTAGTCTTTTGTTAAGTACAATGCTATAAAGAATATACTTGTACATATATAATTTTTCACATATGTGAGTGCATCTATATAAATAAGATATTTAGAATTCATGTAATTATATCAAAAATGATGTTCATGAATATATGTTTTCATTTTTATGGGTAAATACCTGGGAATGAAATAGTTGGATCATATGTAGATGCCTATTTAGCTTATTAAAAATTGCTCAGTCATTTTCAAAGTATTTGCATAATTTTACATTTGCAATACAAGTGTATATAAAAATATGTGCATTCATAAGTTTTATCTGTAATAATAAAAAAACTGGAAAAAGTACAAATATTGTTCAACAGGTTAATATATAAAGAACTTCTAATAACACATAAAATGGAAAGGAATTCAGCAATTAAAAGAGACAAATATTATATATACCTTAACAGCATTGATATATAAAAGTAATTATGATGAGTGAAAGAAACCAGACAATAATTTTAAAATATACATATACTGTATTATTTCATTTGTATAAATTTCTCAGTAAAGCAAGCTATTCAGAAAACAGATTAATGGATAGCTAGAGATGCAAGAGTAGGAAGAAAGTATAACAAAGGGGCAGAAGGAAAATTTGAGGAGTGATAGATATGCTCATGTGCTTGACTGTGATGGCAATTTCACAAATGTGAATATAAGTCAAGTCTTTTTAAATCGTATGCTGTAAATTCTTACAGTTTTTTGTATGTCAATTATACTTCAAAGATCTGTTAAAATGTATAAAAATATACTACAGTACAAACAGAGTAAAATAAGTTCTCTAAAGAACTGCTATTCAAAGCAACAAGTCCATGTACTCTTTGCTGTAGGTCTGTCACAAAGTGTGGTACATGTATCAGAATGTCCTGCTACCTTCATTGAGAAAGCCTTGCTGTTAAAAAAAAAAACTGACTGAACTAAGTCATCAGCATACTTACATACTATCTATATTGTTAAAGACCAATATCAAAGAATTCTGCAGATCTATTTGAATCTATTTGATTCTACCTCAGAACTTGATTTTATTTTATTCTTTTGTCTTTCTCTTCATTATCCATTACTATATCCCAAATATTTAAACAAATTTTAATGTCAATCAAGATTTGTTCATCTTATTTTTATCTTTAAAAAGAATTATCTGACCATACTTGCTCTTTATTCTTCCAAATTAATATAAGAATATTTCAAATCAGTTCTGAATATAAAACCACTTCATAGTCTTATTGCAATCATATGAAGTTTGTATATTACCTTAGAGAAAAATTTACAATTTTTATATAGAAATTTCAGAAGAGTACTTTTATAAATTAATTCAAAATTTATTCTATTACTATAAGACAATTTTAGGACTTCTTCATGTAGATCTTTCATAGATATCAATATTTCTTTTAGGTATTTAACTGTATTCTTGGTATTAAAATGTCATCACCAATTATATATTTTCTTATATGTTCCATATTAATTTATTTGACAAATAGTTTCAGGCACCTATTATCTTCTTATTACCATTTTAGGCACTGGAAATAAATCAGGGAACAAAGTAGATCGATATTTCTTTACCCAGACAACACTTGGCCCATAAGGGCAACAGACAATCAACAAAAGAAATATGTTCATGGGTTGCAGTTTTACATAGGGTGATCTGAAAATGCTTGGCTGAGAAAGTGAATTTTGCAAAAAGAACTGGTTATATGTGACAGATAGTCATCTAGTTAACAAGAGAAATCTTTTCTAGGAAGCATGAAGAACAGATATCATTATTGGAAAATGTGAAGAAAATTAAGAAAATCCATGTGGCTGGAACAGAATGAACCAGAGTGTGATGCTGGATTCTAAGAAGTACGTGGTGGTGGAAAACATGTAACTCTTTCCATCTGAGTGAAATGGAAAAACCAGTAGATTTCTTTGAGCAGAGGAGTAGTAAGACCTAATTTATATTTTAAGAAGATCAACATGGGTGCTCTGTGGAGAAGAAAGAGATTTAAAACAGCAAGAAAAGAAGCAGGGAGAACAGTCACAAGGTGACTAAAATAGTCTTTATGGGAAAAGATGGAGGTTTAAGGGTAATAGCAATGATGTTGATAAGAAGTGGTAAAAGCCTGGATATATTTTAAAGATGACATCTATTGTATTTTCTGACAGACCAGATGTATGGAATGAAGACAGAAAAATCAAGGGTAAATCCAGGTGTAGGTTCTCACAATTAGAATAATGATGTCACCATTAGGAGTGATGATTGAAGATTGCAGAGGTAGTGGGATTGGAGAGACATCACAGGGGCTCTGATTGGCACATTCTATATTTGAGGTGCCTATTGGCCACCCAAAGAAAAATGTCAAGTAAGTGGACATCAATTTGAAATACAGAAATATTCAGAGAGTTGAGGTCATCAGCACTTCTATTGTGTTTAAAACTGGAAGACTTATAAGAGGAACTAAAAGAATAGATTGAAAGTGCAGAGAGAAAAGTGATCACAGGGCTGATTGCTATGGTGATGCAAAATTCACAGTTGGGAAAAATAAAGAAGAAATAGAAAGGTCACCAAAATGAAGTCACAAATGTAGGCAGAAAATAAGCTGTCCAGGAAGTCATGGAAATGAATGGTTCCAAAAGAAAAATAATTGGCCATTCCAACAGTTCAAGAAGGGTAATGACAGAATAATTACCATTCCATTTTACAAAATGGAGGTAATTGGTGACATTGATCAGAGTGATTTGGACAGAATGTTGAGAATAAAATATAATTCTACAAACTGAAGATGAGTTTAGACAAACTTTTCAAGTAGCAATAACATAAATAAGAGTGTAAGTTGAAAGGAGAGGCAGTGACAAAACAGATTTTTATCTTTGTGCAATAATGAAGATAATTCAGTCTAGAAAGAAAAAAAGATAAGATACTTGTAAGACATGGGGTAATTTCTGGGGAATAAAGCAAAAGGAGACGGACTCTAATAAGTAATTTCAGAAGTTGATCCTGTCTAGGAGCTCAGAGCTGTAATCTAAAATAGCGAAAGGGAAGGATAGGCAAGTTTAGAGCCACATATGAAGAGTGATACCTCTAATAAATTGATTTCTTGATAAGTTAGAAAGAAAGGCTTGTAAGCTGAAATTGAAAATGGGAGGAGAGTTTTCAAAGTTTGAAGAGAGAATGGACAATTTTTAAACTGAGAGAGTTAATGAACTAAGAAAATAGAATAAGAATATTGGGTATCATTGAAGATTCACTTAAGATTATCTGACATAATTTTTTAACATTTTTTATTGATTTATAATCATTTTACAATGTTGTGTCAAATTCCAATGTAGAGCACAATTTTTCAGTTATACATGAACATATATATATTCATTGTCACATTTTTTTCTCTGTGAGTTACCATAAGATCTTGTGTATATTTCTCTGTATCTGACATAAATCTGAAGTAAAAATTTCCCATATAATTCTGTATGATTTTGTTGCCCAAGTACATCTGTTAGGCCAGGGATGGATTGTCATAGTATTGAATTTAACCAGGGTTGTGATTTGTTTAATGAGCAAAATCAAGGTAATTTTTGAGAATATATGGAAGTTACAAGAAATAAACAAATGGAACTATTAGAAATCAAAATTACATTAATAGGAGTAAAGAATGCCATCAATAGTCTCATCAGTAGACTTTACATGGCTGAGGAAAGAAACAGTGAACTTGATTACAGGGCAGTATAAATTACCCAACACAAGAATAATAAAGATTTCAAAGAAAACAACAGTAACAGCCCAACAGAACAACAGAAACTGTGAAAAGCTGTGGGGCAATATCAAATGGTATAACAATACATGTAATTAAAATCCTACACAGAAAACAGAGAGAACAGAGCAGAAGAAATGTTTGAACAAAAAAATGGTCAAAATGTATACAAAATTTGTCACAAATACATTTACTTTTGTTTTAGCAAAGTGTATTTTTTAATGATTTCATTGTCTAGTGTGCTTATTTTGGTATTTGTAATTCTACTCTTAGATATAAATATCTTCATCCTATTTCTTAACTTACTTAAATAGAATTTATTACATTTCAAGTAAATATCACTTTAATTATTTGTATTTGTCTCTCATTTTTTATTGGATATATTCCCTTGCATTTGGTAATTCTTTAATTTTAATTGTTGGATATAATAAAGGTAAATGATGTACAAATATTTCCTTCCCTTTTTTAGCTTAAGAATTCTGCAGGTTAAAAAGAAAATAGCTTAAAGTTTTCAAATTTTCCAAGTATGAAGAAGATAAGTTTGATTTGATTAAGTCACATGGGCAGTATCACCAGCTACTTGTAGCTTCATTTGCCATGCAGGGCATAATCCAAGGCTATCAGATGTAAGAAAAATTATGAGTTTGTAATTGTTGAATTGAAGCAATTGTGCCAATTCTTGTGATTTACCAACGCATATTCAAGAACTACCATGAATGAAACCAGGCACAGCATCTAATTCAAGACCCATCATGTCAGTAAGTATATTCTTTTTATATCACATGAATGGGAATGATAAATCCAGCAGCAGGTCAGAAGCTTGCAGCAGCTGAAACCTGATTTAGGCACCTGCCCCCACCTCCACTGCCTATCCCTTCCATCCCCCTGACAATCCAGGGTCTAAGGTGTTGATTTCTTTGTTACTAAAGTTGTTAGTTTCCCTTACCTTTACAAAGTTGATGACTTCAATTCTGGTAGCTAAAAATTCAACTTTTTTCCTTATCATCCCCTATTGGATACACCAAGTTAATTATGATTACTACCCAGTATCACACTGTCAGAGCAATATGTGTAGGCCAGAATGAAATGATGAAGTGATTGCAATAATCAAGCCTTTATTTCCAATTTTTTACAATATCAAATACCTATATTAGGGACCACAGAATTTTCCATCAAACACTGCCTATAAATGAATTGCTGAATGGCCTTTATAACAAAAGGGGCACCATTATCAGAATGTAGATGATGTGGAAAGGATAAACACAACAGGAATAGGTCTCAAAGGCCATAATTATGTGGGTGGGACCAGCTAATCTGACTAGGAGAAATAATGTAACTGTAAAGAAAAAGCAAAATCGGTGAGATAACACTGAATAATCCAGAAGAAATCAAAGACCTAATCTAAACAATTTACTAAGAGCATGCTGGACCAACAATTTCTATAATATGAATTCCATTACCACAAGACAAAAAGAACAATTTTGGAAGGAGTTATAAATTTGGTACATGGAGTAGCATTGCATTAGAAACATAGTCCTTTCTTAAATTATTCCTAGTGACTGGTCTTAAATTATTCCCACTGACTTTAAAGTCACCCTCAAATGAGATATGCAAGCACATAATGTAATTATGATAGTGTAATGTGATTAGTACTTAAGTAGCCAAAATGTAAGATTGGAAGAAAAGGAGCAAAGTAACTGAGCAGATAAAGAGATTTCTCCAGAGGGAGCAATCATGTCTACCTGTGATTCTACACAGTTTGTATTGATGCATAGCTGGATCCTTTACTTGTTAGCCTTCAAAACCAATTTGATCTGTCCCAAAAAGAGAACATCAAGCGAAAGAGTCACAACCTCTCCATGGGCGAGGTATTCAGTTTCAAAGGACCTAGCTAATAGTCATTCTTAAAAGATGTGCACTTGTTAGCTGTATTGGGAGTCAACAATCCAAAACCCCAGGAGGAGCCTGGGAAGAGTAGAATCTGCCTCACTAGCCAGAGTCTTCAATTAAAAAAAAAAAGCCTATAAGTCTGTTTCTGTTTTGTAGAGAAGTTCATTAGGGTCTTCTTTTTTTTTTCTTGTTCTCTTTTTCCTTTTATTTCTTTCTTCCTTTTCTTTTCTCTCTCTCTCTCTCTCTTTTATTTATTTTTTTTTTACATTCCACTTATGAGTGATATTATGGTATTTTTCTTTCTCTTCCTGGCTTACTTCACTTAGAACGAAAATCCAGACCCATCTATATTACTGCAAATGACATTATTTTATTCTTTTTTTATGGTTGGGTAGTATTTCATTGTCTAAATATGCCACAGCTTCTTTAAACAGTCCTTTGTTAAAAGACATTTAGGTTGTTTCCATGTCTTGGCTATTATAAATAATGCTACTATGAACGTTGGGGTACACTTATCTTTTTGAATTAGAGTTCCCTCCAAATATATGCCCGAGAGTGAGATTGCTGGATCATATGGTCAGTCTATTTTTAGATTTTTCAGGAATCTGTAAACTGTTTTCCACAATGCCTGAACCATATTACATTTCCACCAATAGTATAGGAAAGTTCTTTTTCACCACACCCTTTCCAGCATTTATTGTTTGTGGACTTTATAATGATGACCATTTTGACTGGTGTGAGGTGAGACCTCATTATAGATTGAATGTAAATATCTCTAGTAATTAGCTATATTGAGCATTTTTAATATGCCTATTGGTCATTTGTATATCTTCCTTGAAGAAATGCTTGTTTAGGTCTTCTGCCCATTTTTAGATTGGGTTGTGTTGTTGTTATGGTTAAGAACTTGTATGAACTGTTTATATATTCAGGAAATTAAACTTTTGTCAGTTGCATGACTTGCAAATATTTTATCCCATTCCATAGGTTGTGGTTTTGTCTTGCTTATGATTGCAAAGATATGTAAAAGCTTATAAGTTTACTTAGGTCCGATTGTTTATGTTTGCTTTTATTTCTATTGACTAGGAGAACATTGCTAAAATTTGTGTCAGAAGATGTTTTTCCTATGTTTTCTGCTAGGAGGATTATAGTATGTTGTCTTATATTTAAAGTTCATACACTATTATCAAGTTAGATTCATCCCAAGGACATAAAGATGGTTCAACATATGCAAATCAATGACTGTAATATACCATATCAACAAAAGAAAAAACAAAGATCACATGATCACCTCAATAGATGTAGAAAAAGCATTTGATAAACTTCAACACTCATTTATGATAAAAGCTCTTAACTGAAGTGGGTATAGAAGGGAACATATCTCAACATAGCAAAATCTATTTTTGACAAGCCCATGGCCAGCATAATACTCAGCCATGAAAAGATGAAAGCCTTCCCACTAAAATCTGGAACAATACAGGAATGTCCACTCTCAGCACTTTTATTGAAAATAGTACTAGAAGTCTTAGCCATGGTAATCATGAAAGAAAAAGGAATAAAGGGAATCCAAATTGGAAGAGAAGAGGTAAAATTGTCACTATATGGGAATGAAATGATATTATATATAGAAAATCCTAAAGACTATTAGGGCTGATAAAAGAATTTGGTAAAGTATCAGAATACAATATTAACATACAGAAATCAGTTGCATTTCTTTACATTAGCAATGAAATATCAGAAAAGGAAATTAAAGAAAGAGTCCCTTTTAAAGTTGTATCCAAAACAATAAAATACTTCAGAATAAATCTGACCAAGGAAGTGAAAGGCTTATGGAGAACTTCAAAACATTGACAAAGGAAGTTAAAGATGATGTAAAGAAATTGAAAGATATTCCATGCTCTTGTATTGGAAAAATCAATATTGTTAAAATGGCCATCCTACACAAAGCATTCTGTGTATTTAATGTGATCACTATCAAATTACTCAGAACATTTTTTACAGAACTCGAACAAATAATCCTAAAATTTATACCGAATCATAAAAGACCCAGAATTGCCAAAGCAATACTGAAGAAAAGAACTAAGCTGGAGGAATAACTCTCCCAGACTTCAGACAAAACCATAGAGCTACAGTAATCAAAACAGCATGGTATTGGCACAAAAAATGACATATGGAAGAGGAGGGCCGAGATGGAGGAGTAGGATGCTTGTAGCTCACTTTCTCCCACAAATACACCAAAATTCACATCCATGGACCCATTCAGCCAACCAGAGCACCTGCTGAACTCTGACAGAACATTGCCCTCTTTAAAAGACAAAGATACCACGAATCTGGTATAAGAAAAGGAAAAAACAAAGAAGGAAAAGCAAAACAGTGCAGGACTGGTCTCTTGGGGAAGGAGTGGCAAAGGAGGGTAAAGCGCTCATTGACTGAATCTCCCGCTCTCCAATGGAGAGGTCAACGGGAGAGAGGGGGAACCTCTGAGGCTCAGATATGTACAGAGAACCCCTTGACTGACAGAACTAAATTAAATGGGCATAGAAGCTCTCCACAACTCCTAGCCCACAGGCAAAGTGGTAGGTGGGGGACAGGACACCTGCACTGAAGCAACCCCAGGGTACTGCAGGGTACTGTGTGCCATAGATGAGTGGGCACACAGGGCAGAACAACCTAGCCCCTCCATAAAATGCAAAAAGAAAAAAATAAAAGATGGCTGATGTGCCCTGGGGGGAAGGGTGCCATATCCCTATCTCTGAAAACCCCCTGAAGGTTTTCAGGAGAAGAGAGGTGGGGCTCAGACACAGCCATCATATCCTCCTGTGCTTGGTATCCAGGCTGGGGTTGGGCAAAACCTGAATCCATATCTAAGGCCTTATCAGCCTCAAAGGCCAGATGGAGACTTGTTTACAGCCTAAGGCAGATAGGATCAAACTGCCAAGACAAACAAGGAGATGAGTTATGGCACAGATCAGGGACAGAGTTGTTCTGCTGTCTTCCCTGAAACCGTCTATGAGCACAGACCCAAGGTGGAGCAGGCAGCTGCACAGAGCAGGGGAGCAAGGAGTGCCAGGAGAGGGCGGGTGGCCACCTGCCTTCCTGGCAGGAGCACAGCACATTACTGCAGTGCTGGGAGGAGGAACTATCCACCAGCCTATCTCGCCCAAGTGCTGCATCTGACTGCTGCATCAGGAGGGGGAGTGACACACGGAACATGTAAGAGTGCAGCACCTGACCTCAGTAATGGGAAGGGGCGTGATCTGCTTGCCAACAGGCACTGGAAGCAGCATAGACCAGGGGCACCAATGGAGGGTCTCTGGAAGCAGCAAGCTGAGTTCATGAAACTGGACTAAGACAGAAAGACTTCTCGATAAAATCATTAAGAGCACACAGTTTCCATAAGAACACATCCCACCCCACCTTTTTAAAATCTGTTCTGTGTTCTATTACATTTTTAACTTTTACTTTTTAAACATCAACCTGATTGCTATTCTGCTTCAACTTGCTCTTCTATTACTGATTATACACTGTTTTCAAACTTTTTCCCCCCTTCTTTTAAAATTCTCTCTCTCTTTTTAAGTTTTATTCCTGCATAGGCTTTAGATAGATAAATAAATAAACTCCTTAAGGACCACAATAGACATCTGATACTCCATAAGCCACAGTGCCAGAGACATATGAGCAGGATGAAGAAGCAGAGGAAACACTCCCAATTAAAAGAGCAAGAGAAATACTCTGAAAGAACAATCAAGGAAATAGATATTGATGGCCTAAAGAGCAAGATTTCAAAAAGGAAGTAATCAAAGTACTGAAGGAACTAAAAGAGATAATGCTTAGAATATAAAATCTGTCAAAAATGAAATTGAAGCTATAAATAAAAGCCAAGTAGAACTGGTAAACTCATTGGCTGATATAAGAACGGAACTAAAGGCTGTACAAAGTAGACTAGATAATGCAGAGGAACAAATAAGTGACCTAGAAGACAGGACAACAGAAAGCACCCAATCAGAACCTCTGAGAGAAAAACAAATAGAAAAAAATGAAAACAATATAAGGGACTTATGGGATAATATAAAGGGTGCCAATCTATGCATAATATGGGTTCCAGAAAGGGAAGAAAGAACAAAGGGGATTGAAAAGGTAATTGAAGAAATCATGACTGAAAAATTCCCAAACACAAAGAAGGAATCAGGTATCCAAGTATAGGAAGCTCAGAAGGAAGTTTATATTGATACAGGCCTTCCTAAAAAAGAAGAACAATCTCAAACAATCTAACCCACCAGGTAAAAGAATTAGAAAAATAACAGCAAAAAATCCAATAGTCAGCAGAAGGAAGGAAATAATAAAGATCGAGGAGAAAATAAATAAAATAGAAATAAATAGTAGAAAAAGGCAATCAAACCAAAAACTGGTTTTTTGAAAGAGAAAATAAAATTGATAAACCTCTGTATAAAACCACAGAGAATAAAAAAGAGAGAGCACAAATAAGCAAAATAAGAAAAGAAAATGGAGAAATTACAACAAATTTCATAGAAATACAGAATATCATATGAGAATATTATGAAAAAAACTATATGGAACCAAATTGAATAACCTAGAGGAGATGGACAAGTTTCTGGAAACATACAGTCCACCAAGACTGAATCAAGAAAAAACTGACAACTTGAACAAACCAATCACTAGAAATGAAATCGAATTAGCAATAAAAAAGAATCCCTACAAATAAAAGTCCAGGACCACATGGCTTCACCGGGGAATTCTACAAAACATACAAAGAACAACTCATACCAGTCCTTCTCAAACTCTTCCAGAAGATTGAAAAGGATGGAATACTCCCAAACTCATTCTATGAAGCCACTATCACCCTGATACCAAAACCAGGCAAAGACATTACCAAAAAAGAGAATTACAGACCAATATCACTGATGAACATGGATGCAAAAATTCTTACCAAAATATTAGCAAATAGAATCCAACAGCACATAAAAAGATTATACATCATGATCAAGTGGGGTTCATCTCAATGACACAAGGGTGGTTCAACATATGCAAATCAGGGAATATAATACATCACATTAACCAGAGAAAGAACAAAAACCACATGATCACCTTAATAGATGTCAAAAAACATTCAATAAAATTCAACACCCATTTATGATAAAAATTCTCACCAAAGTGTGTACAGAGGGAACTTATCTCAACATCATAAAAGCTTTATATGACAAACTTAAAGCCAGCATAGTACTCAATGGTGAAAAACTTAAAAGCCCCCCACTAAAATCTGGGAAAAGAAAAGGCTGTCCACTCTCACCACTCCTATTCAACATAGTCTTGGAAGTCCTAGCCACAGCAATCAGACAAAAGAGAGAAATAAAAGGGATCCAAATTGGAAAAGAAGAGATTAAAATGTCACTATATGCTGATGACATGATAGTATACATAGAAAACCCTAAAAGGTCCACACAGAAACTACAAGAGCTGATTGAAGAATTCAGCAAGGTAGCAGGTTACAAGATTAACTTTCAAAAATCAGTTGCGTTTCTTTACACTAAAGAGGAATCAACAGAAAAGGAAAGTAAAGAATCAGTCGCCTTTAAAATAGTACCCAAAGTAATAAAATACCTAGGAATAAACCTAACCAAGGAGGTGAAATATTTATACACAGAAAACTATGAACCATTGATGAAGGAAATTAAAGAAGACTTTAAAAAATGGAAAGATATCCCATGCTCTTGGATTGGAAAAATCAATATTGTTAAAATGGTCACACTGCCCAAGGCAATCTACAGATTTAATGCTGAATAGATAAACAAGATTATTTGGTATAGCACAGGGAAATATATGCAAGATCTTGTGGTAGCTTACAGAAAAAATAACGTGGCAATATATATGTTCATGTATACCTGAAAAATTGTGTTCTACACAGGAATTGGACACAACATTGTTAAATGACTAAAACTCAATAAAAAATGTTAAAATAAAGATATATGGATAAGTTGAACAGAATAGAGAACCCGGATAAACCCATGGACTTATGGCCAATTAAACTTTGACAAAGGAGGCAAGAATACACAATGGAAAAAAGACAGTCTCTTTAGCAAGTGGTGTTGTGAAAACTGGACAGCCATGTGTATATCAATAAGTCAGAATACTCCCTTACACCATAAAATAAACTCAAAATGGCTTAAAGACTTAAATATAAGAAAAGACACTATAAACCTCTTCTCTTTTTTATAATAACCACCATCAAATCTATTAGGTAATATTTCATCATTGTTTGAATTTGTATTTTCCTAATGATTAATGATCCTAAGTATCTTTTCTTATACCTGTTTAACAGCCCTATGCTTTTAACTGGATTCTTGACTTTATCTGTCTTAGATACTTATACTCTACAAGCTTTAGTTTGAATCATCAGTGCTGTGATCAGTACAAGATTACACTAAAAGCTAAAGCTGATCAATATTTAAGCCACTTGGTTACCTGTACCTTTCAATCCCACAGAGACTATCATCTCTGAAAGAAGTGATATGCAATGCTGGAATTATATATGTATGCGTAATCTGTTAATGCAAGTAGCTTGAAAGATGCCTGAGGCTAGCCTATGGTCAAAACCACTATTATGAATTAAAATAATTAATGAATGAAATATTTAATATTTTAATTATGCTCACTGCTACCCCAAAAGGGGAAGGAAAAAGAAGACCCCATATCTCCATCTTCTGGACAATCCTCTATCTGCTCCACTTTTCTGTCCAGTGCCCCTAGTTATCTAACTATCTAGAATTCTGTCACAGTATGAATTATAACTCTGACCTTTAGAATCAAACCAATTTATTATGTACATTTGGCATTTCCTTCATATACATTTAAAAAAAGATATTTTAAATTATAATGCTCACGCTACTTCAAAAGTAAGATTTCAATTTTGTTTGGAAGTTTTGATTTTTATATAATTCTATAGTAAATGATTTTGTAATACACATAAGATTTCTTTTCTACAGCAAGTATGATATGATTTGGAATATGTTCATTCTTAGAAACTAAGCCAGTAAAAAACAAAACAAAACATATTCTGTTTATATGTTTAAGTAATATTCTTATAAACTTTCAAAGAAAAATGAAGTAAGTAAAGAGGAATTCTGTTGACATTAAATTTTATCTCATTTATTTTACATATATATCTCCATAGAAATACCACAGAAGCTTCTTCAGTGTTCTAAGGAATTTTGTTTCCTGCACTCCAAGCCACAGATTTCACTTTTCTCTAAAAAATTCTTAAAGAACAATTATTTGGAATTCTTACCATGGGAAACTTCATGATTTTTTAATGACTAAGAAGCCACAGAGGAATGAATCCTCTGACCTATCATATATTTTCTTGATGAGGCAAAAATATCTTGTTGCATAGTGAAGCTAGACTTCCTCTGTAGGGAAATCCCCAACTGTTACTGTGTACTTAATATGATATTGCAGCCAGTTTTAAAATTAATAACCACAGAATATAGTCATATATCTGATGACACTACTGAAGTCTACTCATTTATCAATTGTTTTCATACTTAATACACTGTATCTAATGTAACAATATATTTTAAAGGAAATTTAATATTCCTAGTACATCAATATTTTGTGCAAAATTAATAAAGTAATTCAGTAAAAATGATGAGATTTTTTGAGAATGAACAGTCACAAACATTCCATTTATTTAGTCATGCTTTTGTCCATATCCTACATAAGTTATTGGGAAATGAGCCTAGAGTACATTCTAACAAATACCTATAATTCTACCACTACTGATTTTTATTTATTTTTATTATATTAAAGATCATTCCTT
This sequence comes from Camelus dromedarius, assembly GCF_036321535.1. NCBI lineage: Eukaryota > Metazoa > Chordata > Mammalia > Artiodactyla > Camelidae > Camelus > Camelus dromedarius. Next base: position 37,214,128 of record NC_087448.1, read on the forward strand.
CTTAAAAAGATTCTCAAATTATGGAGATACTATAATATCTCTTTTGCTACTGATTATTAGTGATCCTTCTCTCCTGTAAACTTTTACAGAATTTATCATTATCAAGCTAACTAATAGAATCTGAAGAGATAATATATAACATGTAATGATAATTTTCATGCTTCTTGAAACAATTCTACAATATTGAGGTAAAAGATATTGAAAGTATAGTTTAAACATGAGGATGAATACACAGTTAAATTCTCTTTCCTCCAGTTTTCTCCAACAGAAAATTGGAACTAAATTCATACAAACTTGTAAGGTTTAAGCAGGCTAGCTGCATCTGAAATGAAACTAGAATTGCAAGGCAAACCAAAAGCAAAGCTTTGCTGTAGAAATAGGCTAGCAAAAATAGCAGAGATTTGCTTGCAAAAAAGCAACAGCTGGCTGTCCACAATAGCCACAGTAAGCACAGGCCATGTATATGAGCAAATGGACAGTTGCTCCACACATTCTTGGTGCTAGATGTCTCCTAATGCTTTAAAGTTCACCAGTCATAACTAACCACTATCCTTCTCCCCTTATACCCACAATCCCCAACTCTAGCCATTTTTCTTGATTAGTTGATATTTCAATAAAATGCTGGGGTTATCATGGGTCAGAGGTTATCTGGGTCCTATACACTCCTAGCCTCAAAATGGCTGGTAGAAGCACTTGCCTGGGTCCCCACCCATCCTGAGCCTGTCTGGCTTGTACCTGAACCCTTGGCTCTCAGCTCTTTTCTTACTCTCCACACAGGGGATACAACATCCAGGGAATCTGCACATGGTCTTCAGGAAACAAAGAACCTGATTTTTAGGATTACCAGATTTGTTAGGCTGGAGATGCTCAGAACCTTGGAAAGGCTTGACCACCCTCAGCCTGGCAGAGATATCCAGGCCTGACACAAACTCACATAAATGTTATTTTGGTACTACTCAATACGTTATTTTTTATTGTTCAACTGTTACCATCACAATCTTTTGTAATTGTTCTCTATTTAAATTTGCACTCGTCTCTACCATAGTCCTTCCCTGTACTTTTCACAGCGCTACTTAGAATGTATTTTCTAATATCAACTTCTTTTAAAATAGTGTCTCTTTTACATCTCAGTGGAAATCTTACTGTCTATTAGTATCTCCACTCCAAGACCTTGGTTTTCCTTATAAGACTTTTCAATGGAAAATATTTCTATTTTTATTAATGTGACTCTAAGTTGCTTAATGTGATATGCCTCTCCTTCTTATTGTCATTGATTTTCCAAAAATATAATGTATTTAGACTCAGGCCATCTGCCTATTACATTTTTTCTATTTATTTTGCTTTCCACTAACCAAATATTCTTCACTTAATTAATATTAAACCTTAGCAACTAGTTAAAAAAATTCCAAACTTTCTTTGGAATTCAGATTTGTCCACCCACCTAGGTGAGTATATCATCTAAATCAATGGCCTATCCTACATAGAAGACTCATATTTCTCAGGCCCTATGAGTCCTCTACTCACTGCTAATTTATTTTAATAATTCAATGCCAGAATGACTTAGAAATTTGCCATAATTCAAAAATCCACTAATTCAAAATCCTACTTTATTAACCCCACCCAATTATTTTATCTTGTTTACTCACATGTTTTAAATTTTCTGTTGAAGTATAGTTGATTTGCTATATTGTTAGTTTAACCTGTACACCAAAGCAATTCAGTTTTTTTTTCAGATTATTTTCCATGATAGGTTATAAAAGACATAGAATATTGTTCCATCTGCTATATAGTAAGTCCTTGTTGTTAATCTATTTTATTTTTTAATTCTTATTTTTAATTGAAGCATGGTCTATTTACAATGTTAGTTTCAGGTGTACAGCAAAGTGATTCAGTTATATTTGTATATACATATACATATACAGATTATTTTCCATTACAGTTCATTACAAGAAACTGAATATAGTTCCCTGAGCTATACATTAGGTCCTTGTTGTTTAACTATTTTATATTTAATAGTGTGTGTCTGTTAATGCTAAATTTCTAATGTATTCCTCCTCCAAATTTCTCCTTCAATAATTGTGATTTTGTTTTATCTGTGAAGATTTCTTGTTGTTTTATAAATAAGTCCATTTTTGTCATTTTTTTAAGATTCAACATGTAAGTGATATTATATAACATTTTATTGTATCTGTCTGACATTTCACTTAGTATAATAATCTCTAGGTTCATCCATGTTGCTTTAAAGGGCAATATTTCATTATTTTATGGCTGTGTAATATTCCATTGATTTTTTTTTCAATTTTTGGATGATCATGTTACTCGAAACATTAATTCAGTTTTTAAATTTTAAATTCCAGAGAAAGCCTAATTTGTAGTGCTCATTCCTACACTATATTTAACTGCTGGCAAAAGATTAATTATTTCTACTTTGATTTTATCAAATGTTAATTCATAGCATGAATTATTGCAGTAATTTTATATTTGTGTTGAATTAATGAAAAAAATAATGGCAAATGGTTATAATAGATAAGGAAAATGAGAAGAATCAAAATAAGATACCAATGAAGTTGAAAAATGTATACACATACACAAAAATAAATTCAAAATTGCTTAAAGACAACTATAAAACATGACACCATAAAAATACTACAAGAGAACATAGGCAAAATATATTATGATATAAATTGTAGAAATATTGTTTTTAATATAAACAAACATAAGCTTTTGCACAGCAAAGGAAACCATAAACAAAGTGAAAGACAAGCTTCAGACTGGGAGAAAATATTTATAAATGATGAAACTGACAAGGACTTAATTTACAAAATATACAAATAGCACATACAGCTCAATATCAAACAACAAAACAACTCAGTCAAAAGATAGGACCAAAGACTTAAGTAGACACTTTTCCAAAGATATACATACAGCCAACAGGCAAGAGAAAAAGAAAAGAAACTTGACATTGCTAACTATAGGAAAGAAATGCAAATCAAAACTACAATGATGTATCATCTTACACTAGCCGTAATGACCATCATTAAAAAGTCTACAAACAATAAATGAGGAGGATGTGGAGAAAAGGAAACTCTCCTACATAGTTGGTGGGAATGTAAGTTGGTGCAGCCACTAGGGAAAACAGTATGGAGAGTCCTTAAAAATAGAGTTACCATATGATCAAGTAATCCCACTTCTGGATATATATTCAGAAAAGATAAAAACTCTAATTGGAAAAGACAAATGCACGCCAATATTTATAGAAGCACTATATACAATAGTCAAGACATGAATAGAACTTAAGTGTCCATCAACAGATGAATAGATAAAGCAGATGTGTTATTTTATATATTATATATATAGTGTGTGTATCTTTTTCTTACCTATTACAAACATTTGTCATTATTTTTTCATTAATTCAACACAATTATCCAATAACTACTATAATTCAGGCTGTAAGTTAGCATTTCATAAAATCAAAGTAGAAATAATTAATCTTCTGCTGACAGTTAAATACAGTGGGGAAATGAGCACTACAAATTAAGGTCTCTCTGTAACATAAAATTTCAAAATTGAATTAATGTTACAAGTAACATGATTACCCAAAATTAAAAAGAAAAAAGTTTCAAATGGGAGATCTTAATAAAAAAACAGTCAGTGTATTAAATAAACAAAGGAACATATGCTACATGATTACCTTTATAAATAGTTAAAGAAAAGATATCCAAACCCTTTATGTATTAGAAGATGGAATAATTTTTAACTTTGGGGAGAAAAGGATAATTATTACAACTGATGAAGGGCAAATCTAGAATCTTGCTGGTGTTCAGGTTTATTCTATTTTATAAATAAAACTCTACTGCATAGATACATCACATATAGTTCATTCATTCATCTGTTGTGGATATTTTTATTGATTCCACTTTTTGGCTATTAGAGATAATGCTTAAATAAACATTTGTGTACAACTTTTTCTTTGGTTATGTTTTTATTTCTCTTTTGTTTGTTCCTAGAGTAGAATTGTGAGCTATGTTTATCATTTTAAAAAATAAGACTTTCTCCTAGAGGAAATAAAAGCAAGAATAAACAAATGGGACCTAATGAAACTTACAAGTTTCTCCACAGCAAAGGAATTCATAAGTAAAACAAAAAGACAACCTACAGAATGGGAGAAAATTTTTGCAACAATGAAACCAACAAAGGCTTGATCTCCAGAATATATAAGCAGCTCATCTGACTGAATAAGAAAAAACAAACAACCCAATCAAAAAATGGGCAGAAGATGTAAACAAGCAATTCTCCAAGGAAGACATAAAAATGATCAATAGGCATATGAAAAAATTCTCGATATTACTAATTATCAGAGAAATGAAAACCAAAATTATGATGAGGCATCACCTCACACCAGTCAGAATGGCCATCATTCAAAAGTCCACAAATGACAAATGCTAGAAAGGCTGTGGAGAAAAGGGAACCCTCGTACACTGCTGGTGGGAATGCAGTTTGGTGCAGCCACGGTGGAAAACAGTATAGAGATTGCTCAAAAGACTAGGAATAGACTTACCATATGACCCAGGAATCCCACTCCTGGGCTTGTATCCAGAAGGAAATCTACTTCAGGATGACACCTGCACCCCAATGTTCATAGAAGCACTATTTACATTAGCCAAAACACGGTAACAGCCTAAATGTCCATCAACAGGTGACTGGATAAAGAAGAGGTGGTATATTTATACAATGGAATACTACTCAGCCATAAAAACCGACAACATAATGCCATTTGCAGCAACATGGATACTCCTGGAGAATGTCATTCTAAGTGAAGTAAGCCAGAAAGAGAAAGAAAAATACCATATGAGATCACTCATATGTGGAATCTAATAAAAAAAAAACAAAAACAAACAAACAAACAAACAAAAACAAAGCATAAGTACAGGACAGAAATAGACTCACAGACAGAGAATACAGACTTGTGGTTGCCAGGGGGGTGGAGGGTGGGAAGGGATAGACTGGGATTTCAAAATTGTAGAATAGACTACACTGTATAGCACAGGGAAATATACACAAAATGTTATGATACCTCACAGAGAAAAAAATGTGACAATGAGTGTGTATATGTCCATGAATGACTGAAAAATTGTGCTGAACACTGGACTTTGACACAACATTGTAAAATGATTATAAATCAATAAAAAATGTTAAAAAAATAAGACTGTCATAGCAGCTGCACAAATTTACACTCTCATAAGCAGTATACGCTAGTTCTGATTTTTTTTCTCAAATTCTAGTCATTGCTTGCAGCTATCTGATTTTTTTAGTCAGAACTATTCTTTTAGGTGTGAAGTGTTATCTGAATGATTTATATTTCCCTGGTACTAAAGAAGCTGAGCATTATCTCAGGTACTTATTGGTCATTAATGTATCTTCTTTGGAGAAATGAAGTCCTTTGCTCGTTTTTAAAATTGGGTTATATGTCTTTAATATTTTTGCATTCTGAAGAGTTTTGGGATATTCTCAATACAAGTTCCTTATCAGATACATAACTTGGAAAGATTTTCTCCCTTTTATACATAGATTTTCCACTTTCTTGGAAATATCTTTTGATACATAAAAGTTTGAAATTTTTATGAAATCTAATTCATCTATTTAAAAAAATTCTGCATCATGCATTTGGTGTCATATTTAAAGATCTTTTTGCCAAATCTAAGGTCAATAAGATTTAAATTTAGTCTTTTTCTAAGAAACTTATAATTTTAGTTATCATAGTTAGATCATTAATCAATTTTGAGTAAATGTTTTTTATGTAGCACGTGTTAAGTGTATGGCTTCATTTTTTGCATGTAGCTATCCAATTGTCCCAGTATCATTTGTTAGGAAGACTATCTTTTCCTCTTCAAAAATACTTCATTCACTTGTAGAAAACCAATTAACTATAGATGCATGGGTTTATTTCTGTACTCTTCCTTCTTTTCTACTGATGTATATATCTATTCTTACTTTAGTAACCCAGTGTTTGATTAGTTTGTTTGAGAAATTTTTGACATTGAAATGTGTGAGCTGTCTCAATTTGTCAATCTTTTTAATGATCATTTTGTGTGTTCCAGATAGCTCATAAATTTACATGAGTTTTATAATCAGCTTATCTATTTCTACAAGGAAGACATTTTGGATTTTGGTATGGATTACATTGAATTTGTACATCAGTTTGGGGACTATGGTAATCTTACCAGTATTTAGTCTTCTGATCCATGAACACAGTTGTCTTTCTATTTACTTAGGCCTTGTTTAATTTTTTGGCTGTATTTTGTAGTTTTCAGGGTCAATTTATGCACTACATTTATTGAGTTTATTGTTATTTATTTTTTAAGATATTTTAAATAGAAAAATTATGTTTTTTATTCAGTTGTAGTCAGTTTACAATGTGTCAATTTCTGGTGCACAGCACAATTTTTCAGTCATACATGAATATACATATATTAATTTTTATATTCTTTTTCACAATGAGCTGTTACAAGTTATTGAATATATTTCCCCATGCTATACAGTATAAACTTCTTTATCTATTTTATATATGCCAGTAAGTATCTTTAAATCTCCAACTCCCAGCCTATCCCTTCCCACATCCCTTCCTGCTGGCAACCACAAGTCTGTATCCTATGTCTGTAAGTCTATTTCTGTTTCATATATAAGTTAATTTGTATTTTTTTAGGTACCACATATGAGTGATATCATATGGTATTTTTCTTACTCTTTCTGGCTTACTTCACTTAGAATGACATTTTTCAGGGACATCCATATTGCTACAAATGCTTCATATCGTCATTTTTATGACTGAGTAGTATTCCCTTGGATAAATATATCAAAAATTCTTTATTCAGTCATCTGTTGATGGACATTTAGATTGTTTTCATGTCTTGGCCATTGTAAATGGTGCTGCTATAAACATTGGAGTGCAGGTGATTTTTTGAATTAGAGTTCCTTCTGGATATATGTCCAGGAGTGGGATTGCCTGATCATATGGTAAGTCTATTTTCAGTCTATTGAGGATTCTCCATACTGTTTTCCACAATGGCTGCACCAAACTGCATTCCCACCAGGGTGTAGGAGGGGTCCCTTTTCTCCACAGCCTCTCCAGCATTTATCACTTGTGGACTTTTCAATGGTGGCCATTCTGGCTGGTGTGAGATGATACCTCATTGTAGTTTTGATTTGCATTTCTCTGATAATTAGTGATACTGAGCATTTTTTATGTGCCTATAGGTCATTCATATTTCTTCATTGGAGAATTGCTTGTTTGGATATTCTGCCTATTTTTGGATTGAGTTGTTTGTTTTTTGTTTTTTCTTACTAAGTCATATGAGCAGTTTATATATTCTGGAAATCAAGCCCTTGTCAGTTTCATCTCTAGCAAATATTTTCTCCCATTCCGTAAGTTGTTTTGTTTTGTTTATGGTGACCTTTGCTGTGTAAGAGCTTGTAAGTTTAATTAGGTCCTATCTGTTTACTTTTGCTTTTATTTCTATTGCTTGGATAGACTGCCCTAGGAGAACATTACTGAGATATATGTCAGATAAATTTTTGCCTATATATTCTTGCAGGAGTTTTATTGTGCCTTATCTTATGTTTAATTTCTTATGTTTAATTCTTTAAATCATTTTTAGTTTATTTTTGTGTATGTTGTGAGAGAGAATCCTTACTTCATTGATTTACATGCAGCTGTCAAGTTTTCCCCACACCATTTGCTGAAGAGACTGTATTTACTCCATTGTATGTTCCTGCCTCCTTTGTCAAAGATTAATTGACCAAAATTTGTGAGTTCATTTCTGGGCTCTCAGTCCCTTTTCGTTGTTTCATATGTCCTTTGCTACCAGTATCATACTGTTTAGATTACTGTAGCTCTGTATTACTGCCTGAAGTCTGGAAGTGTTATTCTTGCAACCTCATTATTTTTCTTCAGTAATTCCTTGGCAGTATGGGTCTTTTATGATTCCATATAAATTTTATTATGATTTTCTCAAGTTCTATGAAATATGTCCTGGGTAATTTCATAGGGATTGCATTAAATCTGTAGATTGCCTTGCAGCATGACCATTTTAGCAATATTGATTCTTCCAATCCAGGAGCATGGGACATCTTTACATTTATTTAAATGCACTTTAATTTCCTTAATAAATGTTTTGTAGTTTTCCATGTATAAATTCTTCATCTCCTTGGTAGATTTATCCTTAGATATTTTATTACTTTGTATGCTACTTGAAAACGTATTATTCTTTATTTTCTTTTCCTGTTGATTCATCCTTAGTGAAAAGAAATGCAACTGATTTTGTATGTTGACCTTTCATCCTGCTACCTTGCTGAATTCTTCAATTAGTTCTAGTAGTTTTTGTGTGGAGCTCTTAGGGCTTTCTATATATAGTATCATGTTATCTGCATATAGTGACAGTTTTACCTCTTCCTTTCCAATTTGAATACTTTTATTTTTTTCTTGCCTCATTGCTGTGGATAGGATTTCGAAGACTGTTATGTCTAAAAATGGTGAGAGTAGACAACCTTGTCTTGTCCCAGATTTTAGTGGGAAGGTTTTCAGCTTTTCACAATTGAGTACTTTGCTGGCTGTAAGTTTGTCATAAATAGCTTTTATTATGTTGAGATATGTTCACTATATACCCACTCTGCTGAAGGTTTTTTTTCTCATAAATTGGAATTGAATTTTATGAAATGATTTTCTGCATCTATTGAGATGATCATATGGTTTTTGTCCTTTATCTTGTTGATGTGTTGTATTATATTGATTTATTTGCATATGTTGAATCATCTTTGTTTTCCTGGGATAAATCCAACTTGATATGGTGTATGATCTTTTCTATGTGCTGTTGGATTCTGTTTGCTAATATTTTGCTGAGGATTTTGGCATCTATGTTCATCAGTGAATTTGTTATGTAGTTATCTTTTTTTGGTAGTGTCTATGTCTGGTTTTGGTATCAGGGTGATGGTGGCTTCATATAATGAGTTTGGGAGTACTCCTTACTTTTCAAACTTCTAGAAAGGTTTGAGAAGGACCAATATGAGTTCTTTGTATGTTGGTAGAAATCCCCAGTGAAGCCATCTGGTCTTGGACTTTTGTTTGTAAGGAGGTTTTTTTTTATTGCTAATTCAATTTCATTTCTAGTGATTGGTTTGTTCAAGTGGTCAATTTCTTTTTGATTCAGTGTTGGTGGACTGTATGTTTCCAGAAACATGTCCATTTATTCTAGGTTATCCATTTGTTTCCATATAGATGTTCATAGTGTTCTCATATACTATTTTGTATTTCTGTGGTATCGTTTGTAATTTCTCATTTTTCCTTTCTTCTATTGTTTATATGTGCTCTCTCTTTTCTTTTCTTGATGAGACTAGTCAGAGGTTTGTCCATTTTATTTACTCTTTCAAAAACAAACTCTTGATTTAATTGATTTTATTTTTAGTATTATTTTGTAATCTCTACATTATTTACTTCTTGCTTGATATATATTATTTCCTTCCTTATGTTGACGTTTGGGTGTTTTATTATTGCTCTTCTTCTCTAATTCTTTAGCTGGTAGGTTAGATTGTTTATTTGAGGTTGTTCTTTTTTGAGTGAGACTTGTATCACTATAAACATCCTTCTTAGCACTGCCTTTGCCACATCCCATAGATTCTGTGTGGTTGTGTTTTCATTGTCATTTGTTGCAAATTATATTTTGATTTCTTCTTTGAACCATTGGTTTTTTAGTAGCATGATGTTTATTCTCCATGATGTCATTTTTTCTTTGTTTTTCTGTAGTTGATTTCTAGTTTCATGGCATTGTGGTCAGAAAAGATGCTTGAGGTAAATTACATCTTCTTAAAATTGTTTGGGCTTCTTTTGTGCTCAAGTGCATGATCAATCCTATAAAATGTTTCATGTGCACTTGAAAAGAATATATATTCTATTTTGGGAGGATGCAATGTTCTGAAAATATCAACCAAGTCTAGTTGTTCTACTGTATCATTTAATTTCTCATTGCCTTATTAACTGTCTGTCTGGAAGATCTGTCCTGTGATTTTATTGGGGTGTTAAATTCTCCTACACTGAATTTATTCCCATTGATTTCTCCCTTTATCTCTGTTAGTATTTAATTAATGTATTTATATGCTCGTTTATTGGGTTTGTATATGTTAACAAATGGAATATCTTCAAGCTTTATTGTTTATTTAATCATTGTAATATTACCTTCTTCATCTTTCTTTTTGGCCTCTGTTTAAAGCCTATTTTGTCTGAAATGAGTATAGTTATTCCTGCTTTCTTGTCCTTTCCATCTGCATGGAATATGTTTTCCCATTTTCTCACTCTCAATCTATGTGTGTCCTTCTCCCTAAAGTGGGTCTCTTGTATGCTGTGTATTCTAGGTCCTTGTTTTATTATTCAGCCTGCCACTCTGTGTCTTTTGATTACAGCATTTAGTTCATTGACATTTACTATAATTATTGATAGATGTATGTTTATTGCCATTTTGAACTTAGTTGCAGTTGATTTGGTATTTCCTTTCTTTTTTGTTTTGTGGTTTGCTAATTTACCTTTGTATTATCTTCATTTCTGTTTAGTTTTTGTAACTCAGTTGTAAAATTTGGCTTGTGGTTACCGTGGTTTTTTACATTTATTAACCTGTTACTATATTTTTTAAGATAGTAATATGAGAATAAACCAATCTAACTGAAAAGAAAAAAAACTCTATTATTTCCCTTCTCACCCCATTAATTACTTAGATGTCCTCTTTTGCAATTTCATGTTTATTTTGTTGTAATTCATTGTAGTTATCATGTTTCCAATTTTGTTTTTCTCCTTTCTGTAGCATCCAGCTGCTTTTATATTTAGAGTAGACTTTCAATATTTCTTTTAGCATAGGTTGCTAAACTCTTTTAGGTTTTGCTTTTCTGTGCAGTTCTTCATCTCTCCTTCTATTCTAAAGGTTAGCTTTGCTGGATAAAGCATCCCAGGCTGCATCTTTTTCTCATTCAGGACTTTGAGTATAACTGGCCACTCCCTTCTGGCTTGTAGTGTTTGTGTAGAGAAATCAGCTGAAAACTTCTCTAGTAAATAGCACTTTATTTTCCTCTTGCTGCCTTTAGAATCCTTTCTTTATCCTTATCCCCTGGCCATCCTGATTATATTATGTCTTGATGTTGGTCTGTTTGGGTTCTTCTTCTTTTGGGCCCTCTGTGATTCCTGTACTTGGATATCTGATTCCTTCTTTAGGTCTGATATGTTTTCAGTCATGATTTCTTCAAATACTTTTTCAATATCTTTTGCTCTTTCTTCTCTGTATGGGACCTCTATTACGTGTGGGTTTGCATGCTTTGTTTATCCCATAGGTTCCTTATACTATTTTCATTGGTTTGTATTTGTTTTCCTTCCAGATCTTATGATTAGGTGATTTCTGTTGTCCTATCTTTTCTCAGTCACTTATTCATTCCTCTGCATTACTTAACCTATGTTTTCCAGCCTTTATCTCAGCTCTCATCTCAGCAAATGAGCTTTCCAATTTTAATTGGCTCCTCTTTATAGTTTCGATTTCCTTTTGATATATTCTCTATCTTTATACACAATCTCTTTTAGTTCCTTCAGTACTTTGATTACTCTTTATTTGAAATTATGACCTAGTAGAATATTAAGGTCTATTTCATTGCACTTTCTTTCAGGAGATTTCTCTTACTCTTTTAATTGGGAGTGGTTTCTCTGCTTCTTCATTTTATTTATATCTCTCTGGCATTATGGCTTCTGGAATGCCAGTTATCTACTGTGGTCCTTAAGCAGTTAATGAATTTATTTGTCAATTAATTTATCTAATGTGGATGCAGAAACAAAACTAAAAATGTAATTTAAAAGAAGAAAAAAGATTTGAAAACAAATTATAATCAATAACAAAAGAACAAAAAGAAGAGTAATAAAAATTGAATTGAGACAAATTTTAGAAAACTTAAAAGTAGAAAAAAGTATAATCAATAACAGAAGAATAAAACAATGAAAAATAAGAATCTGAGAGAAATTAAAGAGAAAATCTAAATAAAGAAAATTTTTGAAGAATATAATCAATAGCACAAGAACAAAACTAAGATAAAATATGAATTTGAGACATATTAAAAACAATGAAACTATTTTAAAAGAAAATTTTAAAAGGGATCAAAAATTGAAAAATAAAAATATTTAAAAAGTAAACATCAATAAAGAAAAATAAAAACAGTTGATCTGTTCCATTGGAGACTGTGCACTGTTAATTATTTTGTGGAGTGGTCCTTCTTATTTATGGGCAGTTGCTAAGTCTACTTTCCATGACTTTTGTCGTTATCTCTTTTTGGGTGATTGGCTAGTGATCTGGTGACTGGAGCCTGCTATGGCTATTGACTGGGGCCTTCTTTCTTTTTCTTTTGTCATTGTCATTTTTCCTACCCTTGGCCTGCCACAGGAACTCCACTTGCTGGTTCCAGTGGCCCTCCAGTCAAGCCCCTGGTCTGTGCTGCTCCCAGTGCTGGTCAGTGGGTAGGCTGTGTCTCTTCCCAATGCTGCCTCTTGGTGCTGTGCTAGTGCTGGATAGGCAGGCAGGTCGCTCCCTGGCTTAGTGCAGCTCTCTGCTCTGTGACTGGTCTGTGATCTCTAAGCAGGCTTGGACTAAACAGAAACACCGACCCTCACCCTTGCTCTGTGCCAGGACTTTGCTCTTTGCCTTAGAGGTTTGAGCTCACAGAGACACTGGGCAGACAGTTCTTATCTGCCTGGGGCTGTAAACAAATCTCAATACCATCTATGAGGTTGAGGAGTGCTTAGGTATGGATTCAGGTTTTACCCTCACCTCTACCTGGGCTCCATGTACCAGAGGACTTGGTGTCTGTGACTGAGCCCTGCCTCTCTTCTGAGAATGTGCCAGTAATGGTGTCATGGGTCTGTGGGGACAAAGGCTATGGCACCCCTCCCTCCAGGGCACACCAGTAGTATTACTCTTTTTAAAATTATTTTATGGGGGACCCAGGCTGTTCCAATCTGTACCCTCCCAGCAATTGCACACAGCACTCTGCAGTCTCCCCAGGCTGCCTCTGTGTAGCCAGCCTGAGTTCTCTGCCTGGATTGGGCAGTCTTTCCTGTCCCACACCTGATGGTTCATGTCTAGGGCTAGTGATAATGATGACCCTTTGTGCTTGTTTAACTTAGTTCTGTAGGTCAAGGGCTATTCTGTACAGATCTGAGCCTCGGAGGTTCCCCCTCTGTCCCACTGACCAATCTGTTGGAGGTGGGGAGACCTAGCAAATGAGCACTATTCCACCTTTGCCACTCCCTCCCTGTGGTACTGGTCCTGCACTATTTTCATTTTTCTTCCCTCTTTTTTTTCTTTTTTCTCCTACCATATTTGTGGTGTATATTGTCTCTTGAAAAAGGCAATGTTCTGTCAGACTCAGCAAGTTTTATGATTGAGTGGGTGGGTCCATGGATGTCAGTCTTTGTGTATTGTGGAAGAGGATGAGCTACTACTCTGTCATCTTGGCCCTTCTCCTAGAATTATTTCATAACTTCATTTCTAGGTTGCTTATTTCTATACAGACATACAAATGATTTGATATATTTTTTAGCCTTAAATTTTTCTGAAGCAATTTATTAAAATCTGCCAAACTATTTTGCAAAGTGCTTGTATCTTTTTGCAGACCACCAGCAATCAATAAGTCTTCTTGTTGTTCCATATTATTGCCAGCATTTTGTGTTGTCACTATTTTAAATCTTAGGAAATCTGATAAGTTTAAAGCAGTTTCTCCTTTTTTAAAAATATGCAATATCATAAAGACATATAATTTTGAATGCTTATTTACCAGCTGTATATCATCTTGGTGAGCTGTATGTTTAGACATTTTGTATATTTTTTAACCACCATTCAATTAGTTTATTCTTAATGTGAGTTTAGATAAATATTTCTCTATTAGGAAAATACAGCAATTACTTTTAATTGTAACATTATAAGCTGAAAAATAAAAGATGTGGAATAATTTTTTTTTGCATAGTTATGTTAGCATTAATTTATTTCAAACATACTTAACTTTATCATTTGTCTCACTTTATCACTTCCTCCCACTGTCTTTGTTTTCTTTAAAAGTCAATGTCTTTGTGATTCTAATTTGATATCAAACTATATTTAATGACACTATCTCTTTTTATATCAGCATGACCAAATGAAAAATTGCCTACTCAAGTAGGAACAAACCTTAATAAAATCGTTTAAGATGATATTCTTTTTTGATATCAAATTTTAACAACAAATATATTTCACAATATCTTTATTAATATGTTTCTAACCTAGCTGAAATAGTTATGTCATGGATGCCTTAATTATTAATTACGTTGATATTAGTAAAAACACAAAACCAAAGGTCACAATAGGGTCATCATAATATAGCAGGCTAAATACCTGGGTTCTGGTGTCAGACTATCTATATTTGAATCCTGGACATATTAATTAATATAATTGTTAGTTTACATAAATAACTTACCATTCCTGTGCCACTTTTCTCATATGTAAAATATAAATGAACATTAATGTTAAAGAAGTTTACTGTAGAGGCAGCTTGTCTTAAAACTGAAAACTGATGTGATATATCTTTTATCAGTCAAGTAAAGATAACCTTGCATTTCAAAGGCACTACAATTGTCATATAAAGGATTCTATAGTATTCCTAATTTTGAAAGTAAACAATTTGAGAAGAATCCTCACCAGAAATCATCATTCTCAATGTAAAAATTATATTAGGGCTATATGCACTCCAAAATAAAAGAAAAGACTATTTAAAATTATAACTTTGAGTGTAGAGTTTATGAGAAGGTAATTATATTCTTGACACTGAGAGAAAAGATGATGTAAGAATTTTGGGAATTTAATTTATTTCTGACTGTGACTTTCCCCTTGATGTAAGAACAATGGCTTATGAAATATAAAACATAGGATCTTACTTTAAATTCCACTGAATCTACAAAACATGAGTGCTTTTTGTGGGAATTCACTGGTATCTAAGACTGGAGTCAGAAATACAAAGAAGGCTCTTCCACTTTTTAAAATTCCTCAACAGTTCTCCCATCATGGTATCAGATAAACCAAATAAGCAGAACAGATAATCCACCTAATTAGAATTTATTGTTAAAAAACTCAAGCAGACTTCTGCCAAAACAGCACACAGCCACCTTCTCAAGTGCCTTATCATGATTTTGGAATGTCCCTTACTAGTTGTGATATTGGCCTGTAAAAAGAACCCTGCAGTGCTATGTCATAAATATTGCCTGCTATAATAAAGTTTGGAGAAGATCATAATCTATTGTTTCATTGTGCTAACTATACCATGAAACACTGGAAAACATAAAAGATAAGTACTTGGGAATATCTCAAATACTTCTTCCTCAAACTGGCCATTAGACACTTGGAGTGAGACAAGTCATATTGAAGTTATTTATCCAATATTGTAAAATTGCAATGTATACTGATAGAGTCAGTGTACAAAATTTATTTCAGCCTGCAGTTTTCTTTAGAAGGGCTAAAATGTCACTATTGTCCTAGTCTGAAAGACTTTACCCTCTTATTTTCTAACACACAATTGTGTGAAATCCACTCTTCTGATACGTCACATTTAGGTGGAAAAATGTTTTGTTCAAGAGGGTTGCAATCAAAGCTTTTCAGGTTTACTGTTACAAGATCCACTATGATACATTAAATGACATTCATTTAGGTCTAAGGTTGGTCAGAATCTTAGACATTTTTTCATTTTTATAGCTGAAGGTAGAAAGTATTTTATAATGTATTTTCAGATAAATACTTTACTATTCAAGTGGTACTTTTATAGAAAACAAGTCACTTTTACCCACTTGCCCACTTATATTTTCCAATAGGCCCCACATCAAGATATTCTATCCAATCTGTAGGAAAGACATGTTCTCAACTTGGAGTTTCTATACTCACAAATTTGTCTTTATATCACAATTTGACAGTAAGATAACGTAGCCCATAGGGTACAAGACTGATTACTCTTCTTTGTGGTATTTTAAAAGGAACTATTTTTACAGCTGTTTTAATCTTTATACACAATTCTGGAAAAAAAATAAAGAGCAAAAACAAAACATGGTAGTCAGATTTAACTCACTAGTATCAGCAGAAGAAACAAAGATGTATCTTTTTCTTGTTTGGGAACACATGCTGCCAGACACAACTGTGAGACGCAAAATACTACAGAAATTATTGTAGATAGTCTCTTTAATATGTGGTATGGGTATTTGTTGCAATAATTATTTACTTTTTATCTGATTTTCTCACTTTAGTCATGTTAACAGTGCACATTAATTTTGGGTACTATTAACACAATTCACAGCTGAAATGCTCCACATCAGGATTTTAATAAATAGGTTCATGATCCATATATGCTGACTGCTCAAATCATTTATTTCATTGTTTGATAATGTGTTTCTAAATTGATAACATTTTTTTTACTTTCCTTTATGCCTTAATCTATAGCTGAATAGAAGCCATTAAGAATTTCATTTGATCATACTTTATGATTATTTTAATGTATTGTTGATTTTGGTTTACTAATATTTTGTTGAGGATTTTTTGCAACTGTGCTCAAAAGATACATTGGCCTGCAATTTTCACTTTGTGTGATACATTTGTAAGGTTTTGATATCCAGGTGATGTTGGCCTCATAGAATGACTTTGGATCTTCCAAAGTCTTTCCTCTGGAATTTTTTGGAATAGTTTTAGATGGATAGATTTTAATTCTCTAAATCTTTGATGGAATTCACTTGTGAAGCCATAAGGTTCTGAATTTCTGTTTGTTTGTTTGTTTGTTTGTTTAATTCCTGATTCAATTTCATTACTGGTCATTATTAGTTTGCTCATATTTTCTAGTTTTTCCTTGTTCAATCTTGGGAGATTATGCGTTACTAAGAGTTTGTTCTTTCTTCCAGGTTGTCAATTTTATTGGATCATACACCATGATCAAGTGGTATTTATCCCAGGTACGCAAGGATGGTTCAGTATCTGCAACTCAATATGCCACATTAAAAAATTGAAAGATAAAAATCATATGATCATCTCAATAGATGCAAAAAAAAGCTTTTGATAGAATAGAGTATCCATTTATGAAAAAAGATTCTAAACTAAGTGGATATAGAGAGAATGTATCTCAACATAATAAGGACCACATATGACAAGCCAACAGCTGACATCATACTCAATGGTGAAGTATCTCCTCTAACATCTGGAATAATACAAGGATATCCACGCTCACCACTTTTGGTCCAGATAATATTACAAACCTTATCTACAATAATCAGATTAGAAAAAGAAATAAAAAAATACAAATTGGAAAACAAGAAATAAAGCTCACTTTTGCAGATGACATGATATGATACATAGAAAATCCTAACACAATCAGTATAATACTAGAAGTGATCCAGGAAGGATATAAAATAACATACAGAAATCTTTTGTGTTTCTATACACTAACAATTAACTACCTGAATGAGAAATTAAGAAAAAAATCCAAATTACAACCTCATCAGAAAAAATTAAATAGCTAGGAGCAATTGAACTAACAAGATAAAAGAACTGTACTTGAAAAATCATAAGACACTGATGAAAGAAATTGAAGGAAAAATGAATAGATGAAAAGATACACTATACTCATGGATTAGAAGAAGTAATATTGCTAAATAAGGATATACGACCCAGAGCAAACTACAGGTTAAATTGAATCCCTAACAAAATACCAATGTCATTTTTCACAGAACTAGAGCAAATGATTCTAAAATTTCTATGGAGACACAAAAACTTGAATAGCCAAAGCAATCTTGAGAAAGAATAGACCTGGAAGTATTTCAACAGTGTGATACTGGCACAAAAGCAGACACATAGATCAATGAAACAGATAAGAAAGACCCAAAATAAACACACAACTGTATGGGTGATTAATCTGTGACAAAAGAGGCAAGAATATACAATGGGGAAAAGACAGCCTCTTCAGTTAATTGTGTTGGAAAAATTGAACAGCTATATGCAAAAGAATCAAACTGGACTACTTTCTTACACAATATACAAAAATAAACTCAAAATGGATGAAAGACTTCAATGTCAGACCTGAAACCATAAAAATTTTAGAAGAAACAGGCAGTGTGCTTTTTGACATCAATTTTAGCAATTTTTTTTGATATGTCACCTAAGAGAGAGACAAAACCAAAATAAACTAATGGGACTACATCAAACTAAAACGGTTTTGCACAGTGAAGGAAACAATCAACAAACAAAATAAGAAGGTGGCCTATCAAATGGGAGAAGTTATTTGCAAATAATATATTTGATAATGGTGATATCCTAAATATACAAATAATTCAAACAGCTCAACATCAAAAAACAATTTGATCAAAACATGGGCAGAGGACCTAAACAAACATTTTTCTAAAGAAGACATACAGATGGCCAACAGGCATGTAAAATGCTGAAAATCACTAATCATCAGGGAAATACAAATCAATACTGCAATGATATATCAACTCACAACTATCAGAATGGCTATTATCCAATAGACAAGAAACAACAAGTGTTGGAGAGGATGTGGAAATAAGTGATCCTTGTGCACTGTTGTTGGTGGAATATAAACTAGTGCAGCTACTAAGACAAACAGTACGGAGGTTCTTCAAAAAATTAAAAATAAAACTATACTACGATGCAATCATTCTGCTCCTGTGTATTTATCCAAAGAAAATTAAAATAGTAATCTGAAAAGATACATTCACCTCTATGTTTATAGTAGTGTTATTTACAATAGCCAATATATGGAAGCAATCTAAATTACCATCACTAGATGAATAAAGAAGATATTACAGAGAGAGAAGCAAGATGGCAGAGTAGAAGGATGTTCATGGATCACACTCTCCCACAAATACACCAAAACTCACATTTACGGATCCACTCAGCCAAACAGAGCACCTGCCAAACTCTGGCAGAACATCGCCCTTTTTGAAAGAAAAAGATGCCAAAAATCTGGTAGGAGAAAAGGAAAAAAGAAAGAAGAAAAAGCAAAACAGTGTGGGAATGGTCCCACAGGAAGGGTTGGCAAAGGAGGAATAGCACTTGTTCACTGAACCTCCCCCTCTCAAATGGAGAGGCCAGTGGGATGGAGGGGGAGCCTCCAAGGCTCAGATCTGCCCAGAGCACCCATTGACTGACAGAACCAAATTAAATGGGCACAAAGCATCCCTGTGACACACAGCCTGAGATGAGAGCTGGCAGCTGGGGGCCAGAACAGGCTGCCCAAGATGAGCAGAGGACTGGGACAGCTGCACTGAGGTGGCCCCTCGGGACTACAGGGAGCTGCATGCTGTGGCTGAGAGGGGATACAGAGCAGAACAACCTGGGCCCCCCAAATTATTGAAAAATAAGCAAAGCAACACTGTTGGTGTGCCCTGGGGGGAGGGGCACCATAGCCTTTCTCTCTTCAGACCCGCAGCACCATTACTGGCACTTCTCACAAGAAGAGAGGCGGGGTGCAGCCACAGTGGCCATATCCTCTTGTGCACAGCACTCGGGCAGAGGCAGGGCCAAGACCTGAATCCGTATCTGGGGACTCTGCAACAGGACTGAGACTTGTTTACACCTGAGACAGGTAGGATCTTTCTGCCCTGGTACCTCAGAGAACTTGTGCCACCAAGACAAACAAGGAGCTGAGTTTTGGAATGAGGGAGGTGCAGGGCTGTTCTGTGGTCTTCCCTGAGCCCTCCTATGGTACACCAACCCAAGGTGGAGTGGGTAGCTACAGAAAGCAGTGGAGCGACCAGCTCCAGGAGAGGGTGGGTGGCCACTCACCTACCCGGCAGGAATGCAGCACCTGACTGTGGTGTTGGGAGGGGGTGCAATCCACGCACCTGCCAGCCCCAAGCACAGCATCTGACTGTGGCATCAGGAGGGGGAATGACCCACCTGCCTACCACAAAGGAGGGGAGCACCTGACCCAGTGTTGGTAGGGGGCATGATCTTCTTGGTGACAGGCACTAGGAGCAACACAGATGAGGGCACTAATGGTGGGCCTCTGGAAATAGCAAGCTGAGTTTATGAAACAGGGCAAAGACACAAAGGCCTCTCAATAAATCATTAAGAGCACACAATCTCCAGGAGAACACATCTTTTTTTAATCATTTTTATATCTGTTTTATTATCTATTACCTTTTGAATCTTTATTAAACAGTTTTATATGTTTACAGTTTTAATCCTTTTAAACTTTTCTTTTAAAATCTTATCATGGATTTTATTTAGTTTTTGTGACTTCCTTGTAAGTACAAACAATTATAGTAATAGGTTAATAGACTTACAAAAATGGTAACCACAAGCCAAAAAGCAGGTATAGCAGTACTGATTTCAGACAAAATAGACTGTAAAACAAGGGCCATAAAGAAATATAAAGAGGACACTTTATAATGATTAAAGGAGTAATACAAGATGAGGATATAACAATCATTAATATATATGCACCCAATATAGGAGCACCTAAGTACATAAAACAACTACTAATAGAGATAACGGGGGGGAATTGGTGGGAATACAATCATAGTCAGAGATTTTAACACCGCATTAACATCACTAGACAGATCTTCCAGATAGAAAATAAATAAGGCAACAGAGAAGATAAATGATACATAGAAAAATTAGAGTTGGTGGAAATTTTCAGAACATTACACCCCCCAAAAATAGGATATACATTCTCTTCAAGTGAACATGGAACATTTTTTTAGGATTGATTGTGTACTTGGGCACAAAAGAAACCTCAACAATTTTAATAAGATAGAAATTATCTCAAGCATCTTTAATGACCACAATGCCATGAAATTAGAAATCAACTACAGAGAAACATAGGAGGAAAAAAGGGAAGCATGGAGATTAAACAACATGCTATTAAAAAACTATTGGGTCAATGGTGAAATCAAAGTGGAAATTACAAAATACCTTGATACAAATGAAAATGAAAGCACAACCACACAAAATTTATGGGATGTAGCAAAGGCAGTGCTAGGAGGGAATTTATAGCAATATAGGCCTTCCACAAAAATGAACAATCTCAAATAAACAATCTAATCCACTAGCTAAAAGAACTAGAAAAAGAAGAGCAAAAATACCGAAAAGTCAGCAGAAAGAAGGAAATAATAAAGATCAGGGAGGAAATGAATAAAATAGAGATTAAAAAAAAACAACAGAACAAATCAATCAAACCAAAAGATGGTTTTTTTTGAAAAACTAAATATAATCGACAAACCTCTGGCCAAACATACAAAGAGGAAAAAAGAGCACAAATTTGCAAAATAAGAAAGGAAAATGGGGAAATTGCAACATATAACATAGAAATACAGAATATCATATTAGAATTTTATGAAAATTTATATGGAACCTAAATGGATAACCTAGAGGAGATTGACAAGTTTCTGGAAACATACAGTCTACAAAGACTGAACCAAGAAGAAACTCACCACTTGAACACACCGATCACTAGAAATGAAATCAAATTAACAACAAAAAGCCTCCCTAAAAGTAAAAGTCAAGGACCAGACTGCTTCACCAGGGAATTCTACCAAATATACAAAGAAGAAGTCATACCAGTCCTTCTCAAACTCTTCCAGAAGACTGAAAAGGAGGGAATTCTCCCAAACTCATTCTATGAAATCAAAATCACCCTGATACCAAAACCAGGCATAGACACTACCAAAAAAGAGAATTATAGGCCAATATCACTGATGAACATAGATGCCAAAATCCTTAACAAAATATTAGCAAATAGAATACAACAACTCATAAAGAAGATTAGACATCATGACCAAGTGGGGTTCATCCCAGGGACACAAGGGTGGTTCAACGTATGCAAATCAATCAATGTAATACATTACATTACCAAGAGAAAGGACAAAAACCACATGTTTTTCTCAATAGATGCAGAAAAAGCTTTTGATAAATTTCAACATGGATTTATGATAAAAAAAAAACTCAACAAAGTGTGTATAGAAGAAACATATTTCAACATAATGAAAGCTATAAAAGATAAACCTACAGCCAGCACAGTACTCAACAGTGAAAATCTCAAAAGTTTCCCACTAAAATCTAGACAAGGCTGCCCACTCTCACCACTCCTATTCAACATAGTCTTGGAAGTCCTAGCCACAGCAATCAGGCAATAGAGAGAAATAAAAGGGATCCAAATTGGAAAAGAAAAGGTAAAAGTGTCACTATATGCAGATGACATGATACTCTATACAGAAAACCCTAAAAGGTCCACACAAAAGCTACTAGAACTAATCAAGAAGTTCAGCAAGATAGCAGGATGAAAGATTAACATACAAAATCAGTTGCATTTCTTTTCATTAATGATGAATCAACAGGAAAAGAAAGTAAAGAATAATACCGTTTCAAATAGCATACAAAGTAATAAAACACCTAAGGATAAATCTACCAAGGAGATGAAAATTTATACATCGAGAACTAGAAAACATTTATTAAGGAAGTTAAAGTACATTTAAATAAATGGAAAGATGTCCCATGCTCCTGGATTGGAAGAATCAATTTTGCTAAAATGGTCATACTGCAAGGCAATCTACAGATTTAATGCAATCCCTATGAAATTACCCAGGACATATTTCATAGAACTAAGCAAATCATAATAAAATTTATATGGAATCATAAAAGACTCATAACTGCCAAGGAATTACTGAAGAAAAGAAAGAGGCTGAAGGAATAACTATCCCAGACATCAGACAATACTACGGATCTACAGTAGTCAAGATAGCACGATATTTGTACAAAAACCAACATACGGACCAATGGAACAGAATAGAGAGCCCAGAAATGAACCCACAAACTTTTGGTCAACTGATCTTCGACAAAGGAGGCAAGAATATACAATGGAATAAAGACAGTCTCTTCAGCAAATGGTGTTGGGAAACCTGGACAGCAGCAAGTAAATCAATGGAGCCAGAACACTCCTTTACACCATACACAGAAATCAACTCAAAATGGATCAAAGACTAAAACATAAGACAAGATACAGTAAACCTCCTAGAAGAAAATATAGGCAAAGCATTATCTCACATACATACGAAGATTGCTCTGCTGGGTCAGTCTACCCAAGCAATACAAATAAAAGGAAGAATAAATAAATGGGACCTAATGAAACTTACTAGCTTCTGCACAGTAAAGGAAACCATAGGTTAAACAAAACGACAACCTATGGAATGGGAGAAAATTTTTGCAAATGAAACCAACAAAGGCTTGATCTCCAGAATATATAAGCAGCTCATACAACTTAATAAGAAAAAAAACAAATAACCCAATCCAAAAATCAGCAGAAGACCTAAACAAGCAATTCTCTAAGAAAGACATACAAATGATTAATAAGCACATGAGAAAATGCTCAGTATCACTAATCATCAGAGAAGTGCAAATCAAAACTATGATGAGTTATCACCACACACCAGTCAGAATGGCCATCTTTCAAAAGTCCACAAATGAGAAATGCTGGAGAGGCTGTGGAGAAAAGGGAACCCTCCTACACTGCTGGTGGTAATACAGTTTGCTACAGCCACTGTGGAAAACAGTATGGAAATTCCTTAAAAGGATAGACAAGGAATATACTTACCATATGACCCAGGAATCCCACTCCTGGGCGTATATCCAAAAGGAAATCTACTTCAGGATGACACCTGCACCCCAATGTTCATAGCAGCACTGTTTACAATAGCCAAGACATGGGATCAGCCTAAATGTCCACCACAGATGACTGGATAAAGATGCTGTGGTATATTTGTACTATGAAATACTATTCAGCCATAAAACTAACAACATAATGCCATTTGCAGCAACATGGATGTTCCTGGAGAATGTCATTCTAAGTGAAGTAAATCAGAAAGAGAAAGAAAAATACCGTATGAGATTGCTCATATATGGAATCTAAAAAATATATAAATAAATACAAAACAGAAACAGACTCATAGACATAGAATACAAACTTGTGGTTTCCAGGGGGCAGGGGGTGGGAAGGGACAGACTGGGATTTCAAAATGTAGAATAGATAAACAAGAATGTACTGTGTATCACATGGAAATATATACAGGATCTTGTGGTGGCTCACAGTAAAAGAGAATGTGACAATGAATGTATGTATTTTCATGTATAACCAAAAATTTATGCTCTACACTGGAAATTGATATGACATTGTAAAATGATTATAATTCAATAAAAAAAGTTTTAAAAAACAGAAGATGTTATATATGTATATGAACAATGGACTATTACTCAGCCATTAAAAGAATAATATTATATAATTTGCAACAGTGTAGATGAATTGGACAGCATTATGCTTACTGAAATAATTCAGTGAAAGATAATATTCTATGTTGTCACTTATAGGAATGTAAAAAATAAATCAAATTAACAAACATAATTAACAGGAATGTATTTCTAGGTACAGATAACAAACAGGTTGGTAGCCAGAGGGGAGGGTTTTAGCGGGGAAGGGAGAAGTAGTTTAGGGAGATTAATAGATACAAACTTTCAGTTACAAGATAAATTAATTATGATATGAAAAGTACAGTGGGTGAATATAGTCAATATTTATGTAATATACTTGTATTGTGGTACATGGAAACTAGATTTGTCATGATGATTATTTTGAAATGTATAAAAATAACAAATCACTATGTTATGTACTATGAACCAACATTGTGTTGTAGGTAATTATACTTCAAAAGAAACAAACTCATAGAAAAAAAGATCAGATTTTTGGTTACCAGAGGCAAGGGTCGGGGAAGATGGAATTGGATATAGGTAGTCAAAATGTACAAACTTCCAGTAGTAAATAAATAAATACTAGAGATGTAACACACTGCATGATAAATATAACTAACACTGATGTACATTATATCTGAAAGTTGTTAAGATAGTAAATCTGAAGAATTCTCAACAGAAGGAAATTTTTAAAATTTCCTTAATTTTGTATCTGTATGAGATGACAGATGATCATAAAATTATTGTGGTAATCATTTCATGATGTATGTAAGTCAAATCATGCTGTATACCTTAAACATATATAGTGCTGTAAGTCAGTTATATCTCAGTAAAACTGGAAGAAAGAAATGATATTTTAATTAAAAAACAAATTGTACTGTCACAAAATTTTAATAAAAGATCACATAAATTATGGCTCTATCTTTATTTCAGTTTTTCAGGATATGGATTATTTGATTCACTAGAAGAGACTGATTTATATAATTGATGTACCAATGTATTTTTCCATGTTATTTAGAAAAGATTTCTCTTTCATAAACTTATTTTCTATATTATTTTCTAAAAGATTTATGAATTTGTCTTTCATAATTAGATGTTCATTAAACTTAAAATTTACTTGTATTTATGGTTCAAAAAATTCAAATTGCATTGTTTCCATATGGATATCTGATTTTCCCAGCACCTTTTACTGAATTGAAAAAACAAATTCCTTCTATGTTGTTCCTTCTCTGTCATAATTTGAAGGGATATTCCTGACATCTTGCATTTCCACTAACACTTTCTTCTAAGCCATAATGTTGGCATATCTATGTATTTAGGTCTCTTTTTAATGTCTCTTTTTGGAGGTTTATATTTATAATTATATTCTGTGGAATAATGTGTATATATGTTATTTTGTACAGGTTAGCTTAATTTTTTAAAAGCTCTCACTTATTTTTAATAAATATACCATCGTTTATTCATCTCTTCCCTAGGAATAATGTAAATTATTGGCCATTACCAATCATCTCTTTTCTGTCACAATTTCAATAATTGCATCCATTTTGCCTGATTTAGGACTGTAACCTGAAATCATTATCCCTACAAGATACTGAATATAATTACCTGTGTTGTACAGTATAAACTTGCTGTTTATCTATTTTATATATAGTAGTTAGTATCTGCAAATCTCAAACTCCCATTTTATCCCTTCCCACCCACCTCTCCCCTTGGTAACCAAGAGTTTGTTCTCTGTGTCTGTAAGTCTGTTTGTTTTGTAAAATAAGTTTATTTTTGTCTTTTTCTTTAATTCCACATATAAATGATGTCATATGGTATTTTTATTTGTCTTTCTGGCTTACTTCACTTAGAATGACAGTCTCCAGGTCCATCCATGTTGCTGGAAATGACATTTTTTTATTCTTTTTTTAATGACTGAGTAGTATACCACAACTTCTTTATCCCATAATCTGTCAGCGGGCATTTAGGTTGTTTCCATGCCTTGGCTATTGTAAATATTGCAGCTATAAATATTGGGGTGCATGCATCTTTTTGAATTAAAATTCCCTCCAAATATATGCCCAGAAGTGGGATTGCTGTATTATAAGGTAAGTATATTTCTTTTTTTTGAAGACTCTCCAAAATGTTTTCCACAATGGTTGCACCAAACTACATTCCCACCAACAATTTAGTAGTGTTCCCTTTTCTCCACACCCTCTCCAGAATTAAATGTTTGTGGACTTTTAATGATGGCTATCTTGACTGGTGTGAGGTGATATCTCATTTTAGTTCTGATGTGAATTTATCTGATAATTAGTGATATTGAGCAGTTTTTCATGTACCTATTGGTCATTCGTATGTCTTCCTTGAAGAGTTGCTTGTTTAGTTCTTCTGCCCATTTTTGGACTGTTAACTATACAGAGGTATAACTGAAACACAAAGAACTGCACATATTTGATGTATACAATTTTATGATTTTGGACTAATGGAAACATCCTTGATACCATTATCACAATCAAGATAACTGACAATATCTGACACTTCTGAGAGTTTTCTTGTTTGTTTATTTTATTTATTTGCTTGTTTGTTTATATATAGTGGTGAGAACAGTTAAAATGATAGAAAACTAACATGTAATGATATGAAGAGTCTTTATTCAAAATATTTCACAAGTGTCTATCATTTTTCAAGTACTGTGTTCAAAATCTTGCCCTTCAATAATAAGCATCACATAGTAAAAGAAAGGTGTTAATCAATAGTCACATACAACTTGCAATTATTAACAAGTTCAAGATGTTCTAGTTTAGTGGTATTTAAGTCAGAGCTGAATTTCTTTAGAAAATAATTATATAGATTACATATGATTAATATTTAGAAGTTATTAATGCTAAGAGTTAGAAGACTTCCACTTAAAGAGTGGATATTAAAATGTGCTATTTCAAAAAAAGGTCTGCACTCTGATGTACAGAGAAGGTTTCATCGAAAGCAGAAGATAGAGGGACATTGATCCTAATTGATCCTAATTTTTTCTCATTCTAAATTCTCTGCTAATTTGTATATATGTATGATCTCTTTCTCTCTTTCTCTTAATGCTATTAAATGTTATTAGGTTATGGACTGAGCCTTAGTCATCTTTGCATCTTCAACTCCTAACACAGTGTCTTGAACATAGTAAGTATTCAGTAACTATCTGCTAAACAAAATGATGGAATATGAGTCTCTTAAAGGTCACAATTAAAATGTCTGCAATTAATGTTTGGTGTGACTAGATACAAAATCTAGGCCCTGGAAGGAATTGAGACACATTTTGAAACTGAGAGATAAAACTTGGGTCTTGTTCTTTTGCTTTAAAATTTAAGTTATTTACACTTTGCTTCTCTCTCCATGAACACTTAATGATGTTTCATGTCTGTAAATTGAATAGTGATCTCTAATCAGTGCTACATTTGTTGATTCTTCAGCAGAATTTTATGACTGTTGTATAGGCTGCTGGAATACTATATACTATATAGTATGCTGGTCAACAAATAAAAGAGAGCATAACCAACTAGTAACAATGGAGTTAAGAAACTAATGTATGTACAGGTTTTGTTTCCAAAATTCAATAATTTGAATGTTTGAGTCTTGGAATAACCACTAATTATCTTGGAGGTATACAGATTATTTTGTTAAAACACCTGAGCCTCAATGTCTTATCTGTAAAAAAGTTACAATTAAAGCTAAAGTATAGAAGATTCAAATAATTAAATGGGATATGATATGATGTGTAAGGGCAAAGCATATTTCCTGACATACAATATACATTACATGTTGTATATTAATATAAGTAGCTGTAGAAATCTCATCTAGAATATTCTCAACATGGGTAATAATATATTGGTTTACAGAAATAATATATTGGTTTACAGAAATAGAATGCAATAGTTTCAGAAGCAAACTATCACTTTAACAATGCCTGTGCAATAGTAACTATAATGATAGAAATATGATAAATACAATTTAGCTAGAGTTAAATACATAAATAAATGAAAGTCAGAATCTTCTTAATTTCTTTTGTGAACTCATTCCTAGAAAGTTCATATTTTTCACTTTTCCAGACACAAATTCAGGGTTTTCTGATTCTGGGGAAGAATGAGCTTAATTGGAATTATAATGAATCACAAATAAACCCATGTCAGTCTACCATAGCCAATTATGAACTACTTGCTAAAAATAATAAATATCGGGAAATATTTAATATTACAGTCTGTAGGATTATTTCAACATATTTGATTTAATTAAATTGTTTTTCCTTTTAATTTAAATTTATGATATTACAAACATTATAGACATTAAAAAAGAGAATATCCCTTTCTCTTTATGTCAATGTAACAAATATATATATATATTCTGGACCAAGAAACAATACAAAGATAAAAAGCTAATACAGAAGATGATTTGGAAGAGATATATTGTTTGCACTCAATTTTCAGAATAATGATGGAGTTTTATTAGACCAAGGCTAAGGCAGTAAGCTCTAAGAAACATTATAAGTCAGGCTTAAACTTCCTTTCATCCAGGTATAAGAATTTCACAAAAATTAGTTGTTATGGAAAAGAGTAAGACTATTTTCAAATGTATTTTTAAAGCACATTATCCCTTTTTAAAATAATTTTATAAAGCAATTCATGTCAGCTTTCTTAACAAAGTTCAAAATAGAAAAGCATTTCAGAAGTTTTCAATGAATCATCCTTAGTAAAAGAATAACTAATTTCATTTTTTACAGTTCTTTCTAGCAGTGCAACTAACATTGCCTTGTGTAAATTAGTATGAGATTTTTGTTGGGAGAAGCACAGCTTGAGGTTGCAGAAATCTCTAACACTTTTGTCTTATCAGAAATATCCTTTTCTCTTTTGAGATCAAAATTTTTTCCTCTATCTCCTCTTTACTAGAAAATCCTGCTGTTTCTTCCTTACATATAGCAGATATTATGTCCCCTTGGGCAACAATACTGAGCATAATGACACACACTTGTTTCTGTTTCCTTGATGGTGATTTTGACTAAATGGAGTTATTGGATTATTTTCCCCAAGCCCTCCCAGCATAATGTTTTGAGTTTTTTAACATAAACAACATAATTAACATCTATTTTGAAAATACTGAGTAATGTGAAACAAAATGTCTTTTTTATTTTGTATCTTATAATTTGTTGAAATTGAACAAGAATTCAGCACCATTTTATTTTTAGTAACTGTTACTTTTGATTAGATTTTAAATAAAATACTGTTTTTTCCTCAGAATATATACTCAAATATCCTATAATTTTACAGGACTATCCAATTAAATGTAATATCAGTGTTGATAGCAAAATAAAAATATTTTATGTATTCTCCTTAAAATATAACTTAAAAGTTTGGCTATGGCTTAATAAAAGCATTTAGATAAAATGAATTTTTCTTCTTTTTAGCAAAGGAAATATTTTAACACACTCCAATATGTAACTTATAACATTAAGAAACAAATTGAATTTAGTAAATTTCAAATATCTATTTCCACATAAAATATTCTCTTGTTAATAATATTTTCTAGTAACCAACCTTAATAATAAGTAATATCAATGTTTTGTCATTTTAAATATAAATTGATACATATCAACTTTCACTTGAAGATGGACAAATTATTTGCAAAGATCAAATGATTAGCTAATTTCTATTCTAAAGTAAATATGATTTATGATTATATTATTGTGAACAACAGAAAAGAATGGACATTCTGCAAGTTAGATGTTGGTCCTACAAAACATAAACATCCAAAATCATATAAAATTGAACTTAATAATGTAAAGTTATATATCTTAGCACATTTATAATGTTTATAATTCAATTTAGACTGAAAAATTTTGATCAATAATCTTAAATATAATTTCAGGTAAAATAATTGATATATGGTGATATGAGTTTTAATATATGGTGATCCTCCCAAGTGAAAAGAAATATTTCCTTACATATAATAATCTATTTTTGATTAAAAAAACACTAGCATGAAGAGACAGATTGAACTACTTAACCTCAGCAATGATTATGATTATGGTGCTGAGATTAAAAATCAATCAACATTATTTGTAGGAATAAGATGATCATTGCTAATTAAATGTGTTTCCATGGAAATTTTGCTTAATTTCTTACCTGTGAAATGCACCTGCTTCAGAAAGATTTAAGATTTACATAAGTCCTTAAGATAAGTAGAATATGCTATGCAAATGTTTTATTATTATTATTATTAGTAGTAGTAGTAGTAGTAGTAGTAGTAGTAGTAGTAGTAGTAGTAGTAGTAGTAGTAAAGAAACACTCTTTTTGGATCAAAAGCCCCCTACATTTTTGTTTGCTGTTGTGTTATTGCTTTTTAAAAAATTTGGAATTTACCTAGGACAGCAAATGACACCACATGCCAAATTAGTCTCATTTTTGAAATAAAGTTTGATTGGGACACAGCCAATGCTCATTCCTTTATGTATTATCTATGATTTTGCAGTATAACAGGAGAAAAGAAAAGTTGCAAAAGAGCCCACAAAATCTAAAATACTAACTATCTAGCTCTGCAGAAAAAAAGTTTGCCAACCTCTATTTGGTCCCAAAAGTTATGTCATCAACTGGTATAAATATCATATATAATTTTCTAAAAAAAATAGTATTTTCATTTTTCTCTTTATCTCTGTAAAATATGGTATGCTCATATTTCATGGTATATAATATTTTATTTCACTAAGTAATAGGTACTCAGGTGGAAATGGTATGGTCTTTAGAATCTGATATGTCCCTTATTAGAGGTATGTCTTAGATAATCTTTATTTCTCTAAATATAACTTCATAATCTATAAAACAATTAATAAGGTTTCTAGAATATAGTGGAACTTATTAACATTACTTCCACCCCACATTTATTGGGTCATAACAAATGTATTAATAACATAAAAATGTTAAGTATTAGTTTTACAGATAAAAAAAGGAATGTCACACTACTTGTTACTTAAGCAAGAAACATAAAGGAAAATAAAGAGAAGAAACCAAGATGGTAGAGTAGGAAGACATGGAATACATCTCTCCCATGAATGCATCAAAAATACATTCTACATATGGAACAATTTTCACTTAAACCTAACTGGAAACTGGAAGAAAAACTCCTGTACCACCAAAGGTATAAGAAATATCCACAGGTAACAGAGTAGGAAAGGAAAATAAGCTACAAGATCAGGACCTGTGCTCCTAGAAGGGGATTCAGAGAAAAAGGGACATTACAGAGACAGAGATCCTCCCCTGGGGAGTGAGTGGCCTAAGTCATTATGTGCTCCAGTCCTGGGGTTGAATACAAGGAAGATGAGACATCTTGGATTCTTGGAAGATTGGTGGGACTAATAGGAAGAAACCTAGACTATGCTCATGAGGAGCACATGCACTCTTACTTGATCTGAGGCAGAGTGGAGACAGTGGGTTGAAACTATGCAGGTGTTTGACAGGTTTACCATGATTGCCCCTTTGTGTGTCCCAGCCTGGACCATATAAATACTCTAGTTCCTCTTACCTTGTGTCACAGCTCTACCCTGTAGCAAGGGCTGCCACACCAAGGAAATAGTTCAGCCATGATACATAGAGGTGGATGAGACTCAAAGCAGCATCTGAGCAGGGCAGAGGCAGCCATCACTGGTACTTTCAAAGACAGAACATCAGAAGCAGTTCTGAGCTCTGTTTTTGGCCAGACTGCCACAGCCCACACTCTGACCCATGCCAAGAACTACATGGGCTCCACCTTCCATGTGGTGCAGCTCCACAATAGGGCAGGAACTGCAGAGGCCTAGAGGAGAAATAGGCTGTGATTGATGGAAGAAACTCAGACCCAAAGCAGTGTTGAGCAGGACAGGGGCAGCCATAATTGATGTTTGCACATGCAACACATCAGAAGTAACCCTGATCTGTTTGTGGCCAGAGAGCCACACCCTATGCCCCATCACACACCAGAATCCTACATGGGCCCCTTTTGCTGAAGCAATGCTCCCCTCTGGGACAAGGGTGCCAGTACAAGGAAGGGAGGGGAGTTCACACTTAAAGGGAACAAAGCCAGGTCAGGCTCAGATGTCAGAACTTCTGCTACAACAACTTGGGAACAAGTCTTGTCCCTGATATGGCAGCAGTGACCACTGAGCAAAGGTGAAAATCCAGCTAACACCTGGATTTGGACTTAGCTCCTCTTTCTTTAGCTCCCTTCCTACCAAGGTAATAGCTTTTAGCACTCTCTGAAGAAAGACATGAGTTGTGATCATGTCAAATTCAGTTTTTCCACCAAAACCACTAGGCAAGCACAGACTATATAGGGATTCTCTCACATAGGGGCACCCCATCAAGATGAAAATAGATGATTGTTTCACCAAATTTTATAGAGATATTGAAAGTTATGCAGAATGAAAAGACAGAGGATTTGGTCTCAATTGAAAGAGCAAAAGAAAACAATTGGTGAAACAGAAATAACAACTTTACAAGATAAAAAATTAAAAGCATTAGTAATAAGAATGACAACTAATTTAGGAAAAACAATAGATAAATATAGCAATGGTTATAAAAAGGGAACCAGATATTATAACAAAAATATTCAGAACTGAAGAATACAATAACTGAAATAAAAAGACACACTATAAATAATTAATAGCAGATTAAGTGATAAAAAGAAATGTATAAGTGGTCTGGAAGATAGAATAATAAAATTACAACAGCTGAACATCAAAAATAAAAAAAAGAGAATATTTTGAGATTATTGGGATAATATGAAGTGTACCAACATTGCATCATAGGAAGGAGAAGAGAGAGGGAAAGTGGTCTAAAGTGTATTCGATGGAATTATGGATGAAAATTCCCAAGCCTGAAGAAGAAAACAGATATACAAGTAAAGGAAGAACAGAGGGTCCCAAACAAGATGAACCCAAACAAAAGCATATCATAATTAAAATGACAAAAATGAAAGATAAAAAGAGAATTCTAAAGGCAGCAAGAGATAAATGATCATCTACAAGGGAACCATCATAAGATTATTAGCTGATTTTTCTGCAAAAACTTTGCAGACAAGAAGTGACTGGCATGATATATTCAAAGTGCTAAAATGGAAAAACTTGCAACCTAGGATACACAGCAATAATATATAAATAATATATTTATAACTGAAGGAGAGATAACAAATTTCTTGGAGAAGCCAAAAGTAAAGAAGTTTGTCAATGATAAACCCACCCTAAAAGGAAATGTTTAAAGCATTCTCTAAGTGGAAAAGGCCATAAAAAGAAATAAGAAATTATAGGAAAGGAAAAAATCCCACTAGTAAACGCTGAGGATCCACCACTTAAATAGGCAAGTACAAAGATAAAAAAAAAATTGTAAAAGCAACAATAACTACAATAAACAGTGAAGAGATAAACATTAAGATATAAACTATAACATCAAAAACACAAGATGTGTAGGAGGGAAGTAAAAACATGTAGATTTTTAGGAATCTGTTTGAACTTAAATTATTACCAGTTTAAAACAGGTAGATACAGGTCAAGATATATGTTTTATGGTAACCACAAATTTTGATTTAAACCTATAGCAGATACACACAGGTAGATGGAGAGAAAAAAAATACACACAAGCATACAACTAAAGAAAATGACCAAACCACAAGAGAAGAAACAAAAAGAAGAAGAAAAGAACAGAGAAGAACCACAAATACATCATAGAAACAATGAAAAAAACTGTAATACGTTTATATATAAACGTATATATATAAACATCACTTCAAGTGTCAATGGACAAAATCCTCCAATCAAAAGATGTAGGATTGATACCAAATTAAGAAAAAAAGATCCATTTATATTCTGCTTAAAAGAGACTCACTTCAGAGTTAAAAACGTGCACAGGAGCTCACCTCTCATGAACATGACAAAAACACAACTGACTGCTGAACAATCATTGATAAAAAAAGGCTAGACCCTACCAAAACGTTCTACAACTGAAGACATAAAGAGGGAACCACAGTAAGATGGTAGGAGGGACAGACTCATGATATAATTGGGTACCCCATATCCACAAGGTGGGCAACTCATAAGCTGGAGAATGATTAAATTTTTATATTCTCCCACAGTAGTGAGAGTTATGAGACTCATGTTCAGGGTCCTAGTCCAGGGGTTTGGTATTCAGTGGAGGAGACTCCAGAGCATTTGTCTTCTGAAGCCAGTGTGGCTTATTTGTAGGAACTAAACAGGATTGGGGCAATCAGCTCTCCTCAAACTACTCCAAAAATTTGTAGAGGAAGGAACACTTTCAAATTCACTCCATGAGTCCACCATCACCTTGATGCAAAAATCAGAAAAAATATATCACACACAAAAAAGAAAATTACAGACCAAAATCACTTATGAATATAGATGAAAAATCCTCAGCAAAAACCTAGCAAACTAACTCCAATAATACATTAAAAGGATTATACCCCACGATTAAGTGGGATTTATCCCAAGGATGTAAATATTTTTCAATATCCACAAGTCAATTAATGTGATACACAACAGTTACAAAGTGAAGAATAAAAACCAAATTATTATCTCAATAAATAATAAATACTGGAGAAGGTGCAGAGAAAAAGTAAGCCTCCTAATCTGTTGATGGGAAAGTAAATTGGTACAGCCATTATAGAAAACAGAATGGAAATGCCTATAAAAATTGAAAAAAAAAACTTACCATATGATTCACCAATCCCACTCCATGGCAGAAAAAAACTATACTTCAAAAAAGATGCATGAACCCCAATTTCATAGCAGCACCATTTACAATGGTCAAGACATGGAAACAACCAAAATGTCCACTGACAGATAAGTGAATAAAGAAGATGTGGTGTATAAATACAATGGAATATTACTCAGCCAGAAAAAAACAATGAAATGATGTCATTTGCAGCAACATGGATGGACCTACATTTTATATTAAGTGCAGTAAGTCAGACAGAGAAAGATAAATATCATATATCACTTATATGTGGCTTCTAAAAATGATAAAAATTTTATTTATGAACTAACAATAGATATACTGACATAGAAAACAACCTATTGTTACCAAAGGAGAAAGGGTGGGGGACTAATAAATTAGGAGTTTGGGATTAATAGATATAAATTACTTACTGTATATAAAATAGATGGAGAGCAAGGATCTACTGTATATCACCAGGAACTATATTCAATGTCTTGTCATAACATATAATTGAAAAGAATCTTAAAAACATGAATGTATATGTATAACTAAATAACTTTGCTGTACACCTGAAACTAAACTTGTAAATCAACTACACTTTAATAAAAAATAAAATTAAAGAAAAAACTATGCCACAGTAACTTTGCATTTAAAAATTCAGCTATAAAACAAATTTTAATCCTATTTCTCTTATGGAGTAGTCAGTCACTAAGAGATTAGGGCAGCACTATAACACTATTTTATGTGTTAAGTGTTCAATGAAGCAATCCAATTTTGACTTAATCATAAAATATTCAAATAAGTAATTATAGTCTATTAATGAGCAGTTATTTTCCTTTATTTTTGTATATATAATTCACAGATGTAATACTTTTACTGAGAAATTATTATATTACTACAAACACTAAAGAATTACCATGTCTTCTTTTGATCATTGTATTGTGTTATTATAAAATTCATATTCTGGAAATGTGTGTGTCTTTGAAATTATATCAAACAATAAAAAAAAAATTTAAACTATCAAAAAAAAGCACATGATTATCTCAATAAACTGTAAAACACACAAAAAATCATTTGGCAAATTTCAACATTCATTCATAATATAAACTCTTATCAAATTTGATGTATAAGGGGAACATATACCATTTACTCTCAACATAATAGAGACTAGTTATGACAAACCCACAGTTAACACCATATGCAACAGTGAAAACCTGAAAGCCTGTCCTCAGAATAAGGAAAAGTGGACAAGGATGACCACTCTGATCACATCTATTTAGCATAATGTTGAAAGCCTAGCCACAGTAATCAGACAAAACTAAATAAGTAAAAGTCATCCAAATTGGAAAGAAAAAGTAAAACTGTCACAATTTGCATATGGCATGATATTTTATAGAGAAAACCCAAAACTCTCCCCCAAAAAACTATTAGAATTTTTTTAACATTTTTTATTGATTTATAATTATTTTACAATTTTGTGTCAAATTCCAGTGTTCAGCACAATTTTTCAGTCATACATGGACATATACACACTCATTGTCACATTTTTTTCTCTGTGAGCTACCATAATGTTTTGTGTATATTTCCCTGTGCTATACAGTATAATCTTGTTTATCTATTCTACAATTTTTAAATCCCAGTCTATCCCTTCCCATCCTACACCCCCTGGCAACCACAAGTCTGTATTCTCTGTCTATGAGTCTATTTCTGTCCTGTATTTATGCTTTGTTTTTGTTTGTTTGTTTGTTTGTTTTTTAGATTCCACATATGAGCGATCTCATATGGTATTTTTCTTTCTCTTTCTGGCTTACTTCGCTTAGAAAGACATTCTCCAGGGGCATCCATGTTGCTGCAAATGGTGTTATGTTGTCGGTTTTTATGGCTGAGTAGTATTCCATTGTATAAATATACCACATCTTCTTTACCCAGTCAACTGTTGATGGAAAAACTGTTAGAATTTATAAATGCTTTCAGTAAAGTTGTAAGACACAAGATTAAGATACAGTTTTTCTGCACATTAAAAAATAATGAACTATCAGAAGAAGAAAAACATGTTTAAAATCTCATTAAAAAGAATAAAATAACTAGGAATAAATTTAACTAAGGAGGTAAAAGACCTATACCCTGAAAACCATAAAACATTGATAAAGGTATCTTAAGATAATACAATAAAATTGAAAACAGCCCATGTTCTTGGATTGAAAGAATTAATATTCTTTAAAAAATGACTACACAAAGCAACTTACAGATTTAATGGAATCCCTATCAAAATTCTCAGGATATTTTTCACAGAACTAGAACAAATGTTCCTAAAATGTGTATGGATCCAAAATAGATGTATAATTGCCAAAGCAAATTGAGAAAAAGAAAACAAACCTGGATATATCATGTTTCCTGGTTCAGAACATATGACAAAGCTACAGTAATCAAAACAGCATGATACTGGAACAAAAACAGACACACAGATCAATGGAATGGAATAGAAGCCCCAAAATAAAGCCATGTACCTGGGATCAATTAACCTATGACAAAGGATGCAAGAATATATAATGGAGAAAAAACAGTCTCTTCAATAAGTGGTTCTGGGAAAACTGGAAAGCTACTTGTAAAAGAATGAGATTAGAATGTTTCTTCATACCATATATATAAAATAATAAACTCCAAATGTATTAAAGACCAAATTTAAGGGCTGAAACACTGTTTTACATAAAATGTAGCAATAAAATTTTTATCTGTCTCCTAAGACAAATAAATATAAATGAAAATAAACTAATGTAAAATAATTAAACTTAAAAGTTTTGCAAAGTAAAGAAAAACATTGACAAAAGGAAAAGACAACCAACTGAGTGGGGAAAAATATTTGCTAATGATATAACCAATAGGTCATATAAGGGTTTAATATCCAAAGGAGTTAATACCCAAAATGGTTAACCAGCTTATACAACTCAATATATGTGGGGAAGAAAAGGAAAAATGGGCAGAACTCTTGAATAGACATTTTTCCAAAGAATACATAAAGATGGATAGCAGGTACATAAGAAGATGCTCAAAATTGCTAATAATTAGAGAAATGAAAATCAAAACCAGAGTGAGATATCATCTCACACCTGTCAGAATGAATATCATCAAAAAAATCTACAAATAACAAATTTTCACAAGGATGTGGAGAAAAGGTAACTCTAATACACTGTTAGTGGAGATGTAAATTGGTGCAGCTGCTATGGAACACAAAATGAAGGTTCCACAAAAATCTAAATAAAAATAGAACTACCATATGATCCAGCAGTTTCACTCCTGGGTATTCACCCAAAGTAAATAAAAACACTACTCTAAAAAGATATATGCACCTGGTGTTCACAGTAGAATTATTTACAATAGCTAAGATATAGAAGCACTCTAAATGTCTATTAACAGATGCATGGATAAAGATGTGTTATATACATATATATACACACACAATGGAATATTACTCAGGCATAAAAAAGGATGGAATTCTGTTATTTGCAATAATATGAATAAACCTAGAGAATATTATGATTAGTGAAATAAGACAAGGAAATACAAGTAATAGATGTTATCACTATGTTAAATATATAATCTAAAACATGAAAGAAATAAATGCATATAACAAGACAGAAACAGAGTCACAGATATAAAGAAAAATCTAGTGGTTACCAGAGGGAAGACAGAAGAAGGGAGGGAAAGATAAGAGTATGGGATTAAGTAATACATACTACTATCTGCAAAATAGATAAGCACCAAGGATATACTGCACAACACAAGGAAATACAGCCATTAGTTTGTAATAACTTCAAATGGAGTATAATCTATAAAATATTGAATCATTGTGTTTTATATTTGAAACTATTATACTATTGTAAATTAACCATACTTTAATTAAAATAAGAGAGAAAGAGAATGAGTTATGGTGTAGTGGTTAGAATGCAGGTTTTGGAGCCTGATCTACAGGATCATATCTTATCCCTATTGCTCATTAATTGTGTGACATTGATCTTAATATATCAGTGCCTCAGTTTTCTTTACTTATAAAATATTGACTAAAAGCTCCTTATTTCATAGGCTTGTTTTGGGAAATAAATAAACTAACATATAAAATGCTTAAAGTATTAAGCATAAACTAAACATCACACAAGCATTATAGATTAGTATTAGCCATCTTCAGTGCATCAGATCCTCTAATATTATACTTATTAGTTATTTCAACAATGTTAGACATTATTATTCTCCTCAGGACTACAAGCTATTGAACTTAGTTCCCTGCTATATAGTAAACTCTACTTTTTATCTATTTTATATATAATCATTTGTATCTGCTAATCCCAAACTCCTAATTCATTCCTCCCCCACTTTCCCCCTTGGGAACCGTAAGTTTTTTTCTGTGTCTGTGAGTCTGTTTCTGTTTTGTAAATAAGTTCATTGTGTCATTTTTTTAGATTCCATATACAAGTGATATCATATTATATTTGCCTTTATCTGTCTGACTTAACTCACTTGTTATGGCCCTCTATTCTTAAAGCTTACCTTCTATCTTTGAAAAGGGCTCACTCTCCCTTCACATATTTTATGTACATAATATATTATATTAAATTATATATGTACACATATATATAACATATATAAAATGTATAAATATAAAATATAAGGTATAAAATATAAAATATAAGGTATGCAATATAAATACTCATATAAAAGACATATACTTTGTCATAAGATGTGTGTATATATATACACATATATTAATTATATATTAATATGTTACCTGATGGTAACAGACAAAATAATATTGCCCCCAAAATCCCCATATCCTAATTCTCAAAACTTATTATTATGTATTGTTTCATGACAAAAGTTACTTTGTAGGTGGTATATAATTAAGAATATTGAAATTTGAAGAGTATCCTGGATTATTCAAGTGTGCTCAATGTAATCACAAAAATTCTTATAAAGTGAATGTAGAAGGGTTAGAATCAGCTAAAGAGAGTTGAAGATGATACACTTCTGCCTTTGAAGATGAAGGAAGGTGTTAAAGACCAAGGAATGTATACATTTTGAAGCTGGGAAACAAGAAAACAGATTCCCCTTTAGAGCCTTCAGAAGGAGCATAGCCCTCTGGATCCAGTTTAGACATTTTACCTCAGAATTATATGATAAAGAGTATGTGTTGTTTAAAGTCACTAACTTTCTGGTAATTTGTACAGCAGCAATATAGAATTAATATAGTCACAAGTAATCAAAGAAGAAAAAGACATGTAGTTTCTATTTAGGAAAATTTCAGTGTAAAAACTAAACAGATAATTGAACAAAAATTTTTAAAACAGTGGGGCCAGTGCTATAATCATTATAATATCCCTTTCTCCTTTTCCTACTTAATTTTTCTACAGAGTATATATTGCCATCTGATGCATTCTATATTTATATATATTTTGTCCAACTAGAATGGATACTCTATAGAGGTGATTTATTCTGTTTTCTTAAGTGCTACACCCTCAACTCAATGTCCAGAACAGTGTCTGACACACGGTAATGTTCAAAAATTACTTATTAAATTTATAAATAAATGATGTCCAGAAGGCTGTATGATTTCAGATACAAAGTAGTAAGCATAGAGAAATCATGAAGAATAGGATTAGGATAATTATTCATT
This sequence comes from Camelus dromedarius, assembly GCF_036321535.1. NCBI lineage: Eukaryota > Metazoa > Chordata > Mammalia > Artiodactyla > Camelidae > Camelus > Camelus dromedarius. The sequence goes on from NC_087448.1 coordinate 37,254,834, forward strand.
TGTTAATAAAATTTTCTCTTCCTGAAACTGTGTTTGTGAAAATTTTTGAATGATATACTAAAATGAGCTGGATATGCAGTACTTTGTTCAGAAATAACTGTAATATAATTGAAGTAATTTGAGATTTAATCAAAGGTAGACCCATGCCTGACTCCCTAAACTACTACCTGCTATCAAGTTATTTTAGTTATTTAACCTCCACCTAATTATCCTTAACTTACAGGATGGTTGTGAGAAAAACAAATAATATATGTTAAGCATCTAGGAGACATGATGTTTAATGTATGTAAATTGATAGTTATTGGTCCCTATACAATTTTATTTAAAATTAGCATCTCATTTTAGCCATGATGCAGACATACCCCATGTTTAGAAGATGGAGATATAAAGTTGATTTCATTGGCATGTGAAATTATTACTTCAAAGAAGTGTAAACCAAATAAAGCAATTAGAGAAACTTTTTATTTGACCCCATTGATTCTTTTTTTCCACCACTATCTAATAACTAGTTACCTTCTCTTCTTGCTCTTCCAAGTGACAATGGTCCTTAGTTAAACATACTCTAACTTAGGGTAATATTGTGTTGAAGCATATTTCTAATCACAGTCCACTTTTTATAGATGATCAAAAACATAAAAGCACATGTGGAATACAACATATGAAAGATCATTTGCAAACTCTATATAGTAGAGCAGGTAACACGTATGAAATATTTTTTGAGTTAAACCTCAGAAATGACAATATTGTTCTTCATTTATAATGCTCTAAAATGTAAAGACAAATAAAACCTTTTACCCCAGGTTTTTTGTTTGTTTGCTTTTGTTTATTTTTGTTTGCTTGTTTAAGTTTGTTTCTTTTTTTAACTAATTGACCTGGAGTAACATGCTAGAGCAGACTTTAACTGAATGTCAATTGTCATATGATTGTGATCTATTTTGGAACCTCTCTTCATAAAAAGTTTGCTTCTTCTGGAGATAAGTGAACTATGTTTCTAACCAAGCTAGCTTCCTTCATTACATGAAAACATCAAAAGAACTTGATGTCTAGTAAACTTTACACAGCTCTTCCTCTTCATTTTTCATGCCAAAATTGGGAAACCCATCTGCTACTTCATTCCACTTCCTATGTATCTATTAGAAGGATGAAAATAAGATAATTAAGCTGAAATTTTTATGAAAAGGGCTACAAATAATTTAAAAGGACACAGATGTTGCTAAGTTTCTAATTATTTCCTATACCTCCCTTCTAAACTATTGAAGTCAATAAATATTTCTTTAAAACTTAAAATGTACAAGGCATTACACATTATAATTATGTGTATATTTTTATATACACATATACAATGTACATTATGTTGGGTTTGTCAGGGAAAAAAGAATGGTTAAGACATAGCATCCTTTGAAAAATTATACAAATTATCAGAAATATATATTTGAAACCTTTTTCATGTGGCACTGTGCCTTTGTCATCTCATCCACTGCATAATTGAAAAAGGTATAGATATAGAGAAGAAAAGTAATATAATCCATTGTAGGTCAAGAGAACTACATAAAACAGCCTTCTTATCATATGCTATGTGTTAACAAAGGAATAAAATATTGATAGTTGACAAGTAGACATTGATTAATAAGTTTCTTTTTTGGTTTTGTTATATTATATCACCACTACTCTATCTGTTTAAAGGAGAGAATCTTTAACATTTCCTCAGGATTCTTAAATACTTTTTTGAAATTTATAACAAATCAAGTAGATACATAAAAACATACTTTTGCATTGTTAAATGATATACATAAGCATTGACCCATAAATCAGTATCCTTCTGGGGGTACTCAAGCTAACAGACTATACTGTAAAAGTTTAAAACTGTGGTTTAGTCTCTACTTTTGAGGCTTGGTAACTAAAATAACACTTTTGAGCTATAAGTTGGTAACTGATTTTACCAACTCAAGTGTCTTGTAAGGGGAACACCTCTCTACCTGGAGTCACTCATTACAGTTTTGAACCTGTTGCTTTCCTGACACTGTTACAAGTTACACCCATTAAAATCTTTATATTTTTGTTCTCTCATTTGACTTTTTCATGGAACACTAATGCTGATTTTCCCTTCTCCCAGGTCAGGTAGTTTATTTAAAAAAAAATAGTACCTTAGGCTTTAGTTATCTAGTTTCCCCCAAGAGGAGGCTTCACTAAGCTCTGGCATATTTAAAAATGATTGCTTTTCCTCTTCCCCTGCTGGAAGCAAGGTAGGATTTTTCCTCCAATATTTACTGTCAGAACCTGGTCAAGCACCTGGAGATAAATCTCATAATGCCATTGAAGATTCCATTATGATTAGGTCACCCTGGACTTTTTAACTCTCAGACTTGTCCACATTAAGCCTCCAGCAATTCATCAATTACAGTGCAGATATTCCTACAAGGCATTGGTTCCCATGATGTTTTCCACTCATAAGTCTGCTCAGATAAACCATGATTTCCTGTCTTTCCAAACATGGGGCAGTGATTTACTGTGTCCTCCCCTTTCTTATGGATCTAAAGTTTTTGATATTTTAGTCGATGTAGCTTTTTCCTTGTTAAAATGAAGTGGGAATTTCCAAGCTCCTTACATGCAGAACTGGAAAGTGAATGCATTGATACACTTCTTTGGAAAATACTTATACTAGACTTCTATCTAAACTGAACATCTGACACACTCATTTATGCCATGTGATTCTCCAGTCTTATATTCCCATGTTGGAGTGAGGTCAAATCAGACTCCATGACTAAAATGGTGGTGAGGGCCCAGTAAGCTTTACTTGTAAAATGTAAATATCAAATAGAAAAGAAAGCAGCCAACTTGGTCTCAGTAGATCCTTGATTTTACATGCATGTGTTATCAGGAAGAGGGGAATAAATGTTATCGCAGTTCTTAGTAACCTCCCAAAAAATGAATTTCTAATAGGAGATTGACAGCATGATATAAACAGAAGATTTATTAGTGAAGTTAAAAAGGTAGTAAAATATAGTACACCCACAAGAATAGGGGCTGGACAATCCAAGAGAGGTAAAATGGCACCACCCCTTTGTTTTTCCTGTTTTTATATCCTTGCTTAGGAAGCATTTTTATGATTGATAGACAGCTAACTTTCCTTGTGCTCAGGCATGTCCATCTCTTTTATGGATGTTTTTACCCATGATGCCCACAGAGAAACCTAAAGGAGGGAGCTCAAGCTGTAATGTCAATTAAATTATAATAAGCATTGGGTCAAGTCAAGCCAGGTTCTTTTCTCTACCATGCAACCACAGTGTTCAATTCCAGCTGGCTTCTTTGCTGGTCTTCACTAAGAGAAATAAAATTTTTAGAGCCCCTTATCCTGAGCACAGGTTTACTGTTATTTCTGGGTTTCTCCCTCCACATTTCTCTCCCTTTTCCTGGTTCTCCTGTCTATCTAACTGCCTAACACATAGAAAGTTGCAGCTATTCTTTAGAGTAAAGCATGACCCTCTCCTCCACTCAATTTCTCTAAGCAAATACACTGATTAGATGAGGCCCTCAAGTCATAGATTTTCCACTAAGTAACCAGAATTTGTTCAGTGATGGTTCATATCAGATGAAACTCAGTAGTGTTCAATGGGATGCTGTTCACTTACCACCTCAGTGGCAGCTCTATAGAACTGAAAGTATGAAGGAGTATGAAATGAACTAACTTCCCTGATGCTAAAATTGTTTGGTGATTCTTTCTGACTAAGAAATCCTGCAATTTGCTTTCTCATTACTGCTTTTGTGCTAATAAAACAAAACAAAACAAAACAAAACTTTCCCCTTATATTTTTTAACCCAGACGTTATGCTCCAGAAAGGAGGTAATGGGCTAATAACTTCAGAAGAATGGATGGCCCCTCTGGAGTTCCTCCATGACCAGTAAGTTTCATTGAGATTAACTGTTATGTAGCACCCTGTAAAGAGCCCTGATTTTTATCTTTTCTATTCTATACAGTTTTTCTATAAAACCTCAAGACCCCAACCCCAAGAGGGATTCACAGTCTCTAAAGCATTAGCCTGCAGTGACTCCCTTTTGCCTGGCAAAGCAATACAGCTGCTATTTTATGGTATTCCCAAAACTGTGCCTCTGAATCTTAAATTGTCTTCCAGGGTACAGAGGTCCATTTTGTGGCAATAATCAGAAGTATTTTTTCCATTAAGTGTGCAAAAGTTAGAGTCATTTTCTTAGATTTTTTTGTGTATGTGTGCTCTCCTGATGGATTTGTTATGTTTTTGCTTTCCTTGGGGCATTGCCAGTGATCTTTGATGCTTGGACTGCCACTTGGAAAATCACAGACTGGCAGAATTAAAACACCACTCTTTGGAGTCATAAACTGTGCAAACAAGACAAGAACAGATTGAATTATCTGAATTGTTCTTGTATATCCATGGTAAAATATCATTCTCTGACAAGATCAAGTGAAATCAAGCCGGTGATTGAGGCTACATCTCCCAGACTACTACAAGTTTATATATCGATTCACAATCTTCCTAGATGATATCAACAATCAAACATCTTATACCAGGAACAAAGTAAAATGCTGTATTTTTCTGATACAGAAGTTACAACTGTATGCCAGACTTGTAAATCTTGCCAAAAATTGAAAGAATTTTCTTGGTAATAGAGATTGTATCCCAAGATGAAATTCCGACCTCACTCCTAGCAGACAAACTAAATCATAAATCATATTTGATTCCTCTCTCAGGGTTATTGGTGGTTTCACACCACTTGATATTGTTGCTGTTCAAATTTAATTAGCCATTGTTGCACAGTTGTGACCTTTAAAGCTAGACAATATCATGTGTTCAGATATATATATATATTTCCAAAGGAAATGAAATCGCTATCTTGAAGAGATATCTGTGCCCTATGTGCATTGCAGCATTATACACAATAGCCAATATAAGAAAATAACCTAAGCATCCAACCAATGGATGAATGGACAAATTAAAAAATGTATACAACTGAGTATTAGAATATTGTTCAGCCTTTAAAAATAGAAAACCCTGTCATTTGTAACAATATGAATGGAAATTAAGGCCATCATGCTAAGTCAAACAGAGAAAGACAAATACTGTATGATCTCACATATATGTGGAATCTTTAAAAAAGCCAAACTCATAGAAAAAGAATAGAATGATGGTTACCAGGGACTAGGGGTAGGAGAATTGGGGACATACTGGTCAATGGATGCAAACTTCTAGTTATAAAATAAGTAAGTTCTTGGGGTCCAATTTTCAGCATAGTGACTACAATTAACAATATTGTATTATATAATTTAAACTTGCTAAGAGAGTAGATTTTAAGTGTTCTCACCACACCCACAAATTATAATTATGTGAAGTAATGGATGTATTAACTATTTTTATTGTGGTAGTCATTTTGCAGTATACATATGTATCAAATCATCAATGTGACACAACTTATACTTACAAAATATTATGTCAATTATATAATCAATAAAGCTGAAAAATCAGATAAATATTATTTTTTCCTCTCCTTCTCTCAACCCTTAAAATCTTTTAAGGCATATTGAATGTATATCTACCAGAAGTGAGTTATATCCTTTTATTAAATGGGTCTATCAATTTATTAATCACCCTACTTTTAGTTTACCTCATAAAACCTTATAAATAGGATATATGCCCAATGATCCATCAGGAAGATTTAGCCACTACAAGTTATGCATCAGTTGACAACTATCTGAATATCAAATTCTAATTATGTCTATTTTTTCCCTGCTCTTTCTTTCAAAGAATTTCTTGATCATTATGTTATTATGTTCTGCAGGTCTCTTTTGTTCACCTGTTTTAAAAAGTCCAAATTTTCAATAAAATTTACAAAATTTTAATCTTATCCAGCACAAAGTTTACTATGATTAACAAAACACACAAGATTATTGCTACACCATATGTCACAATGAAAAGTGTTTAATCCCTCAGTATCAGCTCCCTGATTCTCCATTTTCATACTGAGATATGTTTTTGGCATGATGAGGCAAGGATTAACTGAACAAAGAAGGAGTTAACAAAGAACTATGGAATTTCTCAGTTTTATATCCAAATAATATATTGTTGATGCATCCCATTACTCTTCCAGTTGCAATTTATTTGTAAGAAGTAATGTAGACAAGGGTGTATATCTAGCTGAAATAGTTATAGTTTCATATTAACTATATAACAAATTTTTCAAGCACTCCAGATAGTAAATTTCATCCTAAGTATCTGCAGAATATTTTAATTAGAAGCAGCACTGCCTCAGGCATCTGGGTGAGGGTTAAATTTTATACATAAATGTAAACAACGAATAACTGATAAAAAATTAAACTTGGGTCCTTTATAGTAAGTAGACTACACTTCAGTTAAAAGTAAACAGATAAGTAGTTAGATAGGTAGGAAAGAAGGGAGGGACAAATTGTGAGAGGGAGGAATATAATGATATATAGATGATAGATTGATAGAAGGTATAGATATTCCAACTGAAATAGTGTTAGAAGAAAGGTAGAAAGAGAGAGAGAGAGACAGAGAAAGAGATGGGAGGTTCAGTATGATGCATGAAGACTAAAATAGAAAATCAAATAGTAGGAATATTTCTTAAGTGAAGCTTTATAGAAAGTTGAGGAAATTTCTGAGCCAAAGGGAATAACAGCAGCATTTTCCTCTCCCTCTTTCTGACTCATCCTCTCTCTTTCCTTTTTCTTCTCTTTATTTTTGTTCCAAAAGTGTTGTTCTCACAGTACATAAACATTCTGAGGTTTTGTATTCCTTTTATATTCACATTTTAATTGTATTTTTATTAAACATAATTTTTAAAAATCTTTAAAATATTATTTTGTAAACAACTTGAGTGGATGGAAAGAGCAAATATAGGTTACTAAAAAGCTCTGCATATTCCATTATATCTCTATAGTTTCCAGCTCTTCTAACCTGAAAAATAATTTATATTTTAATTATTACATCATTTAAACTAAAAGTATAAACATCACTATGCCAATAAGAATGGCAGTGTTTGTGAATACCTGTATATAACAGATATGGTGGAGAACCAATCAACAGAATATCTTAATGGCTAGATATAGAAGGCTAGAAAAAATACATTTATACATTATATTTTATTTATAAGAGAGTCATAAGGTTGTTGGTTGTACCATTAATCAAATTAGATAATAAAACAAAAATTATAGTCTAAAATGAAAAAAATTTTAAATTTGACAAATTTAATATGTGGTACCTGTTGAATATTAAGAATGTGACTTTGATGAACAATTAATATGCTGAATGGCAGCTCTAACATGGGAAAATGTCAGATACATTTTTTTTAATTTACTTCCCATAAGTTTCAATCAAAATTATCAAAGACAGATTTTAAACCAAAGGACCAGTACAGAACTTCCCAGTGGAAATTTGAAATATTTGAGTCAATAACTTTTCTTTTATGTTCTCTATTTTCAATATGTTCAGATTCATAAAACAGTCTATTACATCCATTGCCTTAGTTAGATATAACTATCTGAGTATGATGCCCAGCTCCCTCTTGAGAGTTTCCTCCTTTACTCTTTGTAGTTTGGGGAAAATTCTTTATATTGATTTCTCTAAGATTTCCACAGAGCTTGCTAGAATTCTGCACTAGGGTTTAAAGGCAACATTTCCAGTTTGTATCAAAATAGCAATTCTATTTACTTTGTTTTCCATGTATACATATATTAGATTTTCTAAAATAAATTTAGTATAAAAATTTATATATTCCCTGATTCTTGCCAAAAACATACTCAAAATATCCTCTTAATATCATCTTAATTTATTAAAGTTTAATTGATAAGAGTACACTAATGATCATTTATATGTATTTTGTTATACAAATGAATTACAGCAAGCAAATGGATTTTAATTATTAGTAGGCAATCAAGGAAAGGTTTCATCAATGACTTTAATTTACACTGAGATAGATTTTCAATTTAAAAAACTAAACATTTATTTCCTATTTTAAAAAGAGATAATAATAGCTAATTTTCCTCAAGCCAGGTTTTAATTAACCTACTTAGAACATTTAGAATATTTAATAATATATATAGAATTTTAAGTTAATTTTCTACTTAACAGTCTATAACAGAAAGTCTTAGAATTGGAAAATTTATTTTTTGGGAAATGTATTTAATCCCCAATATAATATGAAAACTTAATAAATTTACATATTTAATTCATCAATAAATTAAAATGGTTTCAGCATAGATATTTGATTTTTTTATCACTGTCTTATGATTTGAACAACAAAAAGAATATAAAAATCCTTGGCTCTTTACATAGAATTAAATGATTACATAAAGTAAATTACTTTTATTCAAGACTTCATGAACATGATGCATATAACTAATACCACGCATATTCATCATCTTATTTGTTAATTTTTTCTTAACTAGCACTTTGTATTTCTTTCTTTTGTTTCAATGTCTGAATTGTTAACAGTCACTTAACATCCATTACCTATGATTTCTGAAGGAACTCTATCATTAATATTCTCATTTGATTTTATAGTCACTCCTTGGTATGCGTCCAAATCTGGTTTCAATTTTTCTTGCAAATTGAATAAAATATATAGTCAGAACAACTCTTGAGATTCTACCCACTATGTGCAACTCATCTTCCTTATTGTATTATATTGTAATAACTCAGTTGATTTCTCAGCTAAGTGGATTCAATCAACGTATAGCTTTTTAGATAATCGAGTACAATAGGTCAGGCAGCCCAGAGTATAAAATTACCTAGGTAGAGAAGCCCTTATCTCAGCAAAGCAATTCCTGGAGACATAATATAGTAGATTAACATAACTAAACATTCACAGATGTAGTTCCTCTTTTGCAACTATGAATTGGATGGTACACACTTGAAAGCTGCCTCAGTTTACTGAAATCACTAAGAAAGCTCATATTTTAAACTCACATTGTTTAAATCCACTTCTTAATCTCTCTTTTATAAGCCTTGCAGCTTGGAACAAATTTAATCTTATTGGTGATGCTAAAATCATACAACAGTATTTGGCAATCCAACAATTTTTTAAAATACTTTATTGAGGTATGATTGACATAAAAATAAATACATATTAAATATATTTAATATACACAACTTGACAAGTTTGTAGATAAGTATATCTTTGTGAAACCATCACACCAATCTATACCATAAACATATCATCACCTCTCAAAATGGCATCCTTTCCTCTCTACTTATTATTATTTTAAGAACACAAAGGATCTATACATTTAAAAATTTAAAGTATTCAGTACAGTATGATTAATTATAGATACTATGCTGTATAGTAGATCTCCAAGACTTATTAATCTTGTGTAACTGAAACTTTGCACCCTATGACTAATACTTTCCACTTTCCCCTCTTCCCAGTCCCTATCAACCATCATCCTATTTTGTGTCTTTTTTTTTTTTTAGCTGCATCTGTTTTATTTTTAAACATTTTGTGTGTATTTCCTACGTGTGTCCTGTAAATGGCATGTAGTGGGATTTTTATTTTTACTTTATTTTATTTTATTTTATTCCAGTTTTCTTGAAATACAACTGACATACAATATTGTATAAGTTTAAATAATGATTTGATATACGAATATATTATGAAATGATTTCCACAATAAGCTTATTTAACATCCATCACTTTACAGTTGAATTATTTTTACTTGTGAGAACTTTTGAAACAAACTTTCTTAACAACCTTCAAATATACAATATTGTTAATGATAGTCATCATGCTATGTGTTATATTCCAAAATTATTTATCCTATATCTTTTGACCACCTTTACCCAACCCTCACCCACCTCTGGCAATCACAAATCTCTTTGTTTCTATGAGTTCAGTGTTTTTAGATTCCACATGTAAGTTAAATCCTGTTTCTATGAGTATAATAAGCCAGAAAGAAGGCAAATACTACATGACACTATTTATGTAAGGAATATAAATCAGTTTAAATTCAGTAGTGTTTTTTGCTTTAATTTTTTATTATTGATTGTCCCACAGCTATATCAGTTTTGAATACAAAAATCTATTGGTTACTACATAAAACTGAATATTTTGTCTTGACGTCTGATGATTGTCTTCAAGAAAGTCCCCAATATCATCTCAGTCTCCTGTCTTGCAAAAGACACTTTTACAGAACTTAATTTGAAATGGTGAAAAAGTGAGCAGTAGTTTTAAATTAAAAAAAAATACAACTCATGCCATTTTCTGGATTGTTCTTGTCTATACTTAAATTTTTTTTTATTTACTGCAAGAAAACAGAAGATTGTGGTATACATCTTACAAACAATAGTTAATAAATTGACACGGGACATAGAACAATTTGACCAATTAATTTATACAATTTGTTTAAATCCTATAGATAATTTCTCACCATATGCTTCCTATACTTTCAATGCAGAACATTATATCTATGCTATATTTTGATATTCTACTCAATGATTGCAATACTTTCCCATGCTGAAATATTTAGTAGGACTGATGGTTTCTGGATAGAAAACAAGACATAGGCAAAGGACAAATGGATAAAATAAGTATTCAGGAAAAAAAATATTGTAGCCCCTTTGACAATACTTCAAATACTATGAACTTCTCAGGCTACTGAACAACCACTTCTGCAGTCAAGTTGGAATATTAAAATGTAACAATTTCTGTCCAATTTCAACTTAAGATTAAAATTTCTCACAGCTATACTATGAAAATTTTAGTTAACTTAGAAACTTGAAGAAGTAAGAGATACTGTGGCAGCCTTCAAAATAAGAAATTGATATTTGATTTTATTATTTTCTTGTCAAATACATACTTTACCCAGAAGTTACTGATGATATACTGATTGATGGTAAAATATTTAAAATGCCTAATATTTTGGAAATTACTTTAAAAATACACATGTAATAAATTTTTGAAGTAAAATTTTAAGGTTCTAAAAATAATGCATATATTTGTAGATAATATATAAATAAATAAAGTCAATATCAAAAAGAAATCAATACTGACATCACATAAAATAAATCATTAATGATAGTATTTTGGCCTACTTGCTTCTGGTTTTCTTTTTCAATGAGATTTGATCATTTTAATATTAAAATATGACTAATATATATGTGTATACAACTTGAAAAAAACTTATTGAGATATAATTGGCATATGACATTGTATTAGCTTGAGGTGTACAATATAATGATTTAATATATGTATACTGCAAAATTATGACCAAAATAAATTTACTTATAATTCATCATCATACATAGTTATAAATTGTATGTTTTATTTTTAATAAGCTATACATTACACATATGTGATAGATTTGTATGATTTGTAATAGCTCATTATTTACCATCATATAATTAAATCAATGTATTTTTACATATGTTTAATGTTTATAGTTTGTTATTAATTTTTTCTAATATTAACAAATACTTATCTAAGTAATATATTTAAAGAATTAAATTGTTATACTTTTCTATCCACTGACATAGTTAATAGAACAATATAATGTTTTGTCAAATTTCCAAAATTAATAGTTGTTAGTCAATGGTTTTATTCACACTATCCAACCATTCTTTATGAAGTGCACACCCCAACAAGGAAAACAATTTTGTTATAGCCAAAAATAACATACAGATATTAAATACATATAATGTTAAGAGTTTTAGATGTTAAAAGAAACAGACTATATTAATTCCATAAGTATATACATGTTAATTTCATATTTAATTATTTATTTAAATTCATAAATCTTTCAACTATTTTTGCATTACCTTTTAAAATTTTAATATTCCTCTTGACAGATATGCTGTGATGGTTTTTACCTCATGCTTTTTTATGAATACATACACATACATTTAGGAAATTAATGTAAAATATGGCATAGTTCAGGGGAGAATATTAGAAAGTTTGTTCTGTAATGTTAGGAAAAAGGAGACTATTCATCCAATAAATGCTGATATACTTTGGTAACACAACCATCTTTTTTTTAACATGGCTGTATTTGTGTCTGTCAAAGAAAATAAAATATGAAAAGCCAATTAAAGTGCATGTAAATATATGCTTTAAATTAACAATACTGTAAATCCGATAAAAAAGCAAGATGAAAGACATCAAGAATAACTTGTCCTCTATGACAGATTGTGACCTAAGTGATTTTTTTGGAGCCATTCCTTTTAAAATAACCAGCACAACAATATCTGATAAATCCTACAGTATCCTAATTTTCATGAGAAAATTTAAGCCTAAAATGCTAACATTATTTTCTCAATGTCACACAGCTATAATTAGAACTCCACAATTAAAAAGAACATAGAGAGAAGGAATATGATGTAAGTAATCAAGTAACAATTAAGTGTTAACATGAAAATAAAATACATAAAGTAGCATTTATTTATACAGAGATTATGATTATTGTGGCATAACTAAAGAGCTGAGATTCATCTACTTAAAATTCTTACTAAAAAATTTAAAAGTAGAGCTGATGACAGTATTTAATATTAAAGTTGGGGAAACAAAAGTTAAGAAGAATCTTCCTGAGTGGTGGATGAAAATTATTTACCATGTACTATATTAAAAACACACACACACACACACAATTATTAAAAATGCCAGCCATAGCAAAACACCATGTATTTTGAAAAAGGATGTCCAAGATATTATCTATAAGTGGATGGAGACCTCTTTGTTGTTTGCAGATTTCCCTTCAGAATGGGAAAAAAATTAATTCTCACAGTTTTAACCAGGGTGAAAAATATATATATTCAAAATTAAGTGTCATTCACACATTATAATGGCAAAAATCAATTGTTAGATGTAAAGGATTTAAAAAGCATACCATTGGACAAGGCCAAGATGGTGGAGTAGTAGGACGTCTGTAGCTCACCCTCTCCCACAGATACACCAAGACTCATATTCACAGTAGTAGGACGTCTGTAGCTCACCCTCTCCCACAGATACACCAAGACTCATATTCACAAACAAGAACCAGCCGGCCAGAGCACCTATGGAACTCCAACAGAACATTGTCCTCTTCAAAAGACAAAGATGCCAAAAATCTGGTAGGAGAAAGGAAAAAAGGAAGACAAAAGGCAAAACAGTGCAGGACTGGTCCCACAGGGAGGGAGCAGCAAAGGAAGACTGGCTCTCATTCACTGGGTCTCCCCCCTCTCCAACGGAGAGGCCAGCAGAGAGGCCAGTGGGACAGAGGGATAGCCTCTGAGGCTCAGATCTGTACACAGCAGCCCTTGACTGAAAGAACTAAGTTAAACGGGCACAGAGGGTCCCCACAACACCCAGCCCAAGACCCAAGCTGGGAGAGGAAGCCTGAGCCAGGTGGAGGATGGGGACAGCTGCACTGAGGTTGCCCCAGGGGACTGCAGGGTGCTGTGCAACATGGATGAGTGGGTGCACAGGGCAGAACAAACTAGGCCCTCAATAGAACAGCATGGCTGATGTGCACTGGGGGAAAGGGTGCATAACCCCATCTCTGAAAACCCACAGAAGATTTTTGGTGAGGAGAGGTGGAGCTCAGGTGCAGCAGCCATATCCTCTGGAGCTTGGCACCCAGGTGGGGGTGGGGGCAAAACCTGAATCTGCACCTGGGGGCTCGGCAGCCTCAAAGGCCAGACAGTTACTTGTTTGCAGCCTGAGTCAGATAGGATCCTTCCGCCCTGGTGCCTCGCAAAGTTCGTGCTACCAGGACAAACAAGGAGCTGATTCTGGACATAGAGCAGGGGCGGGGCTGTTCCATGGTCTTCTTGGGCTGGTCTGCAGAGCACAAACCAGGAGCAGAGCTTGCAGTGGTGCAGAGCTGTGGAGCAACCCATGCCAGGGGATGGCGGGTTTTCACCCTTCTTTCCGGCAGGAATGCTGTGCTGGGAGGGGGTGCGACCTGCGTGCTGACAGGCACTGGGAGCAACACAGACAAGGGCGCCAACGGTGGGCCTCTGGAAACAGCAAGCTGCGTTTGCCAAACAGGGCAAAGACAGAAAGACTTCTCATTAAGAGCACACAGTCTCTAGGAGAACACCACCTCCCTCACTTTTTTTTTTAACTGTTTTTACCTGTAGTATTTTCTACTACCTTTTTAAATTTTTACTTTTTAAACAATTATATATCCTCCCAGTTTTAATCCATTTAAATTTTTTCTTTTAAATAATAGTATTATTATTTTAAAAAATCCACATCAAGACATTTTTCTCTCTCTTGGTTTTGATATCCTGTTATTTATTATGCACAGGTTTCAAATATATATTTTTCCTCTTTTCTCCTTTTTAAAGGTTTTTAAGAGACAAATCAACCTGATTGCTATTCTGCTTCAACTTTTTCTTCAATTATTCATAATACACTGTTTTGAAAACTTTTCTTCTCCCCTTTTTCAAAATTCTCTCTTTATCACATCTTTTTTTAATCTGTTCTACTTTTTATTACTTTTAATTTCTACTTTCTAAACAATTGTATACGTTTCTACCTTTAATTCATTTTAAAATTTTCTTTTAAAGTACTTATATTATTATTTAAAAAAAATCCAACTGATTTCATTTTCATTTCTTTTGGTTTTGATCTCCTGTTATTGACTATAAATAGGTTGCAAATATCATTTTTTTTGATATTTTCCTTTTTTTAAGGCCTATTAAAAAAGTCATTTCAACTCGAATGCTAGTCTGATTCAAATTGAACCTCTATAATTGATTATACACTGTTTTCAAACCTTTTTTTCTCCCTTCTTTTAAAATTCTCTTTTTCTCTTTCTCCTTTTTTTATATTTTAAGTTTTATTCCATCATAGGCATTAGATAGATAAATAAATAAACTGCTTTAAGGACCACAATATATAACTGATACTCCATAAGCCACAGTGCCAGAAAGATATGAGCAAGATGAAGAAGCAGAGAAAGCATTTCCAATCACAAGAACAAGAGAAATTGCCTGAAAGTATGATCAATGAAATCGACACCAATAACCTACTAGATCAAGATTTCAAAAAAGGAGTGATCAAAGTATTGAAGGAACAAAAAAGCTAGTGTTTAGATATATAAAATATGTCAAAAATGAAATTGAAGTTATAAACAAGAACCAAGTAGAATTGGTAAATTCATTGGCTGAGATGAGAACAGATCTAAAGGCTGTGAAAAGCAGACTAGATAATGTAGAGGAACAAATTAGTGACCTGGAAGACAGGACAACAGAAAGCACCCAATCAGAACAACTGCAAGAAAATAAATGAAAGCAACACAAGAGACCTATGGGATAATATAGAGAATGCCAATCTTTGCATAATTGGGGTCCCAGAAGGGGAAGAAAGATCAAAGGGGATTTGAAAGGTTTTTGAAGAAATCGTGACTGGAAACTTCCCAAACTTAAAGAAGGAATCAGATATCCAAGTACAGGAATTTCAAAGGGTCCCAAACAGGAAGAACACAAACAGACTACACCAAGATATACCATAATCAAGATGGCCAGAGTCAAGGATAAAAAATTGATCCTAAAGGCAGAAAGAGAAAAACAAAGAGTAAGTTACAAGGGAACACCCATAAGTCTCTCAGCTGATTTCTCTACACAAATACTACAGGCCAGAAGGGCGTGGAAAAATATATTCAAACTTCTGAATGAAAAAAAAAAAAAAAAAAGATACAGCCTAGGGTACTTTATCCAGCAAGGCTATCCTTTAGGATAGAAGGAGAAAGAAAGAATTTCACAGACATGAAAAAACTACAGGAGTTTAGCAAAACTAAACCCATGCTAAAAGAAAAATTGAAAGGTCTACTCTAAATAGAAAAGCAGCAGGATGCTACAGAAATGAGAAACTCATAACTGGAAAGGTGAAAATTCATGAATTACAAATAAAATAAACACAAAATTGTAAAAGAAGACATTGACATCATTCAGAGTGGGAGAGGGAAGCAAGAAAATATAGAGTATTTTATTTTCTTTCTTTCTAATTTTTTTGTTTTAGGTATGATGTGTTCAAGATATAGTAATGGGCTAAAAGACTTACCAAAAAGGGTAACCACAAGCCAAAAACTTACAAGGGAGTCACAAAAACTAACTAAAATCCATGATAATACAAAGGAAAATTACCAAATCACAAAAGGAAGAAGAAAGGAACAAAGAGGATATACCAAATCAACTGCAAAGATAAGTTCAAAATGGCAATAAACACACATCTATCATTAATTACTGTAAATGTTAATGGACTAAATGCTCCCGTCAAACAACTTAGAGTGGCAGACTGGTTAATAAAGCAAGAACCTTCAATATACTGCCTACAAGAGACCCATTTTAGGGAGAAGGACACATATAGATTGAGAGTGAAAGGATGGAAAAGGATATTCCATGCAAATGGAAAAGCCAAAAAAGCAGGTGTTGCAGTACTGATTTCAGACAAAATAGACTTTAAAACAAAGACCATAAAGAAAAACAAAGAAGGAAATTTTATAATGATTAAAGGAGTGATACAAGATGAGGCTATTACACACATTAATATATATGCACCCAATATAGGTGCATCTAAGTACATAAAACAGTTACTAATAGAGATAAAGGGGAATATTGATGGGAATACAATCATGGTTGGAAATTTTAACACCACATTAACATCACTAGACAGAACTTCCAGACAGAAAATAAATAAGGTAACAGAGAAACTAAATAACACAATAGAAAAATGAGAGTTGGTGGATATTTTCAGGGTATTACACCCCCCTAAAATAGGATATATGCTCTTTTCAAGTGCACATGGAACATTTTCTAGGATTGATCATGTACTTGGGCACAAAAGAAACCTCAAAAAATTTAATAAAATATAAATTATCTCAAGCATCTTACTGACCACAATGCCATGAAGTTAGAAACCAAGAACAGAGAAACAAAGGAGAAAAAAAGGAAAGCATGGAGATTAAACAACATGCTATTAAAAAAACCAATGGGTCAATGAGGAAATGAAAGGTGAAATTAAAAAATACCTTGAGACAAATGACAATGAAAGCACAACCACACAAAATTGAAAGGACACAGCAAAGGCAGTGCTAAGAGGGAAGTTTATAGAGATACAGACCTTCCTCAGAAAAGAACAATATAAATAAAAAAAATTAACCCACTAACTAAAATAACTAGAAAAACAAGAGCAAAAATCTTCAAAAGGAAACAGGAGGAAGGAAACTATAAAGATCAGGGAGGAAATAAATGAAATAGAGACTTTAAAAACCATAGAAAAATCAATCAAAGCAAAAGCTGGTTTTTTGAAAAAGTAAATAAAATCGACAAATCTCTGGCAAAACTCACAAAGAAGGAAAAAGAGAGCACAAATTAGCAAAATAAGAAAGGAAAATGGAGAATTTACAACAAATAAGATAGAAATACAGAATATCATATAAGAATATAATGAAAAACTATATGGAACCAAACAGGATAGAGGAGATGGATAAGTTTCTGGAAATATACAGTACACCAAGATTGAATCAAGAAACTGACCATTTAACCAAACCAATCACTCGAAATGAAGTCGAAATAGCAATAAAAAACCTCCTTATAAATAAAAGTCCAGGAACGGATGGCTTCACTGGGAAATTCTACCAAACATACAAAGAAGAACTCATCTGAGTATTCTCAAACTCTTCCAGAAGATTGAAAAGGAGGCAATACTACCAAACTCATTCTATGAAGCCAACATCACCCTGATACCAAAACCAGGTAAAGACAATACCACAAAAGAGAATTATAGGCCACTATCACTGATGAACAAAGATGTCAAAATCCCCACCAAAATATTCCAAATAGAATAAAACAACAGATAAAAAAAGATTATACATGATGACCAAGTGGGGTTCATCCAGGGATGTAAGGATAGTTCAACATATGCAAATCAATCATTGTAATACATCACATCAACAAGAGAAAGGACAGGGACCTCATGATCATCTCAATAGATGCAGAAAAAGCATTTGATAAAATTCAACACCCATTTATGATAAAAAACTCTCACCAATGTGGGTGTGGAGGGAACAAATCTCAACATCATAAAGGCTATATATGACAAACCTACAGCCAGCATAGTACTCAATAGTGAAAAACTCAAATGCTTCCCAATAAAATCTGGAACAAGATAAGGATGCCCACTATCACCACTTCTATTCAACATAGTCTTGGAAGTCCTAGCCACAGCAATCAGGCAAGAGAGAGAAATAAAAGGGATGCAAATTGGAAAAGAAGAGGTAAAAGTGTCACTATATGCCAACGACATGTTAGAAACTATAGAAAACCCTAAAAGGTCCACATAAAAACTACTAGAGCTGATTGAAGAATTCAGCAAGGTAGCACGTTACAAGGTTAACGTTCAAAAATCAGTTGCATTTCTTTACACTAACAATGAATCAACAGAAAAAGAAAGTAAAGAATTAATCACCTTTAAAATAGTATCCAAAGTAATAAAATACCTAGAAATAAACCTAACCAAGGAGGTGAAATAATTATACACAGAAAACTATGAACCATTGATGAAGGAAATTAAAGAAGACTTTAAAAAATGGAAATACCCATACTCTTGGATTGGAAGAATCAATATTATTAAAATGGTCACACTGCCCAAGACAATCTACAGATTTAATGCAATCTCTATCAAATTACATAGGATATATTTCACAGAACTAGAAGAAATCATAATATAATTTATATGGAACCATCAAAGACCTAGAATTGCCAAGGCATTACTGAAAAGAAACAAAGTGGCTGGTGGAATATCTCTCGCTGACTTCAGACATTGCTATATAGCTACAGTCTTCAAGACAGCAAGGTATTGGTACAAAAACAGACATACAGACCAATGGAACAGAATAGACAGCCCAGAAATGAACCCACAAATTTTGGGTCAACTAATCTTTGACAAAGGAGGCAAGAATATACAATGGAATAAAGAGAGTGTCTTCAGCAAATGGTGTTGGGAAAACTGGACAGCAGCATGTAAAGCAATGAAGCTAGAACACTCCCTTATACCATACACAAAAGTAAACTCAAAATGGATTAAAAACTTAAACATAAGACAAGATACAATAAACCTCCTAGAAGAAAATATAGTCAAAACATTATCTGACATACATTTCAAAAATATTCTCCTAGAACAGTCTACTCAAACAATAGAAATAAAAGCAAGAATAAACCAATGAGTCCTAATGAAACCTATGAGCTTCTGCACAGTAAAGGAAACCATAGGTAAAACAAACAGGCAACCTACAGAATGGGAGAAAATTTTTGCAAATGAAACTGACAAAGGCTTGTTCTCCAGAATATATAAGCAGCTGATATGACTTAATAAGAAACAACAAAACAACCCAATCCAAAAATGGGCAGAAGACCTAAACAAGCAATTCTCCAAGGAAGACATACAAATGATAAAAAAGCACATGAAAAAATGCTCAATATCACTAATTATCAGAGAAATGTAAATCAAAACTACAATGAGGTATCACCTCACACCAGTCAGAATGGCCATCATTCAAAAATTCACAAATGATAAATGCTGGAGAGGCTGTAGTGAAAAGGGAACCCTCCTACACTGCTAGTGGGAATGCAGTTTGTTGCAGCCACTGTGGAAAACAGTATGGAGATTCCTCAAAAGACTAGGAACAGACTTACTGTATGATCCAGGAATCTCGCTTCTGGGAATATATCCGGAAGGAACCCTACTTCAAAAAGACACCTGCATCCCAATGTTCATAGCAGCACTATTTACAATAGCCAAGGCATGGAAACAGCCTAAATGTCCATCAACGCATGTCTTGGTAAAGAAAAGGTGGTATGTTTATACAATGGAGTACTACTGAGCCATAAAAACCAACAACATAACACCTTTTGGAGCAACATGGATGCTCCTAGAGAATGTCATTCTGATGAAGTAAACCAGAAAGAGAAAGAAAAATACCATATGAGAGTGCTCATATGTGGAATATAAAAAAAAAAAGAAAACCATAAATACAAAACAGAAATAAACTTATAGACATAGAATACCAACTTGTGGTTGCCAAGGGGGCAGAAGGTGGAAGGGATAGATGGGATTTCAAAATTGTAGAATAAATATTCAAAATTATACTGTATAGCATAGGGAAATATACACAAGTTCTTATGTTTGTTCACAGAGAAAAAATGTGACAATGAATATATATATATATGTTTATGTATGACTGAAAAATTGTGCTCTACACATGGAATTTGACACAACATTGTAAAATGGTTTTAAAGCATTTAAAAAAAAGGAAAAAAAAAATCAGATTTATCAAATCACAGAATTGCCAGAACACAGCCAGTGAAATAATATTTTTAGATTCAGACATTTCTACAGATCAATAGTCAAAACAGTATGATACTGGCACAAGAACAGACATATGTATCAATGGAAGAGAATAGAGAGCCCAGAAATAAACTCACAGGTCTACAGTCAATTAATATTTCACAAAGGAAGCAAGAATATACACTAGAGAAAAGGAAATCTCTTTAGTAAGCTGGGTTGGGAAAATTGGACAGCAGAATGTAAATCAATGAAGTTAGAACACTCCCTCACACTACACAGAAAAGTAAACTCAAAATGGCTTACAGACTTCAACATAAAACAGGACATTATAAACCTCATATAAGAAAACATAGGCAAAATCTTCTCTGACATAAATCATAGCAATTTCTCCTAGGACAGTTTACCCTGGCAATAAATATCAAAGCAAAAATTAACAAATAGAACCTAATAAAACTTACAAATTTTTGCACAGCAAAGGAACCCATAAGCAAAACAAAATGACAACCTACAAAATGGGAGAAAATATATGCAAATAATGAGACTGACAAAGGTTTAACTTTCAGAATATATAAACATCTCATACAGCTGAAAGAAGAAGGAGAAGAAGGAGAAGAAAGAAGAAGAAGAAGAAGAAGAAGAAGAAGAAGAAGAAGAAGAAGAAGAAGAAGAAGAAGAAGAAGAAGAAGAAGAAGAAGAAGAAGAAGAAGAAGAAGAAGAAGAAGAAGAAGAAGAAGAAGAACAACAACAACAACAACAACAACAACAACAACAACAACAACAACAACAGAACAACCCAATCCAAAAATTGGCAGAAGACCTAAACAAGCAATTCCCCAATGAATAGATACAAATGGCCAATAGATACATGAAAAAATGCTCAACATCATTAATTATCAGAGAAATATAAATCAAAACTATAATGAATTATAGTCTCACAATAGTGAGAATGGCTATCATTCAAAAATCTACAAACAGTAAATGCTAGAGATAGTGTAGAGAAAAGAGAACCCTCCTATACTGTTGGTGGGAATGTAGTTTGGTGCAGTCATTATGGAAAATAGTATGGAAATTCCTCAAAAAACTAAAAATAGACTTATAATATGATCCAGCAATCCCACTGTTGTGCATATATCTGGAAGGAACTCTAATATGAAAGAAACATGGACTCCAATATTCATATCAGTACTATTTAAAATAGCCAAGACATGGAAACAACCTAAATGTTCATCAATAGATGACTAGATAAAAAGTTTATCATAAATTTATACAATGGAATACTACTCAGCCATAAAAAGAATAAAATAACACCATTTGCAGCAACATAGATAGCCCTGGACAATGTCATTCTAAGTTAAGTAAGTTAGAAATAAAAAGAAAAATACCAAATGATATCACTCATATGAAGAATCTAAAAAACAAAAAACATAAAGGACATTAATGAACTCATCCACAAAACAGAAAGAGACAAACAGACTTGCAGACATAGTAAACAATCTTATGGTTACTGGGGGAAAGGAGGAGGGAAGGGATAAATTTGGGAGTTTTGCAAATGTTAATCACTATATATTAAAAATAGATTAAAATATTTTTCCATATAGCACAGTGAACTATATTCAATACCTTGTAATAAAATTTAATAAAAAAGACTGAAAATATGCATGAATGAGATATTCTGCTGTATACTAAAAATTGACACACTGTAAATGACTTAATTCAATTAAAAAAAATGATGTGCACGTGTGTATCATCTGTACCGAAATACAACTTAAGGGAATAAGGTTCATAATCTGAATCCAGGAAATCTGTATGGTGGCAAATCTAGACTGATTTTGATTTGTGAATTAAATGCTGCATTGAAATTAGGGGGAACCATTTATAAAGCCATGTTCTTTTCAAAAATAAATTTTATTAAACCATGAAAATAGCCTGAACGGGAGAGACAGAGAAGTAGAAAGTAACATATACACATTAATGGAAAAATAGAAAGCAGACTGAAGAATTTCACCACCAGTGTCTTAACCAAAGAATTAGCATATATCCTGAAAGACCTCTCAGTGTCAATGCTACTGAGAATTATATTTAGGGAAATTTCAACTATTCATATGTGATTCCATAAGCATACTCACACTATACCACCATTACTTTATCAAGGATCAGTGGTTCTTTGTTCTATTTTAATATGCTCATGTCCCTTGAAAGAGTATCTAATAATAAATAATTTAAAAATCTTCAAGGAATAACATTTTACTTGTAATATTTATCTGTTGCCCTTATGATTTATTCAAAATTAAATTCACTTACACTTTAGAATATTTTTTTCATTTATGGATAAGCTTGAATATACTAAATCATAAAAACCCATATTTTGTATAATTGTAAGCTCATATGTAATTTATTTTATGATAGGTACTATAAATTCTGAGTTGTGATAACAACTTTGTACTTTTAAATATATAAAGTGGCTGATGCTTTTATTTTACAAATTTTAAGACAACTATTTCCTCCTTCCATCCCTAAAGTTCCTCTCACTGTGCTCTAGGTACATGAAGTTTACAATTATATATGTATTTTTAATTTAAAAAATGGCATACCCTCTAAAAATAAAATGTAAAAATATAGAAGAAACATATGTAAATTTTTGAAGTATTTTTAGGAACACATCTCTTGAGTTCACATTGTATTAATGGAAAGAATAATGGTAATAGCCTGGGGAGTACATTTTACTTTATGTAAATTTACTAGTGTCTGCAAATAACAAGGCAATTTCTACCTCAAATACTTAGTTCTTGGGGTTACTTCAGACATTCAACATTAATTACCCCAAACATTAAACATGGGTAAGAATAGGATTTCTCAGAAATTTTTGAATTATAAAATTTAGAATAAATAATACGTTACTAAATTCTATTAGCTGTTTAAATTTACAAATATCAAGATTGGCAAACTTTTTCTGAAAAAAAAATTAGGTAATAGATATCTGAGATCTTGTGGGCCGTACCATATCTTCACAACTGCTGAACATTGATATTGTAACAGAAAAACAGGAATAGATATTACATCATTGAATCAGTCTGCTGTTTTTCATTAAAACTGCGTGTTACAATAAAACTTTACAAAAGTAGATGATGTGCTAAATATGGCTAATGTCTATTTTTATATTGTATATAGAGTAACAAATTATTGTAGCTATAGTTATTTTTAAATATTTTTACCTTTTTACTTTTATACTAAACTGTTTAACAAATTCACATATTAAAATATTAGAATATTCTGAATTTGATTTCATGCTTACCTTTACCAGTGTGTTTTATATTTTCCTTTATTTTCTTGTTATCAATTATCTTACTTTTATTTCAACTTGAATAGTTCCTCTCAGCATTTCTTGTAAGGCAGGTCTAGTGCTAATGAATTCCTTCAAAGAGGTCACTCTTGGCACTGAGCTATGCTGCCTTTGGGGAGGGATGATGCAAGTAAAATGAAACTCTCTCTTATCCTTTTTAATGCATACAATCATTTTTTTTTTCAGTTGTGTGCTATAACTTCTCTGTTGGACTCCCAGACTTTCACAGGGGTTCTTTCATCTGTGGATGATTGTCAAAATTGGTGGGGTTTTTTTTGGGGGGGTGCGGTGAAGATGGTAGAACATTCTATACAACCATTTTATTGATTTTATTCCTCTGCTTGCTTTTAAAAATATTTTAATATAAATTTTACTATTTCATTTGTGAAAAACTACAAGCAGAATTTATAAATAGACATTTCTATTTAAAACAAGAAAGTGATAAAGTAGCTTCTATTAAGATAGTTGTGTAAATGCCAGTAATGGAAATTAATTGTGAATGAAAACTATTATCAGTTATATCAGTAAACAAAGGGTGTTGTGTCCATCAAGTCATCAGCCACCTCCAACAGTGAGCAGAGGGAAATCAGGATGCAGAGAAGCAATCAGTCTTGCCTCTACGCTCACCCCCAATGATGCATCCTGAGAGAACTCAGGATGTAAAAGAAGAGGATCTTGGCCCTAGATTTCTAAGTGCATATCAAAAGCAAGGATCACTAATTGCAATGAACCCATACATTTGAAACTTCCCATACATGAAAAAGCACTGAATTCCTTAACTTGAGATATCTGGTTTTCTTTAACTAATAGTAATCTTTTGATGTTTAAAATACCTGGTCTTTGTGGCAAAACTCCCATATACCTTAGCTCCTCCCCTGCCTCTTGGAACAATCTCTAGAGTGATCTGAAAGGCTGCCTCCCAGGTTTGAGTCCTCAGAAAGTCCACTAAATAATGCATAACTCTAAATTTATAGGTTGTATATTTTATTTCAGTTGACAATATTAATATCTTTTATTTGCTAGATAAGGTCCAGTGTCCAATGTAAATTTCCCCCAAATATTTAAGATCTGTGAATTTCTGACTAGTAACACAACCACCAAAAGGCACTTAAATATG
This sequence comes from Camelus dromedarius, assembly GCF_036321535.1. Lineage (NCBI taxonomy): Eukaryota > Metazoa > Chordata > Mammalia > Artiodactyla > Camelidae > Camelus > Camelus dromedarius. The sequence continues at coordinate 37,279,601 of NC_087448.1, forward strand.
AAGGAAAAAACAAACCTAACAGATTGTCAGTGCTAAATAAGTTAAAGAGCAAAAAATTCTAAAATTTTAGGTAAGATGTCTTTCTGGACAAAGGAAAAATGTTGCTCACACATTACATTAATAAAAGTTCACAGGATTATATTCTGACATACTTAAAAGGCATTCTCTATCTGGCTCCAACAAAGAAAGACAAGAAAATAATGTAATCATCATCACAGCAAATTAAGGTACAAATCATACACAAGAACAGAACTACTTGCACATTAAAAACTATTCAGCTAAATATTTGCATTTAAACTATATTTGGTTACATAGAAGCAACATTTTTGCATTCAGTAATTAATAAAATGATCAATAATTTAACATATGGTTGCTTAAGTAATAATGGTCTTGATGAGGCAGGTGAAATATAGTGGAACTAAACTCAGAGAAATAAAAGGGTAGGAAATGAACAAAATGGCTTCCATGATGCTAAAGCTATTTGCTGATCCATTCTGACTTAAAATTCTTGCAACTTGTTTTTTCTCTTTTCTCTGAAAAATCCACATCTCTGATTCACTTGCTTAACTGATTTTGTGATAAATAGCACCCAACCTTTCCATTACTCTTCATTCCCAATCTATTATTTGCCCAGAACAGCATATATTTTAACCCAGAAACAGTGATCGAGGAAGTTGGTCATGGGCTGATAGCATCAGAAGAATGAACAGGCCCTATGGAGTTTTTCCATGATGCCAAGTGGATTCATCAGGTTAAGAAAAATGCAGCACCCTGGGAAAATGCCCTATTTGTTATTGCCTTTCTGTTTCATCCAGCTTTTCTATAAAATCTTAAGACATTAATCCCAAAATGGATTCACAGTCTCTGAAGAATTAGCCTGCTGTGACTTCCTTTTCCTTGGCAAAGCAATCAAGCTGTTTTACTCTAATTTTCTCAAATTCTGCCTCTCAGCATCAATTTGGCTATCAGGATACAAAGGCTGGTTTTTTTGGCAACAGAAGCTTCTGTCAATGTTTTAAAACACCCATAGTGAGATGAAGGGACAAGATGGCTGAGTAGAATGATGCTTTTAGCTCACCCTCTCCTATAAATACACCAAGATGGACAACCATGAACCCACCTAGCCAATCAGAAAACCTGCTGAACTTTGACAGAACATTGCTTTCTTCAAAAGATGAAATATGCCATGAATCTGGTAGAAGAGAAAAAAAAAGGAGAAAAAGGAAAAGAGTGCAGGACTGGCCCACAGGGAGGGAATGGCAAAGGAGGAATAGTGCTCATTCACTGGGTCTCCCCGTCTCCAACTGTGAGGTCAGCAGGATGGAGGGGAACTTCTAAGGTTTGGATCTGTACAGAATAGCCCTTGACTGATAGAACAAAAATAAAAAGCCACAAAACATCCCCATGATCCCCAGCCCTAGAAGCAAACTGGCAGGTTTGGGATGGGACAGGCTGCCCAAGCTGGGCAGAGGACATGGGTCAGCTGTACAGAAGCAACCTCGGGGAACAGCAATGTGCTGTGCACCATTGCTGGGAGGGTATACAGAGCAGAACAACCTGGGTCCCCCATAAAATATGCATAAAAAAGCAAAGTAACATTGCTGTTATGCGCAAGGGGGAGGAGTGATGAAGCCTTTGTCTCTGAAGACCTGCAACACCATTACTGGCCTGTTCTCCAGAGAAGAGAGTTGGGGCTCAACAACAGCCAGCATAATCTCCTGTGCTCAATGACCAGGTAGAAGCGGGGTTGAAACCTGAATCCTTACCAAGGGGCTCTTCAATCTCATAGGTGGGACTGAGATTTGTTTACAGCCCCAGTCAGATAGGTTCTTTCAGCCCTGTTGCCTTTTTCACTTATCCCTCTAAGACAAATGACCAAGGAGCAGAGTTTTGGCATAGAGTAGGGGTTAGGGTTTGTCAGCCATTTTTTCTGAGTTCGTCTATGGAGCTCAGAACCGATGTGGAGTAAAGAGCTCCGTGGAGCAGGGGAACAACTCACCGGCCTACTGTGCACTAGCACGACACTGGACCATGACATCCAAATGGGACGTGACCCATTCGCCTACTTTGCATGAACAAGGTGCCATAGTAAAATGACAAGAGGGGGCATGAACCGCCCACTCACCAGCACTGGGAGCAGCACAAATGAGGGGTGCAACTGAAAGACCTCTGGAATCAGTGAGCTGAGATCTCACAGCAGGGAAATGGCAAAAGCAGAGACAACCACAAAACAAAAAGGACCCCCATTCAATAGCCTAGGCAGTCTCTGGCTAACAGGTCAATAGCCACACCCGTAACCAAAAGGATAACAGGAAAAATGCATGGAAGGAAGACTAGGCAACAACCCATACAAATTATTCTTGACAAAATTATTAAAAGCACACATTCTCCATGGGATATCTATTTCTTAATCCATTTAAAATTTTCTTTTAAAACATCATAATAGTATTTTTTTAAAATTTGTCTCAATTTTATTTTTATTTCTTTTAGTTCTTCTGTTATTGATTATATGATGTTTTCAAATCATTTTACTTCCTAATTTTTTTAAAATTTCAATTTGATTTTTATTTCTCTTAACTTTGTTCTTCTATTATAGATTATACTCTTTTTGAATTTTTTTCTTTCAAGGATTTAAAAATTCATCTCCACCTGATTTTTATTTTTCTTCAACTTGTTCTTCTGTTATTGATTATATTCTGCTTTCAAACCTTTTTTTCTTCTTTTAAATTTGTTTTTTTTAAATTTTATTTCCACATCTTCTTTAGATAAATAAATAAATAAAATCTTTATGGACCACAATAGATAACTGATACTTCATAAACCATACTGCTAGAGAAATATAAGCAAAATGAAGAAGTAGAAGAACCACACCTAATTAAAAGAACAAGTAAAATCCCCTGAAAAAAACTATCAATAAAATTGACCCTGATAGTCTACTAGATAATGATTTCATAAAAGGAGTGACCAAAGTACTGAAGAAACTAAAAGAGACTGTGTTTAGGGACAGAAAATATATCAAAAAGGAAACTGAAACTATAAGGAGAAGGAAATTAAAAATGGGAAGCTCACTTGCTGAGATGAGAACTGAGTTGAACACTGTAAATAGAAGGCTAGATAATGCAGAGGAATGAATAAGTGACTTAGACGATAGGACAACAGAAATCACCCAATCAGAAGCTGAGAGGGAAACAAATAAAAACCAATAAAAACAATATAAAGGACCTATGGGATAATATAAAGCATGCCAACCTACACATAATATGGGTCCCAAAAGCAGAAGAAAATAAAAAGGGGATTAAAGGGGTTTGAAGAAATCAGGACTGAAAACTATGTCAGTGGCACAATATCATGTACACACAGACACTGTGCAGAGAGAAGCGAAGTAGTTCTCTATTTACTGATTTTTAGAAAAGGGTTTATATAGGACATGCATGGTGCCTCACATATCATCTTAGTTATAACAATGTTAATAATCTTAAGCTTTTTAGGTCCCCAATCTCCTGCAGTAAGCACAGGATGTTACATGATCAAGGACAGATTGTTTTAAAGTTCATCATGAAACTTCATTAAGTAGGCCGTCTCTTATCCAGCTGGCTGTGCCTGTCTTAGGTTGTCCTCCTCTGAGGATCTTACCTGTTATTGGCTATCCAGCCATCCATACTGGATACATTAGGTAGGCCATTTCTTATCAAGCCTGGATATGAGACATTCCTCACAGCTTGTTTATCAGTTCAGCCCATGGCTTATTCTCTACAGCCTTCAGACAGGGGCCCACAAACTATCCAAACCAAAAGGAGCAATCAGATATATAAGTACAGGAAACACAGAGGGTCCTAAACAAAAAGAACCCGACAGACATATACCCAGACATACTATAATCAGGATGGCCAGGATTAGAATAAAGAAATGATTTGAAAGGCAGCAAGAGAAAAAAACAAAGGATTACAAAGGAATCCCCATAAGTCTTTCAACTTATTTCTCTACATAAACAATACAGGCTAGAATGGAGTGAGAAGATATTTTCAAAGTCCTGAATGAAAAAATGATGAAGTGTAGGATACTTTACCCAGCAAGACTATCCTTTAGATTAGAAGGAGAGATAAAGAGTTTCACAGACAAGCAAAATCTGAAAGAACTTAGCCACACTAAATCTTTGCTAAAATAAATATTGAAAGGTCTATTCTAAAGCAAGATATTACAGAAAGAATAAAATCATAATAGGAAAGGTGATAAATACCATGAATTACACCAGAATAAACATGAAATTGTTAAAAAGGACATCAAAATCATTAAGAGTGAGAGGGAAGAGCAAGAAAATATAGTTTTTCTCTTTTTCTTAATTTTTTTCTCAGTAGGATGTATTTGAGACTACATTACTGTTTAAGGCAAACTTATAATAATGGGTTAATATATATGCAAAAGAGGCTAACCACAAGCCAAAAATGTACCATAGAGTTACACATACACACACAAAACACAAGATAATATGAAAGAAAATAATCAAACCACAAAAGGAAAAATAAAGGAACAAAAAGGAAATACCAAGTAAACTGCAAAACTAAGTTCAAAATGGCAATAAACACACAGTTATTAATAATTACTGAAAATGTCAATGAACTAAATGCTCCAATCAAAAGACATGTAGTGGCAGGCTGTATAAAAATATAAGAACCTACAATATGTTGCACACAACAGACCCCCTTTAGGGAGAAGGACACACATAGACTGAGAGTAAGAGGATGGAAAAAGATTTTCCACGCAAATGGAAATGGCAAGAAAGCAGGAGTAGCAATACTGATTTCAGACAAAATAGACATTATATCAAAGGGCATAAAGGAAGATAAAAAAGGACACTTTATAATGATTAAAGGAGCAATATACAATGAGGATATTATATCATTAATATATATGCACCCAATAAAGGAGCACCTAAATGCATAAAGTAAATACTAACAGATATAAAGAGAGAAATTGTTGAGAATACAATTAACATAGAAGATGTTAATATCCTATTAACATCACTGAACTGATCTTCCAGAAAGGAAATAAATGAGGCAATAGAGAAGTTAAATGATACAATAAAACAACTAGACTTGGCTGATATTTTCATAACATTACATCCCCTAAAAATAGAATATACATTATTTTCAAGTGCACATGGAACATTTTCCAGGATAGATCATGTACTTGAACACAAAAGAAGCCTCAACAATTTTAAGAAGATAGAAATAAGAAGAAATTATTTCAAGCATCTTTTCTTACCACAATGCCAAGAAAGTAAAAATTAACTACAGAAAAAATGGAGAAAAAAAAAAATGACAACATGGAGATTAAAAAACATGCTACCAAAAATCAATGGGTCAATAATGAAATCAAAGAAGAAAATAAAAAATACCTTGAGAAAAACAACAATGAAAATATAACTGCACAGAATCTATGGGATGCAGCAAAGGGATTGCTTATGAGTGGGAAGTTTATAGTGATACAGGCTTTCCTCAACTTAATCTCAAATAGAGAACCTAACCTACCAGCTAAAATAATTAGAAAAAGAAAAGATAGAGAGAAAAAAAAAAGGAAAAGTCAGTGGAAGGAAGGATATAATAAAGATCAGGGAGGAAATACATAAAATAGAGATTTAAAAAAATAGAAAAATCAATCAAACCAAGAGTTGGTTTTTTGAAAGAGTAAACAAAATTGACAAACCTCTGGCCAAGCTCATGAAGAAGAGAAAAGAGAGAGCACAAAGAAACAAAATAAGAAAAGAAAATGGACAAATTACAACCAATACCACAGAAGTACAAAATATCATATGAAAATACTAATAACAAATATATGTAAAGAAAATGGATAATCTACAAGAAATGGACAAATTTCTGGATACATACAGTCCACCAAGACTGAATCAAGAATAAATTGATGACTTGAACAAACTGATCACTAGAAATGATATTGAGTTAACAATATAAAACCTTCCTACAAAGAAAAGTCCAGGACCAGATGGCTTCACTGGAGATTTATCCCAAACATACAAAGAAGAATCCATACCAGTTCTTCTCAGTTTCTTCCAGGAGACTGAAAAAGAGGGAGAACACCCAAACCCACCTCACCCTGATACAAAAATGAGACAAAGACACTATCAAAAAGAGAAGTACAGACCAATGTCAACAATGAACATAGATGTAAAAACCTCAACAAATTATTAGGAAACAGAATCGAATATCACATATAAAATTTTATACACCATGATCAAGTTGGGTTCATCTCAGGAACACAAAGATGTTTCAACATACACAAATCAATCAGCATAGTATACCACATCAACAAGAGAAAGGACAAAAATTACAAAAAGGATTATTTCAACTGAAGCAAAAAAAAAAAAAAAGCATCCAGTAAAATTTAACACCCATTTATGATAAAAATTCTTACCAAAGTGGATATAGAGGGAACATATCTCAACATAATAAAAGTTGTTTATGACAAACCTACAGTCAACATAGTATTCAATATTGAAAAATTGAAATAATTCCAAGTAAAATCTGGTGCAAGACAAGGTTGTCCTCTCTCACCACTCTTATTCAACATAGTTTTGGAAGTCCTAGCTATAGCAATCTGGAAGAAAAGTAAATAAAAATCATCCAAATTAGAAAAGAATAGTTAAAATTCTTACTATATGCAGATGACATGATACTATATATAGAAAACTCTAGAAGTTCCACACAAAAACACCTGGAACTAATAAAAGCACTCAGTAAGATACCAGGATACAAGATTAATGAGCAAAAATCATTTGCATTTCTTTACACTAATGATGAATCAATGGGAAAAGAAATTAAAGAAACAATCCCTTTTAAAATAGCACACACACAAAAAAAATAATACCTAGGGATAAATATATCAAAGGAGGTGAAAGACTTATATGTGGAGGCTACAAAATATTGATTAAAGAAACTAAAGAATACTTAAAAATAGAAAGATATATCATGCTCCTGGATTGGAAGAATCAATATCATTAAAATGGTCATACTGTACAAGGCAATCTACATATTTCATGCAATCTCTATCACATTACTCAAGCCATATTCTACAGAACTAGAACAAATCATAATAAAATTTAAAAAGAATCACAAAAGATTCATAATTGTCAAAACATTACTGAAGGAAAAGAATAAAGATGGAGAAACTACCCTCCCAGTCTTCAGACAACATTTCAGAGCTACAGTAATCAGCAACAGTATGGAATTGGTTAAAAAAAAAAAAAAGACATATGGATAAATGGAACAGAATAGACAGTCCAGAAATGAACCCACAAAAGAAGAATTCATACCAGTATTTCTCAAACTCTTCCAGATGATTGAAAAGGAGAGAATACTCCCAAACTCATTCTATGAAGCCACCATCACCCTGATACCAAAACCAGGCAAAGACAATACTACAAAAGAGAATCATAGGCCAATATCATGGATGAACATAGATGACAAAATCCTCACCAAAATATTATCAAATAGAATCCAACAGCACATAAAGATGATTATACATCATGACAAAGTGGGGTTTATCCCAATGACACAAGTGTGGTTCAACATACGGAAACCAATCAATGTAATACATCTCATCAACAAGAGAAAGGACAAAAACCACATGATCATCTCAATAGATGCAGAAAAAGCATTTGATAAAATTCAACACCCATTTATGATAAAAATTCTCACCAAAATGGGTATAGAGGGGACATATCTCAACATAATAAAAGCTATATATGACAAACCTACAGCCAGCATAGTACTCAGTGGGGAAAAACTCAAAAGCTTCCCACTAAAATCTGGGACAAGACAAGGATGCCCACTGTCACCACTCCTATTCAACATAGTCCTGGAAGTCCTAGCCACAGCAATCAGGCAAGAGAGAGAAGTAAAAGGGATGCAAATTAGAAAAGAAGAGGTCAAAGTGTCACTATATGTCAATGACATGTTACTATATATAGAAAGCCCTAAAAGGTCCACATAAAAACTACTAGAGCTGATTGAAGAATTCAGCAAGGTAGCACATTACAAGATTAATGTTCAAAAATCAGTTGCATTCCTTTACACCAACAATGAATCAACAGAAAAAGGAAGTAAAGAATCAATCCCCTTTAAAATAGTACCCAAAGTAATAAAATACCTAGGAATAAATCTAACCAAGGAGGGGAAAGAATTATACACAGAAAACTATAAACCATTGATGAAGAAAATTAAAGAAGACTTTAAAAAATGGAAAGATATCCCATGCTCCTAGATTGGAAGAATCAATATTGTTAAAATGGTCACACTGCCCAAGGCAATCTACAGACTTAATCTCTATCAAATTACCTAGGACATATTTCACAGAACTAGAAGAAATCATAATATAATTTATATGGAACCATCAAAGACCTAGAATTGCCAAAGCATTACTGAAGAGAAAGAAAGAGGCTGGAGGAATAACTCCCCCAGACTTCAGACTATACTATAGAGCTACAGTCATCAAGACAGCATGGTATTGGTACAAAAACAGACATACAGACCAACAGAACAGAATAGACAGCCCAGAAATGAACCCACAAACTTTTGGTCAACAAAACTTCGACAAAGGAAGCAAGAACATACAATGGAATAGAGTCTTTTCAGCAAAGGGTGTTGGGAAAACTGGACAGCAGCATGTAAAGCAAGGAAGCTAGAGCACTCCTTTACAACATACACAAAAATCAACTCATGGTGGATCAAAGACTTAAACATAAGACAAGATAAAATAAATCACCTAGAGGAAAATATAGTCAAAACATTATCTGACATACACCTCAAAAATGTTCTCCTAGAACAGTCTACTCAAGCAACAGAAATAAAAGCAAGAATAAGCAAATGGGACCTAATGAAACTTACAAGCTTCTGCACAACATAGGAAACCATAAGTAAAACAAAAAGACAACCTATGGAATAGGAGAAAATTTTTGCAAATGAAACCAACAAAAGCTTCAAGTCCAGAATATATAAGCAGCTCATATGACTTAATAAGGAAAAAACAAACAACCCAATTTAAAAAATGGGCAAAAGACCTAAATAAGCAATTCTCCAAGGAAGACATATAAATGATCAATAGGCACATGAAAAAATGCTCAATATCACTATCAGAGAAATAAAAATCAAAACTACAATGAGGTATCACCTCACACCAGTCAGAATGGTCATCATTCAAAAATTCACAAATGACAAGTGCTGGAGAGGCTGTGGAGAAAGGGGAACTCTCCTACACTGCTGGTGGGAATGCAGTTTGGTGCAGCCACTATGGAACACAGTATGGAGATTCCTCAAAAGACTAAGAATAGACTTACCGTATGACCCAGGAATCCCGCTCCTGGGCATATATCCAGAAGGAACTCTACTCCAAAATGACTCCTGCACCTAATGTTCATGTCAGCACTATTTACAGTAGCCAAGGCATGGAAACAGTTTAAATGTCCATCAACACATGTCTTGATAAAGAAGAGGTGGTTCATATTTACAACAGAATTCTATTCAGCCATAAAACCCGACAACATAACACAATTTGCAGCAACATGGATGCTCCTGTAGAATGTCATTCTAAATGAAGTAAGCTAGAAGAGAAAGAAAAATACCATATGAGATCGCTTATATGTGGAATCTAAAAAAAAAAACAAAAAAACAAAAAAAATAAAACAGAAACAAAGCATAAATAGAAAAGAGAAATAGACTCATAGACATAGAATACAAACTTGTGATTGCTATGGGGGTGTGGGATGGGAAGGGATAGACTGGTATTTCAAAATTGTAGAATAGATAAACACGATTATACTGTATATCACAGGGAAATATATACAAGATCTTATGGTAGCTCACAGAGAAAAAAAGTGACAATGAACATATATATGTTTATGTATAACTGAAAAATTGTGCTCTACACTGGAATTTGGCACAACATTGTATAATGATTATAAATCAATAAAAATGATAAAAAATAATCTTGTCCTACTAAAACAAATGGAAATTTGCAAGGATGAAATATTGATCTTTTGTTTTGTTTTACCACATTCTTACTACACCATTGAATACCAATTATTTATTATCCTTTTTTAATACCTATCCTTATAATCTGCACTAGCATTTTTTACACTCTACCTAATAGTTTTTTGGCAAACTGTAAATGCAGGAAGTTATATGAATTCCATTTCCAGAATACATGTCTGATGGATATCATCAATTTTGAAAATTAAATTTTAAATCACCTGCCACCTCACTGCCACAACAGAGTATGTAAGGACACCTAACAACAATTGATTGAAACCTCACTGGTAGGTGCAGTTTCTACTAAAACAACAATTTAATCATCTCACATGTTTAAAGCAATCCTCTTTTCTTCATCCATCCACGTTCTTTAATTTATTCTTTAGCACAGGTGAAAACTAAAAAAAAAAAAAAAAAAAAAAAAAAAAGACATTGATAATTAATTACCAACCTATGACTAGCTGGTTATTCAGTTTTTACACTAATCTAGGAATCCAATCAATTTACATAAAGTTAATTTAGAAAAAGTATATCATGTTTCTAAACATACAGCTTAGCAACATTTATTGGTTCAAAAAGAAGTAAAACCTACATGAATTTTGTGGTATTTAAATTATTTTATAAAGTTAATTTAAAAATTTGGCAATTCCTTATACTTCCAGAAAATAAACATGGCTGACTAATTTACCTTCCCTATAGCTCTGTTTTGGTTTTTTGAAATACAACTTTATTCTGATTCTGAATGGAAGGGAATGGAAATTACAGTAACAAACAAGATTTCACCACTGAATATCATGATGTGACTTCAGCAGTTATATATGAAACTCAAGGAGGAATTACCTCTGTTCCAGAACAGCTAAATATTCAAGTCCAAAAACTAAGGTTTTTTTTTTTTTAACTGCCATATTTACTCTGAAGCCAATTCATTTCCTTCAGCATTCCAAAGATTAAGCACATGTTCTGCTTAGCTATATAATGAAGTGGCAAACACGCTGCACCACTGACATCACAGGGCAATTGCCTATAAAACTAGACTTCTGACAGTGGGTTCCATCTTCATTTTCTCACAGGTTATCATCCTGGAGAGCAGTAGTCTGAACAACCTCTGTGTCATGCTCATGTGGCCAAGGCTGGGTCCATGACTACATCTGGCAGGGCCAGAGTAGGCATGGCAATGAACTTCAAGTTCAGGTCTCCAAACAGTTTTCTAGTAAGCCAGAGGATGGGCTTTGCAAAATTGTATTTACTTTTGGCAGAAATAATACAGTACTGAAGATTCTTCTTTTGGTGAAAAGCAATTGATTTTGCCTCAAGTTTTCTGTCCTTAATATCCACTTTGTTGCAAAAAACAAAGATGGACATGTTTTTACACACTCATTCCAGGTTTCTATGCCAGTTAGGCACGTTCTTGAAAGTAAATCTTGATGTTATATCAAACATTACAATGGCACACTGAACTTGGTTATAATAGCCATCTCCCAGTCCACCAAATTTCTCCTGACCAGCTGTGTCCCATACACTGACTTAATAGGTCTTCTGTTGGTATGGAACACAAGAAGATGGACTTCAACCCTCACAGTAGCTGCATACTTCTCAAATTCACCAGGCAAATGACATTTCATGAATGTAGTTTTTCCAGTACAACCACCTCTCACTAATAAAAGTTTAGACTGAACTTGGGGTTCTCCTTGGGCAGCCATCAGGTGTTACTTCCAGAAGCGTCACCACACCCATCAGAATCTAGCTCTTAATAAAAGGGATATTAAAACTTTAGAAGAAATGCCTTTGCAATATTTCACTAATATTAAAATGTGGATTTAAAATTCATAGTCAAGTCACTATATATTATATATTCTGATTCTTATAGAAAGCACCTAATTTTCTTTGATTTATTAGTACTTGAAAAAGATGTTTAAAAAGATAAGCATAGCTTTGAGCATTTTTTCATGCACCTATTGGTCATTTATAAGTCTTCATTGAAGAATTGTTTGTTTAGGTCTTCTGCTCATTTTTGAATTGGGTTGTTTGTTTTTTTCTCATTAATTTGCATGAGCTGTTTATATATTCTGGAAATCAAGCCATTATAGTCTCCCCTTATGCAAATATATTTTCCCATTCTGTAGGTTGTCATTTTGTTTTGCTTATGGTCTCTGCTGTGCAAACGCTTGTCAGTTTAATTAGGTCTTATTTGTTTACTTTTGCTTTGCTTTCTATTGTTTGGGTAAACTGCCCTAGGAGAACATTGCTGAGATGTATGTCAGATAATATTTTGACTATATTTTCTTCTAGGAGGTTTATTGTGTCTTGTCTCATATTTAAGTCTTTAATCCATTTTGAGTCTATTTTGTGTATGATGTGAAGAAGTATTCTAGCTTCATTTATTTACATATTGCTGTCCAATTTTCCAGATGGCATTTGCTGAAGAGACTGTCTTTATTCCATTGTATGTTCTTGCCTCCTTCGTCAAAGACTAATTGACCAAAATCTTGTGGGTTCATTTCTGGGCTCTTTATTCAGTTCCATTGATCTATATGTCAGCTTTTGTACCAATACTATGCTGTTTTGCTTACTGTAGCTCTGAGGTATTATCTGAAATCTGGGAGGGTTATTACTCCAGTTTCATTATTTTTCTTCAGTAAAGCCTTGGCAATTCTGGGTCTTTTGTGATCCAATATAAACTTTATTATGATTTGTTCTAGTTCTGTGAAATATGGTTTCAGTAATTTGATAGAGATTACATTAAATTTGTAGATTGCCTTGGGCAGTATGACCATTTTAACAATATTTATTATGCAATCCAAAAGCATGGAATATCTTTTCATTTTTTAAGTCTTTTATAGTTTCCTTAATCAGTATTTTGTAGTCATCCATATATAAGTCTTTCACCTCCTTGGTCAGATTTGTTCCTAGGTATTTTATTGCTTTGGGTACAATTTTAAAAGGGATTCTTTCTTTATTTTCTTTTCCTGTTGATTCATCATTAGTGTAAAGAAACACAACTGATTTTTGTATATTAATCATGTATCCTGCTAACTTGCTGAGTTATTTTATTAGCTTTAGTAAATTTTCTGTGGTGCTTTTAGGGTTTTCTATATATAGTATCATGTCATCTGTACATAGTAACAATTTTACCTTTTTTTTTCAATTTGTATCCCTTATCTTTCTTTTTCTTGCCTGACTGCTGTGGCTAGGACTTCAAGGCTGTGATGAATAGAAGCTTTGAGAGTGGACAACCTTGTCTATCCCAGGTTTTAGTGGAATATTTTTCAATTTTTCACCATTGAGTACTATTCTGGCTCTAGGTCTGTCATAAATAGCTTCTATTATGTTGAGATATGTTCCCTCTATAGCCACTTTTGTAAGGATTTTTTTTTATCATAAATGTGTATTCAATTTTATCAAATGCTTTATCTGCATCTAATATGCTCATTATTACTAATTATCAGAGAAATACAAATCAAAACTACAATAAGATATCACCTCTCTCTAGTCAGAATGGCCATCATTCAGAAATCCAAAAATGATAAATGCTGGAGAGGCTATGGAAAAAAAGGAAATCCTCCTACACCGTGGGTGGGAATACAGTTTGGTCAAGCTATTGTGGAAAACCGTATGGAGATTCCTCAAAAGACTAAACATAGACTTACCATATGATCCAACAATCCCACTCCTGGGCATATATCCAGATGAAACCTTAATTCACAAGGGCACCTTCACCACAATATTCATAGGTGCACTATTTACAATAACCAAGACATGAAAACAACCTACATGTCCATCAACAGATGGCTGGAAAAAGAAAGTGTGATATATTTATAGAATGGGATGCTCCTTAGCCATAAAAATAATAAAATAATGTCATTTGCAGCAACATGGATGGCCCTGGAGAATGACATTCTAAGTGAATTAAGCCAGAAAGAGAAAGAAAAATACCATATGATATCACTCATATGTGGAGTTTGAAGAAAAAAAAAAGACTAATGAATTTATTTATAACATAGAAACAGACTAAAAGACATGGAAAAAAATTTATGCTTACCAAGGGGAATTGGTTGGGACGGGATAAATTGGGAGTTTGAGATTTGCAGATATTTAATGTTATATATAAAATAGATAAACAAGTTTATACTTTATAGCAAAGGAACTATATTTAATACAATTTTGTAGCTTATAGTGAAAAAGAATATGCAAAAAGTGTATATTCATGCATGACTAAAGCACTTTTCTGTACACCAGAATTTGACACAATTTTAAACAGACTATACTTAAAAAGAAAAAGTAAGCATAGCTTGAACCCAATATACAAGGATTATTTTAAAACATGGGGAAATTTTTTCATGTATTTGAAAATAGGACCTGAGCAAAAAAGCACTCTTTTATAACATGTGTCTTTTAGAACAGAATTTAAATTATGTTGTATTAGAGGAACAGAGAAGATGGTGGAGTAGAAGGATGCTCGTAGCTCACCCTCTCCCACAAATACACCAAGACTCACATCGACAGACCCACTCAGCCAAATGAGCTCGTGCGGAATTCCGACAGAACATTGCCCTCTTCAAAAGATAGAGGCACAAAAACCTGGTAGGAGAAAAGGAAAAAAGAAAGAACAAAAGGCAAAGCAGAGCAGGACGGGCCCTGCAGGGAAGGAGCGGCAAAGGAGGACTGGCACTCATTCGCTGGGTCTCCCCTCTACAACTGAGAGGCCAGCTGGTCGGAAGGAGAGCCTCTGAAGCTCAGATCTGTACAGAGCAGTCCTTGACTGACAGAACTAAGTTAAATGGGCACAGAGGATCCCCCCGACACCCAGCCCGAAATGCCGGCTGGCAGCTGGGCGCAGGTCCAGGCTGCCCAAGCTGGCGGAGGACAGTGGCGGCTGCACTAAGGCAGCACCAGGGGACTGCAAGGGGCTGTACACAGTAGCAGTGGGTGTACAGGGCAGAACAGTCTGGGCCCTCCATAAAACAACACGGTTGATGTGCCCTTGGGAAAAGGGTGCATCACCCCATCTCTGAAAACCCATGGAAAGTTGTTGTGGGAAGAGAAGCGGGGCTCAGGCACAAACGCCACATCCTCCGGTGATTATCATCCAGGCGGGGGCGGGTGAAACCTGCATCCTCACCAAAGGGCTTAGCAGCCTCAAAGGCCAGACGGAGACTTGCCTACAGCCCGAGGTTGATAGGATCCTTCCATCCTGGTCCCTCAGAGAACTTGCTCCACCAAGACAAACAAGGAGATGGGTATTGGCCTGGAGTAGGGACAAGGCTATTCCTTGGTCTTCCCCGAGCCCACCTGCAGAGCTCCAACCCGAGGCAGAGCGCACAGCAGCACAGAGCAGTGGACCAACTGGCGCCGAGAGAGGGAGGCCAGTCCCCCACTTTGCAGACAGGAACACAGCCCCTGACTGCGCAGCTGGGAGGGGGTGCGACCCACCCTCCTACCTGGCCAGGCTGCAACATCTAACTGCAGCATCTGGAGGGGCAGTGACCCGTCCGCCCACAGCAAAGGAGAGCTGCACCTGAAAAAGTGTTGGGAGAAGGCGTGATCTGCATGCCAACAGGTACTGGGAGCAGCACAGAAGAGGGCGCCAATGGAGGGCCTCTGGAAACAACAAGCTGAGTTTCCAAAACAGGACGAAGACAGAAAGACTTCACATTAAAAGCACACAGACTCCAGAACACTGACCACCTACATTATTTTTTTTAATTCTGTTTTTTACTGCTTTATTTTCTATTACCTCTTAATTTCTACTTTTTAAATCATTTTTATTTCTCTTGGGTTTTGATGTCCTGTTATTGATTAGACACAGGTTTTAAATACAGCTTTTCATCTTTTCCCCTTTTTTAAAAGGTTTTAAAAGGATGCCTCAACCCGATTGATATTCTGCATCGACTTGCTCTTCTATTATTCATTATACACTGTTTTCAAATCTTTTTTCTCCCCTTTTTTAAAATTCTTTATCTCTCCCTCTTATTTTTTCTTTTTTTCCTAAATCTTATTCCTACATAGGCATTAGATAGATAAACTCCTTAAGGACCAAAATAGATAACTGATACTCCATAAACCACAGTGCCAGAGAGGTATGAGCAAGATGAAGAAGCAGAGAAATCTTTCCCAATTAAAAGAACAAGAGAAATCCCCTGAAAGAAAGATCAATGAAATAGGTATCGATAGCCTACTAGAGCAAGATTTCAAAAAAGGAGTGATCAAACTGCTGAAGGAATTAAAAGAGATAGTGTTTAGAGATATAAAATATGTCAAAAATGAAATTGAAGCTATAAAGAAGAGCCAAGTAGAATGGGTAAACTCGTTGACTGAGATGAGGAATGATCTAATAGCTGTGCAAAGCAGACTAGATAATGCAGAGGAATGAATTAGTGACCTAGAAGACAGGACAAGGAAAGCACACAATCAGAAGATCTACAAGAGAAACAAATAGAAAATAATGAAAATAGCATAAGGGACCTATGGGATAATATAAAGTGTCCCAAACTTCGCATAATAGGGGTCCCAGAAGGAGAAGAAAGATCAAAGGGGATTGAAAAGGTTTTTGAAGAAATCATGACTGAAAACTGCCCAAACTTAAAGAAGGAATCAGATGTCCAACTACAGGAAGTTCAGAGGGTCCCAAACAGGAAGAACCCAAATAGACCCACAACAAGACATATCATAATCAAGATGGCCAGAGTCAAGGATAAAGAAAAGATCCCAAAGGCAGCAAGAGAAAAGCAAAGAGTAAGTTACAAGGGAACCCCTCATAAGGCTGTCAGCTGATTTCTCTACACAAACACTATGGGCCAGAAGGCAGTGGCAAGATATATAAAAAGTCCTGAATGAAAAAAAGATGTAGCCTAGGATCCTTTATCCAGCAAGGCTATCCTTTAGGATAAAAGGAGAGATAAAGAATTTCACTGACAAGAAAAAGCTGCAGGAGTTTAGCAACACTAAACCCATGCTAAAAGAAATATTGAAAGGGCTTTTCTAAATAGAAAAGCAGCAGGATGCTACAGAAATGAGAAACTCACAACTGGAAAGGTGATAACTCATGAATTACAAATAAAGTAAACAAGAAATTATAAAAGAAGACATACAAATCACTGAGAGTGGGAGAGGGAGGCAGGGAAATATAGAATATATTTTTTCTTTCTTTTTTAAGATTTTTTAAATGGTAGGATGGGTTTGAGATAATGTTACTATCAGTTTAATAAAAGCAGTTATAGTAACTGGCTAATAAATTTATGAAAAAGGGTAACCACAAGCCAAAAACTTACAAGGGAGTCACAATAATTAAGTAAAATCCATGATAATACAAAGGAAAATTACCAAATCACAAAAGGAAGAAGAAAGGAACAAAGAGGATATACCAATTAAACTGCAAAGATAAGTTCAAAATGGTAATAAACACCCATCTATCATTAATTACTGTAAGTGTTAATGGACTAAATGCTCCAGTCAAAAGACATAGAGTGGCAGACTGGATAATAAAGCAAGAACCTTCAATATGTTGCATACAAGAGACCCACTTTAGGGAGAGGGACACAAATACATTGAAAATGCTGGGACAGAAAAGGATATTCCATGCACATGGAAAAGCCAAAAAAGCAGGTGTTGCAATACTGATTTCAGACAAAATAGACTTTAAAACAAAGGCCATAAAGAAAGATAAAGAAGGACATTTTACAACGATTATATGAGTGATACAAGATGAGTATACTACACTTGTTAATACATATGTACCCAACATAGGTGCACCTAAGTACATAGAACAATTACCAACAGAGATAAAGGGGGATACTGATGGGAATACAATCATATTTGGAGATTTTAACACTGCATTACCATCACTAAACAGATCTTCCAGATAGAAAATAAACAAGGCAACAGAGAAATTAAATAATACAATAGAAAAACTAGATTTGGTGGATATTTTCAGAGCATTACATTCCCCCAAAATAGGATATACATTCTTTTCAATTGCACATGGAACATTTTCCAGGATTGATCATGTACTTGATCACAAAAGAAACCTCAACAATTTTAAGATGATAGAAATTATCTCAAGCATCTTTACTGACCACAATGCCATGAAACTAGAAATCAACAACAGAGAAACAAAGGAGAAAAAAAGGAAAGCAAGGAGATTAAACAATATGTTATTGAAAAAACAATGGTTCAATGAGGAAATCAAAGCTGCAATTAAAAAATTCATTGAGATAAATGATAATGAAAGCACAACCACTCAAAATCAATGGGACACAGCAAAGGCAGTGTTAAGAGAGAAGTTTATAGCGATACAGGCCTACCTCAAAAAAGAACAATCTCATATAAACAATTTACCCCACCACCTGAATGAATTAGGAAAAGAAGAACAAAATGCCCCAAAAGGTAGCATACAGAAGGAAATTATAAAGATCAGGGAGGAAATAAATACAATAGAGATTAACAAGACCATAGAAAAAATCAACCAAACCAAAAGCTGTTTTTTTTTGAAAAAATAAATAAAATCGACAAACCTCTGGTAAAACTCACAAGAAGTAAAAAGTGAGAACACAAATTCACAAAATAAGAAAGGAAAATGAAGACTTACAACACATAAAATAGAAATACAGAATATCATGAGAATACTATGAAAAATTATATGGAACAAACCTGGACAACCTAGAGGAGATGGACAAGTTTCTGGAAACATACTGTCTACCAAGACTGAATCCACATGAAACTGAAGAATTGAACAATCCGATCACTAGAAAGGAAATAGAAATAACAATTAAAAACTTCCCTACTAATAAAAGTCCAGGACCCGACTGCTTCACTGGGGAATTCTACCAAACATACAAAGAAGAAGTCAATCCAGTCCTTCTCAAACTCTTCCAGAATATTACTAGGGAGGGAATACTCCCAAACTCATTCTATGAAGCCACCATCACCCTGATACCAAAACGAGGCAAAGACACTCCAAAAAAAGAGAATTATAGGCAAATATCACTGATGAACATAGATGCCAAAATCCTCACCAAAATATTAGCAAATAGAATCCAACAACACTTAAAAAAGATTATATATCATGACCAAGCAGGGCCCATCCCAGGGACACAAGGCTGATTCAACATACAGAAACCAACCAATGTAATACATCACATCAAGAAAAGAAAGGACAAAAAACAGATAATAATCTCAATAGATGCAGGAAAAGCATTTGACAAGTATCAACACCCATTTATGATAAAAACTCTCACCAAAGTGGGTATAGAGGGAACATATCTCAACATAATGAAAGCTATATATGACAAACCTACAGCCAGCATAGTACTCAATGGTGAAAAACTGAAAAGCTTCCCACTAAAATCTGGGACAAGACAAGGATGCCCACTATCACCACTCCTATTCAACATAGTCGTGGAAGTCCTAGACACAGCAATCAGGCAAGAGAGAGAAATAAAAGGGATCCAAATTGGAAAAGAAGAGGTAAAAATGTCACTATATGCTGACATGTTACTATATATAGAAAACCCTAAAAGGTCCACATAAAAACTACTAGAGCTGATCAAAGAATTCAGCAAGGTAGCAGATTACAAAATTAACGTTCAAAAATCAGTTGCATTTCTTTACACTCATGATGAATCAACAGAAAAGAAAGTAAAGAAATAATCCATTTTAAAATAGCAAAGTAATAAAATATCTGGGAATAAATCTAACCAAGGAGGTGAAAGAATTATACACAGAAAACTATAAACCATTGATGAAGGGAATTAAAGAAGAATTTAAAAAATGGAAAGATATTCCATTATGTTGGATTGGAAGAATCAATATTGTTAAAATGGCCACACTGCCCAAGGAAATCTACTAATTTAATGCAATCTCTATCCAATTACCCAGGACATATTTCACAGAACTAGAACAAATCATAATAAAATTTATATGGAACCATCAAAGACCTAGAATTGCCAAAGCATTACTGAAGAGAAAGAGAGTTGCTGGAGGAATAACTCTCCCAGACTTCAGACAATACTATAGAGCTACAGTCATCAAGACAGCACGGTATTGGTACAAAAACAGACATACATACCAATGGAATAGAATAGAGAGCCCACAGAAGCAGAAATGAACCCACAAACTTTTGGTCAACTAATCTTCAATAAAGGATGCAAGAACATACAATGGAATAGACAGTCTCTTCAGCAAAGGGTATTGGGAAAACTGGACAGCAAAATGTAAAATAATGTAGCTAGAACACTCCTTTACACCATATACAAAAATCAACTCAAAATGGATCAAAGACTTCAATATAAGACAAGATACATTAAACCTCCTAGATTATAACATAAGGAAAACATTATCTGACATACATCTCAAAAATGTTCTCCTAGTAGAAATAAAAGCAAGAATAAACAAATGGGATCTAATGAAACTTACAAGATTTTGCACAGCATAGGAAACCATAAGTAAAACAAAAAGACAACCTACAGAATGGGAGAAAATTTTTGCCAATGAAGCCAACAAAGACTTGATCACCAGAATACATAAGCAGCTCATATGGCTCAATAAGAAAAAAATAAACAACCCAATCCAAAAATAGGCAGAAGACCTAAACAAGCAATTCTCCAAGGAAGACATACAAATGATCAAAAAGCACATGAAAAAATGCTCAATATCACTAATTATCAGAGAAATGCAAATCAAAACTACAAGTATCACCTCATACCAGTCAGAATTGCTGTCATTCAAAAATCCACAAATGACAAATGCTGGAGAGGCTGTGGAGAAAGGGGAACCCTCCTACACTGCTAGTGGGAATGCAGTTTGGTGCAGCCACTTGGAAAACAGTGTGGAGATTCCTCAAAAGACTAGGAATAAATTTACCATATGATGTTGGAATCCCGCTCCTGGGCTTATATCCAGAAGGAACCCTACTTCAGGATGACACCTGCACTCCAATGTTCATAGCAGCACTATTTACAATAGCCAAAACATGGAAACACCCTAAATGTTCATCAACAGGTGACTGGATAAAGAAGAGGTGGTATATTTATACAATGGAATACTACTCAGCCATTAAAACTGACAACTTAATGCCATTTGCAGCAACATGGTTGGTCCTGGAGAATGTAATTCTAAGTGAAGTAAGCCATAAGAGAAAGAAAAATACCATATGAGAGTGCTCATATGTGGAATCTAAAAAACAAAAACAAAAACAAAAAAACAAACAAAAACAAAGCATAAATATAGGACCGAAATAGACTCATAGACATAGAATACAGACTTATTGTTGCCATGGTGGCAGAGATTGGGAAGGGGTAGACTGGGATTTCAAAATTGTAGAATAGATAAATAAGATTATACTGTATAGCACAGGGGATCACAGAGGAAAACAAGTGATAATGAGTGTGTATATGTCCATGTATGACTGAAAAATTGTGCTGAACACTAGAATTTGACACAACATTGTAAAATGTTTATAAATCAATAAAAAATGTTTAAAAAAAGAAACAAATAAATTATGTTATGTTAGTTACTACAGAAGAGTTTTAATGTAAATTTGAATATAATATTTCCTGTTGGCTACTCAAATCAAGGTATTATTTTTCTTTTTACTAGTTTCCTCCCCAGATAGAAGTTACTTCTATTCTTAAACAAACCAGATTCTTTACACCAAAATGTGACACTTTATCACAAATTGGCTGTCCTCCAAGGAACTGCTAAAGGATATTTAAATAAAGGAAAGTAACATCAAGTCCCTATGCTTAAAATGACTCTGAAGTCTATGAACCCTGTAGATATGAACGTAAGAGTCAAATAGACTTCAAAGCAAAACAAAGTAAAACAAAACAAATCACTTAAAAATAAAGAGGGGTGGAATCACATTGCTTGTCTTTGTGTTACCAGGAAGAGGGAAATAAAGTTTCATCTGTTCTTTGTCACCCAAAAAATGAATTTGTAATGGGAGTAAGTAGTAGAATATAGTAAACCCCCAATAATTGGGGACTGGCCTATCCAAGAGAGGAAAAATGGCCCCATCCTTTTTTTGCTTTTATATCCTGTCTTAGAGGACATTTTTGTGATTGGTGACTGATTGACTGATTAATTGATTGGTGGATCACATTCATTAAGTGTTCAGGCTGACCGACATCTCATGTTCCTTCTGCTCAGGCTGATTGACAGATCACGTTCCTGGTGCTCAGGCACATCCATCTCTTTTACATATTTTTTTACTTATGATGCACACAGAGAAACCTACAGGAGTGGGCTCAAACTGTAATATTAATTACATTATAATGTGTATTGGATCAAATTAAGCTGAGTCCTTCTCTCTACTCTGCAGCTGCAGCATTTAATTCTAGATGGCATATTTACTCCATCTTCTTCTTCTCTTGCTTAGTGCTCATTTCTATCTAACTGCCTAACATTTTTTCTCTGTATTTGATTTTTTTTGTAAGACATAAAATATCTGTAACGAAACTTTAAGAGAGTTTACACAGGCTGCCTTTATGCTGAGGAAGAAAAAGCTCATAAGCTTCCAGGAAGTATAAGCTTTCTCTGCAACTCTGGCTCCTAAAGCCTAAACCACTCACCACTTGAGGACCTTCCTACAGCAGGCAATGGGGAAATGTCTTCAAACCCTGGCAAGCTCCATATTGGGACTGGACAAGTGGTTGATAATTTTTATTCAGTAAAACAAACAAGAATAGATTTTGAGAGAGAAAAAGAATTCACAATTGAATTGGTAGAGTAAGTGAAATGAGGAGGCTAGAGGCAAACAAATTTTAATTAAAAAACTACTACTGCAAAGTAGCCTGCAAAGTGGAAATAGGGATTTGCCTCTTGTATGGACCAAAAATGCAGTTTAGATGGTTTTAATCCTAAAAATAACAGATAATTTATAGATTTACCTCAGACATTAGTAAAAATATGTGAAATGGATGGAATTCAAGTTACAGATTACCATACTTTCATGAGAGCTTATGTGAGAACAACAATGTTGACATGTAACTATAATTTACATGAATATTTGACATTCTGGAACTAGTTTAGTTACTTTTGAATAATCAAAATCCATCTAATAAAACCACTTGTGACATCATTTATTCCACTGCAAATGAAGAGTATCTGAAGCAGTCTTTAAATTTGAGATTGAGTTGCTTAAAAACATATATTTTTAGATTGTCCAGCACTCTTTAGACAGGTGAGAGAGTCAAGTTCCCATGTGTTTTTATATAATTTCAGCACTTTCATAGAAAGGATTGTAGTTGTAATCATAGAAGATCTGTAACTCTTCAATATTATATTCACTTCATAGGGTATCAAGCACTAGCATTGCCATGGATTGGTTTCAAATGACCCTTTATACATAATTATATATATATATATCATATATATATACACACACACATACATATATATTATATTTTATATATATATATACACACACACATACATATATATTATATTATATATATATATATATATATATATATATATATACACAAAATTGATAGTACATAGTATAACTGGAAGAAAGAACTAAACTTAAAAGGATATGCTGAAAAGATGGAGCTTGTGAACACAATAAATAGAATTTCCCTCTCCCTCCTACTCAACCCTCCAACAAAACAAACAAAATATTTGTTGTAATATACATGAAAAATTGTGCATAGTATTTTTTTAAGTAAAAAGATTCAGGAGCACATCCAAATATAAATGAGTGTTAGGAAAAATCATATAAAAAATAATCCACAAAAGTGTCAAGAGTAGTCATCAGTGTGTGCGAAATTCCTTGGTAGCCAGATGCCCATGGCAAACAGAAATTATCGTGAAAGCTTTACGAAGAGGCCTATGTCCAAAGAAGTTTCTCCATGGGTGGAAGTAGCATAGGCAGTTAGGAGATCTGAATTTCATACCCTGATTCTTAGTTTTGACAATTCCATGTGCAATTTCAGAAACTGCTGCTATTTACTGAAATAAAAATGCACAATATGAGGAGCTGTGAGTTTCAATTTTATTTAGGGACTTACTGAGGACTATGGCTCAGGAGACAGCCTCTCAAATAGGCCTGAGAAATTGCTCCAAAGAAATGGGGGGAGACATCAGTATATAAATGATTTTGGAGAAGGGGTATGTACAGACACTTGTCTTGGTAGAAGTTTGCCACTAGTCATGAGGAGCAGATATCTCAGTTCACGGTTTCATTGATAAGTATGGAAAGATGCAAAAAATTGGGTTCATAAAAATTTCTGCTGGAAATATCCAACTATCTGAAGTCCTTAAATCTGTGATAATTACGGCAATGTTGCCCACAGTTACTGCCAACTGCTTTGTGGTGTTCCTGTCCATGTTTTTAATCCAAGGCCTTGTGGTGTAATTTGTTTCAATGCTATTTAATGTAGCATTTGCAGACCATTCAGAATATCAGACTTTGATTTTGTTTTAGTTCTGCATTTCCTTGGTAACACTATTAGAGAAGGCTAATAGCTATATATGAGCAGATAAATGGGTACACAGGCTGAACAGCAGAAATTGGGCAGAAAGTAGGGGCATAGGCCAAATGCAGGAAACCATACATCACATAAGCACCAGAGGTCCTTGGGCAGAGAAAGAAAAGCAAAAATTTTGGGGTTGATAAGTGGTCACAACTTTTGGGGTGATGAATGTCCCAGGCCAACAAAGAAAGTTGGAAAATGGCAGGAATCTCCAGTGTCAGAATATAACCTTTTGCTCATTATGCCTTCACGTGTATAAAATTAACCTTATAGATTAGAAGTACCTATCATGCACCAACATCATGACACTTCTGATCCAAACTAAATAATGATGAAAATCCCTCTTCCCTTCAGGATAGTGGAGTTGGGGTGAAAATCAGGGAACACAACCCCAAATCCTTCTCTCCCTAATGAATATTATACCCATTCATTTTTACATTCCATGTAATCAACTTTCCAAAGAAACTAAGGGCAGACACTTACCTGAGCCTGCTTGCTCTCCCCTTAAGAGTGTACTATCTGTCCCTTAATAAATGCTCACTTTACTTTCTTAATCTCTGTGTCTTGTCTCTGAATTCTTTCTAAAACAAGACAAGAACATGGACACCATTTACATCTACCAGCAACAACACTAAGGCTAATTTCTTTCTTTTTCAGGCTTCTCTTTCTCTTGCTTTTCAACTCTCTCTTTCTTGTGCTTATTTGGTCCTCCTTCCTCCCTCTGTGGTGAGTGGCATACTGCTGATCCACTTGTGCCATCAGCTGAGAATTGGTGTGAGGTTTTTTTCTGGTGGAGGTGTATTTCTTCACATTGCAGATGCTGCATTTAAGGGCTTCAGTACTGTTTCTGAAAGTATCATTGTTACAATCCCCAAAGCCTTTGTCTGCAACAGGTTTCACATGTATTTTTGGCCTTGATAAGTCTCCCTTTGTCTGGGAGAATTTGTGGCTGCTGCAGTGGAGGGCAGCTGAGGAGGAGCTGCCATGGCTTCCACATTCATGGCTGTTAGCCTTTACTTGCATTTGACTATATAAATTAACAGTGGACATATATTCTCTAGTTGGTTACCATTAAGTGTAACAATGGGGAAGAAAAGATGTGTAAGTTATGTGGACATTGGCAAGTAGAAGGGGATAGGAAACATTTAATAAATAGAGAACAAATGTTGTGCAAGTACATAATTAAACCAAAAAAAACAAAAAAACAAAAAAACAAAAAACAAAGCACTAAACTCTGAAGTGTGAAAGACCTTAAGCAAGGAGGTAGCCTGACACAAATTTGTATGACAAAATTGGTATGTTTTTCCCAGAATATTTCTCTTAGGCAAATTAGAAGTGTTAATGAAAATTTAATTAGCAATCAAGTTAAGAAGAAAAAAAATTTATTTGAGCCAAATTGAAGATTATAACATGGGGGACAGACTCTCAGAAATCTCTGAGAAATCTGAATGTTAGAAGTTGAAGGCACATCATATACATTTTTGAGACAAAGGATCATACATTAAAAGTGATATATTGCCATTTTTTATAAATTTCATCAAGCATATATACTTTAAATAAGCATCTAGAAAGTGAGAAGCAAGTCACCATGAACCCCTACAAATTTACACTGCAAAAGTCAAAAGAAAGGAAAAAGGGATCTTTATATTTGAGCAGGCATGCCCACCTTTGAGGAGACCTGTTTAATGTGTAATGAAGATGCACACTCTACATTAAGGAGGGAGGCAGGAGGCCCAAACAAGCACAGAGAATTATGTTTAATTTTTCTTGTCTTGCTTAAAAGATATATTTTATTTCATTAGCAGTTATAATCAATTCTTAGTGGAGAAGATTCAGAAACTAATATCAGAAAGAAAATTTGAATAAGAAAATTCTATTAAAGTATGTATAGAAAATTTTAATTTATAATAAACATCCATATTTTTCCTCATACTACTTCATCGTACATATGTGTGTTAGGATAAACATATTTCTAAAGTGCATTATATCTTATGATTTGTGTGAAAATAAAATTAAAAGTTAACTAATATGTAAATATTTATTAGGAATAGTTTTATTAAAATCTTAAATTTGTTTTGATTCAATATTATTTTAAATAAGTAATAAATATTAAGTACAATACAGTTGTTTCCAATGCAATTGGATGAGATTTGCAGTTTTGCTGTTCAGGAAAATGAACAGTAATCAATGCATATCAAATTCTAAAATCCTATGGTTCCATTTAAGGGTACAATGGTCTGAAAGCTTCACTCTGGTTAGTAAAATTAATTAATTCATTAAAACTCTAGTAATTATGCAATAAAATAAAAAATATTTATTTATATTGAACTGTAATATAATATATTAAATTATAACTAGGTTACATAAAAATATATATAACTAGGGTTGCAAAATTATACTTTAGTCAAACTGGAAAATTTTAAAAGCATAAGAAAACTTAAATTTCCACTTAAAGCTACTAAATTTTACCTTTTAATTATTATCATATTTTGTTTTTCAAATTGTTAACCTTGCTTTCAAAGTTATAAATTATTTTTCTAACACAGAACACTTGATTTACACAGCATACCTAGAGATATTGTAGCTCTTCTGTGAGGAATAACAGAAAAGATTTCCAAATTTAAGAATCCATAAAATTCACAAGTCATCATTAATAGCATTACAACCTTAGCTGCAGATTCATTTATTGCACTTATGCCAGGTAGTTACTCTGAATTTTGTGACAACTCAGTTATCCATTTTAGTAACAAGTTCTGCTAAAATAATTATCTTTATGAGAGTAAATTGTCCTATTCAAAAGAAGTGTCAGTCACGAATATAAAGATTGGTGATGAATGTTGCACACTTGCATTAATCAATTGATTTATATTTAACCTGAATTCTTTGCAAAACATGTACTAGCAATAGAATGATGGGAGAATATTAAAGTAAATAAACAATTACCAGGATTAAATTCTAGGAAAACTTATTAAATATTCTGGTTTTGAGGGTAAAATCCCCTAAGATCATAGTTTTTAAATACTGTTTACTTTTATGTAAGCTCAAACAACATAAAGAAATATACATTGCTCTCCTTTTTTTCTGAAACCATTTTAAAATTATACTTTCATCTACCTCCTATTAAGTTATAAATGCATTCACTTAGTATTAGAAATTTGATTAATTTTACTATCTGATATCACCTTGAAAAATTTTTTAGAGACCAGTACTACTGGATTTCATTTCGTGTTACCTTTATTTTCTTTATTTAAATAAATAGCTAATTAATAGCCTTATTCTATATTTGAAGATTAACCAAAAAAATCTTGTCAAAATGTTGGGTTTTGAAAATATTTACTTTGATGACATTTTTCAAATTAATTTGGCACTTTCTTTCCTCCCTCCCTCTCTTTCCTCACTCAGGTGTGCATGTCCACACCCACCACCTTCTGCCTTTACCCACTTACATTCTTCAATGACATTGTATAATTCCATGACTCTCCAGTGTCTCCTGCTTTATCATTCCTTCAAGGAATACCATGCTCTAGATTATCAATATTGTTTTTATTTCACATCCTAGTCATGCTTGAAGATTAAAGAAAGTATACTCAAGACTGGAAGGAAGAAAACACACACACACACATCTACACACACAGAGCAAACATTTATTTTCTTCTGCACAAAAAAGACACAGAGACTCTATCCAACATCCAACAATTTTTACCAATTGTCTTCATTTGGGGCAACCTGCCATCTGTGTTACTAAAATACTCTCTTAACTGGTCCTCATGCTTCCATCAGCCCTCCTTTTTGGAGGTTGAATATGTCCAGCAAAAAGATAGGTTCAATTCTTAAACACAGTTGTAGGTACATGTAAAAATGTGACCTTATATGGACCTTTGTAAATGTAATCAAGTTTAAGATGAGCCATGCTAGAATAGGGTGGCTTTTAATGTAATAACTGATATCCTTATAATTATACAGGGGAGTTGAAACTGAGAGAGAGAGAGATCACTACATGAAGACTGAGGCAGAGATTGGAGTAATTAACCCAAAAAGTCAAGGAATCTCAAGGATTACGAGTGACCATCAGAATATAAGAAGAAAGAAGGAATGATCCTTCACTACAGATTTTAGAGAAGCATATGCCAGCCAACAGTTTGATTTCAGCCTCTCCCAGAACTGCAAGAGAATAAATTTCTGTTATTTTAAGCCACCTAGTTAGTGGTAGTTTTTATGTTAGTCCTTGAAAACTAATACATCTACTTTCAGTTCAGTCTCATTAGAATAGCAGAGATAATTTGTCCTTTTTGTGCTCAAAAATCTCCAGTATCTCCACAGTTCTCTTGCAGTAAAAGTCATTATATCGTCTGCAGTGCTATATTTGATCTGGTCCTTGTTAGGGCTTCTGTCTAAATTCCTAGATATTTTGCTTACCTCTTTCGTTTTAAACAACTGCCTTCAAATTGTTTCTAAAATATAACCAGAATTTCACGTTCAGGCATTAGCCTTGTGCAGTTTTTTTGCCTGCAATTTTTTTTTTTTTTTTTTGCTCAGATATTTATGTGCTTAATTCTCCTAAGACTTCCATCATTTGTACAATTGTCAATGTTTCTTCCTAGAAACTTTTAACCAAACTGATTATCTTCTAATATTCTGTAAACTAAACTATTAATTATTTATTATCTCTCCCTGCTAGGATATATTTTTTCTATTTTTAGAATTACTTCCTCCAACACAGTAGCCACTAGCCACATGTGGCTATATATATATATTTTTTTTTAAGCACACGTTTTTGGATTGTATTGTTTGTTTTATGAGGGGGAGGTAATTAGGTTTTTTCATTGATTTCCACTTGGAGGAGATACTGGGGATTCAACCGCTGACCTCTTTGGTGCTGAGAATGTGCTCTACCACTTGAGTTATACCGTTTCCCCTTCATTCCTAAACTTTTTAATCCCGTAACTAAAACTATTGTCATTATCTTATTTAGAGACTGTGCTTGAATTTATCAACATGTTTACTGTTTTCTTGGTTCTCCATTCTTTTTTGCATCTCGAGTCATCTTTATTTCTTTTTCTTTCCCTTTCTTTTGAAATATGTAATTTAGAGAAGTTTCTTGGTAGTAAACACTCAATTTTTGTTTGCATATACGTATCATTCTTTTATCATCATTTTTGTACACAATTTTTGGGTACATACTTTTAATTAATAGTTATTTTCTCTCAACAAAATTAAGTTTTAACTCTATTGTTTCTAATTTATTTTGTGGTGGTGAAATCACCTGTCTTTCTAATGGCCACTCCATTGTAAGTAATCTGTCATTATAGTCAGGCTGCTTTCAAGATCCTGTCTTTATTTTTTGTTTTACACAGTTTCATTATTACACTAAGAGTGAGATTTCTTTTCTTTATTGTATCTTGGATGATTCACTTCCTGCATTTCTGGACCTATACAGTTTATTAGCTCTATTAAATTTGTAGAATCTTAGATATTGCCTCTCCTAGCTTCTCCTTGTTCTCTCCCCCTGGGATTCCAATTGCATACATGTTATATTTTCTCATCCTATTCCCAATACCACCAAAACTTTCTTATGTAATTTCATTGTCCTGATTTCTCTTTGCTATATTCTGACAATTCTTTACATATCTTCTAGTTCACTTATTCTCTCCTAAACTACATCTTAACTCCTATTTAGCCAGCCCATTGAGATTTTGATTTTATATTTTTCATTTTTACTGGTTTCATTTGTTTTTCCTCCAAATTTGTTTCTATTTTCCTCACTTGAGTCCTCAATTTTGAGTCCTCATTCTGTAGTTGCATCTTTTATTTCTTTAAACAATTTATACATAAATATTTTAAAATATACTATGCCCAGAGGTGGGATAACTGGGTCATATGGTAAGTCTATTCCAAGTCTTCTGAGGAATCTCCATATTATTTTCCATGGTGACTGCACCAAACTGCATTCCCACCAGCAGTGCAAGAGTGTACCCTTTTCTCCACAGCGTCTCCAGCATTTATCATTTGTGGACTTTTGAACAATGTCCATTCTGACTGATGTGAGGTGATACTTCATTGTATCTTTGATTTGCATTTCTCTGATAATTAGTGACATTGAGCATTTCTTCACGTTCCTGTTGATCATTTGTATGTCTTCATTGGAGAAATGTTTAAGTTTTCTGCCTACTTTTGGATTGGGTTGTTTTTCTTTTTCTATTTTTTTTCTTATTAAGTCATATGAGCTGCTTATATATTCTAGAGATAAAGCCTTTGTCAGGTTCATCTTTTGGAAATATTTTCTCCCATTCCATAAGTTGTCATTTTGTTTTGCTTATTGTTTCCTTTGCTGTGCAAAATCTTGTATGTTCAATTAGGTACTATTTGTTTATTCTTGCTTTTATTTCTATTGTTTGGGTAGACTGCCCTAGGAGAACATTCCTGAGATGAATGTGAGATAATGTTTTGCCTATGCTTTCTTTTAGGAAGTTTATTGTGTCTTGTCATATGTTTAAGTCTTTGATCCATTTTGAGTTGATTTTTGTGTATGGTGTAAGGGAGTGTTCTAGCTTCGTTGATTTACATGCTGCTGTCCAAGTTTCCCAACACCATTTACTGAAGAGACTATCTATTTCATTAAATGTTCTTGCCTACTTTGTCAAAGATTAAGTAATCAAAAATTTGTGGACTCATTTCTCAGCTCTCTATTATATTCCATTCATCCATATGTCTCTTTTTGTGCCAATTCCATGCTGTTCTGATTTCTGTAGCTCTGTAGTATTGTCTGAAATCTGGGAGAGTTATTCCTCCAGACTCTTTCTTTTTCTTCAGTAATGCTTTGGCAATTCTGGGTCACTTATTATTACATATTAATTTTATTATGATTTGTTCTAGTTCTCTGTACTATGACCTGGGTAAATTGATAGGGATTACATTAAAATGGTAGATTTCCTTGGGCAGTATGACCATTATAAAAATATTGATTCTTCCAATCCAAGAACATGGAATATTTTTCCATTTTTGTAATTATTTAATTTCCTTAATCAAAGTTTTATAGTTCTACATGTATAAGTCTTTTACCTCCTTGGTTAAATATGTTCCTAGATATTTTATTACTTTGGGTATAATTTAAAGGGGATCGTTTCTTTGCTTTCTTTTACTGTTGATTCATTGTTGGTGTAAAGAAATTAAACTGATTTTTGTACATTAATATTTTAACCTGCTACCTTGCTGAATTCTCCAATTAGTTCTAGTAGTTTTTGTGTGGACCTTTTATGGTTTTTTATATATAGTATCATTTCATCTGCATACAGTGACAATTTTATCTTTTCTTTTCCAATTTGTGTCCCTTTTATTTCTCTCTCTTGCTTCATTGCTGTGGCTAGGACTTCCAAGACTATGTTAAATATGGGTGGTGAGAGTGGTCAGTCTTGTTTTGCCCCAGATTTTAGTGGGAAAATTTTGAGTTTTTCATAGCTGAGTACTATGTTGGCTGTAATTTTGTCATATATAGCTTTTATTATTTTGAGATATGTTCCATCTTTACCCACTTTGGTGAGAGTTTCTTTTTTTATCATAAATTGGTATTGAATTTTATCAAGTCCTCTTTCTGCATTTTTTGAGATGATCATGTGTTTTTTGTTCTTTCTCTTATTGATGTGATATATTACATTGATTAATTTGGGTATGTTGAATCATCCTTGTGTCCCTGGGATGAACCCAACTTGATAATGATGTATAATCTTTTTTATGTGCTGTTGGGTTCTATTTGCTAATATTTTGGTAAGGAGTTTTGCATCTCTGTTCATAAGTGATATTGGTCTATAATTCTCTTTTTTGTTAGTGCTTTTGCTTGATTTTGGTATCAGGGTGATGGTGGCTTCATCAAATGAGTTTGGGAGTATTGCCTCTTTTTCAATCTTCTGGAAGAGCTTGAGAAGGACTGGTATGAGTTATTTGTGTATGCTTGGTAGAATTCCCTGTTGAAGCTGTCTGGTCTTGGACTTTTACTTGTAGGAAGTTTCTTTTGATTGCTAATTTGATTTCATTTCTAGTGATCAGTTTGTTCAAGTGGTTACTTTCTCCTTGACTCAATTTTGGTGGACTCCATGAAACTTCTCCATCTCTTCTAGGTTATCCATTTTGTTTCCATAGAGTTGTTCATAATATTCTCATATGATACTCTGTATTTCTGTGTTATTGGTTGTAATTTCTCCATTTTCCTTTCTATTTTGCTTATTTGTGCTCTTTCTTTTCTCTTCTTTGTAAACTTGGCCAGAGGTTTATTGATTTTATTTACTCTTTGAAAACAAAACAAAAAAATTCTTGGATTGATTGATTTTTTTCTATTTTTTTTAAATCTGTTTTATTTTTTCCTCACCAATCTTTATTATATCCTTCCTCCTGCTGATTTTTTTTTTTTTTTTGGCTCTACTTTTGTTATTTTTTAGCTGGTAGGTTAGATGTTTACTTGAGTGTTTTTATACTTTGTGGAAACACTGTATTGCTATAAATTTCCCTCTTTGCACTTCCTTTTATGTGTCCCATAAATTGTGTGTGATTGCGTTTTTGTTGTCACTTGTCTCAAAATATTTTTTAATTTCAACTTTGATTTCATCATTGACCCATTGGTTTTTTAGTAACATGTTGTTTAATCTCCATTCTGTCATTTATTTTTCTCCTTTGTTTTCCTGTAGTTGATTTCTAGTTTCATGGTCCTGTGGTCAGAAAAGATGCTTGAGAAAATTTCTATCTTCTTAAAATTATTGAAGTTCTTTTTGTGCTCAAGTGCATGATCAATCCTACAATATATTCCATGTGCACTTGAAAAGAATATATATTCTATTTTGGGGGGATGTAATGTTATGATAATACCAACCAAGTCTAGTTGTTCTATTGTATCATTTAATTTCTCTTTTGCTTTATTTATTTTCTGTCTGGAATATCTGTCCAGTGATGTTCACGTGGTATTAAAGTCTCTGACAATGATGGTATTCTCATTAATTTCACTCTTTATCTCTGTTAGTTTTTGCTTTATGTACTTAAGTGCTCCCATATTGGGTACATATATATTAATGAGTTTAATATCCTCATCTGTATTACTCCTTTAATCATTGTAAAATATCCTTCTTCATCTTTCTTTATGGCCTCTGTTGTAAAATCTATTTTTTCTGAAATCAGTATAGATAATTCTCCTTTCTTGTCTTTTCCATTTGCATGGAATATCATTTTCCACCCTCTGACTCTCTATCTGTGTGTCCTTCTCCCTAAAATGGGTCTCTTTTATGCAACATATTGAAGGTTCTTGCTTTATTATCCAGTCTGCCACTCTATGTCTTTTGACTGGAGCATTTAGTCCATTGACATTTAAAGTAATTAATGATAACTATGTGTTTATTGCCATTTTTGAACTTATTTTTGCATTTGTTTTGATATTTCCTCTTTGTTCCTTTCTTTTCCTATTGTGGTTTGAGAATTTTCCTTTGTATTATCTTGGATTTTTAGTTTTTGTGACTCAATTGTAAGATTTTTGGCTTGTGTTTACCCTTTTTTGTATGTATTTTAACCCATTACCACAACGGTTTTTATTAAACAGATAGTAATATGAGCTCAAACCCATCGTACTGAGAACAAAAACATTTGAAAAAAAATCTTTATTTTCTTGCTCCCCTCTCCCACTCATAATAATTTATTTGTGTTCTTTTATAATTTCATGTTTATTCTATTACAATTCATTGTAGTTTTCACCTTTCCAGTTATGGTTTTCTCATTTCTGCAGCATCCTGCTTCTTTTCTATTTAGAGTAGTCCTTTCAGTATTTCTTTTAGCATGGGTTTAGTGTTGCAAAGCTCTTCTATGTTTTCCTTGTCTATGAAGTTCTTTATCTGTCCTTCTATTCTAAAGTATAACATTGCTAGATAAAGTATCCTAGGCTGCATGTTTTTTTTTTCATTTAGTATTTTGAATATATCTTACCACTCTCTTCTGTCTGATAGTGTTTTTGTAGAGAAATAATAGGGGTTCCCTGGTAAAGAATTATTTGTTTTTCTCTTGCTGCCTTTAGGACCATTACTTTATCCATAATTTTGGCCAGCCTGATTAAAATCTCTTGGTGTGAGATTGTTTGGTTTCTTCTTGTTTGGGATGCTTTGAAATTCCTGTACTGGATATCTGATTCCTTCCTTAGGTTATGGAAATTTTCAGTCATTATTTATTCAAATGACTTTTAAATCCACGTTGCTCTGTCTTCCCTTGCTGGAACCCCTATTATGCATAGAATGGCACACTTTATATAATCCCACAGGTCACTTGTATTGTTTCCATTGTTTTTTATTTCTTTTTTCTCTCAGCTGTTCTGATTGGGTGATTTCTATAGTGCTGTCTTCTAAGTCACTTATTCATTCCACTGTATTATCTAGGCTGCTTTTTACAGCCCTTAGATCAGTTCTCATTTAAATAATTCAGTTTTCTAATTATAACTTGCTTCTTTTTATAGCTTTAATTTCATTTTTTAACATTTTTATTGATTTATAATCATTTTACAATGTTGTATCAAATTTCAGTGTAGAGCACAATTTTTCAGTTATACATGAACATATATATCTTCATTGTCACATTCTTTTCTCCATGAGCTACCTTAAGATCTTGTATATATTCCCCTGTGCTATACAGTATAATCTTGTTTATCTATTCTACAAATTTTAAATCCCACTCTATGCCTTCCCAGACTCCACCCCCTTGGAAACCACAAGCTTGTATTCTATGTCTGTGAGTCTATTTATATTTTGTATTTATGCTTTGTTTGTGTTTTTTGTTTGTTTGTTCTTTTTGTTTGTTTTTCTTTTTTTATATTTCACATATGAGCGATCTCATATGGTATTTTTCTTTCTCTTCTGGCTTACTTCACTTAGAATGACATTCTCCAGGAGCATCCATGTTGCTGCAAATGGCATTATGTTGTCAGTTTTTATGGCTGATTCCATTGTGTAAATATACCACATCTTTTTTATCCAGTCATCCATAGATGGACGTTTAGGTTCTCTCCATCTAGACTATTGTAAATAGTTCTGCTATGAAAATTGGGGTGTATGTGTTATCCTGAAGGAGGGTTCTTCTGGATATATTCCCAGGAGCAGGAATCCTGGGTCATACGGTAAATCTATTCCTAGTCTTTTGAGGAAACTCCATACTGTTTTCAATGGTGGTTGCACCAATCTGGATTCCAACCAGCAGTGTAGGAGGGTTCCTCTTTCTCCACAGCCTCTCCAGCATTTATCATTTGTGCATTTTTGAATGATGACCATTCTGACTGGTGTGAGGTGATACCTCAATGATTAGTGATACTGAGTATTTATTCATCTGCCTATTAATCATTTATATGTCTTCCTTGGAGAATTACTACTTTAGATCTTTTGCCCATATTCAGATTGGATTGTTTGGTTGTTACTTATTAAATCGTATGACCTGCTTATATATTCTGGAGAAGAAGCCTTTGTCGGTTTCATTTGCAAAATTTTTCTCCCATTCCGTAGATTGTCTTTTTGTTTTACCTATGGTTTCCTTTGCTGGGCAGAAGTTTCTAAGTTTCATTAGGTCCCATTGGTTTATTCTTGCTTTTATTTCTAAAGCTTGAGTAGACTGTTCTAGGAGAATATTTTTGAGATGAATGTCAGATAAAGTTTTGCCTATATTTTCTTCTAGGAGGTTTATTGTATCTTGTCTTATATGTAAGTCTTTGATCCATTTTGAGTTTATTTTTGTTCTTGATATAAGGGAATGTTCTAGCTTCATTGCTTTACATGCTGCTATCCAGTATTCATAACACCATTTGCTGAAGAGACTGTCTTCATTCCATTGTGTATTTTTGCCTCATTTGTCAAAGATTAGTTGACCCAAATTTGTGGGTTCACTTCTGGGCTCTCTATCCTGTTCCGTTGGTCTGTCTGTCTGTTTTTGTACCAATACCATGCTATCTTGATGACTGTAGCTCTAAAGTATTGTCTGAAGTCTGGAGAGTTATTCCTCCAGCCTCTTTCTTCCTCTTCAGTAATGCTTTGGAAATTCTAGGTCTTTGATGATTCCATATTAATTTTATTATGATTTGTTCTACTTCTGTGAAGTATATTCTGGGTAATTTGATAGGGATTGCAAGGAATCTGTAGATTGCATTGGGTAGTATGACCATTTTAACAATATTGATTCTTCCAATCCAAGACCATGGAATATCTTTCCATTTTTTAAAGTCTTCTTTAATTTCCTTAATCAATGGTTTATAGTTTTCCGTGTATAATTCTTTCATCTCTTTGGTTACATTTATTCCTGGATATTTTATTACTTTGGGTGCTATTTTAAAGGGGATTGATTGTTTACTTTCTTTTTCTGTTGATTCATCATTAGTGTAAAGAAATGTAACTGATTTTTGAACGTTAATTTTGTAACCTGCTACCTTGCTGAATTTTTCAATCAGCTCTAGTAGCTTTTATGTGGACCTTTTAGGGTTTTTTATATATAGTAACATGTCATTAACATATAGTGACACTTTGACCTCTTCTTTTCCAATTTGGATCCCTTTTACTTCTCTCTCTTGCTTGATTGCTGTGTCTAGGACTTCCAGGACTATGTTGAATAGGAGTGGTGATAGTGGGCATCCTTGACTTGTCCCAGATTTTAGTGGGAAGCTTTTGAGTTTTTCCCCATTGAGTACTATGCTGGCTGTAGGTTTGTCATATATAGCTTTTATTATGTTGAGTTATGTCCCCTCTATAAACACTTTGGTGAGAGTTTTTATCATAAATAGGTGTTGAATTTTATCAAAAGTTTTTCCGGCATCTATTGAGATGATCATGTGGTTTTTGTCCTTTCTCTTGTTGATGTGATGTATTACATTGATTGATTTGCGTATGTTGAACAAGCCTTGTGTCCCTGAGATGAACTCCACCTGGTAATGTTGTATAATCTTTTTTAAGTGTTGTTGGATTCTATTTGCTAAAATTTTGGTGAGGATTTTGGCGTCTATGTTCATCAGTGATATTGGCCTATAATTCTCTTTCTTTGGAGTGTCTTTGCCTCGTTTTGGTATCAAGGTGATGGTGGCTTCAAAGAATGAGTTTGGGAGTATTCCCTCCTTTTCAATCGTCTGGAAGATTTTGAGAAGGACTGGTATGAATTCTTCTTGTATGTTTGGTAGAATTCCCCGATGAAGCTGTCCGGTCCTGGACGTTTATTTGTAGGGAGGTTTTTAATTGCTATTTCTATTTCCTTTCTAGTGATCGGATTGTTCAAGTGTTCAGATTCTTCTTGATTCAGTCTTAGTGGACAGTATGTTTCCAGAAACTTGTCCATCTCCTCTAGGTTATGCAGTTTGGTTCCATATAGTTTTTCATAATATTCTCATATGATATTCTGTATTTCTATTTTATTTGTTGTAATTTCTCCATTTTCCTTTCTTATTTTGCTAATTTGTGCTCTCTCTTTTTTCTTCTTTTGTGAGTTTGGCCAGAGGTTTGTCAATTTTATTTACTTTTTCAAAAACCCATCTTTTTGTTTGGTTGATTTTTTTCTATGGTCTTGTTAATCTCTATTGTATTTATTTCCTCTCTGATCTTTATTATTTCCTTCCTTTTGCTGCTTTTTGGGGCTTTGTGTTTTTTTCTAATTCATTTTGGTGGTGGGTTAAATTGTTTATTTGAGATTGTTCTTCTTTTTTGAGGAATGCCTGTACAGTTATAAACTTCTCTCTTAGCACGGCCTTTGCTGGGTCCCAAAGGTTTTGAGTGGTTGTGCTTCCATTGTCATTTGTCTCAAGGTATTTTTTAATTTCAGTTTTGATTTCCTCATTGATCCATTGTTTTTTCAATAATATATTGTTTAATCTCCATGCTTTCCTTTTTTTCTCCTTTGTTTCTCTGTTTTTGATTTCCAGTTTCATGGAATTATGGTCAGTAAAGATGCTTGAGATAATTTCTAACTTCTTAAGATTGTTGAGGTTTCTTTTGTGCCCAAGTACATGATCGATCCTGGAAAATGTTCCATGTGCACTTGAAAACAATGTATATCCTGTTTTTTGGGGGTGTAATGCTCTGAAAATATCCACCAAATCTAGATTTTCTATTGTATTATTTAATTTCTCTGTTGCCTTGTGTATTTTCTGTCTGGAAGATCTGTGTAGTGAAGTTAATGCAGTGTTAAAGTCTCCAACTATGATTGAATTCCCATCAATATCCCCCTTTATCTCTGTTAGTAATTGTTCTATGTACTTAGGTGCTCCTATATTGGGTGCATATATATTAATGAGTGTAATATCCTCATCTTGTATCAATCCTTTAATCATTATCAAATGTCCTTCTTTATCTTTCTTTATGGCCTTTGTTTTAAAGTCTACTTTGTCCGAAATCAGTACTATAACACCTGCTTTTTTGGCTTTTCATTTGCATGACTTATCCTTTTCCATCCTTTCACTCTTAATCTATATGTGTCCTTCTCCCTAAAATGGGTCTCTTGTATGCAGCATATTGAAGGTTCTTGCTTTATTATACAGTCTGCCACTCTATGTCTTTTGACTGGAGCATTTAGTCCATTAACATTTACAGTAATTAATGATAGATGTGTGTTTATTGCCATTTTGAACTTATCTTTGCAGTTGAATTGGTATATCCTCTTTGTTCCTTTCTTCTTCCTTTTGTGGTTTGGTAATTTTCCTTTGTATTATCGTGGATTTTACTTAATTATTGTGACTCCCTTGTAAGTTTTTGGTTTGTGGTTACCCTTTTTCGTAAATCTATTAGCCCATTACTATAACTGTGTTTATTAAACTGCTAGTAACATGATCTCAAACCCATCCTAACATTTAAAAAAATTTAAAAAAGAAAAAAATACATATACTATATTTCCCTGCCTTCCTCTCCCACTCTCAGTGATTAGTATGTCTTCTTTTATAATTTCCAGTTTATTTTATTTGTAATTCATTAGTTATCAGCTTTCCAGTTGTGAGTTTCTCATTTCTGTAGCATCCTGCTGCTTTTCTATTTAGAATAGACCTTTCAATGTTTCTTTTAGCATAGGCTTAGTGTTGCTAAACTCATGTCGATTTTTTTGTTGGTGAAATTCTTTATTTCTCCTTCTATCCTAAAAGATAGCCTTGCTGCATAAAGTATCCTAGGTGGCATCTTTTTTTCTTTCAGGGCTTCGAATATATAATTCCACTCCCTTCTGTCCTGTAGTGTTTGTCTAGAGAAATCAGCTAAGAGCCTTATGGGGGTTCCCATGTAACTTACTCTTTTCTTTTCTCCTGCTGCCTTTAGAATCATTTCTTTATCCCTGACTCTAGCCATCTTGATTATGATATGTGTTGGTGTGGGTCTATTTGGGTTCTTCCTGTTTGGGACCCTCTGAGCTTCCTGTACTTGAATACCTGATTCCTTCTTTAAGTTTGGGCAGTTTTCAGTCATGATTTCTTCAAAAACCTTTTCAATCCCCTTTGATTGTTCTTCCCTTTCTGGTAGAACTATTATTTGAAGATTGGGATGCTTTATATTATCCCATAGGTCCCTTATGCTATTTTCATTATTTTTTATTTGTTTATCTTGTAGTTCTTCTGAACGGGTGCTTTATATTGTCCTGTCTTCTAGGTCACTAATTCTTTCCTCTGCATTATCTAGTCAGCTTTGCACAGCTATTAGATCATTCCTCATCTCTGTCAATGCCTTTACCCATTCTACTTGGCTCTTCTTTATAGCTTCAATTTCATTTTTGACATATTTTATATCTCTAAACACTATCTCTTTTAATTCCTTCAGCAGTTTGATCACTCCTTTTTTGAAATCTTGATCTAGTAGGCTATCGATACCTATTTCATTAATCTTTCTTTCAGGAGATTTCTCTTGTTCTTTTAATTGGGAAAGGTTTCTCTACTTCTTCATCTTGCCTATACCTCTCTGGCACTGTGGTTTATGGAGTATCAGTTATCTATTTTGGTCCTTAAGGAGTTTATCTATCTAATACCTATTTAGGAATAAGACTTAGGAAAAAAAGAAAAAAAATAAGAGAGAGAGAGAAAGAATTTTAAAAGAAGGGAGAGAGAAGGTTTGAAAACACTGTATAATGAATAATAGAAGAGCGAGTTGAAGCAGAGTATCAATCGGGTTGATACATCCTTTAAAACCCTTAAAAAAAAGGGGGGAAAGATGAAAAGATGTATTTGAAACCTGTGTCTAATCAATAACAGGACATCAATACCCAAGAGAAATAGAAATGTATTAAGAAGTAAATATTAAGAGGGTAATGGAAAATAGAACAGGTAAAAACAGATTTAAAAAAGGGGGGGTTATCGGTGTTCTCCTGGAATCTGTGTGCTTTTAATGTGAAGTCTTTCTGTCTTCGTCCTGTTTTGGAAGCTCAGATTGCTGTTTTCAGAAGCCCTCCATTGGCACCCTGTTCTATGCTGCTCCCAGTACCTGTCGGCAAGCAGATGGCGCCTCCTCATAACACTGGGTCAGGTACAGCTCTCCTCTGCTGTGGGCGGGCAGGTCGCTGCCCCTCCCGATGCTGCAGTCAGATGTTGCAGACTGGCCAGGTAGGAGGGCGGGTCGTGCCCCCTTCCAGCGCCTCGGTCAGGGTCTGTGTTCCTGCCAGAAAGGCGGGGGGCCACCGTCCCTCTCCCAGTGCCGGTAGCGCCACTTCTCTGTGAGGCTGCATTCGCTACATCATGTCGGCACTCTGCAGGTGGGCTGGGGAAGACCGAGCAATAGCCTTGTCCCTGCTCCAGGCCAAAGCTCAGCTCTTTGTTTGTCTTTGTGGAGCAAGTTCTCTGAGGAACCAGGATGGAAGGTTCCTATCTGCCTCAGGATGTAGGCAAGTCTTAGTCTGGCCTTTGAGGCTGCTAAGCCCTTAGGTGCAGATACAGGTTTCGCTCCCACCCCCGCCTGGATGTTAAGCCCTGGAGGATATGGCGGCTGTGCCTGAGCCCCGCCTCTCTTCCCCCGAAAACTTTCCATGGGTTTTCAGAAATGGGGGTATGCACCCTTCCCCCTGGGGCTCATCAATCGTGCTGTTTTATGGAGGGCCCAGATTGTTCTGCCCTATACACCCACAGCCATGGTGTGCAGCCCCTTGTAGTCCCCTGGGGCTGCCTCAGTGCATCTGCCCCCATCCTGTTCCCGGCTTGGTCAGCCTGGCCCTGCTGTAGCTGCTGGCCCATGTCTCAAGCTGGGTGTTGGGGGGATCCTTTGTGCCCATTTTACTTAGTTATGTCAGTCAAAGGCTGATCTGTACAAATCTGAGCCTCGGAGGCTCCCCCTCCATCCCGTTGGTCTCTCAGTTGGAGAGGGGAGACCCAGCGAAAGAGCGCCAGACCTTCTTTGCCGCTCCCTCCCCGTGGGGCCCGTCCCACTCTGCTTTGCCTTTTGTTCTTTCTTTTTCCCTTTTCTCCTACCAGATTTTTGGTGTCTTTATCTTTTGAAGAGGGTAATGTTCTGTCGGAGTTCTGCTGGTGCTCTGTTTGGCTGATTGGGTCTGTGGATGTGGGTCTTGGTGCATTTGTGGGAGAGGGTGAGCTGCGAGCGTCCTTCTACTTCACCATTTTCTCTCTTCTTGGCCATCTTGATTATTATATATCTTGGTGTGTGTCTATTTGGGTTCTTCATGTTGGGACCCTCTGAGCTTACTGTACTTGGATATCTGATTCATTCTTTACATTTGGGAAGTTTTCAGTCATGATTTCTTCCAATACCTTTTCAATCCCCTTTGATCTTTCTACCCCTTCTGGGACCCCCTATTATGCAAAGATTGGACCACTTTATATTAGCCCATAGATCCCTTATTTATGCCATTTTCATTTTTTTTATTTGTTTATCTTGTAGCTCTTCTGATTGAGTGCTTTCTGTTGTTCTGTCTTCTAGGTCACTAGTTCGTTCTTCTGCATTATCTAGTCTGCTTTGCACAGCCTTTAGATCCCTTCTCATCTCAGCCAATGAGTTTACCAATCCTACTTTGCTCTTCTTTATAGCTTCAATTTCATTTTTGACATATTTTTTATCTCTAAACACTATCTCTTTTAGTTCCTTCAATTCTTTGGTCATTCTTTTTTTGAAATCTTGTTCTAGTAGGCTATCAATGTCTATTTCATTGATCATTCTTTCAGGGGGTTTATCTTGTTCTTTTAATTGGGAATGATTTCTCTGCTTCTTCATCTTGCTCATACCTCTCTGGCACTGTGGCTTATGGAGTATCAGTTATCTATTGTGGTCTTTATGGAGTTTATTTATTTATATATCTATTGCCTATGTAGGAATAACACAAAATAAAGTAAAATAAAATAAAAGATAGAGAGAAATAATTTTAAAAGAAGGGAGCGAAAAAGGTTTGAAAACTGTGTATAATGAATAATAGAAGAGCAATTTGAAGCAGAATGGCAATCGGGTTGAGACATCTCTTAAAAACTTTTAAAAAAAGAAAGAAGAGGGAAAAATGTATTTGAAACCTGTGTCTAATCAATAACAGAACATCAAAACCAAGAGAAAATGAAATGACGTGGATTTTTAAAAATAATAGTAATAAACATATTTGTTAAAAATTTAAATGGGATTAAAACTGGGAGTATATATAATTGTCTAAGAAGTGAAAATTTATAGGGTAATAGAAAATAGAACACGTAAAAAACAGATTTAAAAAAAGAAAGGGGGGTGGTGTTCTCCTGTAGACTGTGTGCTCTTAATGCAAAGTCTTTCTGTCTTTGCCCTGTTTTGAAAGCTTAGCTTGCTGTTTCAAGAGGCCCTTTGTTGGCACCTACATCTATGCTGCTCCCAGTGCCTGTAGGCAAGCAGATCACGCCCCCTCCCAAAATTGGGTCAGGTGCAGCTCTCCTTTGCTGTGGGCTGGCAGGTCACTGCCCCTCCAGATGTTGTAATTAGATGTTGCAGACTGGCTCGGTAGGAGGATGGGTCACAGCCCCTCCTAGCACCACGGTCAAGGGCTGCGTTCCTGCTGGAAAGGCAGGGGGGCCACTGGCCCTCTCCTGGAGACGTTCGCAACTCTGTGCCACTGTGCGCTCCGTAGGTGGGCTTGGGGAAGACTGAGAAACAACCCCATCCCTGCTCCAGGCCAAAACCCAGCTCCTTGTTTGTCTTGGCAGAGCAAGTTCTCTGAGGGATCAGGACGGAAGGATCCTATCTCCCTCGGGCTATAGACAAGTCTCTTTTGGCTTTTTAGGCTGCTAAGTCCTTAGGTGCAGATGAAGGTTTTGCCCCCACCCCCGCCTGGGTGCTATGGCAGCTGTGCCTGAGCCCCACCTCACTTCACCTGAAAACTTTCTGTGGGTTTTCAGAGATGGGGGTATGCACGCTTTCCCCCAGGGCACATCAGCTGTGTTGTTTTATGGAGGGCCCAGGTTGTTCTGTCCTGTGAACTCACACCAAAGTCATGCAGCTCCTTAAAGTCCCCTGCGGCTGCCTCAGTTCAGCCTTCCCTGTCCTCCACCCAGCTCAGGCAGCCTGGCCCTGCTCCCAGCTGCTGGTCCGTGTCTCAGGCTGGGTGTCAAGGGGACCCTCTGTGCCTGTTTAACTTAGTTCTGTCAGTCAAGGGCTGCTCTGTATAGATTCGAGCCTCGGAGACTCCCCTCCGTCCTGTTTGCCTCTCGGTTTTAGAGGGGAGACCGAGTGAATGAGCACCAGTCCTCCTTTGCTGCTCCCTCCCCGTGGGACCCATCCCACACTGTTTTGCCTTTTCTTCTTTCTTTTTTCCTTTTCTCCTACTAGATTTTTTTCATCTCTGTCTTTTGAAGAGGATGATGTTCTGTCAGATTTCCACAGGTGCTCTGGATGGCTGAGTGGGTCTGTGGATGTGAGTCTTGTTGTATTTGTGGGAGAGGGTGTGCTACAAGCATCCTTTTACTCTGCCATCTTGGCCTGACCCAATTTCATTTTTAACATATTTTATATCTCTAAATACAATCTCCTTTTGTTCCTTCTGTACTTTGATCACTCCTTTTTTGAAATCTTGATCTAGTTGGATATCAATGTCTGTATTATTGATCATCCTTTCAGAGGATTTCTCTTGTTATTTTAATAGGGAGTGGTTCCTCTGCTTCTTCATTTTGTTCATATTTCTGTGCCACTTGGCTTATGGATTATTAGTTATCTTCTGTGGTCCTTAAGGAGATTATTAATTTATCTATATAATACATATGTGGATATAAAACTTAAAAAAGGGAGAGTTTTAAAAGAAGAGGAAAAAAAGGTTTGAAAACAAATTATAACCAATGACAGGAGAACAAGTTTAAGCAACCTTAAAAGAGGACAAAAGAATAAAATTTGAAAACTGAGTACAATCAATAACAGGAAAACAAATCCAAGAAAAATAATGAAATTGAGGCAAATTAAAAAAATAATA
The DNA here is from genome assembly GCF_036321535.1 of Camelus dromedarius. Classification (NCBI taxonomy): domain Eukaryota; kingdom Metazoa; phylum Chordata; class Mammalia; order Artiodactyla; family Camelidae; genus Camelus; species Camelus dromedarius. The sequence continues at coordinate 37,324,470 of NC_087448.1, forward strand.
GTAATAAAATATTTTAAAAGAAAAAATTAAAAGGGATTAAAAATAGAGAACTGTACAATTTTTTAAAAAGTAAAGAAAATAGAACAGAGTAAAAAGAAAATAAAAGTGGATGTGTTCCCTTGGAGATTGCTCTTAATTATTTTGTTGAGAGGTCCTTCTTAAGTATGGGTGGTTGTCAAGTTTTACTTTGCTTTGGTTAGGAGTGTGGCCATTGGCCTGATAGTCTGAGCCTACCCTTATTATTGAATGGGGCCTCCTTTTTGTTTTGTCATTGTCACCACTCCTGCATGAACTCAGCTTCCTGCTTCCATCGCCTCTCCATTGGCACCTCCAGTCTGTGCTGTTCCCAGTGCCAGCTTGTAAGCAGATTGCACTCCTTTCCAATACTGTGGTCATGTCCTGTGCTCTTACACAGTGCACAGGTGGGTCACACCCTTCCCATCACTGCTTTCAGATGTTGTGCTCATTTACAGTAGGCAGACAGGTAGCACCCCCCTTCCAACACCATTATCAGGTGCTGTGCTCCTGCATGGTAGGTGGGCTGGTCATGCCATGCCCTCTCCTGGCACCAGTTGTTCCCCTGCTCTGTGTAGCTCCCCACTCTGTCTCAGGTCTGCTCTCCATAAGTGGGCTTGGGGAAGATGGTTGAACAGCACTTGCCCCTGCTCCGTGCTTGAAATCAGCTCCTTGTTCATTTGTCTTGGAAGCATGAGTTCTCAAAGGCACCAGGGCAGAATGATCCTATCTGCTTCTGGCTGTAAACTAGTCTCCATCTCCCTATGAGGCTGCTAAGCCCCAAGTTAGGGATTCAGGTTTCAACCCTGCCCCTACGTGTGCTAATCACTGGAGGATTTGGTGGCTGTGGCTGTGCCCAACCGCTCTTTCCCTGAGAACTGGTTCAGTGGGTCTTCTGAGATAAAAGCTATGGCACATTCCCCCAAGGACAAACCAACAGTATTGTTGTTGTTGTTGTTGTTGTTGTTGTTGTTGTTGTTGTTGTTGTTGTTGTTGTTGTTGTTGTTGTTGTTGTTGTTTGGAGGGCCCAGTTTATTCTGTTTTGTATACCTCCAACCCATGGCACAGAGCACCCTGTAGTCCCCCAGAGTTGCCTCTATATCACTTGCCCCAGTCCTCCCTTCATCTTGGGCAGCCTGTCTTGTTCCCCACCTGCCACTTTGACTCTAGAGCTGGGAGTTGTGTTTATCTTCTGTGCCTGTTTAACTTAGTTCTGTCAGTCAAGGGCTACTCTGTACAGATCCATGCCTCAGAATTTCCCCCTTCAACCTGCTAACCTCTCTGTTGGAGGGGGAGACCCAGCAAATGTGTGCTATTCCTCCTTTGCCACTCCCTCCCCACAGGACTGGTCCCAAACTGCTTTGTTTTTTCTTCTTTCTTTATTCAGTTCCTCCTACCAGATTCATGGCATCTTTATCTTTTGAAGAAGGCAATGTTCTGCTAGAGTTCAGCAGGTGGTCTGGCTGGCTGGGTGGCTCTGTGAATGTGAGTCTTGATGTATTTGTGGGACAGGGTAAGCTATGAGTATTGTTCAACTCTGTCATCTTGTCTGATCCCCCTTGAACTTTTGATATTCAAAGTTAACAAATGTTCTAAGTGTCAAATGCACACCAGATTTCAAAAACAGCATAAAATTAGGTAAATTATGCCATTATTATTTGTATATAAGTTACATATTGAAATGATGATATTATCTATAAATATAAAGTTAAATAAAATATAAAATTTCAACATTTTAAACTTTTAAAATGTGGCTCCTAGAAAAAATTAAATTGCTTGTTTATCTTACAGTATTTCTATTGCAAGAGTAATGATCTGGCTGGATGAAGCTAATCTTTAAAGGTTGGAAAGGAAGACTAGGGATGAATGAGTGTTAATGACTTCAGGCTTCTTAGGAAACACATTTATACTTTATGAAGGGATTTCTGAATGCACTTTCTTAAAGAATATATTATTTCATAGTGATCTTAGTGGCAATATAAAGTCAACTGAGGGCATATTTTAAGGAAGTCTGAAATTAGAAACTGCGTATTTTGTAAACCTAGTTTTATGAATTAGAATAGACTAAGTATGTACAAGTATTAAACAGTTGTTACTTCAAGTGGAAATTACAGCTTTAAAATTGAAAGTAATTTTGAAAGTAAAGATTCTATGTTTTTTAATTATACAACTTTGCATTATACCATAAACCTAGCTTTAGAGTGTATGTAGTAAATGAGCTATGCTTCTGAAAGCTCTTGTGATCATCTGATAAAGTAAAACATTGTTATCTCAAAATATTAAAGATCTGTATTATTGTATTATATGGATGGAAAGGGAAAAAATGTGTTATGTTTGAACAGGAAAATCAGAACAATGTCATTTTATCCTTACATGACTTAAACTAATGCTGTATGGTAAAGAGTTCTTTAATTTTTGTTTTACACTTATACATGCAACTCTACCATGACACATACATAAACACACATTGATGAGATACCAGCAAGAATTGAAGACTATTGGCAATTCACAAAATATCATTTCCCCCTTGCTCTATTGTCACATAATTACACTTGGAGTTATGGCCATCTAAGTGACTATATTTCTCAGACTGCTGTGAAGTGTGGTCTATGGCTAATCTGTGTACAATGAAAACAATGAGCTTAATTATGCAGGTCATCTGAATCTGGGCCTGAAAACATTGTTATCCACACTGCCATATTGTCTTTACCTTTACAACCATCTTGAGAGTGAACAATGGGAAGTCCAGTTTTGATATCATAGAAAAGATCAATGTTGTATGTAATAGCAGAGCAACAAGATGGTAAAGATCTTGGTTCTTGAATGAATGTATGGGGTAGAACTGCCTTACTAATCTGTACCTCTTACTTCAGGATTGTTATAAAGAAGATAAATAAATTCCTCTTTTCCTTAAGATCATATATTTTGTGACCTTTTTGTTAGAGCAGCTTAGAATTTAATCAACTTAATAACATTTTGCCTGTAGAAAATTTGTCAAGGAGCAAAGAAAACAGTATTTTTTACAATAGTTTACTCTAAATTATTTGCTATCTCTCACACACTTAAACAACAACAACAACAAAAAATTAATTTCATTAATACCATTTACTCTTTTGATAAAACACAATTCACCCACTCCCAATCATCTTGTGCTATTAAATTATGCAGAGTCTACTTCCATAAAGGAGCCTCAGGTTTCACTGAGAAATAAACATGGTGAGTTATATCAATTTTCTATTTCCATGAATTTCAATACAATGTGTTCTAAATTTGAGCCTGTTTGTTCAGGAGCTTCTATGGGAATTCCTTAGTTCAAGAATACCCACCTTGTCAAGTCTTCTTTCTTTAAATGTACAACACAAATCAGGCAGTATACTTTTTCAAAGGCATTATATCATAAAGATCAAAAATGGAGTTTAACAGCCTTGAGACTCCAGGCTCAGGCTCCATACTCTATGTCCTTGGGCAAGTTATTTTATCTCTATTCTTCATGGAAATGATAACATTGCTAGCATTTCACTTACAGATTAGCTCTGGATAGAGTAATTTGTATAATGTGATAGAGAAATACATGTAAATTTTTAAGCATAGTGACACACAGAAAATTTTTATATATTATCATATTTGTGTACAGTTCCAAAAAATCACAATTTTCTCTTAGGTTGCCTTTTAATCCAGTGAATTGTTAAGAATTCTTGGCAAATTATCTTGTTACATAGAATAAATATATCATGCTTTAGGCTGCTAAGGTTGTTGAAAAAAACCATAAATTGGATGGTTTATCAACAACATAAATTTATTCTTTTAAGGCTGAAAGTCCAAGATTAGTGTGCCAGTAAATGTTGGGTTCTGGTGAGAAACCTCTTCCAGGTTACAGATGGCTGACCTAATTGAAACCTCACATGGGAGAAAGAGAGCAAACACGCTCTCTCTTCATTCTTATAAAAACGTTAATACCATTTATGAGGGCTCCACCCATCGGACTTCATCTAATTCTAATACCCTCTGAAGATTCTACCTCCTAATACCAACACATTAAGAGTAGCGTTTCAACAAATATTCAGTCCATATTATATCCATTCAAAACTCTTCCTGCCTATATTATTTTTAATTTCTCTTCTGGAGGTCCTTACTCATCAGTTCTAAATTATATTGTAATTGTCTCCCTTCTCCTTTTTTCTTCACATTGACTCAATACTCAAAAAAATTATATTTTTAATTCTTATGTTATATCCACTGTGTGTTATGATTATCTACTGGACATGTCAGCTTTGTTGGTCAACACTTACTTATTTAATACGTAATAAATTATTTGACATACTTGTTGCTGGAAACTTAAAAGGAAATAAGAAAGACTTACCCTCTAACTAATAGAAATTAAAGAATAAATTTTTTTAAATCAACATAAGATTTTGTGCTCATGGTAATTTTTACCCAATCTTATTTGTTATATTAATTCTTTGATGAGAATTGATAAATGTGTATAACCCACAACCAATATCAAGATATAGAAAATTTCCATAATCATAATTATCCCTTAATTATGCTTTGTAGATGATGATTCACAACCCTAGGAACTTGAAAGCACTTATCTGATTGTTCCCTCTATGTTTTTGTCATTTTCAAAATGATATATGAATAAAATAATACAATTGATAGTTATGTGTGTCTGTATTATTTAAATTAGCAAAATACTTTGTTTCTAATTTTATTTTTATGTTGTTGTTATTTTCATTTTTATTCTTTATATTCTTTCATTGGATTTAATTTATTCTTTTATCAGTTGATGGATATTTGTGTTCCTCCAAATATGTGGCTGTGAATAAAATCTCCCAAAATGGAGATATAGAGACCTTTTGTTGAACATATTATATATAATTGCTGGGTCATATATTAAATGTACATAAAACTTTGAGAGACTAGTAAATTGTTTTCCAAATTGATTTGAAACACTTTGCATTTTTATCTGCAATATATGGGTGTTACTTTTGCTGTATATCTTTGTCATCCCTTTTTGCTTTTAGGTTTGATTTTCCTTCTGTTATTTGCCCAATCTAGAAGCTATGTAATAGTTACACAATGCTTTTTTAATTTGCATTTCCCAAATGGCTAATGATATTTAGCCTCTTTTCATGTGCTTAGTTGTCATTCTTCTTTCTTTAAATCTTTCAGCTTTTAAAATATTTTGTTATACATTTTCACTCATTTAAAATATTCTATCATTCTTCTTCCTAGTTTGCTTTATAGTTTCTTATATATTACGGACATTTGTGCTTTCTCAGATAAAAGTTTTTAATTTTTCTCCCAGACTGTGAGGTATATATTCATTTCCTTAATAAGATGTTTGAAGATTTGAAGCTTTTAATTTTTATGAAGTTCAATTTACCATTATTTTCTTTTATAGTTTATGCTTCTTGTCTTATCTGCAAAGTCTTTATCACAGGTCAAAAGACTTCATCTTTATCTTCTTGAATCTTGTTTTCTCAGATGTTAAATTTAGATCTAGAAATCTTCAAAGTAATATTTGTATATGGAATAAAGTAAGGGTTGATTCTTACCTTTTGTCCTGGGTTATGCAGTTTGTCCAGTATAAATTGTTAAAAAAAAAAAAAAGTATTCTGTTCCTACTGAATTAACTCGACACTTTTGCCACTCATCAATTGACAATACAAATGCACTCTAGAAGTATATTATTTTATTAATCAATTAGTTTATCCTTACACCAATATCATATCGTTTTTGTTAAGATAGTTTTCATAGTTGGTAAATTCAATTATTGTTGTGGTTTTTTGTTAATTTTTTTTGAATTTTCTAGAGTCATCATGATGTTTACATATAGACAACTACATTATTTCTTTTCATCCTCTATGATATTTATTTCCTCTTCTTATTTTATTGTGTTGGCTAACAGCTCCAAAAAACATTGAGTAAGAATGATAATTGGATAGCTTTTCCTGAATTCTAATCAATCATAGTGGGAAATCAGTCTTCTATCATTAAGTAAGACATTAAATGTAGGTTATTTATAGATGAGCTTCCTGTTTTTGGTGAAAATTTGCAGTTAAATTCTGGATTTGATTTGCCAAAACATTGTGTAAATTATTTTTTATTATATTCTTATAAACATAATGTTTTATTATAATATCTTTTTTATGATTTTAATATCTGCATACTTCTAGTCTCATAAATTAACTTATGAAAGATTCCTGACTCTTATTTCCTAGCAAGATTGTGCAGAATTGGAAATCTTTAATAATTTTGATGTAACTCACAGTGAATTTATCTAGCTATAGAGTTTTAGTTATAGGAAGATTTTTAATTTCAAATTTACTTGTATAAAGAATATGATGTTATTCAACATACATGTCCCACCCAAAGAGATAGGGAGAGAGAAATATTGCAAGAGTCAATGTATTTACTTTTATATGTGTTAGAATGTCATCAATTTCTAACAAATTTCACAAATAATGTAAGATTAATAATATTATATATATTATTACATATCTTTTCTCTGTAATCTTTTAGGACTTGAAAAATAAACTCTTTATGATACTAAATACACAATATAGTATTTATAATATTTGTCATATTTGAAAGTAGTAATGGACAAAATGTTCTAGTTCAACTAGGTTGGTATTAGTTATATATAATTTCATTTTGAAATTATTATAATAAGAATAAAATTCAAAATAAATTTAGAAAATTAATGTACAAATTTTTGTAAAATTACTTAATATATTATATTTTGAAGAGAAAGAAGTTACTTAATTTTTTTCTTTATTTGTATTAATTTCCAATTGCTGCTATAAAAATTACCACAAATCCAATGATTAAAAACAACACAAATTTTTTATCTTAGAATTCTGTAAGTCAGAAGTCTGATGGGATAAATTATTTGGGGGCTAAAACAAAGGTGTCGGCAGAGCTGAATCTGTCTCTTGGAGATTCTGTGGGGAATCTCTTCTTCTTTTCCCAGCTTCCAGAAGCTATTTGTTTTCCTTTGACACCTGTCTTCCTTCCTACATCTTTAGGGTCAGCAACATTGGGTTAAGTCCTCATACAGCCAATTTCTGACTCTTTCTTCATGTTGTCTCTTTCAGATTTAAAGAGCCTTATGATTACATTGAGTCTGCCTGGTAATCCAGAATAACTTATTTTAAGGTTGGCTGATTAGCAACCTTATTTCTATTTGAAACCTTATTTACTCTTTGCCATGTAACCTAAAATATTCATAGATATTAAACATCAGGATATAAACTAGGGGGCATTATTTTTCCTACCACAATTTTTCAAGGAAAGAAAGAATAATTACAAAAATAAAGTGATCATCACAGACATAATATAAAGTAACTAACTGAAAGCACAAAGTATTATGATAAAGGAGTTGAAGGTGGAGGAATACAGAATTTAAATCTCTGGAGGAGCATAAAACACACACCAAAAAAAAGAACTTTTCACTCTAAATATTATGATAGACCAAAACACTTCAAATAAGTCATGATGTATCCTCTGATGTTTGAATATGTATGAATACATCTATATAATTACCTTTTCATAGTTTACTAGTAATCACTATTTTAAGGAATAGAGCTCATCCAATAGATTCTTATTTAAGATTACTCTCTTCTTATTGACTTCATAATTTTAACATTTCTTTAATTACTTTTCCATTCATAAAATTCTGAATATTTGTGTGCTATTGACACTCTGATTCCCTTGTTTCCTAATTTCTTTCTCTCTTCTTTCTCAGATTCCATGAATGCAGGAAAAAAAAAAAAGTCATTCAATTTCTTCAGGTTCTTCTTCTGTGTTCATAGGATTAACATAGTAAATTGTCCCTGAATTACTGAGACTAAAGCAAGAAACACAGAACATATCCAGATTGGTAATCTAAAGAGAATTCAATAAATTTAATAATTGTAAATAGAATATAAAGGAATCAAAGATAACCCATGACAGGTATTTGGGGGTAAAAGGATGAAGAAGTACATGAATCTTTATTCATTTACCTAAGCCTAAAGAGATTAGATGACATAGAAAGTTTGGACATGGATAGATCTGTGGATGGAGAGGGTCACTTGATAGAAATTCAAGAATATAACTTTCAGTCCAGAATCACAACCAGTAGATGAATAAACAGAGAAATTTCTCTACTTCTCTCTACCTTTTCTCTTCAAGTGCCTGTAGGTGCTCACCAGGTCTAACACTTAATATTACATGATCTGGTCAACTTACTTTACCTCTTTGAGGCCTTAATAATACCTTAATTATGAGTTTTAAATATCTGCAAGTCATTAAAGTTGTGTTTGGACCTTTAAGTGCCAATCACAATTATTAAAAGTATTGACATTACATGATTATTGGCAGTAGAAATTAATTAAAAACAGATTAATAAAATTGGCTTGGTATGAGATCAGATTGAAAAGAAGGGAGGTAAATGATTAGAAATGAATTTGTTTATTTAATGTTGAATAGTTAATACATGTCAGAAAATTTTCTTATGCATTACAAATACCCCACAGTAATGGGTACACCTTCAATTAAAATTCAATATAGTATACAGAAGAATTAAACTATGAACAAAAACAGTTAAACTGGAGTGCAAAATAATCAATTTTCTATTTTTTTAAGATAGCTGCAGAAGCAGCTTACGTGATGAATGCAATGAAGGAGAGTGAATTGAAAAACTCAGCAAAATGTAGCAGTCAAATCACATTTCCCTCTAACAAGCCAACAATCATTGACCATCACTAATCTAAGAACCAACATCTGAAAGAAATCATCAGAAAATACTTAATCAGAGCAAAAGTGTCATGTATTTTTAAAGTATAGTTCTTCCTTCATAATTACTAAAGCTGCTCTATTGCCTTGAGAATTCCATACTAAATGAATTAGCAAGAAAAGTAAGATAAAAAAAAAAAGAAAGGTAAGATAGAACCCTTGGTTTATTTTGCAAGCTATATTGATGTGGGGGATACACTTACTAACATTGCATTGTTTTAAAAATCTCTCATTTAAAAATTTCAACTAGAATAGAAAGTTTAAATTAAATAAATTTTTTTCTTGATGATGTATTTGAATAATAAATTTTACCTTAAGAGATATAAATGAGTTGTACAGTTTTATACATGAAAGATTGTCCTTGACAAGTAGAGAGATGAAGCTCTTCCTGTTTCACAATTCACATGGCTCCTGTGGTTTGTGCATGAAAACTGGCTCACACGTATATATGCAACACAGAATTTATACATACTGGAAAGAACTTTATTGTTTGAAAGGCTATGTGTGGTTATTTGTCTAAGCCATTATGCCATTAAAGACAAATGCATTAGATGGTACAACATAAATTAGTATTATGCAGTGTGGAATAGTGAAAAAAAAAAGAGAGAAGGCTTAAATATATAATCAAGGGATTTAGTTTTTGTTGGAGATACAGAAGTTTAGCATAGTGATTTAAATAGGTAGATCCTAAAGCTAAACTTTGAATCATGGTACCACAACATGAAGCCTATGTATGATCAACTTGAGTAAGTCACTCATTATTGTATCTCAGTTTCATCATTACCAAAGTTGGAATTCATGGTCAGGGTTTAATGCAAAATACATATTAATCTTTATAAATAATTAATGTGTCATCTATGGCTGCTGTTATTATTGTTATTGATATAAAGATAATATTCCACTTAGAAATGAGAGTTAGAGAGGATACCTCCTTTGTACAGACTATCTCTCCTTTTGTTGCTCAATGGCTCTGTTTCTTAGACAAGTAACATACTCTTAAAAAATGTATCTTCATCTGTAAATGGTGTGAAAAGGGCTTGAAAATATTCAATACTTCAAATTGTCAACATCTCAATGATTAAAAACCATAATAAAACAGAGAATCTTTATCCTTAGTTTTGTTGATATTTTGAGAAGAATTTTTGGAGTTGTAATTTTGGCAAGATATTTATATACCTGTTGAAGTTGGCAAATCTTTTGTGACTTCTCTTTCTACTCAAAGTAAATTCTTATGCTTTGGCTATTTGTGAAATATCCATCTCAAGCTGATGACCCAGTTTTTAAATGACAATGCCATTATACACACAAATGCATGGACATATACACATACAAGTCATAATAGTTTTGACTTTGCTAAATTGGGAAGTTTTGCAGAATATTTTATAATAAAACTGACCTATTAAAACTGAAAAGTTAAAGGTAAAATGTAACAGTTTGTCACATTATATTTCATGTTGGCAGTTGTTCTGAACTTTCTGCTTGATAACTAGACATATAAATTTCAGTTCTTAAAGCTCTGCAGCCAATTTAAGGGCTCATTTATTTCACTGACAGCAAGATATATGTGCAGCCTGGCATACTGGATGTCTGGAGCCAAAATTGGCACTCTGTTGTTAGCTTGTCTCACAGGGGACAAATAGTAGCAATTTTTCAGCATAAGCATACTAGCAGTAGGTGTTTAGCAAATAAATGAGCATAAGATGACTTGTGGTGTCCTGAAAATTTGTGAGTAATAAAATGAGATCATTTTATAGGAGAGGGCTACAGCATAGGCTAATTTGCAGCCAGTGAAACTTTACAAGATAAGTATAACTTTTGAAAATTTAATGACTTCATTAATTTTTTACCTATTTTCTTACCAATATAATCTGATACCACTTTCAGTTATGATTTCCTTGTAAGGAAATATCTAAGATATCTACATATTTAGGTTTTAAAATTAAGGTTTCTTTATTTAGATTGCTTGGTGGTTTTATATAATTCAGAAAATAATAAATGAGAAAATTTTAGTTATTGTATGTGATTTGATTTAATAAGACAATTTTATGAGAAGAACCTTGGTAAATATAATTATTTACGTAGGTTGATACTATTATTTCACAGTCAAAATTGTCAACATTTTAATTTTGACAACTAAGTCTTTGATTTTACATTCAAATATTGACATAGATTCATTATTCCTTTACAAACTTCATAGAAGAATATCTTAAAACAAATATGAAAAACTATATATGTTCTTATTCTCAAACTAGTTGGAAAATATTTTATAATAATTATTTAAAAACAATAAATAATGCTTGAACTTTAGTTTTTGTCCCCTCACCAAAGACAAATTTCTTTAAAATTCTAGAATATATCTATGAATGATGTTTCTCTTATAATATTACATCTTCTGGTGAATTACCTTAGATTGATAACTAGATTGTATTTACATTCTGTCTTTACATTCTGTCTTTACAATATTAACCTTTTTCTAAATTTTCAAGCCATTGAAATTAAGAAATTTAAATCATTGCCTCACATCTAAGAATAACACAATTTTTAACAGATAGATCTGCTTTATTTAGGTTTTTCACTTTTTCCCTTTTTTAAATTGTTTTTATTGAGTTATAGTCATTTTACAGTGTTGTTACAGTTTCCAGTCTAGAGAAAAAATGTTCAGTTCTACAAGAACATATGTATATTAATTGTCACATTTTTTTCACTGTGAGCTATCACAAGATCTTGTACATATTTCCCAGTGCTATACAGTATAATCTTGTTTATCTACTCATATATGCCTGTCAGTATCTACAAATTTTGAAATTCCAGATTATCCCTTCTCATCCCCCACCCACTTGGCAACTACAAGTTTGTATTCTATGTCTATGGGTCACTTTCTGTTTTGTATTTATGTTCTTTAACTTTTTTTAGATTCCACATATAAGCGATCTCATATGGTATTTTTCTTTCTCTTTCTGGCTTACTTCACTTACAATGACATCCTCGAGGGACAAACATGTTGCTGCAAATGGAGTTATGTTGTATTTTAAGGCTAAATAGTATTTCATTGTATAAATATATCAAATCTTCTTTCTCAAGTCATGTGTTGATGAATATTTAGGCTGTTTCCATGTCTTGGCTATTGTAAATAGTGCTGCTATGAACATTGGGGTGTAGGTGCTTTTGGAAGTAGGATACATGCCAAGGAGCGGGATTACTGGGTCATATGGTAAGTCAATATCTAATCTTTTGAGGGGTCTCCATACTTTCGGGGAATCTCTATATCGTTTTCCACAGTGCCTGCACCAAACTGCATTCCCACCAGCAGTGTGGGAGGGTTCTCTTTCCTTCACAGCCTCTACAGCACTGGTCATTTGTTGACTTTGAATGATGGCCATTCTGACTGGTGTGAGGTAATACCTCATTATAGTTTTGATATGCATTTCTCTGATAATTAGTGATATTGAGTGTTTTTTCATGTGCCTGTTGATTATTTGTATTTCTTCCTTGGAGAATTTCTTGTTTAGGTCTTCTGCCCATGATTGGATTGGGTTGTTTTTTTCTTATTAAGTTGTATGAGCTGCTTGTATAATCAGGAGACCAAGCCTCTGTCATTTCCATTGCTTACAAAAATGTTCTTCCATTCTGTATGTTGTTATTTTTTTAATTATGACATCCTTTGCTGTGCAGAAGATTGTAAGTTTAATTAGGTCCCATTTGTTTATTCTTGCTTTTATTTCTATGCTTGGGTAGACTGCCCTAGGAGAACATTTTTTTAACAATATAACTTTTTTTATTGCTTTATAATCATTTTACAATGTTGTGTCAAATTCCAGTGTAGAAGACAATTTCTCAGTTATACATGAACATATATATATATGCACACATTGTTTTCTCTGTGCACTACCTAAGATCTTGTGTGTATTTCCCTGTGCTATATAGTATAATCTTGTTTATCTATTCAACAGTTTTGAAATCCCATCTATCCCTTCCCACCCTCCGCCCCCTTGGCAACCGCAAGTTTGTATTCTATGTCTATGAGCCTGTTTCTATTTTGTATTTATGCTTTGTTTGTTTTTGTTTTGTTGTTTTTTTTTTTCTTTTAGATTCCATATATGAGCGATCTCATATGCTATTTTGCTTTCTCTTTCTGGCTTACTTCACATAGAATGACATTCTAGGAGAATATTTTTGAGATGTATGTGAGATAATGTTTTGACTAAATTTTCTTCTAGGAGGTTTATTATATCTTATCTTATGATTATCTTTGATCCATTTTGAGTTTATTTTTGTGTATGGTGTAAGGGAGTTTCCTAGCTTCATTGATTTACAGGCTACTGTCCAGTTTTCCCAAACCATTTGTTGAAGACACTGTCTTTATTCCATTGTATATTCTTGCCTCCTTTGTCAACGATTAGTTGACCAGAATTTGGTGGATTCATTTCTGGGCTCTTTATCCTGTTTCACTGGTCCATATATCAGTTTTTATATTTTTATCAATATTATATTGTCTTGATAACTGTAACTCTATAGTATTGTCTAAAGTTTGGAAGAGTTATTCCTCCAGCCTCTTTCTTTCTCTTCAGTAATGCTTTGGCAATTCTAGGTCTTTTTTGGTCCCACATAAATTTTGTTATGATTTGTTCTAGTTCTGTGAAATATGTCCTGCATAATTTCATAGGGATTGCATTAAATATATAGATTGCCTTGGGCAGTATGACCATTTTAACAGTATTGATACTTCATATCCAAGAGCATGGGATATCTTTCCATTTTTTAAAATTTATTTAATTTCCTTCATCAGTATTTTGTAGTTATCCATGTATAAAACTCTCACCTTCTTGGTTAACTTTATTGCAAGGTATTTTATTACTTCAGTGCTGTTTTAAAAGGGATTGTTTTATTTTAATTTCTTTTACTGTTGATTCATCATTAGAGTAAAGAAACGAAATTTATTTTTGTACATGAATCTTGTAACCTGCTACCTTGTTGAACATTTGATTAGTTATAGTAGTTTTTGTGTAGACCTTTTTAGGTTTTCTATATATCGGATCAAGTCATCAGCATATAGTGACACATTTAACTCTTCTTTTCCAATTTGGATCCCTTTTATTTCTCTCTCTTGCCTGATTGCTGTGTCTAGGACTTCCAAGACTATGTTGAATAGGAGTGGTGATAGTGGGCATCCTTGTCTTGTCCCAGATTTTAGTGGGAAGCTTTTCAGTTTTTCACCATTTTGAGTACTATGCTGGCTGTAGGTTTGTCATATATAGCTTTTATTATGTTGAGATATGTTCCTTCTATACACACTTTGTTAAAAGTTTTTATCATAAATGGGTGTTGAATTTTATGAAATGCTTTTCCCGCATCTATTGAGATGATCACGTGGTTTTTGCCCTTTCTCGCCTTGATGTGATGTGAAGGACTGGTATGAGTTCCACATTGTATGTTTCATAGAATTCCCCAGAGAAGCCGTCTGGTCCTGGACTTTTCTTTTAGGAGGTTTTTTTAATTGTTATTTCAGTTTCATTTTGAGTGATCAGTTTGTTCAGGTGGTCAGTTTCTTTTTGATTCAGTCTTGGTGGACTGTATGTTACCTGAAAATTGTCCGTTTCATCTAGGTTATCAAATTTGTTTCCATATAGTTTTTCGTAATAATCTTATATGATACTCTCATATGTGTTAATTGTTGTAATTTCTTCATTTTCCTTTCTTATTTTGCTTATTTATGCTCTCTCTTTTCTTCTTTGTGAGTTTGGCCAGAGAATTGGCGATTTTATTTACTTTTTCAAAATAACAGCTTTTTATTTGATTGATTTTTTCTATTTTTTAATCTCTATTTTATTTATTTCCATACTGATATTTATTATTTCCTTCCTTCTGCTGCCTTTGGGGTTTTTGCTTTCTTTTTCTAATTCTTTTACCTGGGGGATTAAATTGTTTATTTGAGTTTGTTCTTTATGAGGAAGCCCTGTATCACTATAAACTTCCCTCTTAACACTGCCTTTGCTGCATCCTATTAATTTTGTGTGTTTGTGCTTTCATTTTCATTTGTCTCAAGGTACTTTGTAATTTGAAATTTAACTTCATCTTTGACCCATTTGTTTGTTAATTGCATGCTGTTTAATCTCCATGCTTTCCTTCTTTTCTCCTTTGTTTCTATGTTGTTGACTTCTAGTTTCATGACATTGTGTTCAGTAAAGATGCTTGAGAAAATTTCTATCTTCTTTAAATTGTTAAGGCTTCTTTTGTGCCCAAGTATATGATCAATTCTAAAACATTTTCCATCTGCACTTGAAAAGAATGTATATCATATTTTTGGGGGTGTAATGCTCTGAAAATATCCAACAAATCTAATTTTTATATTGTATCATTTCATTTCTCTCTTGCCTTATTTATTTTCTGTCTGGAAGTTCTGACTAGTGATGTTAATGCAGTATTAAAATCTCTGACAATGATTGTCCTTTCATCAATTTCCCCCTTTAGGTCTGTTAGTAATTGTTTGAAGTACTTAGGTGCTTCTATATTCGGTGCATAAATATTGATGAGTGTAATAACCTCATCGTTTATTACTCCTTTTTTAAAAAAATATTGATTTATAATCATTTTACAATGTTGTATCATATTCCAGTGTAGAGCACAATTTTTCATTTATACATGAACATATATATATTCATTGTCACATTTTTTCTCTGTGAGCTACCATAAGATCTTGTGTATATTTCCCTGTGCTATAAAGTAAAATCTTGTTTATCAATTCTACACTTTTGAAAACCTAGTCTATCCCTTCCCACACTCTGCCCCCTTCGCAACCACAAGTTTGTATTCTATGTCTATCAGTCTGTTTGCGTTTTGTATTTATGTTTTGTTTGTTTTTGTTTTTTTTAGATTCCACATATGAGCATTCTCATATGGTATTATTCTTTCTCTTTCTGGCTTACTTCACTTAGAATGACATTCTCCAGGAGCATCCATGTTGCAGCAAATGGTGTTATGTTTTTCGTTTTTATGACTGACTAGTATTCTATTGTGTAAATATACCACCTCTTCTTTATCAGTCATTTGTTGATGTACATTTAGGCTGTCTCCATGTCTTTGCTATTGTAAATAGTGCTGCTATGAATATTGGGGTGCAGGAGTTATTTTGAAGTATGGTTCCTTCTGGACATAGGCCCATGAGCGGGATTCCTTGGTCATACGGTAAGTCTATTCTTAGTCTTTTGAGGAATCTCCATACTGTTTTCCACAGTGGCTGTAAAAAACTGCATTCCCACCATCAGTGAAGGAGGGTTCCCCTTTCTCCACAGCCTCTCCAGCATTTGTCATTTGTGGATTTTTGAATGAAGGCCATTCTGACTGGTGTCAGCTGATATCTCATTGTTATTTTGATTTGCATTTTTCTGATAATTAGTGATATGGAACATTTTATCATGTGTCTATTGATCATTTGCATTTCTTCCTTGGAGAATTGCTTCTTTAGGTCTTTTGCCCAATTTTGGATAGGGTTGTTTGGTTGTTTCTTATTAAGTCGTATGAGCTTCTTATATATTCTGGAGATCAAGCCTTTGTTGGTTTCACTTGCGCAAATGTTCTCCTATTATGTATGTTGTCTTTTTGTTTTTCTTATGGTTTCCTTTGCTGTGCTGAAACTTGTAAGTTTCATTAGGTCCTTTTTGTTTATTCTTGCTTTTATTTCTATTGCTTGAGTAGACTGTTCTAGGAGAACATTTTTGAGATGTATGTCAGATAAAGTTTTGCCTATGTTTTCTTAAGGAGGTTTATTGTATCTTGTTTTATATTTAAGTTTTGATCCATTTTGAGTTGATTTCTGTGTATGGTGTAAGGGAGTGTTCTAGTTTCATTGCTTTACATGCTGCTGCCCAGTTTTCCCAACACCCTTTGCTGAAGAGACTGTCTTTATTCCATTGTATATTCTTCCCTCCTTTGTCAAAGATTAGTTGACCAAAAGTTTGTGGGTTCATTTCTGAGTTCTCTTTTCTGTTCCATTGGTCTATATGTCTGTTTTTGTACCAGTACAAGGCTGTCTTGATGACTGTAGCTCTATAGTATTGTCTAAAGTCTGGGAAAGTTATTCCTCCAGCCCATTTCTTTCTCTTCAGTAATGCTTTGGCAATTCTAGGTCTTTGATGGTTCCATGTAAATTTTATTATGATGTGTTCTAGTGCTATGAATTATGTCCTGGGTAATTTGATAGGGATTACATTAAATCTGTAGATTGCCTTGGGCAGTGTGACCATTTTAACAATACTGATTCTTCCAATCCAAAAACATGGGATATCTTTCCATTTTTTAACATCTTCTTTAATTTACTTCATCAATGATTTATAGTTTTCTGTGTATAATTCTTTCACCTCCTTGGTTAGATTTATTCCCAGATATTTTATTATTTTGGGTGCTATTTTAAAGGGGATTGTTTCTTTAATTTCTTCTTCTGTTGATTCATCATTAGTGTAAAGAAATGCAACTGATTTTTGAACGTTAATTTTGTAACCTGCTACCTTGCTGAATTCTTCAATCAGCTCTAGTAGTTTTTATGTGGACCTTTTAGGGTTTTCTATATATAGTAACATGTCATCAGCATATAATGACACTTTTACCTCTTCTTTTCCAATTTGGATCCCTTTTATTTCTTTCTCTTGCCTGACTGCTGTGGCTAGGACTTCCAGGACTATGTTGAATAGGAGTGGTGATAGTGGGCATCCTTGTCTTGTCCCAGATTTTAGTGGGAGGCTATTGAGTTTTTCACTATTGAGTACTATGCTGGGTGTAGGTTTGTCATATATAGCTTTTATGATGCTGAGATATGTTCCCTCTATACCCACTTTGGTGAGAGTTTTTATCATAAATGAGTGTTGAATTTTATCAAATGCCTTTTCTGCATTGATTGAGATGATTATGTGGTTTTTGTCCTTTCTTTTGTTGATGTGATGTGTTACATTGATTTATTTGTGTATGTTGAACCACCCTTCTGTCCCTGTGATGAATCTCACTTGATCATATTGCATAATCCTTTCTATGTGCTGTTGGATTCTATTTGCTTATATTTTGGTGAGGATTTTTGCATCTAT
The DNA here is from genome assembly GCF_036321535.1 of Camelus dromedarius. Classification (NCBI taxonomy): domain Eukaryota; kingdom Metazoa; phylum Chordata; class Mammalia; order Artiodactyla; family Camelidae; genus Camelus; species Camelus dromedarius. The sequence goes on from NC_087448.1 coordinate 37,342,337, forward strand.
ATTCATCAGTGCTATTGGCCTGCAATACTCTTTATTTTGGTAGTGTCTTTGCCTGGTTTTAGTATCAGGGTGATGGTGGCTTCGTAGAATGAGTCTGGGAGTATTCCCTCCTTTTTAATCTTCTGGAAGACTTTGAGAAGGACTGGTATGTGTTTTTAATTGTATGTTTGGTACAATTCCCCAGTGAAACCATTCAGCCCCAGACTTTTATATGTAGGGAGGTTTTTATTTTTAATGCTAATTCAATTTCATTTCTAGTAATTGGTTTGTTCAAGTCATCAGTTTCTTCTTCATTCAGTCCTCAAGGACTCTGTTACCAGGAAATTGTCCATCTTCTCTAGGTTATCCATTTTGTTTCCATATAGTTTTTCAAAATATTATCATATGATATTCTGTATTTTGATGTTTGTTGTAATTTCTCCATTTTCCTTTCTTATTTTGCTTATTTGTGTTCTCTCTTTTTTCTTCATTCTGAGTTTGACCAGAGGTCTGTCAATTATATTTAGTTGTTCAAAAAATCAGCTTTTTCTTTGATTGATTTTTTCTATTTTTTTAAATTTCTATTTTATTTATTTCCTCTGTGATCTCTATTATTACATTCCTTCAGCTGCCTTTTTTTTTTCTTGCTCTTCTTTTTCTGATTCTTTTAACCGCTGAGTTAGATTGTTTATTTTTAATTTGTTCTTTTTTGAGGAAGCCTGTATCATCATAAACTTCCTTCTTAACATGCCTTTGCAGCATCCCATAAATTTTGTGTGGTTGTGTTTCATTTTCATTTGTCTCAAGGTATTTTTTAATTTCAAATTTGATTTCTTCATTGACACTTCGGTTTTCTTAATAGCATGTTGTTTGATTTCATGGTTTCCTTTTTTTCTCCTTTGTTTCTTTGTAGTTGATTTCTTATTTCATGACACTGTTGTCAGTAAAGATTCTTGAGATAATTTCTATCTTCTTTAAATTGTTAAGGCTTATTTGTGCCCAAGTACATGATCAATCCTAGAAAACGTTCCACGTGCACTTGAAAAGAATGTATATCCTATTTTTGGGGGGTGTAATGCTCTGAAAATATCCACCAAATCTAATTTTTCTATTGTATCATTTAATTTCTCTGTTGCCTTATTTATTTTCTGTCTGGAAGATCTGACTAGCGATGTTAATGCAGTGTTAAAATCTCTGACAATGATTGTCCTCTCATCAGTTTCTCCCTTTAGCTCTGTTAGTAGTTGTTTGATGTACTTAAGTGCTCCTATATTGGTTTCATCTATATTAATGAGTGTAATATCCTCATTTTGTATTACTCCTTTAATCATTATAAAATGTCCTTCTTTATCTTTCTTTATGCCCTTTGTTTTAAAGTCTATTTTGTCTGAAATCTGTATTACTACACCTGCTTTATTGGCTTTTCCATTTGCATGGAATATCCTTTTCCATCCCAGCACTCTCAATCTATATGTGTCCTTCTCCCTAAAATGGGTCTCTTTTATGTAGCATATTGAAGGTTCTTGCTTTCTTATCCAGTTTGCCACTCTATGTTTTTTGATTGGAGCATTTAGTCCATTAACATTTACAGTAATTAATGATAGATGTGTGTTTATTGTTATATTGAACTTACTTTTGGAGTTCATGGGGTATTTCCTCTTTATTACTTTGTTCCTCCTTTTGTGGTTTGGTAAATTTGCTTTGATTATCTTGGATTTTATTTTGTAATTGTGACTCACTTGTAAGTTTTTGGCTTGTGGTTATCCGTTTTTGTAATTCTATTAACCCATTACAATAACTGCTTGTATTGAATAGGTAGTAATATAATCTCAAACTCATCCTACCGAGAACAAAATTAAAAAAAAAAAACTCTGTATTTTTTTTTTGCTTCCCCCTCCCATTCTTAATGATTTAGATGTCTTCTTTTAAAATTGTGTTTCTTCTGTATGTAATTCATGGTAGCTATTTCCTTTCACATTATGAGTTTCTCATTTTTGTAGTATCCTGCTTCTTTTCTATTTAGAGGAGACCTGTCAATATATCTTTAAGCATGGGTTTAGTGTTTCTAAACTCTTACAGTTTTTGCTTGTCTGTGAAATTTTTTATCTCTCTTTCTATTGTAAAAATTAACCTTGCTGCATAAAGTTTTCTAGACTGAATATTTTTTTTTTATTCAAGGATTGAATATATCTTAGCCCTCCCTTCTGGCCTGTAGTGTTTATGTACAGAAGTCAGCTGAGAGCCTTGTCGGGGTTCCCTTGTATCTCACTCTTTGAATAATTTCTTTATCCTTGACTCTGGCCATCTTGATTATGACATGTCTTAGTGTAGGTCTGTTTTGGTTCTTCCTGTTTGGGACCCTCTGAACTTCCTGTTCTTGTATATCTGATTTCTTTAGGTTTGGGAAATTTTCAGTCATGGTTTCTTCAAATACCTTTGCAATCCCCTTTGTTATTTCTTCCCCTTTTAGAACCTCTATTATGCATAGAGTGTCAAGCTTTATATTATCTCATAGGTCCCATGTATTGTTTCCATTGACTTTTATTTGTTTTTCTATCAGCTGTTCTGATTGTTGCTTTCCATTGTCCTGTCTTCTAGGTCACTTATTCATTCCTCTGCATTATCATGCCTGCTTTGTTTACCCTTTAGATCAGCTCTCATCTCAGTAAATGAGTACATAAATAATATTTTGCTCTTCTTTATAGGTTCAATTTCATTTTTGACAAATTTTATATCTCTAAATACTATGTCTTTTGGTTCCTTCAGTACTTTGACCTCTCCCTTTTTGAAATCTTGATCTAGTAGGCCATCAATATCTATTACATTGATCATTCAGGGAATTTCTCTTGCTCTTTTAATTGGGAGTGATTCTTCTGCTAATTCATTTTACTCATATCTCCCTGGCACTGTGGTTTATGGAGTATTAGTTATCTATTGTGGTCCTTAAGGAGTTTAATTACTTAACCAACTAACACCTATGCAAGTATAAAACTTAAAAGAAGAAAAAAGAATTTTAAAATAAAGGAGGAAAAACGTTTCAAAACAGTCTATAATCAACAATAGAAGAACAAATTGAATCAGAATAGCAATCGAATTCAGATGTCTTTTAAAAACTTAAAAGTAAAAAAGAACAAAAAACAATATTTCAAACAGATCAAGCCAAGCCAAATGAAAATGAATTGAGGTCGATTTAAAAAATAATAACAATAAAAATATTTAAAAAAGAAAACTTGTGAGGGATTAAAATTGTATACATATACAATTGTTCAAAAAGTAAAAATTAAAAAGATTATAGAAAATAGAGCAGATAAAAAAAGATTAAAAAAGGGGGATGTGTTCTTATGTAGACTGTGTGCTCTTAATGATTTTATCAAGAGGTCTTTATGATTTTGCCTTGTTTTGTGAACTCAGCTTGCTGCTTCCAGAGGCCCTCCATTGGTGTCCCTCATCTGTGCTGTTCCCAGAGCCTGTGGGAAAGCAGATTGTGCTTCCTCCCAATGCTGCAGTCAGGTGGTGCCCACTTACATGGTGGAGGGCGTGTCACTAACCCCTCCTGATGCCATGGTCAATTGCTGCATTCTTACAAGGTACACAGAGGGGTTACACCCCCTCCCAACACTGAGGTTATGTGCTGCACTCATGCCAGGAGGATAAGTGGCCTCCCACACTCACCTAGTGCCAGTTGCTCCCCTGCTGTCTGCAGCTGTGCATTCTGCCTTGGGTCCATATTCCATAGGCTTGTAAAAGACAGTAAAGAGCCCCACCACTGTTCCATGCCAAAATTCAGCTCCTTGTTTGTTTTGGCAGCATGAGTTCTCTTAGGTACCAGAGCAGAAAGATCCTATCTGCCTCAGGTTGTAAACAAGTCTCCATCTGGCCTTTGAGGCTGCTAAGGCTTTAGATATGGATTCAGGTTTTGACCCCACCCCTGCCTGGGTGCTAAGCGCCAGAGGATATGGTGGCTGTGGCTTAGCCCCACCTCTCTTCTCCCAAAACCCTTCAGCAGATTTTCAGAGATGAAGGTATGGCACCCTTCCCTCCAGGGCACATCAGCTGTGTTCTTTTGTGTAGGGTCAAGGTTGTTTTGCCCTGTGTACCCACTCATCTGTGGCACACAGTACTCTTCAGTCCCCCTGGGTTGCCTCAGTGCAACTAAATCAGTCCTCTGCCTGGCTCAGGCAGCCTGTCGCATTCCCCACCTGCTACTTTGCCTGTAAGGCTTTGGGTTGGAGAGAACTTCTATGTTCATTTAACTTAGTTCTGTCAGTCAAGGGGTTCTCCATACAGGCCTGAGCCTTGGAGACACCCCCACCATCCTGCTGACCTCTCCATTGGAGAGGGGGAGATTCAGAAAATGAGCACTAGTCCTCCTTCACCTCTCCTTCCCTGTGGGACCAGTCTCATACTGTTTTGTTTTTTCTTCTTTCTTTTTTCCTTTTCTCCTACCAGATTCATGGCATCTTTGTCTTTTGTAGAGGGTGAAGTTCTGTCAGAGTTAAGCATGTGATCTGGTTGGCTGGGTTTTTCCATGGATGTAAGTTTTGGTGTATTTGTGAGAGAGGGTGAGCTACAGCATCCTTCTAGTCCACCATCTTGGCCCCTCCTCTACCTATTCAATTTCTTGATATGTCTTTTGAAGCACATAAAATTTTTAATTTTGAAGTCCAGTTTATTACTTTTTTCTTTTGTTGCTTGTGTTTTGGAATTATATCTGAGAAACCACTTCTTAATCCAAGGTCACAAAGAATCATGTCCAATTTTTTGTCTATGAGATTTATACTTTAGCTTATATATTTAAGCTTTTGTTATGTTTTAATTAACTTCTTTATATAGTGTGAGATTAATGTTTTGTACATTTGAATATCTAGTTGTACCAGCATCATTTTTCAGAAAGACTATTGACATTTGCTTCTAAATATAGCTATATTATTTTAAAAATGAGAAAGCAACCATACAATTTATAGGCAACAGACTCCAAAAAAAATAAAAAGCAATTTTTATCCATTTAAAATATATTGTTACAGATTCAAGTTGTTATATTTAAGCTTAATGGTAACCACAAAGTTAAACCTACAATAAATACTGAGAAGAGAAAGAGAAAGGAATATAAGCATAACAGTAATGAAAATTATCAAAACACAATATAAAAGAACAATCGAAGAAAGGTATAGAGTTGAACTACAAAAAAGCCAGAAAACTACATCTTCTTTATCCAATAATCTGTTAATGGACATTTAGTCTGTTTCCATATCTTGGCTATTGTAAATAGAGCTGCTATGAACATTGGGGTGCAGGTGTCATTTTGAAGATGTGGTATATTTATACAATGGAATACCATTCAGCCATAAAAAGTGACAACATAATGTCATTTGCAGCAACATGGATGCTCCTGGAGAATGTCATTCTAAGTGAAGTAAGCCAGAAAGAGAAAGAACAATACCATATGAGATCGCTCATATGTGGAATAAAAAAACAAACAAACAAAACATAAATACAAAACAGAAACAGACTCATAGACATAGAATACAAACTTGTGGTTGCCAAGGGGGCAGAGGGTGGGAAGGGATAGACTGAGATTTCAAAATTGTAGAATAGATAAACAAGATTATACTGCAGAGCACAGGGAAATATATACAAGATATTATTGTAGTTTATAGAGAAAAAATGTGACAATTAATAAATATGTTCATGTATAATTGAAAAATTGTGCTCTACACTGGAATTTGACACAATGCTGTAAAATTATTATAAATCAATAAAAATGTTTTAATAAAAGCCAGAAACCTATGAACTAAATGGTAATAAATACATATGTATCAATAATTACTTTAAATATAAATAGACTAACATTTTCAATCAGAAGACATAGAGTGGCTGGCTGGATTAAAAACAGTATTTATCTATATACAACTTACAAGAAACTCATTTTAGATGTAAGGAAACACACTACTGAAACTGAAAGGATGGGAAAAAGCTATTTCATACAAATGGAAATCACAAGAATGCTGAGGTAGATGTACTTAGACAAATTTGACTTTAAAACAAACATAAGAGTAAATGAAGGATGTTACACAATGATAAAAGGGTCAAGCCAACAAGAGGATTAGCATTTGTAAATTTTTATGCACACAATATAGGAGCATCAAAATATATAAATCAAATATCAAAAGACCCACAAGAGAAATAAACAATATAATAGCAAAAGGTAGTTATAATATTTATTTATGTCAATAGACAAAACATTCAGAAAGAAAAGCAAAAAGGAAATATTGGCCTTAAGCAACATGTTAGATTAGGTATACTTAACAAATACACTGAGCATTCCATCTAAAAGCTAGTCCAATAAAATATGTGATTTCCTAGTGCATATAAAATTTATGTTTATACTGTAATGTAGTCTATCAAGTTTGCAATAGCATAATGCCTTAAATGAAAAAGTACATAAATTAATTTAAAAATATTTTATTGCTAAAAATACCAAAGTAAAAATAAGTGCCAAAGTAAATTAAAGGTCACTTCCCATGGGTCACAATAACAAATATAATAATTATTTTAAAAAATTTGAAATATAATGACAGTTACCAAAATGTGATGCAAAGACACAAAGTGAACAAATACTGTTAGAAAAGGTCATTTGCTTGATACAAACCTTCAATTAAAAATATAATATCTGCAAAGTGCAATAAGTGACTCACTGTAAAATGAATCATATCTGCACACATTCTTAACAAGTACTCATGGAACATCCTCCAGAATGAATCATATGTAAGGTCACAAAACAAGGCTTAATAATCTTTGCTGACACAAATGTGGTATGAAATTAAAAATCAAATTTATGAAGAAAGGTGAAAAATTCACAAAGATATGGAGATTAAACAACAAGGCACTGAGCATCCAATGGGTCAAGATAAAAAGTAACCTTGAGATAAATGTAAAAGGAAATATTCTTAAATTTATGGAATACAGCAAAAGCAATTTTAAGAAGGAAGTTTATAGCAATAAATGCATACCTCAAGAAACAAGAAATATCTCAAACAACTTAACTTTACACCTCAAGAAGCTGGAAAAAATCAAAAACAAAAACAAATTAAGTCCAAAGTCAGTAGAAGAAAAAATGACAAATTAGAATAGGAAAAAAAAAAAGACTAGAAAAGATAATTAAATGTAAGAGCTTGTTCTTTGAAAAGATAAACAAAATAGACAAACCTAGACTCACAAAGGAAAAAAGAGAGAGAAGACACAAACAAATAAAATCAGAAATGAAAGAGGAGATATTACAACTAATACTACAGAAGCACAAAGCATTTTAACAGATGGCTATAAGTAATTATACATCAACAAAATGGATAACCCTGAATAAATAGATAAATTACTAAAAACATACAATCTAACATGATTGAATCATGAAGACATTTTAAATATATTTATATAACAGACCAATTACTAGTAGGGAGATTAATACAGTAATGAAAAACATCCTAACAAAGAGAATTCCACGACCAGATGGTCTCACAGGTAATTCTACTGAATATCCAAAGAAGAATTAGTACAAATCCTTATCAAATTCTTCCAAAAAATAGAAGACAGGGGATCTCTTCCAAAATTATTTTACAAGGCCAGCATCACCCTACCTGATTCAAAAAACAGAAAAGGACTCTTTAAAAAAAAAAAAAGAAAAGAAAAGAAAAAAGAAAAGAAAGGAAAGGAAGAAAGAAAGATAAAAAGAAATTGCAAGCCAATTTTAAAATTCCTGTTAAACATAGATACAAAAATCCTCAACAAATATTATCAAACTTAATCCAACAGTACATTAAATATATCATATACCAAAATCAATTAGGATTCATTTCAGAGATTCAAGAATGGTTCAACATTCACAAATCAGTCAGTGTGATACATCACATTAACAAAATGAAGAATAATCATCATGTGATCATTTCAGTAGATGGCGGAGAAACCATGTGACAAAATTTAACATCTATTTATGATAAAACTCTCAAAGAAGTGAGTAAAAAAGGAATGTACCTCCACAAAATACAAGCTATATGCAAGCCCACAGATAGCATTCTACTAAATGGTGAAAAGCTGAAATAACTTCCTCTGTGATTAGAAACAAGACCAGGATGTCCAATCTCACCACTTTTATTCAAAATAGTATTTGATGCCCTAGACACAGAAACTAAGCAAGAAAAAGAAAGCACATTCAGATTGGAAAGGAAGAAGTAAACCTATCATTATTTGGAGATGACATAATATTATATATAAAAAAACTTGAAGACTCCATCAAATAAGTGTCAGTATTAATAAGAAAATTCAATAATTTTGTAGGATACAAAATTCATTCATCCAAATCTGTTGCATTTCTATCCTCTAGGAACAAATTATCAGAAAAATTAACAAAACCCCATTACAATTGCATCACAAAGATTAAAAAATATTGAAATAAAGTTAACTAAGTAAGTGAAAGTCCTGTGAGTCAAAAACTGTAAGGCATTAAGGAAAGAAATTGAAAAAGACACAAATAAGTAGAAAGATTCTATGCTCTTGGATTGGAAGAACTAATATTGTTAAAATGTACATACTACACAAAGCAATCTACAGATTCCAATCAATTCCTAATACCAATGAAAACACCAAAGGCATTTTTTTCACCAAAATAGGACAAGCAATTCTACAATATGTATAGAACCACAAAAGACCCCAAATAGCCAAAGCAAATTTGCAAAAGAACAAATCTGGAGTCATCATGTTCCTTGGTTTCAAATTCTACTGAAAAGTTATAGTATTCAAAACAGTATTCTGTTGGCATAAAAACAGACACATAGATCAATAAAATGGAATACAAAACCCAGAAATAGACCTGTGCATATATATTCTATTTAAATATGATAAAGGAGCCAAGATTATACAATAAAGAACAGTTTCTTCAATAAAATGTGTTGGGAAAATTGCACAGCCACATGAAGAAAATGAAGTCACCACTATCTTACATCATACACACACACAAAACAAATTACTCAAAATGAATGAAATCCCTGGAAACATAAAACCCCTAGAAGGAAATGTAGGCAATAATTTTCTTGACAAAGGTCCCTGCAATGACTTTTTAAATCTGATACCAAAAATAAAAACAAGGAAAAAAAAATAAACACTTGAAACTACATCAAATTAAAAAGCTTTTGTATAGCCAAAGTAACAAGAAAATAAAAAGGAAAGCTACAAAATGAATGGGAGAAAATAGTTTCAACTCACATATCTAGTAAGGATAAATATTCAAAATATGCAAAAAACCCATGGAACTCAATAGCAAAAAATTAAACAGTTCAATTTAACAATGGACAAAAGATCTATAGTGTCAGTTTGCCAAAGAAGACATACAGATGGCTGATAGGCACATGAAAAGATGGTGTGCATTATTAATCATGAGTGAAATTCAATGCAAAACCACAATAAGATATCACTTCGCTCCCATTAGACTGGTTATTATAAAAGAGAAAGGAAGATACAAGAATTGGTTGTCTGTGGGAGAAAAGGATTCCTTGTAAACTTTATTAGGGAATGGAAATTGGTGCAGTCACTATGGAAAACAGTTGGAGGTTCCTCAAAAAATTAAAAATAGAGCCACCATGTGATCCAGTATTTCTGCTTCTGGGTATTTATCCAAAGAAAATGAAAACAATAACAGGAAAATATACGGGCACTCCTATGTTCATTGCAGCACTACTTACAATAACCAATGTCTGGAAAAAATTCGTGTACCTCAGTGGTGTAAATAAATTTTGAGAGTGGACCAAGATGGCGTAGTAGAAGGATGCTTGTAGCTCACCCTCACCCAAAAATACACCAAAAATCAAATCCACGGACCCACCTAGCCAACCAGAACACCTGCTGAACTCTGACAGAACACCACCCTCTTTTAAAAACAAAGATGCCACAAATCTGATAGGAGAAAAGGAAAAAAAGAAAGAAGAAAAAGCAAAACAGTGCAGGATCGGCCCCCAGGGAAGGACAAACAAAGGAGGAATAGTACTCATTTGCTGAATCTCCCCCTCTCCAATGGAGAGCTCAGTGGGATGGAGGGGGAACCTCTGAAGCTCAGATCTGTACAGAGAACCCCTTCACTGACAGAACTAAGTTAAATGGGCATAGAATGTCTCTGCAACTCCCAGCACTAGATGCAAAGTGGCAGGTGGGGGATGGGGCAAGCTGCCCTAGCCAGACAGAGGACTGGGGCAGTTGCACTGAGGCAATCCCGGGGGACTGCAGGGTACTACATGCCATGGGTGAGTGGGTACAAAGGGCAAAACAAACAGGACCCTACATAAAACAACACAGATGATGTGCCCTGAGGGGAAGAGTGTCATACCTCCATCTCTGAAAACCTGCCAAAGGGTTTCAGGAGAAGAGAGGCGGAGCTCAGCCAAAGCCACCATATACTCTGGCACTTAGCACCCAGGCAGGGTCATTTCAAAACCTGAAACCACATCTAAAGTCTTAGCAGCCTGAAAGGCAAAAGTGAGATTTGTTTACAGCCTGAGGCAGATAGGATTTTTCAGCCCTGGCACCTCTGAGAACTCTCACCACCAAGACAAACAAGGAGCTGAGTTTTGGCATACAGCAGGGGTGGGGCTGTGACACCATTTTCTCCGAGCCCACCTATGGAGTGCAGACCGAGGTTGGAGCAGGCAGCTTCACAGAGCAGAGGAGTGACCAGCACTGGAAAGGGTGGGTGGCCACTTACCTTCCTGGCAGGAGTGCAGCACTTGACTACAGTGCTGGGAAGGGGTGCGATCCACCTGCATACCTTACATGAGCACAGCATCTGACCTCAGCATTGGGAGGGAGAGTGACCCACCTGACTACCGTGTAAGAGCACGGCAACTGACTGCAGTGTTGGCAGGGGACACAATCTTCTTGCCTATAGGCACTAGAGGCAGCAAGATGAGGGGTGCCAATGGAGGGTCTCTAGAAGAAGATAGCTGAGTTTGTGAAACAGGGTGAAGACAAAGAACCCTTGATAAAATCATGAACAGTGCACAGTCTCCACGAGAACATATCCTCCCCTAAATTTTTATCTTTTTATCTAATCTATTTTCTATTACCTTTGTAATTTTACTTTTTAAACAGTTGTATAAGAATCCAGTTTTAATCCCTTTTAAATTTTTCTTTTAAAATAATTTTATTATTAATATTTTTAAAAAAAATCCACCTCATTGAATTTTATTTCTCTTGGGTTTGATCTCCTGGTATTGATTATACACAGGTTTCAAATATTTTTGCTCTTTTCTACTTTTTTTTTAAGGTTTTAAAACACATCTCATTGATTGCTATTCTGCTTCAAATTATTCTTCTATTATTGATTATACACGGTTTTCAAAATTTTTCTGCCTTTTAAAATTATCACTTTTTATTTTATCTTATTTATCTGTTCTATTTTCTATTACCTTTTTAATTTTTGTTTTTTAAGTAATTGTATATGTCTCCAGGTTTAATATTTTAAATATTTCCTTTAAAATATTTTTATTATTATTATTTTTAAAAATATACTTCATTTCATTTCTATTTCTCTTGGTTTTGATCTCTGTTATTGATTATGTGCAAGACTCAAACATTGTTTTTTATTCTTTTCTGCTTTCTTTTAATGTTTTTGAAACAAAGCTCAACTTGATTGTAATTCTTCTTCAACTTGCTATTCTATTATTGATTATACACTGTTTTAAATTTTTTTCTCACTTCTTTAAAATTCTCTCTCTTTTTTCTTAAGATATATACTTGCATAGGCTTTAGATAGATAAACAAATAAACTTCTTAAGGACCACAATAGATAACTGATCCTTCATTAGCTACAGTGCCAGAGAGATAATGAGAAAGATGAAGAAGCAGAGAAACAGCCCCCAATTAAAAGCGCAAGAGAAATCCTCTGAAAGAACGATCAATGAAATAAATATTGCTGGCCTACTAGATCAAGATTTCAAAAAAGGATTGAACACAGTATTGAAGCAATTAAAAGAAATAGTGTTTAGAGATATAAAATATGTCAAAAATGAAATTGAAGCTATAAAGAAGAGCCAAGAAAAATTGGTAAACTTATTTGCTGAGATGATAGCTGATTTAAAGGTTATACAAAGCAGGATAGATAATGCACAGGAATGAATAAGTAAGTGACTGAGAAGGCAGGACAACAGAAAGCACCCAATCAGAACAGCTGACAGGAAAACAAACAAACAAAAAAAGAAAACAATATAAGGGACATATGGGATAATATAAATCTTCCCAATCTATGCAAATAGGGGTTCCAGAAGAGGAAGAAAGAACAAAGGGGTTTGAAAAGGTATTTGAAGAAATCATGACTGAAAACTTCCCAAACATTTAGAAGGAATCAGATATCCAAGTAAAGGAGGCTCAGATGGTCCCAAACAGGAAGAACCCAAACCGACACACAGAAAGACATATCATAATCAAGATGGCCAGAGTCAAGGATAAAGAAATTATCATAAAGCAGCAAGAGAAAAACAAAGAGTGAGTTACAAGGGAGCCCCCATAAGGCTCTCTACAGACAATATCTCTACAGAAACACTACAGACCCAAGGGAGGGGCAAAATATATTCAAGTTGTGAATGAATAAATAGATACAGCTAAGCATAATTTATCTATCAAAGCTAAATTTTAGAAAAGAAGGACAGATAAATAATTTCACAGACAAGCAAAATCTGGAAGAGTTTAGCAACATTAAACCCATTCTTACAAAATATTGAAATGTCTACTCTAAATAGAAAAGAAACAAGATGCCACAAAAATGAGAAACTCATAAAGGGAAAGGTGATAATTACCATGAATTACAAAAAGAATAAACACAAAATTTGTAAAAGAAGACATCTAAATCATTAAGAGTGGGAGGGGGAAGCAAAAAACATAGATTTTTTTTAAATTTTTTCTTGGTAGGATGAGTTTGAGATTATATTACTATCTGTTCAATACAAACAGTTATAGAAATGGGTTAATAGAATTACAAAAAAAGGGTAACCACAAGCCAAAGACTTACCAATGAGTCAAAAAAAAAAAAAAAGAAATAAAACACAAGATAATACAAAGGAAATTTACTAAACAACAAAAGGAAAAACAAAGAGAAAATAACAAATCAATTACAAAAATAAGTTCAAAATGGCAATAAACACACAGCTATCATTAATTACTGTAAATGTTAATAGACTAAATACTTCAATCAAAGACATACAGTGGCAGCCTGGATACTAAAGCAAGAAACTTCAAAACGCTGCATACAACAGATCCACTTTAGTGAGAAGGACATATATAGATTGAGAGTGCAAGGACAGAAAAGGAAATTCCATACAAATGGAAAATCCAATAAAGCAGGTGTAACAGTACTGATTTCAGACAAAATAGACTTTAAAACAAAGGTCATAAAGATTAAAAAGTACATTTTATAATGATTAAAGGAGTAATACAAGATGAGGATATTACACTTATTAATATATATGCACCCAATATAGGAGCACCTAAGTACATCAAAAAACTGCTAACAGAGATAAAGGGGGAAATTGATGGGAGGCAATCATTGTCAGAGATTTTAACACTGCATTAACATCACTAGTCAGATCTTCCAGACAGAAAATAAATAAGGCAACAGAGAAATTAAATGATACAATAGAAAAATTATATTTGGTGGATATTTTCAGAGCATTACAACCCCCCCAAAAAATAGGATATACATTCTTTTCAAGTGCACATGGAACATTTTCTAGGATTGACCAAGTACTTGGGCACAAAAGAAGCCTCAAAATTTTTAAGAAGATAGAAATTATCTCAAGCATCTTTACTGACCACAATGCCATGAAACTAGAAATAAACTATAGAGAAAAATGGAGAAAAAAAGGAAATCATGGAGATTAAACAACATGCTATTTCAAAAAAACAAGGTGTCGATGATGAAGTCAAATTTCAAATTACAAAACACCGTGAGACAAATGAAAATGAAAGCACAATCACACAAAATTTATGGGATGCACCAAAGGCAGTGTTAAGAGGGAAGTTTATAAAAATACTGGCCTTCCTCAAAAAAGAACAAACTAAAAATAAACAATTTAATCCACTGGCAAAAAGAATTAGAAAAAGAAGAGCAAAAAAAAAAAAAAAAGAAAAAGAAAGGCAGCAAAAGGAAGGTAATAATACAGACCACAGAGGAAATAAATAAAATAGAGATTAAAAAAAAAAAAGGAAAAAAAATCAATCAAAGAAAAGTCTGTTTTTTAAAAAAACTAAATTTAATCAACAGACTTCTGGTCAAACTCAGAATGAAGAAAAAAGAGAGAGGGCAAATAAGCAAAATAAGAAAGGAAAATGGAGAAATTACAGTAACATCAAAATATAGAATATCTTATGATAATATTTTGAAAAACTTTATGGAAACAAAATGGATAACCTAAAAGAGATGGACAATTTTCTGGTAACAGAGTCCTTGAAGACTGAATGAAAAAGAAACTGACCAATTGAACAAACCGATCACTAGAAATGAAATTGAATTAGCATTAAAAAAAACCTCCCTACATATAAAAGTCCGGGACCAGATGGCTTCACCAGGGAATTCTACCAAACATACAATTAAAAACACATACCTGTCCTTCTCAAAGTCTTCCAGAAGATTAAAAAGGAGAGAATATTCCCAGACTCATTCTATGAAGCCACCATCACCTTGATAACAAAACCAGGCATAGACAGTACCAAAAAACAGTATTACAGACCAATAGCACTGATGAATATAGATGCAAAAATCCTCACCAAAATATGAGCAAATAGAATCCAACAGCACATAGAAAAGATGCATCATGATCAAGTCGGGTTCATCCCAGGGACACAAAGGTGGTACAACTTATGCAAATCAATCAACGTAACACATCACATCAACAAGAGGAAGGACAAAAACCACATGATCATCTCAATAGATGAAGAAAAGGATTTTGATAAAATTTAACATCCATTTATGATAAAAACTCTCACCAAAGTGGGTATAGAGGGAACATATCTCAACATAATAAGAGCTATATATGACAAACCTACACCCAGCATAGTACTCAATCGTGAAAAACTCAAAAGCTTCCCACTAAAATTTGGGACAGGACAAGGCTGCCCACTCTCACCACTCCTATTCAACATAGTCTTGGAAGTCCTAGCCACAGCAATCAGGCAAGAGAGAGAAATAAAAAGAATGCAATTTGGAAAAGAAGAGGTAAAAGTGTCACTATATGCAGATGACATGATACTATATATAAAAACGCTAAAAGGTCCACACAAAAACTACTAGAGCTGATCGGAGAATTCAGCAAGGTAGCAGGTTACAATATTAACGTTCAAAAATCAGTTGAATTTCTTACACTAATGATGAAAAAACAGAAAAAGAAAGTAAAGAAATAACTCCCCTTAAAATAGCACTGAAAGTAACAAAATACCTAGGAATAAATCTAACCAACTTGTTGAGAGACTTTTACATGGAAAACTGTAACCCATTGATAAAAAAAATTAAAGAAGACTTTAAAAAGTGGAAAGATACCCCATGCTCCTGTATTGTAAGAGCCAATATTGTTAAAATGGTCACAATGCCCAGGGCAATCCATGATTTAATGCAATCCCTAACAAATTACCTAGGACATATTTAACAGAACTAGGACAAATAATAATAAAATTTATATGGAACCACAAAAGACCTAGAATTGACAAAGCATTATTGAAGAAAAAAAAAAAGAGGCTGGAGGAATAACTCTCCCAGACTTCATACAACACTCTAGGTCTGCAGTTATCAAGATAGCATGGTATTGGCACAAAAACAGACATATGGATCAATGGAACAAAATTGAGAACCCGGAAATGAACCAGCAAACTTTTGGTCAACAAATCTTCGACAAATATGCAAGAACATACAACGGAATAAAGACAACCTCTTCAGCAAATGATTTGGGAAACCTGGACATTAGCATGTGAATCAGTGAAGCTAGAACACTCCCTTATACCATATACAAAAATAAACTCAAAATGAATCAAGGACTTAAACATAAAACAAGATACAATAAACCTCCTAGAAGAAAATTCAGACAAAACATTAGCTCACATACATCTCAAAACTGTTCTCCTAGTACAGTCTACCAAGTAATAGAAATAAAAGCAAGAATAAACAAATGGGACCTAATGAAACTTACAAGCTTCTGCACAGCAAAGGAAACCATAAGTAAAAGAAAAAGACAACCT
The DNA here is from genome assembly GCF_036321535.1 of Camelus dromedarius. Taxonomy (NCBI): domain Eukaryota; kingdom Metazoa; phylum Chordata; class Mammalia; order Artiodactyla; family Camelidae; genus Camelus; species Camelus dromedarius. The sequence goes on from NC_087448.1 coordinate 37,358,573, forward strand.
ACGAAATTGGGGAACATTTTTGCAAATGATGAAAATGACAAAGGCTTGATCTTCAAAACATATAAGCAGTTCATATGACATAATAATGAAAAAAAATCCAAAAATGGGCAGAAGACCTAAACAAGTGATTCTCCAAGGAAGAAATACAAATGATCAATAGACATATGAAAAAATGCTCAATATCACTAATTATCAGAGAAATGCAAATCAAAACTACAGTGAGGTATCACCTTACACCAATCTGAATGGCCAGCATTCAGAAGTCCACAAATGACAAATGTTGGGGAGGCTGTGGAGAAAAGGGCACCCTCCTTCACTGCTGGTGGGAATGCAGTTTGGTGTAGCCACTGTGGAAAACAGTATGGAGATTTCTCAAAAGACTAGGAATATACTTACCATATTACCCAGGATTCCCACTCCTGGGTGTGTATACAGAAGGAACCCAACTTCAGGATGACACCTGCACCTAATGTTCACATCAGCACTATTTACAATATCCAAGACATGGAAACAGCCTAAATGTCCACCAATACGTGACTGGATAAAGAAGACTTGGTATATTTATATGATAGAATAGTATTCAGCCATAAAAAATGACAGCATAACGCTATTTGCAGCAACATGGATGTCTCTGTGGAAGCTCATTCTAAGTGAAGTAAAACAGATAGAAAAAGAAAAATACCATATGAGATCGTTAATATGTGGAATCAAAAAAAAAAAGAACATAAATACAAAACAGAAATAGACTCATAGACATAGAATAGAAACTTGTGGTTGCCAAGAGTGTGGGGGGTTGGAAGGGACAGACTGGGAGTTCAAAATTTGTAGATACATACAAGCATATGCAGAATAGGTAAAGAAGATTATATTGTATAGCACAGGGAAATATATACAAGATCTTATGGTAGCTCACAGTGAAAAAATTTGACAATGAATATGTGTATGTTCATGTATAACTGAAAAATTGTTCTCTACACTGGAATTTGATACAGCTTTGTAAAATGTCTATAACTCAATTTAAAATCTTAAAAAAATAGAGTGAATAGGCAATCTATATAATGAGAGGTAGTATTTGCTAATCATATTTGGTAATACTCTAGTATCCAGAATATATAACATCATCTTACAAATCATAATTAAAAAGACAAATTATAGGATTTTAAAATTGAATGAAGGATTCGAATAGACATACTAACAAGGATGTTAAATAAACACATGAAATGATACCCAGCATCATTAGTCATTAGTGAAATGCAATTCAAGCCAAAATAAAATATAGCATCATATCACTAAGGTGGTATATATACACATATAAAAGATAGACATAACAATTTTTTTGAAAATGTGAATACAATGATACCCTTACACATTATTGCTGGTGCAAATGTAAAATGGTGCAGCAAATTTGGAAAAACTGTTTGGCAGTTCGTCAAGACATTAGAGTTACCATATAACCCTGAAATTCCATTCCTAATTATATGCCCTATATAATTGAAAACATATGCTCTTACCAACAATATTATATGGATATTCATAGCAGCATTAGTCTTAATATGTAAACTGTAAAGAACTCAAGTATTCATCAATAAGTTAATATATAAACCTCATATATTTTATCCACAGAAAAGCATATTATTCAGCTACAGAAAAGAATAATGTTCTGATACATGCTGCAAAATATATGAAGTTCAAAAATATTATACCAATTAAAAAACCCTCTATATATTATTCCATTTGAGATGTCACGAATAGACAAATCCAAAGTGACAAGAAAGGTTATTAGTGGTTGCCAAGAGCTGGGAGAAGGAATAGTATGGAACAAATGTTAATGGGTAAAGAATGTCTTTCTGGTGTGATGAAAATATTTCAAATCTGACAGTGGTGATGGTTGCACAAATATTGTATATAATCCAAAAGTTCTAAAAATACTGAAACACTTTAAAAAGTTGAATTTATAGATGTGAACTTTATCTCAGTTTTGAAATTGAGTGTATGTGTGTGTGAGTTTATGTGTTTGTCTATTATTAAGACCTGCAGTCTGATGTTTTACATTTGGAATACATTTACCTGCAGGTATTGTGGAAGTTGTAAAGTTAATGAGGTTTCAACATTGAGTATAAAAGAAAAGTTTAGAGATTCAAGGTATGGATTTGGGGGAAGGTCTATACCTAAATTTAGAGAGTCAAGGTGTGGACATTAAGGAAGATCCATACCAAAAAGACAATCTGAGGGAACAACCTAAGAAAAAGAAAGAAAAGGAATCAAGGAAACTGCCACTGAAACCCTAGAGAATGTGTCACTGCAAACACCTACATGTGTGAACAATAGTGTGCTATAAACAATATAGGGGATGACCCTGAGTTTAATCCAAATGTGCATCTTTCTCTATTTCCTAAATGTTGATTTCATTATAACACATAATTAGTAAATTATTTATTTGATCTTAAGTTTTCATTACTTTATTAACAAATATTTACTGTCCATTATCTATCTTCCATGCAGTGTTGTATGCTGTACTTTTTAAGAAAAAAACACTCTGAGTATTAAAAAAAAATCTACCCTTCATGAAGCTTAAATTTAGTGGAGGTGACAAGCCATATATTAGGGACATACAAAAAGTCTACAGTGTTTTAGATAATCACTAATGCTAGGCAGAAAGACTAAAAGGAAAATGTTTAAAGGAATTGGAGATATTATGGGTTAGACTAGCTTTCATAAGAACCTCAAAAATGCTACTAAAGCAAAAGAAGAAAAATACTTTTCTATGACAGGTGCTCTAATAATATTTATGCTGGAAACCTAAAATTTATACTGGATTTTATTCATATCAATTTATACTGGAATTTATTCATATATCATTATTTCATCATACTGTATGATAATAAATCAATTAGGATGGGGTACATAACTATTCAATTTAAAGGAAACACAATTTAACACTTTTGAAATCATTGTAAAATATTTCATCTCCTTGAACATTGTTTTGTAGAAAATGCAGGGCTTTTGGTAATAAAATGATTCATTGCTGAAAGTACTTCACATATTTTATTAGCTCATAATAAAGATGAACTTCTGCATTAGATCTACCATATTACCTTATAGGTTTATGTGTTTTTGTTTCTGACCTTTTACAGATATCTGTATGGCTATTTATTTAGGTCCCAGCAGTTGGATTAATGGCATGTAATAGATATGGGAAGGGAAACTCAAGCTAATTGGTACAAAAAATTAAACAAACAAAATAAAACCCTTTATAATTACCAGGAGATACTATTTCAGTTAGCTCTTTATTATTTAGACAGCTCTTCCAAAATAAGAAAAAAAACTTATTTTAATAGAAAAGAATTGTTATGGAAATCCAAAATTCTTTTATATGATTTTTTAAATGGTGGGGTTTTTTCAGCATTGAATATCTATCTTTATGGAAATGTCATATAAGTAAACATTTTATAATCTTTATATAAAGACTTTTAATACAATTTTAGTTATAATTTTATGTTTAACTTCCTTTGTATTGCCACTAGGTGGAACCAGTAAACTTTACAATTTCTATTAATGCATATTTGTCCTATATGTATATATTAAACTCTTCAAATAAAATTCCTGGAAATAGTTCAACAACTAAATTCCTTAATTCTGTGCATGGGCTTCAAAATTTGATAAATTACACATCTAGTAATACTGTGAATAAATCCTAGTGTAAAAACAAACAAAATGTCATCATCAACCACAAAAAATCTGAGTAATTTAAATAAAACAAGAGAAAATATGTACTTTTTGAACAATCAGGAAGAAATATGTCATAATCAAAAATTGTATTTACATATCTCATGATTTCAATTGTGTCTTGCTAGAAATCTATTCATGCATCATAATATACATACTAATATTTAATTTTTTTTAGTATTTACTAGGGATGATTAAATCATAAATCTAATCTATTTTAAAGACCTCCATATAAAATTATTGCTAGTGATAAACAGTAATCAGCTAATTGGCAACTTGTTCTTCTGTACTTCATTTCTCTAATTGGTCATTTTAATGTGGAATTTTATAAAGGATAAGATGAGTGAGCAATTGATAAATAGAAATGTATGGTGGTCCACATAATAAGATTTTTCTGCTTTCATTTAGAGGATTTAAAAAAAAAAATACACCCAGTTCCCAGATTTGGAAAGCCCTAGTTATGCTCTATAAGTGGAAGGAGCAAGTAAGAGGACTGATGGGAGAAGTATAGAGTAGCATTGTTGAATATTTTTATAATTCATTTTGAAGGTGTGGAAATTGAGACTTAAAAAGTTTAGTTGTTTTCCCAAAGACAGCTAGCTTTTAGAGCTGGTTTCTGATCAAAGATTTCATGATTTTGTCTCTGGGGGAAAAAATAGCATGCCTGGAATATGGAGTACATGCGACACTGGCCAAGCAATAGACCTTTAAAAACAAGACTAGAATATTAAAACCCTTGAACTTCATGTAAATATTTTCCACAGTATTGTTGGTCTTTGTAGACACTGTAATTAATAAGATAGCAATTGGAGAATATGAAGATTCAGAAGAGGAAAAAGCCAAGGACAGATGCCAAAGAAACATCATCTGTTTACTAGGGCACAAACTGAATGACTTAATATAACAGACATTTATGTCTCATAGTTCAGGAGATTAGAAATCTAAAATCAAGACATGAACAGGAATATACTCCTTTTGAATATCCACAAGGAAATAGAAACCTACCTTGTCTCATCCCACCTTTGGTGGTGTTCAGAATTTCTTGGCTTGTATGTTACTGGATCAGTCTATGCCTCTCTGTCATCACACAATTGTCTTTACATCATCTTACCACTATTCATATCTGTGTCCGTGTCCAAATTTCATCCTTGTTTTAGAATACCAATTATATTTGACTGGGGCTCACCATAATAACTTCAACTTGATTATCTGGAAAGATCTTATTTCAAAATAAAATCACATACATAAGTAGGAAAGGTTAAAAATTCAACATGTTTTGAGGGAGACATAATTCAAATAATTAACACCATATTTAAATAGTTTTGGGGAAATATTATTCTGCATACATCCAGTGGAACAGTGTACTAAAAATGTAGATTTGATGAAATATTTCAAATGCAACAGAAATTTAAGTAAGAGTAGACCTAAAGACTTTCTGTCAAATTTAGCAGCACAGAGGTTGGTGATTTTGACAAAAATAACTTTAAGGAACAGAGTGAATCTAGTAGAACCAAGTTTTACTATTTGATTATTAAGTGGGATGTTTTCTCAAAAATCTTGATTTTGAATGGAAGACATCCTTGTCGATTAAGGTAAGAAAGATGTGAGCAAGTTTAAACCACATGGGAAAAAGTAGCAAAGAATATGTTTGCAAAAGCTAGATATTAATTAGAAAACTTTTTCCATGAAGGTATTAGGACAGTTGTTAGGATGGTATTGTAATAGAAAAGAACAAATCTAACTCTATTAGATCTGTTCCTAGCTTTAACCACTGTGCTTTGTTGGAAAGTCTTAGTCTTGTTAACTCTGCACTCATGTAAAGATAGCAAGTTGCCAAATAAAGAACATTTGTCTTGTTTGAGGCTTTGCAGAAGCACCATGACCTGGCCAAAGTGGACAGCTGCAGGAACAAAGAATTCCTACACCAAGAAGTTTTCAACAACCAATCACACCCCCTGCACTTTTTTTTTTTTTTTATTCTATAGAAGGAGCCTATATTCTGACTGGAGCAAGATGGTTCTCCAAGACGTTAGTCTGCCATCTTCTCAGTCTGCCAGCTTTCTGAATAAAGTTGCTATTCCTTTCCCCAACACCTCATCTCCTGATTTACTGGCCTGTTGTGCAGTGAGCAGAAAGACTTTGGAATTGATGACAATTTTGGTGAAGTCAGTCTGGAGCCTTGCTTCTTGTGGTCAGCTAGCCACATCTGGGGAACATTCAGGTAAGGCACTAGTAGCTTCCAGGACCACTTGTCCTGAGGATCTTCCCTTCAAAATTCCCAAAAGTGGCACCAGCTGCCCCAACAATTGGCAGTTGGATTAAGGAATTGACGTTTGGGGAACAACAGGCTCCATACAGTAAGGTAGGTTACTCTGGTGTGTACAAACTTTATTCCTCATCATTTTGGCTTTTTCTCTTGAATAAACCAATTTGTTTTAGTGGGGTACCCTGTTGGTGAAAAGGAAATAGTTGGACTTTTACCCAATTTGCAAACCAGTTCATTTGTTTCTTTGGTTGCTAACTTTTGTGTGTGTCATTTTGTGTTCTGTTTGTCTTTCATTCCTGTCTTGAAAAAAAATGGGGAACATTTCAACTATCCCTAAAGAAGGTTCCTTGAGGTACATTTTGAATAAGTGGTCTGAATCCATGCATAAGAGAAAGATGAGCAAAGTGTGGCCAGAGCACCTGTTTGGATCTCCACAAGGGGTTTAAGGTGGGTTATCTCCATATACTGCCACCCTTGCTATGTTAATAAGTTGTTTGTGATCTACTGTGATATTGGTATATGTAAAACCCCAAGAACAAACCTGAACACTTTATTTAGGTTTTTCTATCTGTCCTTCGGGATTTTTGTTTGTTTTTCTTTTTTTTTTTCCTGGTACCATTTTCCCATTTATATCCAAGTTATTTTTATAATGCTTAAAACTTTTACTGTTGTTAAACAAGAAAAAAAAGTTCTTGTCTGAGAGAGGGATGTTTCCGGGAAGAATATAAAGGTTCCACTAGGTTCATATAATCTCCAAAGGACCCAGCCCAGAGTTCAACTCAATTGGTGGATTCCAAGGCAAAATGCTTAGAGAGTATAAGTTGCTATATATAGTATTTTACAGCAAAGTGCTGAGAAATGGTGGCTTCGAATGGCTCTATACAATCCTGCAATTTTAGATATTCTGTGAAAAAGTAGGAAAAATGATTAAATGCCCTATGTGCAAGAATTTGTGCTATTACATCAGGAAAAATAAGAAAATGAAAGAAATGAGAGTTAGGATATGATTCTTCAAACCTTAATTCCTCTCACTGAGCAAGCTGTCCCAGCTGATCTGCCAATGTGTCCACTCCTCCCACTGTCTCCCATTTCTACACAGCCAGCCCCAATTCTTGGCACTAGGGGTCAGGAAGTGTTTGGACTGGCTCCTCCTCTTTAGAGGGATCAATAGAAAATCCTGTTAGTTCCTGGGGAACAGGGACTTGGTCTGATATTGTCATCTAAGACATGAGAGGGCACTCAGTTTGGACCAGGAGACACTCTCACCACAGAAAAATTTATTCTACACCATTATCCCATAGGGAAGCTAAATGCAAATAGCTAGTAGTCTAAGTTAAGCAAAATTTTAAAAAGACAAATCAAAAACCAAATAAAGACCCTTTTAAATTTTTGAAAATGATTTATCAGGTCTATAGCAGATTCCAAGGCCCCCCCAAATGTAGAATGTTAAAAATGAGAAAACTGCAAAAATTAGATGATATATTTGCAATAAATTCTTCTCAATTGGCAAATGGTGATTTTCTGGTGTTAAACAACAGGGAAACTCTCATTCTGGAAACCACTTTACCCAAGGTTGCCCTATATCATTTATCATCACCTCACTTAGCTCATGTTTTGTTTTCCTTGGTCCTACACTGTCCCTCTTTGTTTTAGAGAAATTTAATTTACCAGCTGGATATGTGGGACTGGTAGGAGTGTCAAATTTATGTTTAGCATAGTGCCAAACTATTCTATACCATTTCTTCACCAGCTTTGGATCTACTCAGTGATAAAATGCCACATTTAAAGCAATGGCTTCTGATTTTTGGAAGCTTGATCACAGCAGGATGCTACCTGCTATTAGAGCCTGTCCCAGTCTTGCACATTAAGACATGATGGCCTTCCAGAAACTGAAACACCCAGGTGGCTTTTAAGAGAACATATTTTTGTATTGATATAAACAGCTTCCATTAGCTTAGATTATAAAGTGTGCTATTCTATCATTGGACACTTTTTTCTAAAGAGGCTAAAAAGAAAGGAACTGGCAATACAGTTAATTATTGATATGATCTTTGGATGTTATGCTTTGTTGGAACTGCTGACATCTTTGATATTTAGAAAATATTGTGTACATACTGGAGCACAAATTTTAACAAGAATATTTGTCTCAGGAAAAATTACGGTTCTGTTCGGTGTATTGAAACAAGATTTGAGAGGACCAGTGTTCATTGCTGTGTGTTTTCTAATGAGAATAACTGATTTAATAAGTTTTGCTACAGCAATAACTTCATATTCTTCCATCCTTGCCAAGGCATTTCCAAATGATGTGGCTACAATACTGGGAAGTCTTGACACTTTTTCTGGAATGGGACTAATGCTAGGGCTTCCTTTAGGTAGCTTCTTGTATCAATCCTTTGCCTATACAGAGCCTTTTATTTTTCTGGGATACATAGTTCTGTCCATCAACATGTGCATTTTACAAAATTATGAGTCTGATCCAGGAAAACAATTAAAAAGGATAGGAGCCTCTCATACAGCAAAAAGAGAGGAACATTCTGATAAATGAAGAGGCCCAAGGGCTCCTTTAGACATGAGGCTCCCAATTCCAATTTTCCCACAGGAGCCCTGGGTAATTTTGACAGTGGTAGACAAATAATATGAAAGTCCTGCCTCTTTGGTATTTCAACTGGTATTTTTTTTTTAAACAGCTATTAAATAGTGCTATCAATTCTTCAGTGAGAAATGACCAAAATAAAGCCCTCTCAAAATTTACTGAATTTTGGTCCTTCAAACACTTGAACAACTATAATAATATTTAAGAAAAATAAAATTAAATTTCAGGTCTTGTCAATGCTATTGAAGGCAAGCTGGATGGGAGATTTGGTTTTACTTGGGTATATACTTGAATGTTCTGTGCCTTGGGCCTCTGATCACTGTCACTGTGCTAAGCCTAGGAGTAACTGCAGCAGGTGGTTGCTCAGCATGTACCACTTGAAGAGGTTGGTTTCATCTTTTCATATGGATGATATTTTTTAGTCCTTTTGCATATTTAGTGATTATGATTCAATATGTCATGGGTTAATTTAACTGTAAGTTTGGTTTGAATCAAATATGCAATGTTTACTTAAACTTTGAAAGCAAATTTTGACTGTTTACATGATTCTTTAAATTACAGTTTTCCAGACATGTAGGCTTTCCCTTATGTCATTTTGCAGGTGCATGTTAGGGGCTTAATGTTTTTAGGATCTGCATATTTGGGACACTAGAGGACAAATGACTTGCAAAATGCATTTTGTGTGTGTTTTGTTCTAAGACTGGCACTGATGTCAATGAAAAGTATTTTTAACTAACCTGTTATTGAAAAATTAATCATATTTTTGCATTTCAGCCAAAATAAAGATAATAGATAATATTCTGTAAGCTACAACTAATCTAAACACCTGAAAATCATGTGTTTCATATGATCTGAATTGTATTTTTCAACTTTAATTAAAAATGCAATATAGATTCAGAAATGTCCATATTTTTCTAAAAACTTCTCTTTGTATTATTTTGTTGGGTTGCATAAAGTAAAACATTGTATGTGTTTCAAAAACTTAAGAAAGCTGTTAGTTGAGTTTATTGCATGAGTTTGAGTTTACATAATCGCAGATGAGTATATGCCCATTTAAAAAATATACACTATTTTAAAGTGATCTTTAATATATTTTTATGTAAACATATGTAAAATGCTGTTTATTTTGATGGCAAAATCCAACAAGTTTTGTATTTGCTTCTCATAAGTGAAACCCTGGACCATAACTCAATGATAACCCTTTGCTTTGTATTTTGGGTAGCTTAACCTACATTAACATAAAGGATGAATATTTTAATTCTTTGTTCTTTGTTGAGCTTTTATGGACATTTATACAGGCAGGAAAACAAAGGTTACAAATGCTATAGAGATATTGGACACAGTCTGAAGTGGTTAAAGCCCTCCTTAAAGAAATTATTCCTTGATTAGACTGCCTGATAGTCTTCAAATTCATAACAGGCTACTCTAGCATAACCCAACAAGTATGTAACATTTTGCAAATTAACTGAAAAGTACATTCATCCTGGAGACCACAATTAACAGATAAAACAAAACAAACAAAAAAGAATCACATATTAAAAATGAGTATTGCTAGAATATGTCAGGAGACTAATTTAACTTGGGATAAGGCCTTGCCAGTTGCCCTGCTAAGGATAAGAGTGGCTCCCAGAAGCAGGCTTAAATTAAACCACTTTGAAATATTGTATGGTTGGCCATTCCAGGTGTCTCCCCAGGTGAAAAAAATATATAAAGGCTCTAAAAGACCTGGTAGTGTTCATTATGTTAAAACTTTGGACACTCTACTAACCTCTGTTCATAAGTTTGCCTCCTAAACGTCTACCTCTCCAACTGAAGTAGCCTTACATCATTTCCAACTGGGAGACTGAGTTCTGCTTAAAACCTGGAGGGAATAAGGGCCTGAACATCAGCTGCGTGCAAAATGGACAAGACCACATGCGGTATTAACATGGACTCATCTGTCAAGTTAGCTGGGATAAAGCCATGGCTTCATCATACACCAATTAAAGCAGAACCACCATCATCAGAATCAGAAAACATCCTAAATCCTGAGAGGCTGGAGGAATGATGGTCTTGTGAACCCTTAGAATACTTAAGATAACTTTTTAAAAATGATAATTACTGAAAGTGTAATTTCAATTTTAGCTGGAAAAAGGTCAATTCATTGTTTTAAATCTTGTTTAAATGAATAGTAAAGGAATGTAATGTAATTATGGTACAGTGGGAAAAAATTAACATTAATAGACATGTATTGGAAATTGGAACCAAACCTCCAAGTTCAACAAAGTACTAAGGAGTTTTATCAGATTCAAGTAGTTGTAAAAGAAAGAAAAGAAAGAAAGAAAGAAAGAAAGAAAGAAAGAAAGAAAGAAAGAAAGAAAGAAAGAAAGAAAGAAAGAAAGAAAGAAAGAAAGAAAGAAAGAAAGAAAGAAAGGAAGGAAGGAAGGAAGGAAGGAAGGAAGGAAGGAAGGAAGGAAGGAAGAAAGAAAGGAAGAAAGAAAGAAAGAGAGAGAAGAAGAAAAAGAAGACAGAACTTATGTTGCTGACTAAAGACTCCCAGGAATGTTCCCTGACCAAGGCTGATCAATACCATCCCATAATCACCCCTTCCTTGCCCCTTTTCAGCAGGAAGTAGCAAAAGCAGTCATTATCTCTTTTCCCACAAGATTGTGAAATGGACATTAACAGTGAGGAATTGTAATAGAAAAGAACAAATCTGACTCTATTAGGTCTATTCCTTTAGCTCTAACCACTGTGCCCTGTTTTCTAGGCTTAGTCTTTCTAGCTCTGCACTCACATAAATATAACAAGTTGATAAATAGAGAATAGCATTTGTTTTGTTGGAGATTTTGCAGGAGCACCATGATCTGGCCCTCCTGGGCAGCTATAGGAACAAAGAATTCCTACATCAAGAAGTTAGCAACAACCAACCACACTCCTTTCCCTGTTTTTTGTTTTTTGTTTTTCTAAAAGGAGCCTGAAATCTGACTGGAGCAGGAAGAATCTCCAAGACATTAGTCTTCCATCCTCTCAGTAACAGTATGAGAGCAGTTCAGTCAATACAAATTGAACTGATTTATCTTTCATAGAGACTTTAGAGAAAATGAGAAAAATATTATCCCATTCAGATATTCTGAAACTGTAGTGAACTTTAGTAAAATACATACTGAGTGGTTTTCTGGAAGTAACTTGTGAAATCAACTTTTAAATGGAATTGTATCTTGGAAAAGACATAATTAAAGAAGTGTGCCACTGAGGAAAATATATTATTTTATTCTGAGTTAAATGAAGAAAAATAAATTGGAATTTGGGACTTATAGCATTATTAAACATTTGGATGAATATAGAAAACATGTTTTTATTTTCTTTAGAAAATGATAATATATGAAGAAAATATCCAGAAATATTATTGAGTATCTCTGGTTTGAACCAGTATTTGCAGTCATATGTCCACAATAGAAATAAGTAATGTTTTTTAGGGCTCTCAGAATATGTGAAAATTGCATGTGTTAATCATAATCTGAATAGTGAATTAACCCATAGGCTAAAACAGGAAGCTAATGAGCTCTTGGTGCAAAATATTATTGATGAGTCATGGTGTCTTCATTTAAACTGAGAGATTCTTCATTTTCCCCCTTTTTAATGAAAATGTTAGCAAGCTGGAAGTTGAACTCAGCACACTAAACCTGATCACTAGAGGAGAAAGTTTAACTCTTTAAGTTAAAATTGTAATTATGTATAATCATCCAGAGACAAAAACACTGGTAGAATATGAGGCAAACTTATTTTCATTGCTTGTGATCCTGCACTATATAATCACAAAATTATGAAATCAAGATATCATTTTCAAAGTGGGTTCTTCATGGGTCAAAGAAAAAAATTCAGAGGAGATTACTGTGAATGATAAGAATATAAAAGTTAAAGAAATGTAAAAGAAAGAGACAGCTAAATAAGTTTTATCAACTAGATGAAAATAGAAACCTTCAAAGCTATGCAAAATTTTTGGTATGCTGTTTATATACCAAGCATTATCTTAACATTTTAGAACCAAACACAAAGTTGAGAACAACCAAGCCTTTAAATATAATATATTTTAGTGAAGTTTGCAAAACTCAAAGGAAAACAAAACTCACATTTTAAAGAAATTCAATTCATGAAAAATAAATCCTTCTGGATTAAATTCATTCATTAAAAACACATTATAAGAAAAATAAACGTCGGAAATACTGGTATATACAGTTCAATAAGGCAGAAGTTCTTGTCTTTGAAACAATTGACTCCTCATTTTGCAGAAAATGCAATATAAACTAACTCAAAGAATAAGGAGTTATTACAATCTGTACTGAAAATCTGAAGATACTTCTGGTTTTATTCACAACTATATTAGGGTTTAAGTGCATTATTCTTTGGCCATTTTGACTGTATTTTCTTCTCTTTTGACTTGATTTCATATTACTTTATCTGATGGCAACAAAACTGGCTGAGGCCTAATGTCTGCAGACTCCACTACCCTAAGCAAATGAAAGCTAATTTTCTCCAACATAAATTCTGTTCTTAATTCTGACTGGGTACCAGGGCCACTTACTATGATAATGAGGACTGTGATTATTCTGTATGAAACATCCTAAACCAAGATGAGAAATAGCTCTACAGAAAAATACTATATCCAAAGAGTTGAATAAGTACCATTCATAATTGGAGAAATGCACATTTAAACCACAATAATGTAGCTATATACACCATGAGAAAGGATTAATTTAAACATATTGACAAAAATAAGTGCCAAAAAGATGTGGATCAACTGTAACTTGAATAAAGGAAAATTAATCATACTCATTTACATTTTTCCCAGCATATTCTGCTTGGTTTAATTTTTTTATTGAAAACTTCACACTTACCTAAAATTGTATCTTATGGTCCACAGCCTGATGTTTTGTCTGGAAATATCATATGGACAGAAATATCCTGAATAATGATAACTATGATATGTAAATTAAAACATTTCAGACACTGAATCCTAACAAAGATAATTCTATAAAGATCATTTCTTCTCTCTCTCTCTCTCTCTTTCATTTCTTTCTTTCTTTGACAAAAATCACTTCATTTCAAACTTAATCAAGATCAACTTATTGACTTTGATGAAAGGCTGTATACATAAGGCTCTGCTCCCTCAATCAAGTAAGCAGTAAAATAAAGGAAATTTGTTTCTACCATAAACAATGTAGAACAACATGTTTAATGCATTGGAAAGTCCTCCATCACAAGACCAGTATGAAATTCTGTGAGTAAAATAAGAGAAATAATGTTTTACATATGTATTTATTTAATGAATTTTTATTAGGTTATTAGTTTTATTAGTTTAATGTTATTTCAGTTTTATGTGTACAATATTATACTTCAACTTCTATATACACCACATTATGCTTACCACCAAAGGTTTTGTTTCTATAGGTCACCATACAGCTGACTCAATTTACTCATTTCCCCTCCTCCCAGCCTCCTTCACCTCTGATAGCCACTACTCAGTTCTCTGTGTCTATATGTTTGTTGTTATTTGTGTAGGTTCATTTGTTTTGTTTTTATTTTTCTGTTTCATGCGTGAGTGAAATAATATATTATTTATTTTTCTCTGTTTGACTATTTTACTTAGCATAAGATTTTATCATTTTTATGGCTGAGTATTATCCCATCATGTGTATGTGTGTATGTGTGTGTATATATATATTATATATATATATAATATTTACACAAACACCAACTGTTATATATATATAAATTATATAATATATATAATATATAAAATATATATAATTATATATATATAAAACACACCCCACCTTATTCATTTGTCTATTGATGATCAATTAGCCTTTTTCCATGTCTCAGCTATTGTAAATAATGCTGCAATGAACATAGGGGCGCATATAACTTTTTGAATTAGTGTTTTCTTATTCTTCAGTAAAAACACAGAAATGAAATAGGTGGGTCTTACGGTAGTTCCATTTTTAATTTTTTGGGTTTTAGTCTTACATTCAAGTTTTTAATCCATTTTGAGCTGAATTTTATATATGATGTGAAATAGTGGTTTAGTTCTTCTCTTTTGCATGTGACTGCTGAACACCATTTGTTAAAGAGAATATCCTTTCTCAATTGCATGTTCTTTTTTCCTTTGTCATAAATTAATTGTCCATATATGTGTAGGTTTATTTCTGGGTTTTAAAATCTGTTCCTTTGATTATGTGTCAGTTTATCTGCCAATACCATGCTGTTTTAATTACTACAGCTTTCTAATATAATTTGAAATCAAGGAACATGATAGCTCCAGCTTTGTTCTTTTTTCCTAGGATTGATTTGGCTATTCAAGGTATGTTATGGTTTAGTATAATTTTGTTGTTGTTGTTGTATTTCTATGAAAAATCTCACTGGGATTTTGACAGAGATTGCATTGAATCTATAGATTGCTTTAGGTAATATGGACATTTTATCAATGCTAATTCTTCCAATTCATAAGCATAGAATAGCTTTCCATTTCTTTGTATCTTTTTAAAATTTCTTTCAACAATATCTTACAGATTACAGAATACAGATCTTTCAACTTCTTGGTTAAATTTATTCCTAGGCATTTTATTTTTTGTAATGCAATTATAAATGGGCATTCCTAATTTTTCTTTTTGATAGTTTGTTATTAGTGTAGAGAAATACAACAAATTTGAGGGTATTGATTTTGTATCTTGCAACATTACTTAATTTGCTTATTATTTCCAAAAGTTTTTTGATGAGTTTTTAAGATTTTCTATATATAAAAAAAAATCCTCTGCAAATTGTGACAATTTTACTTCTTCCTTTCCAATTTGGATGCCTTTTATTTCTTTTTCTTGCTTAGTTGTTCTCACTAGGACTTCAAATATTATGCTGAGTAAGAAAAGAGTGGCTAAAGTGGGCATCTTTTTCTTATTTCTATCTTAGAGGGAAATTTTTCAGTTTTTACCATTGAGGCAGTATTAGCTGTGGATTTTTAATATATGGCCTTTATTATGCTGAGTTGCACTTCTTCTATGCTCAGTTTGTTGAGTGGCTTTATTATAAATGATTGTTCTATCTTGTCAAATGCTTTTCCTGCATCTACTGTGATAATCATATTATTTTTAACTTTCATGTTGATAATGTGGTGTATCACATTGTTTGATTTGTAGATGCTGAACCATCCTTTCGTCCCTGGAATAAATCTCACTTGATAATTGTATATGATCTTTCTGATATGTTGTTTAATCTGATTTACTACTATTTGTTGATGATATTAGTATCTATGTTTCTTAGGGATATTTTCCTCTTTTTCGGGGGTCGTCCTTGTCTGGTTTTGGTATCAGGGTAGTGTTGGTCTTGTAAAATGTAAAATTAGGAAGGTTTCCCCCCTCTTCTGTTGTTTGAAAGAGTTTGATGAGAATAGTTTGAAATAGTGTGAGAATGATACTCATACCAATCCTTCTTAAATTTTTTCAAACAATAGATGAGGAGGGAAAGCATCTTTGAATGTTTCATAGAATTCACTTGTGATGCTGTTTCTGAATTCTTGTATTTTGGGAGTTTTTGATTGCTAATTTAATCTCCTTACTGGTGATGTCTATTCATATTTTCAGTTTCTTCATGATTTAGTCTTAGAAAGTTGTATGAGTCTAAAAATGTATCCATTTCTTCTAGGTTACTTTGCATATTGGTGTATGCTCTTCATAATATTCTCATATAATTCTTTGTATTTCTATGTTATCTGTTGTTATTTCTCCTCTTTAATTTCTGAATTTGTGTATCAGAGCCTTCTCTCTTTTTATTAAAAATAAAAAAAGTCTAGGTAAGTTTTCTTTTTTCAATTTGCTTTATCTTTTCAAAGAACCAGTTCCTAGTTTAGTTGATATTTTCTATCATCTTTTAGTCTCTATTATACTTACTTCTGCTCTGTTTATTATTTCCTTCTCCTGACTTTGGGCTCTGCTCTTCTTTTTTCTAGTTCCTTTAAATGCAAGTTTAGATTGTTTATTTGATGTTCTCCTGGTTTCTTGAAGTGATCCTGTATTGCTATATACTTCCTTCTTGTTACCACTTTTGCTGCATGCCATAAATTTTTGTATGTATTATTTTATTTCCATATGTCTTCATGCATTTTTGATGTCTTCTCTGATTTCTTCATTGACTCAATATTGTTCAGTAGCATGTTTTTGTATC
Organism: Camelus dromedarius; assembly: GCF_036321535.1. Classification (NCBI taxonomy): domain Eukaryota; kingdom Metazoa; phylum Chordata; class Mammalia; order Artiodactyla; family Camelidae; genus Camelus; species Camelus dromedarius. The sequence continues at coordinate 37,375,354 of NC_087448.1, forward strand.
CACATATTTATGCTTTTTCCAGCTTTCTTTGTGTGATTGTACTCTAGTTTCATACCATTGTGATTGGAAAGGACACTTGATATGATTTCAATCTTCTTAAATTTATTGAGACTTGCTTATTGTCACAATATATGGTCTATCATTGAGCAAGTTCCATGTGTGCTTGGAAAGAATACATTTTCTGCTATATTTGGATGGAATGTTCTGTATAAATCTATCGAGTCTAACTGATCAGTTTAAGTTCACTGCTTCCTTGTTGATTTTTTGCCTGGATACTCTATCTATCTATGAAGGTGGGCATTAAAGCTTTTTTTCCATTGTTGTTTAGTACAATTTTTCCCCATATGTCTGTTAATAATTGTTTTATAAATTTCAGTATTCTTATACTATGTTCATATATATTAATTATTATGTCTTCTTGATTAATTGTACCCTTTATCATTTTATAATGTTGATTTTTGTCTCTTTTTACCTTTTTAGACTTGAAATTTATTTTGTCTGATGAGTATGGTTACACCTACTTTCTTTTGGCTGCCATTTGCTTGGTGTGTAATTTTCTATCCCTTCACTTTGAGCCTATATTTGTCTTTAGCCTGAGATGAATCTCCTGGAGACAGCATATAGTGATATCTTATTTTTTAATCCATCCAGTCACTCTGTGTCTTTTGGTTGGTAAATTCACTTTATTTATATTTAAGGAGATTATTGCTAAATGAGAACCTAGTACTTTCATTTTTTATCTTTTGTTTCTGATTGTTGTGTCTCCATTGCTTCTTTATCACCTTGTGTTTCTGCATGCCATTTTAATTTATATTATTTTTGAAGGCTTTTTTGATTATAGTTGTTTTACAATGTTGTGTTAATTTCTAGTGTACAGCATAGTGATATAAATATATAGTGAATATATATATATATATATATATATATTCCTTTTCATATTCTTTTTTTTAATAGGCTATGATAAGGTATTGAATATTGCTCCCTGGGCTATACAGTGAGACATTTTTGTTATCTATCTTACATATAGTAGTTATATCTGAAAGCCCCAATCTCCCAATTTATCTTTCCCCATCCCTTTTCCCCACTGGTAACAATAATGTTTCATTTTTTAATCTATGTCTGGGAGTGTGTATCTATTTTGTAGATAAGTTCACTTGTGTCTTTTGAAGATTCTACATATAAGTGCTATAATCTATTTTTCTTTTTCTTCCTGGCTTACTTCACTTAGTATGATGATCTCCAGATCCACCAATGTTGCTATAAATGTCTCTTTTTTTGCACTCCTTAAAAGCAATTTTATTTTATTTTATTTTTGAACATTTTTTTGAGTTATAGTCATTTTACAATGTTGTATCAAATTCCAAATACAAAACAGAAACAGACTCTTAGACATAGAATACAAACTTGTGGTTGCCAAGAGGGTGAGGGGTGGGAAGAGACAGACTGGGAGTTCAAAATTTGTAGATACTGACAGGCATATGCAGAATAGATAAACAAGATTATACTGTATAGCACAGGGAAATATATACAAGAAATTATGTTAGCTCACAGCAAAAAAAAATGTGAAAATGAATTTATGTATGTTCATGTATAGATGAAAAATTGTGCAAATGACATCTTATTCATATTTTATAGCTGAGTAGTATTCCATTGTATGTGTGTGTTTTCTAATTTTATTTATTTACTTGCAGCTGTCCAGTTTTACCAACACCATTTGTCAAAGAGACTGTCTTTTTCTCCATTGCATATTCTTGTCTCTCTTGTTGAAGATAAATTGTACATAGGTGTGTTTATTTCTGGGCTCTCAATTCTGTTCCTTTGACCTACATATCTGTTTCTGTGCCAATAACATGGCATTTTGATTACTGCATCTTTCTAGCAAATTGTGAAGTCTTAGAGGATTATTCCTCCAACCCATTCTTATTCTAGAGTATTGCTTTTGCAATTTTGGGCCTTTTGTGATTCTTTACAAAATTTAAAATTATTTGTTTTAGTTCTGTGAAAAACACCATGAGTAATTTGATAGGGATCACATTAAATCTGTAGATTGCTTTGGGAAGTATGACCATTTTAACAATATTAATTCTTCAAATCCAAGAACATGGAATATCTTTCCATTTCTTAAAATTATCTTTAATTTCCTTAATGAATGTTTTATACTTCCCTGTATATAAGTCTTTCACCTCTATGGTCATTTTTTTCTTTTTGTTTCTGATATTTCATTATTAGTGTAAAGAAAAGCACCATATTGCTGTGTGTTCCTCTTGTATCCTACTACTTGCTGAAATCATTTTTCAACTCTATGAACTATTAAGTGGTGTCTTTAGGGTTTTCTATATGTAGTATCATGTCATCTGCATATAGGGCAATTTTACCTCTTCTCTTTTAAGATGCATTTTATTTCTTTTTCTAATCTGATTTCTTTGACTAGGACATTCAATACTATGTTGAATAAAGGGGATCAGACTGAGCATTCTTGTTTAATTATAGCAGAATTTAGTAGGAAGATTTGAACATTTTACTGTTGAGTATTAAGTTGGCTGTTGGTTTGCTATAATTAGCTTTTACTAGTTAAGCAACATTTCATGTACAACCAATTTTTAAGAGTTATTCCGTAAATGGATGCTGAATTTTATAAAATGTCAGTTATGCATTATTGAGTTGATCATGTGATATTTGTCCTTTTTTATTGATGTGGTTTATCACATTGATTGATTAGCATAGGTTGAACCATCTTTGGAACACTGGGATAAATTCAACTGAATCATAGTGAATAATCCTTTTTATGTGTTCCTGGATTCTAATTCTATGTGTTTGCTAATATTTTGTTGAGGATTTGTCAATCTAAATTCATCAACAATATTGACCTGTAAATATCTTTTGTTTTTTAGATACCACATATGAGCGATCTCATATGGTAATTTTCTTTCTCGTTCTAGCTTACTTCACTTAGAATGACATTCTCCAGGAACATCCATGTTGCTGCAAATGGCGTTACGTTGTCATTTTTTATGACTGAATAGTAATCCATTGTATAAATATACCACAGCTTGTTTCTTTTTATGGACATTTAGGCTGTTTCCATGTCTTGGTTATTGTAAATAGTGCTGCTATGAACAATGGGGTGCAGAAGTCATTTTGAAGTAGGGTTCCTTCTGGATATAGGCCTGGGGGCAGGATTCCTGGGTCATATGGTAGGACTATTCCTAATCTTTTGAGGAATCTCCACACTGTTTTCTGCTGTAGCTGCACCAAACAGCATTCCCACCAGCAGTGTAGGAGGGTTCCCTTTTCTCCACAGCCTTTCCAGCATTTGTCATTTGTGGATTTCTGAATGATAGCCATTCTGAATGGTGTAAGTTGATACCTCATTGTAGTTTTGATTTGCATTTCTATGATATTAGTGATATTGATCATTTTCTCATATCATATTGATCATTTTAATTATTCCTTGGAGAATTGCTTACTTAGGTCTTCTGCCCATGTTTGGATTGGGTTGTTTGTTTTTTCCTTGTTAAGTCATATGAGCTGCTTGTATATCCTGGAAATCAAGCCTTTGATGGTTTCATTTGCAAAAAACTTCTCTCATTCCGTAGGTTGACTTTTTGTTTTACTTATGGTTTCCTTTGCTGTGCAGAAGCTTGTAAGTTTCAATAGATCCCATTTGTTTATACTTGTTTTTATTTCTATTACTTGAGTAGACTGTTCTAGAAGAACATTTTTGAGATGTATGTCAGATAATGTTTTGCCTACATTTTCTTCTAGGAGATTTGGTTCATTTCTGGGCTCTCTATTCTGTTCCATTGGTCTATATGTCTGTTTTTGTACCAATACCATGCTGTCTTGATGACTGTAGCTCTATAGTATTGTCTGAAGTCTGGGAGAGTTATTCCTCCTACCTCTTTATTCTTCTTCAGTAATGTGTTAGCAATTATAAGTCTTTTGTGGTTCCCTATAAATTTTATTAATTTTGCTCTAGTTCTGTGAACTATGTCCTGGGTAATTTCATATGTATTACATTAAATCTATATATTTCCTTGGGCAGTGTGACCATTTTAACAATATTGATACTTCCAATCCAAGAGCATGGAATATCTTTCCATTTTTAATATCTTCTTTAATTTCTTTCATCAATGTTTTATAGTTTTCCGTGTATAATTCTTTCACCTCCTTGGTTACATTTATCCCTAGGTATTTTATTACGTTTGGTGCTATTTTAAAGGTGATTGTTCCTTTAATTTCTTTTTCTGTTGATTCATCGTAAGTGTAAAGAAATGCAACTGATTTTTCAACATTAATCTTGTAACCTTCTACTTTGCTGAATTCTTCAGTCAGCTCTAGTAGTTTTTATGTGAAACTTTTAGGGTTTTCTATATATTATAACATGTAGTTGGCATATAGTGACACTTTTACCTCTTCTTTTCCAATTTGGATCCCTTTTATTTCTCTCTCTTGCCTGATTGCTGTGGTTAGGACTTCCAAGACTATGTTGAATAGGAGTAGTGATAGTGGGCATCCTTGTCTTGTCCCAGATTTTAGTGGAAGCTTTTGAATTTTTCACCATTGAGTACTATGCTGGCTGTAGGTTTGTCATATATAGGTTTTATGATGCTGAGATATGTTCCCTCTGTACCCACTTTGGTGAGAATTTTTTATTATAAGTGGGTGTTGAATTTTATCAAATGCTTTTTCTGCATCTATTGAGATGATTATGTGGTTGATCATGGAGGATTTTTATTTCTAATTTGATCTCATTTCTAGTGATCAGTGTGTTCAAGTGATCAGTTTCTTCTTGGTTCAGTCTTGGTGGACTATGTTTCCAGAAATTTTTCCATCTCCTCTAGGTTATTCAATTTGTTTCCTAATAGTTTTTCATAACATTCTGTATGATATTCTGTATTTCTATTTTTTTTGTTGTAATTTCTCCATTTCTTTCTTATTTTGCTTATTTGAGCATTCTGTTTTTTCTTCTTTGTCAGTTTGGCCAAGGTTTGTCAATTTTATTTACTTTTTCAAAAAAACAGCTTTTGGTTTGATTGATTCTTATTTTTTTTTCCTCCCTCATCTTTATTATTTCCTTCCTTCTGCTGCCTTTTGGGGATTTTTGCTCTTCCTTTTCTAATTCTTTTAGCTGGTGGGTTTGTTTATTTGAGTTTGTTCTTCTTTTTTGAGGAAGGCCTGTATCATTATAAACTTCCGTCTTAGCACTGCCTTTGCTTTGTCCCATAAATATTCTGTGGTTGTGTTTTCATTTTCATTTGTCTCAAGGTATTTTTTAATTTCAGCTTTGATTTCCTCATTGAACCATTGTTTTTTTTATACCATGTTCTTTAATCTCCATGCTTTCCTTTTTTTCTCCTTTGTTTGTCTGTTGTTGATTTATAGTTTCATGACATTGTGGTCAGTAAAGATGCTTGAGGTAATTCCTATCTTTTTAAAATTGTTGAGGCTTCTTTTGTGCCCAGGTATATAATCAGTCCTAGAAAATGTTCCATGTGCAGTTGAAAAGAATATATATCTTATTTTTATGGGGTGCAATGCTCTGAAATATCCACCAAATCTAATTTTTCTTTTGTATTATTTAATTTCTTTGTTGCCTTATTTATTTTCTGTCTCGAAGATCTGTCTAGTGATGTGAATACTGTGTTGAAATCTCCAACTATGATTGTAATTCCCATCAATATCCCCCTTTATCTCTGTTAGATAATTATTTTATGTACTTAGGTGCTCCTATATTTGGTGCATATATATTAAAAAGTGTGATATATTCATCTTGTATTTTCCTTAACTCATTATAAAATGTCCTTTTTCTTTCTTTATTGCTTTTGTTTTAATGTCTAGTTTGTCTGAAATCAGTACTGCAACACCTGCTTTTTTGGCTTTTCCATGTGCATGGAATATCCTTTTCCATCCTTTCACTCTGAATATTTATGTGTCCTTCTCCCTAAAGTGGGTCTCTTGTATGCAGCATACTGAAGGTTCTTGCTTTATTATCCAGTCTGCCACTCTATGTCTTTTGGCTGGAACATTTAGTCCATTAACATTTACTGTAATTAATGATAGCTGTGTGTTTATTACCATTTTGAATTTCTATTTGCAGCTGATTTGGTATTTCTTCTTTGTTCCTTTCTTCTTTCTTTTGTGGTTTGATAATTTTTCTTTGTATTATCATGGGTTTTATATAGTTTTTGTGACTCCCTTGTAAGTTTTTGGCTTGTGGTTACCCTTTTTTGTAAGTCTATTAGTCCATTGCTGTAACTATTTTTATTAAACTGATAGTAATATAATCTCAAACCTATACTACCGAGAACAAAAAATTTAAACAAGCAAGAAAAAATACTCTAGATTTTCTTGCTTCCCTCTCTCACTCTTAATGATTTAGAGTCTTCTTTTATAATTTCGTGTTTATATTATTTGTAATTCATGAGAAATCACCTTTCTGTTTATGAGTTTCTCATTTTTGTAGCATCCTGTTTCTTTTCTATTTAGACTAGACTTGTCAATATTTCTTTTAGCATGGGTTTAGTGTTGCTAAACTCTTCTGGTTTTTGCTTGTCTGTGAAATTCTTTATATCTCCTTCTATCCTAAAGAACAGCCTTGCTAGGTAGACTACCATAGGCTGCATTTTTTTTTTTAATCAGGACTTTGAATATATCTTGCCACTACCTTCTGAGCTGTAATATTTGTGTAGAAAAATCAGCTGAGGGCCTTATGGGGCTTCCCTTGTAACTCCCTCTTTGTTTTTCTCTTTCCGCCTTTAGGATCATTTCTTTATCCATGACTCTGGCCATCTTAATTGTGATATATTTTGGTGTAGGTATCTTTTGGTTCTTCCTGTTTGGGACCATCTGAGCCTCCTGTACTTGGATATCTGATTCCTTTTTTATGTTTGGGAAGTTTTCATTCATAATTTCTTCAAATACCTTTTCAATCCCCTTCGTTCTTTCTTCCCCTTCTGGAACCCATATTATGCATAGATTGGCACACTGTGTATTATCCCATAGGTCCTTTATGTTGTTTTCATTAGATTTTATTTGCTTTTCTCTTAGCTGTTCTGATTGGGTGCTTTTTCTTGTCCTGTCTCTAGGTTACATATTCATTCCTCTGCATTATCTAGCCTGTTTTGTACAACCTTTAGGTCAGTTCTCATTTTAGTCCTGAGTTTATCAATTCTTCTTGGCTCTTCTTTATAGCTTCAATTTCATTTTTGATATATTTTATACCTCTAAACACTATCTCTTTTAGTTCCTTCAGTACTTTGATCAGTCCTTTTTTGAAATCTTGATCTAGTGTGCTATAATTGTCTATTCCATCGATCATACTTTCAGGGGATTTCTCTTGCTCTTTAATTGGGAATGGTTTCTCTGCTTCTTCATCTTGCTCATATCTCTCTGGAACTGTGGCTTATGGAGTATCAGTTATATTTTGTGGTCCTTAAGTATTTATTTATCTATCTAAAGCCTATGTAGGATTAAAAAAATAAAGAGGGAGATAAAAAGAATTTTAAAAGAAGGGAGAAAAAGAGGTTTGATAACAGTGTATAATCAATAAAAGAAGAGGAATTTTAATCAGACTAGCAATTGACTTGAGATGTCTATTTAAAAACACTTAAAATGAAAAAAAATCAAAAAACAATATTTGAAACCTGTGTATAATCAATGACAGGAGATCAAAACCAAAGGAAATAAAAATGAAATGAGGTATATTTTTAAAATATAACAATAATAAAAATATTTTAAAAGAAACTATTAAAAGGGGTTAAAACTGGAAATATATATAACTGTTTAAATAGTAAAAGTTAAAAAGGTAATAGAAAATAGAAGAGATAAAAACAGATTTAAAAAAAGGAGGGGTGGTGTTCTCCTGGTTGCTGTGCGCTCTTAATGAGAAGTCTTTCTTTCTTCACCATGTTTTGTGAACTAAGCTTGCTGTTTCCAGAGACCCTCCACTGGCGCCCTCATCTGTGATGTTCACAGTGCCTGTCGGCAAACAGATCTCACCTCCTCCTAACATTGGGTTAGGTGTTCCTCTCCTTGGCTGTGGGCAGGCAGATCACTCCCCCTCTTGATGCCTCAGTCAAATGTTGCAGACTGATCAGGTAGGCTGGCAGGTGGTGCTTACTTCCAGCACCGCGTTCAGATGATGCATTCCTATCAGGAAGGTGGGGGGCCATGCACCCTCCCCCAGTGCTGGTCACTCCACTGCTCTGTGCCACTGCCCATACCACCTATGGTCCGTGCTCAATAGGCGGGCTCGGGGAAGACTGTGGAACCACTCTGCCCCTTCTCCGTTCCAAAACTCAGCTCCTTTTTTGTCTTGGTGGCATGAGTTCTCTGAAGTACCAGGACAGAAGGATTCTATCTGCCTCAGGATGTAAACAAGTCTCCGTCTGGCCTTTGAGGCTGCTAAGCTCTTAGGTATGGATTCAGGTTTCACCCCTGCCCCTGCCTGGTGCTAAACACTGGAGTATATGGTGGCTGTACCTGAATCCCACTTCTCTTTGCCCAAAAACCTTCCACCGGTTTTCAGAGATGGAGGTATGGCATCCTTCTCCCCAGGGCACATCAGCTGTGTTGTTTTATGTAGGGCTCATGTTGTTCTGCCCTGTTCATTCACTCATCCATGGCACGCAACACCCTGCAGCCCCCCGGGTTGCCTCAGTTCAGCTGCCCCAGTCCTCTGCCAGGCTCAGGCAGCCTGTCTCGTCCCTCAGCTCCTGGCTTGCATCTCCGCCTGTGTGTCACAGGAACCCTTTGTGCCTGTTTAAATTAGTTCTGTCAGTTAAGGGGTGCTCCATACAGATCTGAGCCTCAGAGGCACCCCCTCTGTCCTGCTGGCCTCTCCATTGTAGTGGGGAGACCCAGCAAATGAGCGCTAGTCCTCCTTTGCCGCTCTCTCCCCATAGTATGAGTCCTGCACTGTTTTGCTTTTTCTTTCTTTTTTCTTTTCTCCCACCAGATTTTTGGCATCTTTGTCTTTTGAAGAGGGCGATGTTCTGTCAGAGTTCTGCAGGTGCTCTGGTTGGCTGAGTGGGTCTGTGGATGTGTGTCCTGGTGTATTTGTGGTAGAAGGTGAGCTACAAGTATCCTTCTACTCTGCCATCTTGGCCTCAACCTGTAATTATCTTTTTTGATAGTGTCTTTGTCTGGTTGTAGTGTCAGGGTGCTGGTGGCTTCATAGAATGAAAGTGGCTGTATTCCCTTCTCTTCAGTCTTTTGAAAGAGTTAGAGAGGAATTGGTATAAGTTCTTTTTATGTTTGGTAGAATTCCCTAGAAAGGCCCACTAGTTCTAAACTTTTGTATGTATGGAGGATTTTTATTACTGATCCTATTCCAGTTCTAATAATCTGTGTTCAAATTAACTATTTCTATTTGATTCAGTTGATGGGTTGTAAGTTTCTAGCAACTTATCTATTTCTTCCAGGTTGTCTAAATGCTGTCATATAATTGTTTATAGTATTCTCTTATTTTTTTTTACTGTGATATTTGTAGCAATTTCTCTTCTTTCATTTCTATTTTTGCTTATTGATCCTCTCTCTTTTTCTCTTGTTGAGTTTCATCAGTGTTCTGTCAATTTTGTTTTCCCTTTCAGAACGCAGCTGCTGGTTTTATTGATAGATTTTTATAATTTTTTAAGTCTCTATTTTATTTATTTCCCCCATGCTCTGTATGATTCCTTTCCTTCTGTTTACTTTAGTTTTTGTTTGTTCTTCTTGTTCTAATTCTTTTAAGTAGTATACTAGGGTTTTTTGAGATTGTTCTTTTTCTTTATTTTCTTTATTTTATTTATTTATTTATTTTTTTTTTTTTTTGAGGGAGACCTGTATTCTATGAACTTCATTTTAGGATCACTTTTGCTGAATTGCATAGACTTTGTGTGGTTGTGATTTACTGTCACTGATCTCAAGGTAAATTTTAATTTTTTCTTTGATTTTATCTTTGACCCATTGGTTGTTTAGTAGCATGTTGTATAGTCTCCATGCAATGTTTTGTTTGTTTGTTTGATTGTTTATTTGTTTCTGGTTCCTATCTCTGGGGTTGATTCTAGCTTCATGTAATTTTGGTCATAAAAACACAAAATAATTTATATCCTCTTAAATTGTTTGGGCTTTTTTTGTGTCTAAGTATGTAGTATATTTTAAACAATGTTCAATTTGCACTTGAAAATAATGTATGTTCTGGTTGTTTTGAATTTAATGTTCTGAAAATATCAATAAGTCTAACTATTCTATTGTGTCATTTAATATCTCCTTTGTCATAATTGATTTTCTCCCTGGAAGATCTGTCCAATGATTTTAGTGGGGTGTTACAGTGTCCTATTATTATTGCAACCATCAATTTTTCCCTTTATGTCTTATATTTATCTTGTTTTATGTATTTAGGTGCTCTAATACTGGGTGCACATATTTTAATGTGTGTAATATCCTCTTCTTCTATTGCCCCTTTAATCATTGTATACTATCCTTCTTTGTCATTATTACAGATATAATTTTAAAGTCTATTTTGTCTGATATGAGTATTGCTACTCCCAATATCTTGTCATTTTCATTTGTATGAAACATGTTTTAATCTCCTCACTTTCATCTATATATGTCCTACAGCCAAAAGTGGGTCTCTTATATACTGCAAATTGTAAGCTCTTGTTTTTTTTTTTTTTCCCATGCTCCATTCTATGTCTTTTGATTGATGCATTTAGTCCACTGATATTTATGGTAATTATTAATACATGTGTGTTTATTGCCATTTAAACATTATTTTCCAGTTGATTTTATATTTCTTTGTTCTTTTTACTTTTGTTTTCCCTTTTGTGGTTTTATGATTTTATTTTCTATTTTGTTTGAGTTTTATTCTTTGTGTGTGTGTGTGTGTGTGATGCTATTGTATGTTTTTGATTTGTGGCTACCCTATTGTTCAAGTATTTTAAACCATTACTATATCTATTTGCTTTAGATTGTTAATGATATAGGGTCAATTACATCTTAAAATAATTTAAAAATCGACATTTTCTTTATCTTCTCTCCCAATTTATTATGTAATATCCCATTTTTACATCTCTATGCTTATTAGTTTTTCTTTAGTAGTTATTGCATTTCCAATTGTGATTTTCTTTTTCTATATATTCTCAATTCTTTTATTTGTAGAGAAGAACTTTCAATATTTATTTTAGGAGAGGTCTAGTATTACTGTATTCTTTTAGGTTTTACCTGTGTGAGAAAGTCTTTCTCTCTCCATTTTCTGAATGATAGTGTTGCTGGTTAGAATATCCTAGGTTGTACGTTTTTCTCTTTCAGGACTTATCACACCTTTCTGGACAGCAACATTTTTGTAGGGAAATAGCCTTATGAGGATTCCCTTGGTACTAATACTTTTTTAAATTTCTTTCTTCTTCTTTCTGCCTTTGGATTCTTCTCTTCTTTAATTTTGGACTTCTAAATTATAATATATCTTTTTGTAGGTCTATTTGGATTAATGTAGTGTGAGAACTTGTTCACTTCCTTTACTTGGATATCTGTTTGCTTCTTTAGGTTTGGGACGGTTTTAGTTCTAATTTCTTCAAATACATTTTTAACCTCCTTTTCTCTTTCTTCTCATTCTTGGACCTCTATTTTGAATAGATTAACCTGCTTTATGTTATCATATGGCTCTCATATTGCTTTCTTTCTTTTTTTTTTTTTTCTTGTATGCTGCCATGGTTGGGTAATTTCCAATATTTTGTCTTCTAAACCACTTATTTGTTCTTCTGTATTATTTTGTATGCTATTTATTGCCTTAGCCAGGCTTTAATCTTGGCAATTGTGTTTTCCAATTTCAATAGATTCCTCTTTATATTTTCTTTATCTTTCTATCCAGAGTCTCCCTTAACACCCTCTGTGCTTTTGCAACCTCATTTTAAAATTTGAGTTCTGGTAGTCTGTAGAGATCTAGTTCTTTGTTTGTTCTTTCAAAGGATATCTCTTGTTCATTTAATTAGTATGGTTTTAACTACTCTGGTCTTGAGGACTTGTTTTTATGTGGGAGAGTCCATCTATAAACTGTGTATAACTAACATTTTTATTGCTAGAGCTGTTTTTAGTATGGATAGCTGCCACATCTTTCCACTGTGTGTGTTGGCAGTTATACCCTTGATTTGAGGTGCAATTTGTGTGGTAGTGACTAGATCCTGCACTGTTTGTTCAATGAGTCCTCCTCTTTGCCCTGTGGTTGTCACTGCCCTGACATGGGCCATGTCTGCTCCCCAGTTGTTGGAGTAGAAGCCCCCATATCAATGTCTGAGCTGCTGTGCATGGTAGTTTGGACTAGAGTTCTTCAATGGGAGAGGAGGCATTGGGTATTCTTCCCCAGGAAATATCCACCAGGAAGTGCCCTTTGTGGTGTTCTTTGTCACCCATTATGTGGGCTTACAGAACAATCAAATCTTTTCAACCAAGCATTTAAGCCCCATGAACTGGTGTACAACGAATTTGGTAAGGCAACATCCTCCCCTCCCTACGTGACAGTGTTTTAACAACAGGCCTTTATGGTCGGCCAAACAACACCCTGTGAGGCAACAGAGAAGGCAGATGCTGTGTTAATATTTCTCTTTCCTTTGAGCATGTTAACAACAAGGACCTTACAGCCAAGCAATAAATGCCATGTGGATTCATGGACAAGGAGGTAATAGGACAACATCCTCCATATCATTTCATGAGTCCATTAACTGTGTAACCTACACACCCAAGTAATGGACTGTGGGTTAGTAAGAGCCTCTGAATCTCCCCATCTGTCCCAGCTAATCTCCCCACTGGAAAAGAGACTTCCAAGATGAAGGCATTTTTTCTCTTTTCTTGCTCTTTCCCTGTGGGGGCAGCTCAGATCCAAATTTACTTTTTCTTTTATACTGCTCCACCTGAATTCATGATTATTTACCTTTAGTTCCACTTCTACAAGATCTTCTGCCAGAGTTTGATAGCTAATCTGTGAGAGTTCTTTCACATATAGATGTATTTTTGATTAATTTGTGGAAGAATGTGAACTCTGCATCCTACTATTCCTCCATTTTGATACCCCACTGTTTGCCATTTTAGTTTGGTGTTTTGTTTTGTTTTGTTTTAAGTTCCTCTCAATTTTCTTTTTCTTAAGTCTTATGTCTACTCTAGATTTATATTTTGTGGATGCTATGATGTTTGCATAAAATATTTCATAGATAAAATTGTGCTTTTTCTGCTAATAGCAACTTATCTTCCTTTGCCTATATGGGTTCTATCCCTTTTCTTTTCCCCTTTATGTTTTGTTTCAAATGATTTCTTTTTATGTAGTGAATGAAATAGTTATAGTTATTTTTACTGCTTTTTTCCTTTAATCTTTATACTATAATTAAATATTTAACAATCTATTCTGATATAGAGTTGTACTTTTCTGACACTCTCTGAATATTTATAACCTTACTGAAAGTTTTAGGTATTTTTGTCTTTTCATTTCAGAAAGAAGAACTCATTTCAATATTTTTTGTGAGGCAGAATTGTGTTGATTAGCTCTCAACACTTGTTTATTTGTGAAAGCCTATATTTATCTTTCATATCTAAAACATAAGTAGACTGAATAGATTATTCTTGGCAGTTTTTATCTTTTAATACTTTGGGTATGTCATTTGACTCTCTCCTGATCTGTTAAGTTACTGCTGAGAAATCTGCTGATAACTTAATAGGAGATTCTTTGCAGAGTAACATATTTTCCCCTATCTGTTTTTAAAATTATTTCTTCACAGTTTTACTATAATATGTCTTAGAAAAAAAGTATTTTTGCATTGATGTAATTCCTTAGCTTCATGGACTTGTATAGCCAGTTCCTTCTCCAAGTTAAGGAATTTCTCAGCTATTATTGCTTCAAATAAACTCTCTGCTCTCTTCTCCCTCTCCTTTACTGTGGGGACATCCATTGTTCTAATATTGCTCTTCCTAACAGTGTTGGATAGTTCTTGTAGAATTTCTTCGCTCTATTTAGATCTTAATTCTCTCACGTCTTCTACCTGTATAATTTCTAGATTTCTGTCTTCATGATTGCAATATCTCTTCCATGTGGTCTACTCTATTTCCAATGCTTTCTAACACATTCTTCATTTCATTTGTGGAGTTATTTAGTTCTAGAATTTATGTTTGTTTTCTTTTCAAAGTTTCAATCTCTTTGGTAAATTATTCCTTCTGTTCATTAATTTTATACCTGAATTCATTAAACTGCCTTTCTGAGTTTTCAGGTAGCTCATTTAGTTTATTTATGACAGCTACTTAAAATTCTCTTTTAGTTAGATCATAATATTTTGTAAATTTAAGTTTAGTTTTTGGAGAATTATAGCTTTGTTCTGTGATACCATCTTACTGTGGTTCTTCATGGTGCTTGATGAGTTTTTCCTTTTTCCATGATGCTTGGTGAGTTCTGTCTCATCTACATGTTCCATTTTGATAAGAAGTGTGTTAAACCTGCAGGTAATTTTGTACAATATTGATTTTAATTATATTAATTCTTTCAATCCATGAAAATGGGTTATGTTTCTATTTATTTATGTGTTTTAAAATTTTTTCATCAAAGTTTTATTTTTCTTTTACAAATATTTCACTGCCATGGTTAAATTTATTCTTCAGTATTTCACTCTTTTTAATAAGTATTATAATTTGAATTTTTACAATTTCCTTTATAGATTATTTATTGTTAGTGTAAAACAATTATTTTTTCTAGATTCTTTAGGGTTTTATACATATAAGATCATATCACCTGCAAACAGAGAAAATTAGACTTCTTCCATTACAATTTTATTTCCTTTATTTATGATTGCTTATCTCTCTGACTAGAATTTCCTGTACTCTATTAAGTAGAAGTACTAAAAGTAACAATCCTTGCATGTTTCCTCATCTTAGAGAAAAAGCTATTAGTTTTCATCAATGAGTACAAAGTTTGCTGTGGGTTTTGCTTATATGACTTTTATTATTTTGAGTTAGTCTTCTATTAGTTTGATGAGTGTTTTTATAAACCAAGAATATGGAATTTTGTCAAATTATTTTATGCATTTCTTGATCACATGATTTTTATCTGTCACTTTGTCAATGTGTTGTATCATGGTGTTTGATTTGAGGATGTTGAATCATCCTTGCATCCCTATAATCTCACTTAATCATAGATTATGATGCTTCAAATGGATTATTGAATTTAGTCTGTTAACATTTTTAAAGGAGTTTTTGCATCAACGTTTATTAGGGATATTAAAATGTATTTTTTTTTCTTGTAGAGTAATTGTATGATTTTGTGATCAGGCTAATGCTGGCCTCATGGAATGAGTTGGGAAATGTTTTATCCTTTAATTTTTTTTGGAAAATATCATAAAGTTTGGTATACATTTTTTAAATGATTGTAAAATTCACCAGTGGAGCCATTACCTCCAGGAATTTTTTCTTCAGAAGATTTGTAATTACTAGTTCAATTTACTTAGTTATAAGTCTGGTCAAAATTTTCTACATCATTATGATTTAGTCTTGGTAGATTTTGTTTTTCTAGGAATTTATCTACTTTAATTAGATTATCAAATTTCCTAGCATACAAATATTCACAGTATTTTCTTTTCTTATTTTATTGAAGTATAGTTAGTCTGCAATGGTGTGTCAATTTCTGGTTTACAATACAATTCTTCGGTCATGCCTGAATATACATTTTTTTACATATTCTTTTTCACCATGAGCTACTACAAAATATTGAATATACAATTGAATATTGAATGTATACTGTACTATACAATATAAACTTGTTTGTCTATTTATACATAGTAGTCAGTATCTGCAAACATTGAACTCCCAGTTTATCCCTTCCCAACCCCCTTCCCCATAGCAACCACAAGTCTGTATTCTGTGTCTTAGTCTGTTTCTGTTTTATATATAACTTTATTTGTCTTTTCATTTATATTCCACACATGAGTGATAGTAAATGGAATTCTTTGTTTTTCTGGCTTACTTCACTTAGAATGACATTCTCCAGGAACATCCATGTTGCTGCAAATTATAAAATTTTATTTTTTTTATGGCTGAGATTTCCATTGTATAAATATACCACAACTTATTTATTCAGTCATTTGTCAAACAACATTTAGGTTGTTTCCATGTGTTGGCTACTGTAAATAATGCTGCTATAAACATTGGGGTGCAGGGTTTTTTTTTTAAGTAACATTCCCTCTGGATATATGCCCAGGAGTAAGATTGCTGGGTCATATAGTAAGTCTATTTTTAGTCTTTTGAGGAATCTCTATACTGTTTTCCACAATGGCTGTGCCAAACTGCGTTCTGACCAACAGTGTAAGAGGGTTCCTTTTTCTCCACAGTCACTTCAGCATTTATCATTTGTGGACTTTTGAATGACTTCTATTCTTACTGGTGTGAGATGATACCTCATTGTAATTTTGATTTACATTTCTCTGATAATTAGTGATTTTGAGCATTTTTTCATGTGGTTATTTGTCATTCATATGTTTTCATTAGAAAATCCCTTATTTAGGACATCTGTCAGTTTTTGGATTGGGTTGTTCATTTGTTTTTGTTAAGTTGTATGAGCTGTTCATATATTCTGGAGATCAAGCCTTTGTCAGTTTCATCTTTTGCAAGTATCTTCTCCCATTCCATAGGTTGTTGTTTTGTTTTGCTTATGATTTCCTTCACTGTGAAAAAGCTTGTCAGTTTACTTAGGTCACATTTGTTTATTTTTGCTTTTATTTCTATTTCTTGGGTAGATTGCCCTAGGAGAATATCGCTGCAATGTATTTTGGATGATATTTTGGCTATGTGTTCTTCTAGGAGCTTTATTGTATTTTGTCTTATGTTAAAGTCTCTAAGCCATTTTAAGTTTATTTTTGTGTATATTGTGAAGGAGTATTCTAACTTCGTGATATACATGCTGCTGTCTAGTTTTCCCAACACCATTTGCTGTGAAGTGACTGTCTTTATTCCATTGTATGTTCTTGCCTCCTTTGTCAATGATTAACTGACCAACAGTTTGTGTGTTAATTTCTGGAGTCTCTTCTGTTCCATTGATCCATGTCTGTTTTTGTACTAATACCATGCTGTTTTGATTACTGTAGCTCTATAATATTTTCTAAAGTCTGAAGGGTTATTCCTCTAGCCTCATTCTTTTCTTCAGTAATGTTTTGTCAATTCTGTTTGTGTGTGTGTGTGTGTGTGTGTGTGTGTGTGTGTGTGTGTGTGTGTTTGTGTGTGTGTGTGTGTGATTCTGTATAAATTTTATTATGATTTGTTTTAGCTCTGTGAAACATGTCCTGGGCAATTTGATTGGGGTTGCATTAAATCTGTAGATTACCTTGGGCAGCATGGCCATTCTTTTATTTATTACTGCCACCATTATCAACTCTAAATTCTTAATATTATATATAAAACAAACTTAAAAAAAAACTCTTAAAAGTGGAGAAAACAGCCTAGGTATGGAAATCAGGATATTATGAATGACACAATGAAGAGTTCAGTGGGCCTTATTTTTGCCTTTTTTCTCCCAGGCTTTAAGTTAGAGAAACTGACATATGGGTACATTAGCAGCCACAAGATAAGATCCAACAAAATCCCACACTCTCTAACAGACCAGTAATGAGGAAGGACAGCAAGATATATATATATGGCTATATATATATATATATATATATATATATATATATATATAATCACCACTGTAATTCAGACAGATACCAGGAATAAAATTGTAGCTTCACCCCTCCCAGTGACAGATAAAGTTGAATGAAGAACCCAGTCTTATAGTACTGCAAGGCCCTAACAAGATTCTTCAACAACATTGCTGGGCTGGTGTCTGAGAAGGTAAAATAAGGTGCCAGAACTTTTATTCCTGCCACTAATAATGAGCCCCATCCACAGGTATTAGTTGAGACCACCTTGGGTACATGGACTTCCACCCATATATGACCATAATAAGACATTCTCCTCTATTCATGTGGAGTGGTATTGGAAGAGACTAGTTGTAAGGAATTGCATAATTTCTCCACAACTATGAGATTAACTCCAACAGAGAGTCAGTAGAGCTCATGTGGGAAGACTAAACTCCTGAGACCACCCAGTATTAATGAATTATCAAGATCAACTCAAGTATCAAAGGAAGACAAATGGGAAACTTAGTTTTATCAATTTCCTACAGCTGATGTAATAAATTCCCACAGACATAGTGGCCTAAACATATATATTTATTAGCTACAGTTCTGGAAGTCAGAAGATGAAATGGGCCTTGATGTGTTAAAATCAAGGGGTGTCAGGATGGAATTCCTTCTAGAGTCTCTATGGGAGAATCTGTTTCCTTTCTTTCTTCAGCTTCTAGAAGTCTCTTGCATTTCTTTGTTCATGGCATCCTCAAATGTCTTTAATTTCAGCAATATAACACCTTCAAAGCATTGGTTTTGACACTTCTGCCTCCTTCTTATACTTATAAGGACAATTGTGATTATATTGGACTCACTAAAGTAATCCGTGATAATGTCTACATCTAATGGTCTATTAGAAACCTTAATTTTATCTTCATCTTTAATCATTTCTTACTATTTAATAGAACATTATCAGAGGTTTCAGGGTTTAGGACATGGGCATCCTTATGGAGGGGGCTTAATTATTATTATTATTGTATTAACCACACTGGACTTCTACCTTCTCTTGGAACTAATAAAACAACAACTTTCCTCTGCTGAAGCTGTGTCTAAGAAAGCCAATTAAAATGGAAGATTTAAATAAAATCCAGAGCTTCATGACATAAACTGAAAATGTACAAGTTTCAAGTGAAAATAATTTACTTTATAAAGAAAGATGAAATTCTATCTCCAAAAGAATAAAAAAACAGTCAATATATGCTAAAATCAAGATAACTGATTTGATAAAATTATCTGAAAAAATGTTTTAATCATCCATATTATAAATACTTCAATGGACATTTAAGAACATTTGAAACAAATGAGCAAATAAAAAGAGTTATCATATTTTCTCCTTAATCACAGGTTGAAATTTCATTTCATTAATTATTTCTTTTCCTGCACAGAAGCTTTTAGTTTGATGCAATCCTAATTGTCCATTTTGCTTCTGTTGCCTGTGCTTTTGGTATTATATTCAATTAATCATTGCTAAGGCCAATATCAAGAAATTTTCAATGTGTTTTCTTCTTGGAATTTTATGGTTTCAAGTTCTTACATTTAAGTATTTAATTCATTCTGAGTTTACTTTTATGGGTGGTATAAGGGTCTAATTTCATTCTTCTGCATGTAAATATGTAGTTTTCCTAATACTACATATTAAAGAGACTATCCTTTCCCCATTGTGTGTCTCAGCTTATTTATCAAAGTTCAGTTGACTGTGTATCAGTGGATTTATTCCTGGGTTTTCAATTTTGTTCCATTGGTCCGTATGTATGTTTTTATGCCAGTATCATACTGTTATGATTACTGTAGTTTCATAATATATTTTACAATCAGAAAATGTGAGGTCTCAAGCTTTGTTCTTGCTCAAAATCATTTTGTCTGTTTGGGGTCTTATGTAGCTCCATGGAAATATTTTTAAAGACTATCTTTTTGGAACACTCTTAGGTTCACAGCAATATTGGAAGGAATGTTCAGAGATTTCCTATTTATCCCCTTTCCCCATGCAAGCATAGTCTCCCCCATTATCATTTCCCCGTTATCAGTATATTTGTTAGTATTGATGAACCTACATTGACACATTATAACCATGCAAATTCCTTTAGGTAGAATAAATATTTTAACATTGTTAATTCTTTTAACCCATGAATGTGGCATGTCTTCCCATTTATTAGTGTCTGTTTTAATTTCTTTCATTAGTTATTTATAATTTCAGTAATACAAGTATTTCAACTCCTTGGATAAGTTTATACCTAAGTATTTTATTCATTTTGGTTCTATTGTAAATGTGATTGCTTTCTTTGTTAGTGTATAGAAATACAACTAAAAATGATCAAATTTAATTATCCATTATAAACCTCCTTTGATAATCATTTTGACATATGCATTAAGTGCTATGGTAAGATTTACAATAATTATTTTTCAGCAATGATTTTCAAATTTTATTCCAAGGAATCCTCAGGTTGTGAAAATGTATCTCACAGGTTAGCTGTGGTCCTGTATACATCTTTAACCAGAGAATGACAATGCAACTGTTTTATATTTTGTGTTTTCAAGTAAAAGTTCCTCCAGATAAAGAATCTTATGACTAAGAAGCATTTGCTGAAAACTGATTGGGGCATATCCCTATTTAATTGGTTTCAGACCTGGACAATTCTTTTCTAGACTAAGTTCTCCATTCTTAGGTTTTTCATCCAAATGTTTGTTTTCAAGAAGGGCATATATTTCTGAGTCCATGAATATCTGAGATAGCTTTTTGGTATTTCACAAGTTGAAGATGACTAGGCTGTGTATGAAAGCAGTAAGTTACAATTTTAATTCTCAAAACTCTGGATAGTATTCTTTTTTAAAATTAATTAATTTTAGAGAGGCCAAGATGGCAGAGTAGAAGGATGCTCGTAGCTCACCCTCTCCCACAAATGCACCAAAACTCACACCCACAGACCCACTCAGCCAACCAGAGAACCTTCAGAAATCCAACAGAACATCATCCTCTTCAAAAGCTAGAGACACCAAAAGTCTGGTAGGAGAAAAGGAGAAAAGAAAGAAGAAAAGGCAAAACAGAGGGGGAGGGGTCCCGTGGGGAGGGAGCAGCAAAGGAGGACTGGCGCTTGCTAGCTGGGTCTACCCTCTCTAACCAAGAGGCCAGCAGGTCAGAGGGGGAACCTCCAAGGCTAAGATCTGCCCTTGACTGACAGAACTAAGTTAAATTAGCACAGAGGGTCCCCGCAACACTCAGCCCGAGATGCGGGCTGGCAGCTGGGGGCAGGGCCAGGCTGCCCGAGCCAGGTGGAGGACTGGGACGGCTGCACTGAGGCAGCCCTGGGGGACTGCAGGGGTCTGCGTGCCGTGGCTATGGGTGCACAGGGCAGAACAACCTGAGCCCTCCATAAAACAACACAGCTGATGTGCCCTGGAGGGAAAGGTCCATACCTTCATCTCTGAAAACCTGCAGAAAGTTTTTGGGTAAAGAGAGGTGGTGCTCAGGCACAGCCACCATATCCTCTGGTGCTTAGCACCCAGATGAGGGCAGGGGCAAAACCTGCATCTGCACCTAAGGTCTTAGCAACCTTGAGGGCCAGATGGAGACTTGTCTATAGCCCGAGGCAGATAGGATACTTCCGTCTTGGTCCCTTAGAGAACTTGCTCTGCCAAGACAAACAAGGAGCTGGATTTAGGCCCAGAGCAGGGACAGGGCTGTTCCTAAGTCTTCCCCAAGCCTGCCTGCAGAGCACCGACCTAAGGAGGGGTACACAGCAGCACAAAGCAGCAGAACGACCAGCACCTGGAGAAGGCAGGTGGCCTCCTGCCTTTCCAGCAGGAACGCAGCCCCGATCGTGGTTTTGGGAGGGGGCATGACCCGCCCTCCTATCTGGCTAGTCTGCAATACCTGACTGTGGCATCAGGAAGGATATTGACCCACCCACCCCCAGCAAAGAGAGCTGCACCTGACCCAGTGTTGGAAGGAGGCACGATCTGCTTGTGCGCACTGGGATCAGCACAGACAAGGGCACAAACAGAGGGCCTCAAGAAAACGCAAGCTGAGCTTCCAAAACAGGAAAAAGACAGACAAACTTCAAATTGAAAGCACAAAGTCTCCAGGAGAACACCAACCCCACCACCTTTTTTTTTAAAATCTGTTTTACCTGTTCTGTTTTCAATTACCCTTTTAATTTTTACTTCTTAAACAATTATATATACCCCCAGTTTGAATCCCTTAAAAATTTTTAAAAATATTTTTATTATTATTAATTTTTAAAAATTCTGCTTCAACTTGATCTTCTATTATTCAATATAAACTGTTTTCAAGCCTTCTGTCTTCCTTCTTTTAAAATTCTTTCTATCTCTTTTTTTTCTGTTCTAAGTTTTATTCCTACATAGATATTTGATAGATAAACTCCTTAAGGACCACAATAGATAACTGATACACTATAAACCACAGTATCACAGCGGTATGAAGAAGATGAAGATGAAGAAGCAGAGAAACCATTCCCAATTAAAAGAACAAGAGAAATCCCCTGAAAGAATGATCAAAGGGATAGACATCAATAGCCTACTAGATCAAGATTTCAAAAAAACAGTGATCAAAGTACTGAAGGGACTAAAAGAGATAGTGTTTAGAGATATAAAATATGTCAAAAATGAAATGAAGCTATAAAGAAAAGCAAGTAGAATTGGTAAACTCATTGGCTGAGATGAGGAATGATTTAAATGTTGTCTAAAGCCAACTAGATAATGCAGAGGAAAGAAATAGTGACCTAGAAGACAGGACAATAGAAAGCACCCAATCAAAAGATCTACAAGATAAACAAATGAAAATAGCATAATGGACATATGGGATAATATAAAGCATGCCAATCTTTACATAATAGGGGTTCCAGAAGGGGAAGAAAGATGAAAAGGGTTGAAAAGGTTTTTGAAGAACTCACGACTGAAAACTTCCCAAACTTAAAGAAGGAATCAGATATCCAAGTACAGGAAGCTCAGAGGGTCCCAAACAGGAGGAACCCAAAAAGACCCACACCAAGACATATCATAATCAAGTTGGCCAGAGTCAAGAATAAAGAAATGATCCTAAAGGCAGCAAGAGAGAAAAGCAAAGAGTGAGTTACAAGGAACCTCCATAAGGCTTTCAGCTGATTTCTCTACACAAACAATAAAGGCCAGAAGAGGGTGGCAAGATATATTCAAAGTCATGAATGAAAAAAAGATGCAGCCTAGGATACTTTATCCAGCAAGGCTATCATTTAGGATAAAAGGGGAGATAAAGAATTTCACAGACAAGAAAAAACTGCAAGAGGTTAGCAAAACTAAACCCATGCTAAAAGAAATATTGAAAGGTCTACTCAAAATAAAAAAGCAGCAGAATGCTACAGAAATGAGAAATTCACAACTGGGAAGGTGAAAACTCATGAATTACAAGTAAAATAAACACAAAATTATAAAAAAGACATACATACTATTGAGAGTGGGGGAGGGAGGCAGGAAAATATAGAATATTTTTTCTTTCATTTTTAAAGTTTTGTTCTCAGTAGGATGGGTTTGAGATCATGCTACTATCAGTTTAATAAAAATAATTATAGTGAAAGGGCTAATAGACTTATGAAAAAGAGTAACCACAAGCAAAAAAGTTACAAGGGAGTCACAAAAAATAAATAAAATCCATGATAGCACGGAGGAAAATTACCAAACCATAAAAGGAAGAAGAAATACCACATCAACCACAAAGATAAGTTCAAAATGGCAATAAACACACATCGATCATTAATTACTGTAAATGATAATGGACTCCAGTCAAAAGACATACAGTGGCACACTGGATAATAAAGCAAGAGCTTTCAATATGCTGCATACAAGAGACCCACATTAGGCATAAGGATACATATAGATTGAGAGTGAAAGGATGGAAAAGGATATTCCATGCACACGGAAAAGTCAGAAAAGTATGTGTTGCAGTACTGATCTCAGACAAAGTACACTTTAAAACAAAGGCCATAAAGAAAAAGAAGGTCATTTTATAATGATTAAAGGAGTGATACAAGATGGGGATATACAACTTGTTATTATATATGCACCCAACATAGGGGCACTTAAGTACATAAAACAATTACTAAGAGAGATAAAGGGGGATATTGATGGGAATACAATCATAGTTGGAGATTTTAGCACTGCATTAACATCAATAGACAGATCTTCCAGACAGAAAATAAATAAGGCAGCATAGAAATTAAATAATACAATAGAAATATTAGATTTGGTAAATATTTTCAGAGCATTACACCCCCCAAAAATAGGATATAAACTCTTTTCAAGTGCATATTGAACATTTTCCAAGACTGACCATGTACTTGGGCCCAAAAGAAGCCTTAACAATTTAAAGAAGATAAAACTTATCTCAAGCATCTTTACTGACCACAATGCCATGAAATTATAAATCATCAACAGAGAAACAAAGGAAAAGAAAGGAAAGCATGGAGATTAATCAATATACTATTAAAAACCCAATGGGTCAATTAGGAAATCAAAGCTGAAATTTAAAAAAAATACCTTAAGATAAATAAAAATGAAAACACAACCACACAAAATTTATGGGACACAGCAAAGGCAGTATTAAGAGGGAAGTTTATAGCAATAAGGCCTTCCTCAAAAAAGAAGAACAATCTCAAATAAACAATTTAACCCACCAGCTGAATGAAGTAGAAAAAGAAGAGCAAAAATACCCACAAGGCAGCAGAAGGAAGGAAATTATAAAGATTAGGGAGGACATAAATAAAATACAGGTTGAAAAGACCATAGGAAAAATCAACCAAACCACAAGCTAGTTCTTTGAAAAAGTAAATAAAATCCAAAATCCTCTGGCCAAACTAAAAAGGAAGAAAAAAGAGAGAGCACAAATTAGCAAAATATGAAAGGAGAAGGGATAAATTACAACAAATAAAATAAAAATACAGAATATCATACAAGAATATTACGAAAAATTATATGGAACCAAACTCAATACCCTACAGAATATGGACAAGTTTCTGGAAACATACTGTCCACCAATACTGAATCATGAAGAAACTGACCACTTGAAGAGACCGATCACTAGAAATAAAATTGAAATACCAATAAAAAACCTCCCTATAAATAAAAGTCCTGTACCGGATGGCTTCACTGGGGAATTCTACCAAACATAAAGAGAAAAACACATCCCAGTCCTTCTCAAACTCTTCCAGAAGATTGAAAAGGAGGAAACAATCCCAAAATTATTCTATAAGCCACCATTACCCTGATACCAAAACCAGGGTGGGACACTACCAAAAAAGAGAATTATAGGCCAATATCACTGATGAACATAGACACCAAAATCCTCACCAAAATATTGGCAAATAGAATCCAAAAACACATAAAAAAGATTATACATCATGTTCAAGTGGGGTTCATCCCAGGGACACAATTTGGTTCAACATAAGCAAATTAATTAATGTAATACATCACATCAACAAGGGAAAGGACATAAACCACATGATCATCTCAATCTATGCAGAAAAAGCATTTGATAAAATTCAACACCCACATATGATAAAAAATACTCTCACCAAAGTGGGTATAGATGGAACATATCTCAACATTATAAAAGCTATATATGACAAACCTACAGCCAGCATAGTATTCAACAGTGAAAAACTCAAAAGATTCCCACTAAAATCTGGCAAAAGACAAGGATGCCTACTACCACCACTCCAATTCAACACAATCTTGGAAGTCCTAGACACAGCAATTAGGCAAGAGAGAGAAATAAAAGGAATGCAAATTGGAAAAGAAGAGGTAAAAGTGTCACTATATGCCAACCACATGTTAATATATATAGAAAACCCTAACAGGTCCACATAAAAACTACAAGAGCTGATTGAAGAATTCAGCAAGGTAGCAGATTAAAAGATTAACATTAAACAATCAGTGGCATTTCTTTACACTAAAGATGGATCAACAGAAAAAGAGAATAAAGAAACAATCCCCTTTAAAATAGCATCAAAAGTAATAAAATACCTAGGAAAAAATCTAACCAATGAGGTAAAAGAATTATACACAGAAATGTATAAACCATTGATGAAGGAAATTAAAGACGATGTTAAAAAATGGAAAGATATCCCATGCTTTTTGATTAGAAGAATCAATATTGTTAAAATGGTCACACCGCCCAAGGCAATCTACAGATTTATTGCAATCCCTATCAAATTACCCAGGACATATTTCACAGAACTAGAACAAATCATAATAAAATTTATATGGAACCATCAAAGACCTAGAATTGCCAAGGCATTACTGAAGAGAAAGAAAGAGGCTGGAGGAATAACTCTCCCAGATTTCAGACAATACTATAGAGCTACAGTCATCAAAGACAGCATAGTATTCATAAAAAACAGACATATAGACCAATGGAACAGAATAGAGAGCCCAGAAATGAACCCACAAACTTTTGGCAAACTCTTCTTCGACAATGAGTCAAGAATATACAATGGAATAAAGACAGTCTCTTCAGGAAATGGTGTTGAGAAACCTGGACAGCAGCATGTAAAACAATGAAGGTAGAAAACTCTCTTACACCATACACAAAAATCAACTCAAGGTGGATCAAAGACTTAAACATAAAATAAGATACAATAAACCTCCTGGAGGAAAATATAGGCAACACTTTATCTGACATACATCTCAAAAATATTCTCCTAGAATAGTCTACTCAAGCAATAGAAATAAAAGCAAGAATAAACCAATGGGGCCTAGTGAAACTTATGAGCTTCTGCACAGCAAAGGAAACCATAAGTAAAACAAAAAGACAACCTACAGAATGAGAGAAAATTTTGCAAATGAATCCAACAAAGGCTTGATCTCCAGAATATATAAGCAGCTCATATGACTCAATAAGAAGAAAATAAACAACCCAGTCCAAAAATAGGCAGAAGACCTAAACAAGCAATTCTCCAAGGAAGACATACATATGATTAATAGACACATGAAAAAATGCTCCATATCATTAATTATTAGAGAAATGCTAATCAAAACTACAATGAGGTATCACCTCACACCAGTCAGAATTGCCATCATTCAAAAATCCACAAATGACAAATGGTGGAGAGGCTGTGGAGAAAGGGGAACCCTCCTACAGTGCTGGTGGGAATGCAGTTTGGTGTAGCCACTGTGGAAAACAGTATGGAAATTCATCAAAAGACTAGGTATAGACTTACCATATGACCCAGGAATCCCTCTCCTGGGCATATATCCAGAAGGAACCCTACTTCAGGATGACACCTGAACTCAAATGTTCATAGAAGCATTATTTACAATAGGCAAGACATGGAAACAGCCTAAATGTGCATCAACAGATGACTGGATAAAGAAGAGGTGGTATATTTATACAATGGAATACTACTCAGCCATAAAAACCGACAACATAATGCCATTTGCAACAACATGGATGCTCCTGGAGAATGTCATTCTAAGTGAAGTAAGCCAGAAAGAGAAAGAAAAATACCATATGTGATCACCCACATGTGGAATCTAAAACAAAACAAAACAAAACAACAACAACAAAAAAGCATAAATACAAAACAGAAATAGACTCACAGACATAGAATATAATCTTGTAGTTTTCAAAGGGGCGGGTGGTGGGAAGAGATAGACTGCGATTTCAAAACTGTAGAATAGATAAACAAGATTATACTGTAAAGCACAGGGAAATACATACAAGATCTTATGGTAACTCACAGGGAAAAAATGTGACAGTGAACATATACATATTCATGTATAACTGAAAAATTGTGCTCTACACTGGTATTTGACACAACATTGTAAATTGATTATAAATCAATAAAAATGTTAAAAATATAATAAATTAAATAAAATTAATTAATTTTTTTGGTAAATTCAACTTTCAGAATGAAAACTGCAAAATGACCAGATTTTATTCTTTTTGATATATTTATTTTTTGTTTCTTTAATTAGTGTCTCTCCAAATTGTATACTTGTGAAAAGTGTTTATAAGCTTATGATTTAAATTGATGTCAGGATACATCATTTTGTGTGCATTTATACATTGATTTGTCTGGAAAAAACGGATTTTTTTCAATATGGATCTTAAATTCTCATAAATGTTTTTCCTGTTATATACTTTTTTTAGCTGAAGTATAGTCAATTTACAATATCATAATAGTTTTAAATGTAAAACATACTTACTTGATATATTTACAGATTATACTATATTTAAATTTATTAAAAAATAAGATTTTTCCCTGTAATGTACAGTATAACTTGTTACTTATTTATTTTATACTTTTTAGTTTGAATTTCTTAATATAATTATCACTAATGATGAGAGTTTTTATCATGAATGGATGTTGAAATTTTTCAAAAGCTTTTTCTGCATCCTTTGACATAACCATGTAATAATTAGTTTTTCTTTTTTTTTTTAATTTGGTGTATTATATGGATTGATTTGTATATGTTGAGCCATCTTTGCATCCCTGGAATAAATCCCACTTGATTATGGCGTATGATCCCTTTTATATATTGTTGATTTGGTTTCCAAATATTTTGTTGATGATTTTGCATGTATATTCATCAGAGATATTGGCTGGTAATTTACTTTTTTATGTCTTTTTCTGGTTTTGGTATAAGGGTAAATGTGGCCTCATAGAATAAATTTGAAAGTGTCCTCTTCAATTTTTTGTGTATTTTAAGAAGGGTAGGTATTAGTTCTTCATTACGTGTTTGGTAGAATTCTACTGTGAAGCCATCTTGTCCCATAATTTTCTACGTTGGGAGTTTAGGTTTTTTTTCTTTTTTAATTACTTATTCAATTTCACTGCTAATGATTAGTCTATTCAAATTTTCTGTTCCTTTCTGATTCACTTTTGGCAGTTTATATGTTTCTAGAAATATATCCATTTCTTATAGTTTTTCCAAATTTTGGCATATAAATGTGCTATCAACTCATTTACCTTCTTTCATTTCTTAATTTATTCATTCAGGCTCTCTCTTCTTGATAAGGCTGGTTGAAGTTTTTTATTATTATTATTAATTGAACTAGTCAATTTACAATGTTGTATTCATTTCTGGTGTGATTCAGATATGTATCGTGGGCAGATCATATATCTGGTGTTATTCAGATATATAACTAGGGCAGATCAAAAAACTTATCCAATGAATACATAAATATGGCCAATAAGCACATGAAAGGATGCTCAATATTGCTAAATATTTATATATATACATTTTTCTTTATATATTGCTTTATTATAGCTTATTACAAGATACTGAATATTGGTTCCTGTACTATATGGTAGAACCTTGTTGTTTACCTATTTTATATATAATAGTTAGTATCTACAAACACCATACTTCCGATTTTTCCATCCTTACCCAATTCTTCCATAACCATGTGCTTGTTTTCTATGTCTATGTGTCTGTCCCTGTTTTATAAATAAGTTGGTTTGTATCTCTTTTTTTTTTTTTTTAGGTTCCAAATATAAGTGATATCATATGGTTTTCTTTCTTTTTCTGGCTTACTTCACTTAATATAATAATGTCTAGGTCCATTTATGTTACTGCAAATTGTATTATTTCATTCTTTTTTATGGATGAATACATCTTCTTTATTCAGTCA